>NC_138922.1:14101940-14820690 GCF_965231255.1 Vanellus vanellus
TGCAGGGCCACTGTCACCTCCATGCCAGGGCCACCGTGTGACTGCTGTTGAATTGGGGGGGGACACACGACACAGGGGGACAGGATGGGCATAGCTGCTGGGGTGACACAGCCGGGGGCAGGATCAGGCCCAGGGCGGGGGGGGGGGGTTGTCTGGGTGCCCCCCACCAGCACCCTCTGTCCCCCACCCTGGTTGCCCGGGGGCTACTGCAGAGTGAACCCCCCCTGGTGCGGGAGGAGCCCCCGGGGCTACCCAGCCCGTGGCACCTGTGCTCACCAACTGGCCGCCCCCCCCCCCAGTACCCCCCAGCTGTCCGCCCGTCTGTCTGTCCACCTGTCCACCCTCCTGCCCAGCCCTCCCCACCTGTCCAGCTGTCTGTCCCACCCTGCAGCCCTATGTCTGTCCATCCCTCCCAGCACCCGTCTGTGCATCTGTCCACCCTTGCATCCCTCCCTGCATCCGTCTGTCTGTCTGTCCAGCCATCCTTCCATCCCTGCACCAACCGGTCCAGCCTCCTTACATCTGTCTGTCCATCCCTCCCTGCATCCGTCTGTCCATCCATCCATCCATCCCTCCGTCCCTGCACCCGTCCGCCCGTCCCTCCCCGCATCCGTCTGTCCCTCCATTTCCCCAGCCACCCCCTCCCCTCCATCCTTCTGTCCCTCTGTCCCTCCACCCCCCCCCCCCCCGCCCCGTCGGTCGGTCGCGCCCTCTCCCTCTCCGGCCGCCAGGGGGCAGCACGGCCCCGCGCGCCGCCGCACGACACGAGTGTGCGCGGCCTCAGATGGGCGGGGCCGGGGGCGGGGCTGAGGGGGTCCCGGAGAGCCCCGGGCTCGGGGTGGGGGTTGGGGCATAAGTGCCCGGACGGGGCCCCCCCGGCCCCGTTACAGCCGCGCTCCGCAGCCGCCGGCGGAGGGAAAGGGTTAACGGCAGCCGGGTGGTGAGAACAAAAGGGCTCCCCGCCAGCCAATGGGAGGCGGGCTCCGCACGACGGCGGCCTCTGGTTGGCTGCGGTGCGGCCAATGGCGGGCGAGCTCGGCCTGTCCGTCTGGGCCCACGTGGGGTGGGAGAGTTCTGCCCCCCCCGCAGATTCCTCCTGCCTTCACCCTCCTGCCTTCACCCCGCCTGCATCCCCGCCTGCATCCTCCTGCGTCCCTGCCTGCATCCCCTGCCTGCACCCCTGCCTGCATCCCCACCTGAATCCCCTGCCTCCATCCCCTGCCTCCATCCCTGCCTGCATCCTCTGCCTTCATCCCCCTGCCTGCATCCCCCTGCCAACACCCCCCTGCCTGCATCCCCCTGCCTGTACCCCCCTGCCTCCACCCTCCTGCCTCCAGCCCCTTGCCTGCACCCCCTGCCTGCACCCTCCTGTACCATCCTTCCCCCTTGCAGCCTCCCCTCCCCCTCCCAGCCCCCACCAGCAGCCTCGTCCCGCCTGCATCCCCCCTGCATCCCGCCTGCATCCCCCCTGCATCCCCCCTGCATCCCGCCTGCATCCCGCCTGCATTCCCCCTGCATCCCCCCTGCACCCCCCCTGCATCCTGCCTGCATCCCGCCTGCATCCCCCCTGCATCCCCCCTGCATCCCCCCTGCATCCCGCCTGCATCCCCCCTGCATCCCCCCTGCATCCCGCCTGCATCCCGCCTGCATCCCCCCTGCATCCCCCCTGCATCCCCCCTGCATCCCGCCTGCACCCCCCCTGCATCCTGCCTGCATCCCCCCTGCATCCCCCCTGCATCCCGCCTGCATCCCCCCTGCATCCCCCCTGCATCCCCCCTACATCCCGCCTGCATCCCCCCTGCATCCCGCCTGCATCCCGCCTGCATCCCGCTTCCATCCCCCGTAGGCTCCTGCATCCTCCCTCCCCTCCCCTGCAGCGCTCCTACAGCCCCTTCCTCCCTCCCTCCTCCTCCTCCCTCCTGCCTCCCTCCACCTTTCATCCTCCCCCAGCCCCACACCAACCCCGCCTGCGGCCGCCCCCGCACCCTCCATCCCCGTGTCCCCCAGCCCCACAGCTCTGGGACCCTCCCCCCAGCCCTGCCCGCATCCCCCATCCCTGCCCGCATCCCCAAATTCCTGCCCGCATCCCCCCCATCCCTGCCCACATTCTCCCATCCCTGCCCCCACCCCTGCCTGCATCCCCCATCCCTACCTGCATCCCCAAATCCCTGCCCACATCCCCCATCCCCCATCCCTGCCTGCATCCCCCATCCCTGGGGGTGCCACCAGGACAAGGTGCCACCAGGACCGGGTGCCACCGGGACAGGGTGGCAGCAGGACGGGTGCCGGGGGGGGGGGGGTTTGCCCCTCACCCCGCGGCCCCACAACCGCACCCGTCTGCTGCACGCAGCGAGCTGGGGAGGGCTCTGGGGGGGCACAGGGTGCAGTGGGGGTGGTGGCACCGGGAGGGAAACTGAGGCAGAGCGGAGCCGGCGCCAGCAACGGTTCATATATTTATTCATAAGCCAAGTTATCAATAAAAAAGTTCCATACTAAAAGGCCTTTACATAGAGTTTGCTGTTCATAAAACCTTTGTGTTTTTAATCCTTTTTTTTTTTTCCATTTTTTTCCTTTTTTTTTTTTTTTTTTTATTTTTTTTGTGTGTGTCTTGTTTTGTGGGATTTTTTGTTTTTTTTTTTTAGTGTTTACACTGGAAAAGCCCCCGCCGCCGCGCGGCCTGTACACATTTACAGCGCGGGGCAGCGGCGGGCAGGGCTCGGCGGGACGGGCCAGCGTCCGCCGCCACCGCGGCCACCCCGCTATTGCACTGGGACCCCCGGGGGGGGGCCGGGAGAGCCGCCCCGCCAGCCCCCCCCGCCCGCCGCCGTGCCCGAGCCGCGCTGGGGGCCGAGCCCCCCCCCGCCCTGCCGCCGCGTCCCCCCTATATACAGAGCTCCCCCGCTGTCCTCGTCCCAGCCAGGCTGGGGGAAACAGTGCACTGAAACGGAAACGCGACCCCCCCCCCCCTCCCACCCCCATATTATTATTAGGGTTTTTTTTTTTTTGGATTGTTTTTTTTTTTTTTGTGGATTTTTTTTTTTTTTGTTGGTTTGTCTGTTTTCCATAAAACTTCCCAGAAGAAATACAATATTTACACGCAAAATAAATAGAACAACACACCTGATTTCTGCTTTACCTGCTGGCAAACAGTCAGAGGTACTAGGGAAAGTATGGCTTGTAGGGGAGCCCCCCCCCTCCCCGCGCCCCCCACGGTGACGGTGATGCCCCCGCATGTCCGTGTCCCCCCCTCCCCGCCCCGGCCACCCCGGGCTTTGCATAATCACCGGGAAGGAGCCGGTCCCCGTCCCCCTCCCCGCGCCCGGGGTGGGCACGGGGGGTCAGCAGAGGATGGGCACCCCGTCGGCGGTCACCAGCCGGCCCGTGGTGGGGTCGTAGGTGCCCGCCAGGTAGTAGAGGTCCTGCCGGTCCTGGTACTTCTTGCTGCGGGTCATCTGCTCGTAGTGCTCCCGTCCCACCACCTGGCACTTGTGGGAGATGGTCTGCACGTCGTTCTCGTCCTCGTGGCACGACTGGTACAGGGCGTTCTGCAAGGGACAACACGGCGTCACCGGTTGTCCCCCCCCCCACACTGACGTGCCACCCGCCGCCCCCGGCCCACCCCTCACCTTGCCGTCGCTCTGCCGCTTGCCCAGCTTGGTCTCCTCGGGGTGGTAGAACCACTTGACCTTGACCACCATGTTGCTGCCCCAGGACTCCCACATGCTCTCGATGCGCCCGATGTAGGGCAGGTTGGGCCGCCCGGCCGAGAGGAAGACGGCGCAGTCCCCGATGCGCAGCGTCTCCTTGCCCCGCACGATGGCCTTGTAGAACAGCTTCCGCGCCTTGCCCTTCATGCCCCGCCGCTGCGGGGGGGGGAACAGCAGGAGGGGGCGGTCAGGGACAGCGCACGGACCCCAAACCCCGGTGAGAGCCCGGGCACCCGGGGAAAGCAGCGCCAAGACGGGGCGGGATGCTCCCACAGCACCCACCATGTCCTGTGCACCCAAGCACCCTGCCCTGCAGCCACGCGCCCTGCACCCATGCACGCTGCATCCATGCACGCTGCCCTGTGCAGCGGCAGCCTGCCATGAACCCTGCCCCACGTACCCATGCCCCTGCACCCATGCACCCAGGTCCATGCCTCCCGCGCCCTGCCCCGGGGCACGCAGGCGCCCCGCCATGCACCCACGCATCCCACCCTCTGCACCCTGCCCCGGTACACAGGCACACTGCCACACGCCCATGCACCGTGCCCCATGCACCATGCACCTGCGCACCCTGCCCTCTGCACACAGGTCCCCTGCCATGCACCCTGCACCCATGCACCATACGCCCTGCACCCATGCACCCTGCATGCACCTGCACCCATGCACCTCGCCCTGGGCACACAGGCACCCTGCCGGGCCCCACACACGCTGCCCCATGCACCCATACACGTGCACCCACGCACCCTGCATGCACCCGCGCCCTGTGCACACAGGTGCTCTGCCAGGCACCCATGCACCCTGCCATGCGCCCATACACACGCACCCACGCACCCTGCACCTATGCACTCTGCCATGTGCCCACGCAGCACGTACCCTGCCCCCATGCACCCTGCCATGCACCCAAACCCCTCCACCCCTGCCCCAGGCGCCGTGCCGAGCGGTGTGTGCCGGCGGCGGGCGCCGGCCGTACCTGCGTGGGGTTCCCCGACCACCTCCAGAGCTGGCGCGCGGGCAGGAAGGCGGAGATCTTTGGCCGGTTTTCCACCGAGGGCAGGCGCTGCCTCCGGGAGAACTCTTTGGCTTTGGAGAAGCTGAGGGCCTCCTTGCGCTTGAGCTTGGCCTTGGGGCCGGCGGCGGCGGCCTTGGTGAGGAAGCAGCGCTGCGGCGCGCCGCTCTTGGAGCGCAGGGCCTCCGGCTGCGCCAGCAGCGCCGGCACCGGGTGGGAGAGGCAGGTCTGGAGCAGCAGCGTGGAGTCCTCGTCCTCGGAGCTGTAGGAGGAATCCTCGTTGTCGGAGGAGCAGAGGCTGGAGGTGGAGATGGAGCCGGAGCTGGAGGAGGTGGAAGAGCCCGAGGAAGAGGAGGAAACCGAGAGGCGGGTCATAAAGCGCGAGGGCACGTCGGCGCCCAGCCCACCCGCCTCCTCGTCCTCGTCCATGTCCGAGTAGGAGCTGTGGCAGTCGCTGTCGCAGTTCAGGGTGAACTCGGCCTGGCCCGAGTACTTCCGCAGCGCCAGCCCCACGGGCAGCTGGTGCACGGGCGCCCGCCCCTTCCTATCCTTGCCGGCCAGCGCCGCGTGGGCATAGCCGTGGCTGGCCAGGGGCCGCTCCAGCTTGGCCCCAAAGTCCTTCTCAGCCAGCAGCAGGGCCTTGCAGTTCTTGTTCTTGGGGGACGTCACCCCTTCGTGGTCCAGCTTGACCAGGTACTCACTGCCTGCCTTTCTCCGGCCGCTTTTGCCCATTTCTGCCTCCAGCCGCTCGGCCTTCTTGGAGCGCAGGAGTTTCTGGGCAGCCGGCAGCACCAGCCCAGCCCCGGCCCCGAAGGAGGCGTAGGAGCTGGCGATGCGGCTGAAGGAGTCGGCCCCGAAGCCGTTGCCGAAGACGGGGGCGGCAAGGTGGTGGTGGTGGTGCACGGGGAAGAGGGCCTCTTTGGCCCGCAGCTTCTTGGCGCTGCCGTTGACCTGGAAGAGGTTCTGCAGCACGGCCGTGCCTTTGCTCGCCGCCTTCCGCTTCGTCTGCGCCACCGCCGACCAGCTCAGCAGCGGCCCGCCGCGCCGGCCCAGGAAGGGGTCGCTCAGCACCGGCGCCTTGCCGCCCGACAGCACCTCCGCAGCTTTGCCTGCAGGGAGACGGGGGTCAGGAGGGGTCGGCGGCCACAAGGGAGGACGGATGGATGGACGGACGGAGGCAGGGAGGCTCCAGGACTGCCCGCATCCCTGCACGTCCTTCCTTGTGGCCCGGTCTCCATCGCGCCGTTGCTGCAGCAGCCTGCGCCACCCCCTTCCTCCATCCCCGGACGTGCATCCTTCCCTGCATCCTGCCATTCCCCGCTCCCGATCTCCTGCACCCCATCTTTCCCTGCATCCCCTCTCCCTGCCTGCTTCCCTGCCTGCTTCCCTGCCTGCTTCCCTCTCCCCCATCCTCCCCCACGCCTCCATCCCAGTGCCCTTCTCCGCATCCCCTCCCCCGCCTGCTTCCCCGGGTCCCACCGTGCCCTTCCCATGCCTGCATCCTTGCATCCTTCCTCTATCCCCCCCCCCGCCTGCAGCTCAGCATCCTTCCCCGCAGCCCAGCACCCTTCCCTGCATCCCGCCATCCCTCACACCAGCGCTGTCGGTGCCGCCTCCCTTGGGCACCCCAAGGGAAGGTGGTCCGTGGGTGGCAGTCCCCCCTCCCCAGCCTCATACCGCTTTTCTCCTTGCCGGTCGCCTTCTTGCCCGAGTTCTTGGGGGGCTCGGGGCCGTCGTGGCGGTCCGGGCAGAGGCTGGGGGGCAGCTCGCCAGAGGGGGGCACGTCGCTGCACGACCGCTTCGTCCGCCGGCAGGAGCTGGAGACCAGCAGCGCGGGGGACGGCTCGGTGCCTGCGGGCAGAGCGCAGGGTCAGGGCCAGCCCCGCTGCCCCCTCTGCCCGTCCCCTGCCCGCGGCCCCCGCCCCAGCCCGCTCACACTGGATTTTGAAGTCGGGGGGCAGCAGGCGGATGTTGGAGACGGCGATGTGGCCCGTGTCCCCGTCATCGAACTCCACCATCACCGCCTCGGGGTCGTCCTCCTCCTCGTCGCTGGAGGAACCTGTGGCACGAGGAGGGCTGTTGGGATGGGGCAGGGGTCCTCGACACCCTCCATCCCCGCCGACCGCCCCCCGTCCCCGCTGACTGCTCCCCATCCCCCCTCACCTCGCACGACATTCCCTGGGTAGAGGCACCGGGATTTCTGGCTCCAGTAAGCGCAGACGCGGGTGCCCGGCGGGAGGCTGCGTCGCGACTGGGGCCGGACGTCAAGGACCTGCAAGGAAGCGGCGTGCTGGGCTTCGTGGGGCACACGCTACCCCCCGGGACCCCCGCCCCGGCCCCCCCGCCCCGCTCACCGCCTCCTGCAGCAGCTGCTCCTGCGAGTAGATGCGCTGCCGGTTCCCCCGCTCACCCTCGATGATGATGCTGTAGCTGGAGAGGGGACACAGCGGTGGGGCTCAGTACCCGCTCAGCCGCTCCAGCATCCCCCCAGCACAGCAGGGACCCCCCCCCATCCTGGCCCCCACTCACATGTCGGGGGGTTGGATGGTGCGGACGCTGCCGGCGTAGAGCAGGCTGTCCTCCTTGGGGATGAGGATGTGCAGCCCGTCCCGCAGATCCTCCTTCTGGATGGCGCAGGCGTGGGGCAGGGGGGAGCGGCGGCCCCCCCGCGCCCCCCCCGCCGGGCAGCCCCCCTCTTCCTCCTCCTCCGAGAAGCTGCTGTTGTCGTCGAAGTCGAAGTCGTCCTCCACGGTGAAGCTCTCCAGCAGCTTGCTGACCGCCCGGCCCTTGCACTGCGGGAGGGGGAGCGCAGGCTGGGGGGTGGGCACAGGGCTGGGAGGAGGGGGGGGGTGTCCATGCTGGGGTGGAGGTCCGGCCCCCGCCTCTCACCTGCTTGGTGGCCACTTTGCTCTTCACCTTGGCCAACTTCTTGCCTTTGCTCAGGATGGTCTTGGCGCTCCGGGGGGAGAGGGCCAGCGAGAGAGCCCCGTTCTTCCGCTGCGGGAGGGGGGCTCAGAGCCGGCCAACAGCCCCCCCACCAGTGACCACAGCCCTCTGGGGTCTACCGGTGCCTCCCAACCACCCCAGCCCCTGCACCCCACGGGCCCATCGGTGGTCCCAACCATCTCAGCGACCCCCCAGCCCGTTCACTGGTGCCCCACAATGCCACCAGCCTGTGCAAAACCCGCACCCATCTCCCTGCACCCCATGATCCCACCAGTGCCCCCCAGCCCCACCAGCACCCCCAGCCCCTGCACCCATCCATCTGCGCCCCACGGTCCCATCTGAGCCCCCATCCCCATGGTTCCCTCGGAGCACCCCGACCACCCCAGCACCCCCAGCCCTCTGTGCCCCGTGGTCCCATCGATGCCCCCCAGCCCCACCAGCACCCCCAGCCCGTGCAAACCCAGCCCCTGCACCCCAAGATCCCACCAGCGCTCCCCGACCACCCCAGCAGCCCCAGTCCCTGCACCCATCCCCCTGCACCCCACGGTCCACGGATGCCCCCCACCCTCTGCCCCCCCTGCGCTCACCCTCAGGGCCGACTGCAGCACCTTGCTCTTGCGCGTGGCCTTCTTCAGCCTCTCGCTGGCCAGCCGGGCCCCCTCGTCCCTCGCCCCAAAGTGCCGGGGGTCGGTGCCGGCGAAGAGGCTGCCGGCGGGGGCCGCGGCACTGGAGCCGCTGGGGGCCGGTGGCCGCAGGCTCTCCTTGGGTTTGGCCTTCAGCTTCTTCTTGCCGCCCTCCTCGCAGCCGCCCGCCTTCCGCCGCGCCGGCACCTTCTCCAGCTTGCCAGTCCCCGGCTTCACCGGCCGTTGCTTGATCTTCACCTCGCCCTCGGGGCTGCCGAGGCGGCAGGGCCCTGCGGGGGGGGGAGAAGGGGCTCAGCGCACCCCGTGGGTGCCCACCCAGCCCCGGTGCGTGCAGCCGGGGGGTCCCCATCCCCCACGTGCCCCCGGCATCCCCGCGGGGTGATCCCGTTACCTAGCAGTCCCTGCCTTTCCTTCTTCTTCTTCGCTTTTTCATTCGCCTCCATCTTCACCACGGAGGACGGGGAGGGTCCGAGCACGGCCACGGGCACGGAGGGCAGCAGGGACAAGCCCGGCTCGTCGTCACCGTCCTCGCTGTCCGTGTCCTCGTCGTGCTCATCTGCAAGGGGAGGGGGCAGCGATGAGAGACCCCGCACACCCAGGGGTGGCCCCTGCACCCGCCCCGATGCCCAGGGAGATGCTGCTTCCCTGTGCAAAATGGGGTGAGCTGGGGCTGCTCCCAGCCCCGAGGGACCCCCTGGCACAAGCCACCCCCACACACCTGCAGCTGGATGCAGCCTCCTGTCCCGGACCCCCAGCACCCCCTCTGCACCCCCAGCCCCATGCCAGACCCCACACCCCCAGCCCCATGCTGGACTCTGCACCCCCAACCCCATACCAGACCCCACAGTGCCAGCCCCATGCCAGGATCCGCACCCCCAGCCTCATGCCAGACCGCATGTCCCCAGCCCCATACTGGACCGCACACCCCCAGCCCCGTGCTGGACCCCGCAGCCCCAGCCCCGTATCGGACCCTGCACCCCCAGCCCCGTGCCGGTCTCCCCAGCCCCGTGCCAGCCTTGCCTTTGAAGCCCGCCGGCTGGCAAGGGTCGGGGTCCTGCGGTTGGTACTTGGTGGCCTTGGAGCTCTTGGGACGGGACAGCTTCTTCTGGATGCGGCTGCCGGGGTTGGGGTCTTTCCGGCGGAAGGGGCTGATGCCGGCGGGCAGCCCTTTGCTCTTCACCTTCTGCTTCAGCTGCGACACCTTGTGAGCCACCTTGCAGGCCAGCTTGCCCTGCGAGCCGCTCTTCTTGCACCGCACCTTCTCCTGGGGGGCACAGGGAGGCTCGGGAGGGGGTCGGGACCCCCCTGGCCCCGGGGTGGCTTTCACCGGCGGTGGGTCCGGACTCACCGGGGAGCCCTTGAGGCTGCCGAACGCCGCCTCGGCTAGCTTGCTCCTCTTCTTCTTGGGCTCGGGGTCCCCCCGCAGCTCAGCGCACAGCAGGGACAGGCTGGTCTTCACCGCCCTGGCGGGGAGCGTGGCATGGGCACGGTGCCCACCGGACCCCCGGGATGCATCCTACACCCGCCCCCGGGATGGATCCTGCATCCCTGGCTGGATCCTACATCCCTGGCTGCATCCTGCATCCCTGGCTGGATCCTACATCCCTAGCTGCATCCTGCATTCCAGTCTGGATTCTGCATCCCTGGCTGCATCCTGCACCCCCTGGATGGATCCCGCACCCTCCGGCCACATCCTGCACCCCCTGGTCACCGCCAGCCGCTGGCTCCCCGCCTTCCTTCCCACCCCCCCGCCTCCATAACCTTCACTCGCTCACTAATGTTTTGTGACATAAAACCTGGAGATTAATTTTTTTTTTTTTTTTTTGTTCCCCTCCGTCTTAATTGAAGGAACCATTTAGCGCAGATTTAACTGTTATTACCGAGCGGGGGGGCCGGGGGCCGCGCACGCACACGCGCTCCGAGCGTGTTTGGACTCGCTCGGAGGATTTATGCAAATGGGCCTGTCGGGAGAGGCAATTTGTAGCAGAGAAGGACAATTATACAGGGCCCGGGAGTGGGGAAACGGCTGCGCCGGGCGGCTAATGGGTAATAATAAAGCGCCGGCAGCGATGAACGCCGCTGCAGCGTGACCAATGGCTTTATACGGCGCAGATAAAGAGGCTTTTATGCAACGCTGCTCCCGCGGCCGGCGGGGGGGGGGCAGGACACAGCGCTGCCGCCCAGCTAAGATCCCCCCCGCCGCAAGCGACTTGAGAGCGGGAGCGCGCTGCAGCGAGCGGCCGGACCCCCCGAAACGCAGCGGCTGCTGCCGGAGGGGATGCGGTGGGGGTCCCAGAGCACCGCCACCCCCGTGGCGCGATGGCCAGACCCACCCCCACCGGCAGCAGGGCTGGTGGCCCGTCCCCGGGGACAAGGAGGGCACGCGGCGCCAGTCACTCACTTGACCTTGCGGCTCTCGGCCCTGCCCAGCGTGCTGGAGTGCTTGCGCTTCCTCGGCCGCCCCGGGCCACGTCGCGCCGGGCTCCGGGAGCTCTCGTCACGCCTGCAGCCGCGGCAAGACCGGGGGCAGCCTGAGCCGTGCGGTCGCTGCAGGCAGTGCCCCTCCGCCGAGCCGGGCTGAGGATGGCCCCAAACTCATCACACCAGTGACCGCCACTGCCATCCTGCTCAGCCAAGGGTGGTGCCTCCCCAGCCTCCCCCCTTCCCGTGGGCTGCCTCCCCCCAGCCCCCCCCCAGCCTCAGGACCCGACGGGGACGTACTCATGGTCATGCCGCCTCTGCAGCTTCACCAGCTCCCGCTGCTTCTCCTTGTAGCGGCGCTGGAGCTCGGCCAGCCGCATCCGCACCTCCACCTCCTGCGTGTTGAGCTGCTCGATGGCCGCCTTCAGGGGGCAAACCTGGGGGCCAGGGGGGTGGGCAGCTCGCAGCGCCGGCAGCCTCAGCTCCTAGGCTGAGACCGGGCACAACTCATCCCACCTCCCGCCCCCGCCGCACGCGAGGAGACACTCACGGCCTTGGTTTTGGGCGTCCAGGTGTACTTGCGGCGGGGGACGCGGGCGCGGGGCGGTGGGGAGGTGGGCAGGGGGCTGAGCGCGGGGGGGCTGCCCTCCCGGCTGGCCGCCTCCACCAGCGACCAGGCGGCCGCCACCGTGGCCAGGTTCTGCAGGTTGAAGGCCAGCAGGTCCTCGTCCTCCCCTGCCGGGATGGGACGGGAGATCAGCGGGGCCGGCGCGGGACGTGCCCCGGACCCCCATGCCACCCCACGCATGCTCCTGTGCACACGTGTGCATGCCACGGTGGCACCGGGACCACTACAGGAGGGACATCTGTGGGGCAGGGGGTGCTGTGGGGCACGGGATGATGCCATGGGGTGCCACATGTGAGCAGGGTGCCCTGGGGTGGCCATGGGGTCACGCAGGGGGTGGCAGCGGGTAGGGCATGCATGGCACGGCGAGCGTCCCCAGGCGGCCGTGGGGCTGGGGGGGGCCGGGGCTGGGTGTCCGCGGTGGCCAGCGATGAACTCATCGGCGAGTGGAGCCAAGGCCGGGGCCGGGAGGGACGCGGTGACGCGCCCATCGGCAGTGGGGCGATCGGCGGGGAGCGGGTCCCCAACGGCCAACCCCCTCCCCCCCCCCCCCAACCCCCCAGCGTCACGGCCACCGGCAGCACCGAGCACGCGGGGCCCCGCCGTCACGCGCCCGCCGCGGCGCTGGGGACGTGCCAGGAGCAGGACGGCCATCCCCGCCCGGGGCCCCCGGGATTCCCTGGGGAAGCCGAGCTGGGAGGGAATCCCGGCGCCTGCCTGGAGCCAGCGCTGGAGCTGAGCCCCGGAGACGGCCCCGGGGCTGCGAGCAGGGCCCGGCTGCCGGGCACCGCACCGCACCGCACCGCCGGCACGCACGCAGCCCGCTCGCTCTCGTGCCACAAGCATGCACGCGGCTCCATGCTGCACCCAGAACACAGCCCGGCACCGCCGACGCGCGTGCAGCCCTGCGCTGCAAGCACACGCTCAGCCCCCTGCCATGCAGATGTGCATGCAGCCCCCGGCACCGAAATGCGGGTGCAGCCCCCTGCGCTGCCGGCATGCATGCAGCTCCTGCAAGAGCAGCCCCGCTCTTGCGTGCCCTGCGCAGCTCCTCCATTGCCCGTGTGCTGCACGACTGCTCTCTCGCACACCCCACACAGAGCCCCGGACCCCCCCACCCCCCCAGACCCCGCCGCGGGCAGGCAGCACCCAGGGCTGGGGGCACCAGGGGACAAAAACCGTGGGACAGGAGGCACCGGGGGGACAGAGGGCACGGCCGGGTGGGGGGCACCGGGGGACGCTCACCTTCCAGGGCCAGGTCGCAGCGGCGGCGGCGCAGCTCCAGGTCGGCGAGCTCGCTGAGCAGGGCGATGCCGGGGATCCCTGAGGCGTGGGGGGTGGGCGAGGGGGGGGCCGGGGGGGGCTCCCCAGGGGACCCCAACGCCGGTAGCTCCCCCAGGTCGATGCCGGCGGCGATCAGCGCCTCCAGCCCGCCCGGACAGCCCTGCTGTCCTCTGGGGCCAACACCATCTTCCTCGTCGCAGCTGCCCTCCAGCTCTGAGCCTTCGCTGTCGCCGTCCTCCTCCTCCTCCTCCTCCTCGGTGGCGGGGGGCAGCGGGGAAGCCCCCGCCACGGGCACTGGGTGCTGCTGCTCCGGCGGGCTCTGCTCCGGTGCTCCCTGAGCCGTCTCCCGGCACACCCCGAAGGGCACCGGTGCCCGCTCCTCGGTGGTCCCCGAAACCGGGGGTGGCCCCCGCTCCCCACAGAGGGGTCCCGGGGCGAGGAGGAGGTGGTGGCGGTGCAGCAGCACCCCGGGACCCTCGGCCATCGTCCCCCCAGCTGGCAGCTCCCGCGGGGGGCCCGGTTCCCGCAGGACCTCCGCAGCGGGGCTGAAGGTTCGGGACTGCTCGGGCTCGGCCGGCGGCGAGCCGGCGTGCATAGTGTCGGGGTCGGCCGGCTCGGCGGAGTGCGCCTCGGAGAAGCTCATGCCGGCGGCAGGGTAGCTGTACCCGGGGGGCAGGTCTGCGGGGAAGCGAGCGACGCTCAGTGGGGACCCCCCCAGCACCACATCCACCCTCCTCCTCCTCCTCCTCCTCATCACCCCGGTCCTACCTGGCTCCAGAGACTTGGGGTAGTCGCGGGGCGGCTGTCCCTCTCCGCGCTTGTCCTCGCCCTCGCTGCCCTTGCTCTGGACGGGCAGGGGGCTGTCGGCCGGGGAGCGGGGGGCCACGGCGGAGCTGGCGGCGGGGCAGACGGGTAAAGTGCAGGGGGCCGCGGGGAGGGCCACAGGGCACTTGGCCGGGTGCCGCAGGGCCGGAGAGTGGCAGCAAGGGGACAACTTGGGGGGCCCAGGGGCCGCCGAGGTCAGGCCCTTGGCGGGGGGGTTTAAGGCAACTGCTTTGTGGGAGGGTTTGAGGGGCTTCTCGGGACCCCCGTCCTCCAGCTCCAGGGGCTGCTCCTCCGGCTTCCGCTGTGGGGGACACCGAGGTTGGCCCACGCCATCCCCCCCGCCCTGCCCAGCACCCTACAACCCTGCCCCACATCCCAGCCCTGCATGCCACCGCCCTGCCCAGCACCACACAGCCCTGCCCCGTGGCTCAGCCCCTGCCCCCCCCGCCTGGTCCCAGCCCCCCCCCTCCGACCTGCATCCTCCCGCCCTGCCCCGCATCCCCCCCCGCCCCGCATCTCACGCTGCAGCATCTCACACCCCAGCCTCAATCCAGCCCCACATCCCACAAACCAGCCCCACATCCCACCCCAGCCCCCCTCGCCCCCCCACTGCCCCCAGCCCCGTGGGCACCTGGACGTGCGCCTGGCGCTGGATCTCGAGGGCCTGGGCCGCCCGCTGCTGCTGCTGCAGGGCGTAGAGCTCCTGCTGCCGCAGGAACTGGGAGCGCGAGTACACGGGCAGCTGCCCCGTGTGCTGCAGGTGGGCGCTGGGACCCCGGCCTGGGTACATCGGGGGCCACAGCGATGCCTGGTCCATCACGTCGGCTGCCGGTGGCAGGGGGGTCAACCAGGGACCCGCCTTGGGGTCACCCTGCAGGCCCCAGCGGTGCCAGCATAGTCCTGGCAGCACCCGCAGGGACCCCATCTCCCGCCCCCTGCACCCCCAAAAGCACCCAGAGGGACCCCATCTCCCACCCCTGCACCCTTATCCCGTCGTAGCATCCGCCGAGACCCACCTCCCACCCCTGCACCCCCAGTTCCACAGCAGCAAAGGGGCCCATCTCCCACCCTTGCACGACCGGCAGCACCCACGGGGTCCCCCCTCTCCCCCCCTCTGCACCCCCAGGGACCCCACCACCCTCCCCTGCACCCCCAATCCCACAGCAGCATCCAACAGGTCTCCCATCTCCCACCCCCAAAAGCACCCACAGGCACCCCATCTCCTCCCCACCAGCACCCCCCGCCCCGAACCCCACAGCAGTACCCCCACCACATCCCCCCCCCCGCCAGCACAAGCCCATGGCCACCCACCACCCTCCCCCTCCCCTCCCCGTCCCAGCCTCACCCAGCGTGTGGGGGGTGCCGTGGGCGGGGGGCTCGGTGGGCAGGATGACGAGCTGGGCGGGGGGGTCCTGGGAGAGGGGGAAGACGGGCTGCATGGTGCTGGGCATGGAGGCGGGGAAGGCGGGCGGCAGGTTCTGGTGCAGCGCGGGGTGGCCGATGCCTGCGGGGCCGGGGGGGGGGGGGGGCATCAGCGCTGGGGTTGGGGGGGGCAGCACCCCACTACCTGGGGGTGTGGGGGGGTGGGAGACACCCCTGTGGCCCTGCTGCCACAGCCCCCCCCCCCCCCCATTTGCCACCGGCACTGACCGTAGGAATGTCCCCCCATCCAGATGGAGGGGCTGCGGGTGCGGGGCAGCCAGTGCGTGTGCGCCGGGTGGGCATGGGCGGCGGGGTCCCCCCCGAGCTGCCCCGCCGGCAGCGAGGAGCCCCCGGCGATCATCAGGTGGGGGGTCAGCTCCCCGGGACACCCCCCCGACGGGTGCATCCGGGCGAACTCCACCAGGTCCTTGTTGTCCCTGCGGGAAAAGGGGGGACACGGGGGTGTGAGGCAGCGTGGCACCATGGGGACCCTTTGGTCCCCACTGTCGCCCCCCACCCCACCCCACACTTACTGGAGGAGCAGCTCTCGCCCCGGCAGCCCCAGACGCTCCTCGCAGAGCCGGCCCCGCTCCTCCTCTGCCTCCAGGTCGATGAGGTGCATGGGCCGCGCGGTGCCCGCTGTGCCGGGGACAGGACCGTGGCATCAGCGTGGCGCCGCCGGACCCCTGCCACCCCCGGCCCCCTCCCCAGGCCTTACCTTTGATGCCGGCAGCGGCCCGACCCTGCCGCCCGGAGCCACCGCCGCCGTAGGAGGGCTCGGGGCGTCCCAACGTGTCCTTCTGCCGCGCCACGGCCACGGCGATGCCGACGGGCGGCTGCCGCACCTCGCCCTCGCCGCTGGCCAGCCCCTCGTGCTCCCGGCCGCGGGCGCAATCCGGTCGCTCCAGCTCCGGCTGCCCCTTTCCCGGGGGGAACTTGGCATCCTGGTGGGCGCAGCTGCCCTTGACACCCCCCAGCCCCACGAAGGGGGGGCCCTTCTGCCCCCCCAGCAGCGCCTGGTTGCTGTACTTCAGCAGGTTCTTCATGGCCGAGACCTCGTCCGGGGCGGACGGCACCTCCTGGCCCAGCACCGAGCCCTGAGTCATCAACGCAGCCTGCTGCAGACTCGTGCCGAAGGGGTCCAGGTAGGCTCCCTTCCGCTCCTCCGCCACGGCCAGGGGGGGGCCCTGGCCCTGCACGCCCCAGGGGGGCAGGGGGGGCCCGCCATAGCCCAGGGCGCTCAGCTCCAGGGGCTTGCGCTTGCCCTCGGCGCCGGCCGCCTCCGTCTCGGGGTGCTGCTGGTGCCGGATCCGTGCCACCTTCTGGGGAGCCGGCCCGGGGGGGGGTTCCTTGGGGGGGCCCTTCTCTAAAGTGCAGCAGGAGGGGCCGACCCGGACGCCCAGCGGGTCGGGGCGGGCGGCGCGGGAGCAGTCGGGCGCCGGCGGCACCTCGAAGTAGCCCTTCTCCAGAGCACCCTTGGGTGCCGGGCCCCGGCCGGCGAAGGGGGGCCCCTCAGCCGCCCCCCCACCCAGGTACTCCAGCCCCTTCAGCCGGGCGCCGGGACCCCCCCACTCCAGCCGCCGCTCCGCCGGACCCTCCGCCTTCAGCGGGTGGTGGAAGGGGCCGCCGTAAGCGGCCGGGGGCTCGGCCCCCGCCTCGGCGTGCCGCTCCTTGCCATCGGCACGCTCCAGCCCGCCGGCCTCCGCCGTCACCTGGAAGGAGCGGCTCTTGTCCGTGAGGTGTCCCACCGAGGGCACCAGCGTGGCCCCGCTCAGCTTCAGCTCCCGGCCGGCCGGCTCCGGCAGCGGGCACAGCACCTCGGGCCCGGCGTGCAGCTGCAGGCAGGGGAAGGAGCCGGCGGCGGGGCCGAGCGGGGCCGGTGCGGCGGGCACGGCGTAGGAAACGGCGTGGTGCAACATCTGCCGCCGCTCCACGCACTCGCCGTAGGGCTGGGGCACCTCGGGGGCCACCGGCTCCCGCTCGCCCCGGCACGGCTCCTTGGCACTGCAGCGGCCGGCGCGGGGCAGGGCGCTGCCGGCGCAGCTGGGCAGCACGGCGCGGCCGCCGTCGCCCTCCAGCCCCTTGGCACCCAGCAGGCAGGAGGCGAGGTGCTTGGGGCGGCCGTCGCCGGACCCCCGCGGGGGCAGCCCCTCTTTGCAGTGCCCCTCCGGTGGCACCGGCAGCACCACCTTGTGCCGCTCCTTGGGGTCCTCTTCGGGTGGCCGCTCCTTGGGGTCCCCCTTGCCCACTTTCTCCTTGCCCGCCAGGAAGCGGTCGTAGTCCTTGGGGGTCTTGGGCAGGGGTCCGGCCTCCCGCTCCCGGCTGCAGGAGCCGGCGGGGGGCCCGGGGGCGGCACGGGCGATGCCGGGGAAGCCGTGGCCGGTGGGGAGCAGGGCGGGCTGGGCGGGCAGGTTGCGCAGGTAGAAGTTATCTGGAGGGGAGGGCGACGGGTGAGCCCCCCCGCAGCCCTCTCGCCGAACGACGGCGGGGGTCCGGGCGCCCGGGGCCTCAGCCGTGCCAGCGCCGGCTCCCCGCTAACGAGGGGAGGAGCGTGGGGGAAGGCACGGCCTAATTAGCTCCATTTCCCACCCAAACAATGTTCCCTATTAAGTGCCCGCCAAAATATTGTGAAAAGCGAGAGCGGCGGCGGTGGCTGGGCCGGGTGCCCACCACCCCGTGCCCGCCGGCCCCGCTCCTCCCCAGGGACCCGGCACTCGCTCCGCCGCCGGCCCCCCACCCCAACGCCGGGCACAGGCAATGGGGACGGGCACTGAGCCCCCGCACCGCGCCTGACTGGGGACTCGTACCCCCGTGGGGGACCCCGACCAGCCCCGGAGGCTGTGGGGTTGCGGTGGCACCGTGGTGCCGTGCCGTGCCCCCGGTACCTGCCTTTCTGGCTCTCGTAGAAGCGGTGCTGGCCGTAGAGAACGTTGCTGTTGCCGTGGTGGTCCAGGTGGCTCATGGGCAGGAAGGTGGAGGCCAGGCTCCCGGAGAAGCGGGGGTACCCCGGGGCTGAGGACACAGCGGTCAGGGGGGCCGGGGCACGCTCGCAGGCACACAGCCCCCCCACGGCATCTCTGTGCCGTGCCACAGTGCACACCGCAGCACAGCATCCCTGCCATGCACCGCTCCGGCTATAAATACTTCGCCGGAGGCTGTAATCTCCTCCAGGGACCACCCCCCTCCCCGGGAGCTGCCGCTGGGCTGAGACCCCACAGACTCATAGCAGCAGTGGCCGTATCGCAGCGGCTACGCAGGGCCCTTGCAGGCTCGTTAGCCGGCGCGCTCGGGCGGGCTGTCCATCACCGGCGGGCGCTGCGCTGCCGGAGCCGCGTGTGCTGCTGGCCCCCCCCCACCTCCCCCTCCTCGCCTCCCCTCGCGCCCCCCCGGCACGCCGCGCAGGCCCCGGCACGCCGGGAGCCAACTGGCAGCCGGTCAAACTACCAGCTGGGCCGGCTGCCAGGGCCCCGCGCCAATACCACCGCCCCGCTCCTTAACTCTGTCGGCCCTCGCTCCGGCCGCTCAGGTGGGGACGGGGACCCCGGCGTGCCGCGGGGTGCCGCGGGGTGCCAGGCTGCAAGGATCCCCCCCGCTCCCCACCGTGCGGGGTGTCTGTTTAACCGGAGCTGCTCCCCGTGCTGCAGCCTGCCCCGGCACGGGGGTCCCTGCTGCAGGAGGGGAGCGCAGCCCCTGGTTCATCATCACCAGTGACACGAGCTGGCCTGGCCTCAGCCCAGCTCCTGGCACGGGATGGGGTTCTGCAGCCCGGCACGAGCCTCTCCGGCCCACCGTGAACCCCCGTTTGGGGGGTGGCTGAGCCTGGTGCCCGTGGACGCCTGGGGGGGTCTGTGGGGCACACCGCCGGCTGTGCCCCCGCCAACGCCACCCCGAAGCTCACTGCCTGCCAACCGCGTGCCCACGCCGGCCGACTGCCACGACCACCCCGTGTGCCAGCGCCTGGGAGGTCCAAATCCCCTCCGCGTGGGCGCCGGCTGGATGTCACCCACCGGCACCAGGCAGAGCCCTGGCCACATCCCGGCCACCCCGCGGGGCCACCCCGCAGGGACACTCTGCCCACCCGCCCCGCGGTGCTGCCACCCGTCCCGGCCCCGGCGCCCGCTCACCTTCGTGGGAGTGCGAGAACCAGATCTGGGAGGTGCCGGAGTGGGGTCCGCGGAAAGCTGGCTCCGGGGGGGAGGCGGTGGGGCCGGTGGGGTGGCTGGGTGCCCCCGAGCCCAGGCTGCTGCTCAGGAAGCCCCCCATGAAGGAGGAGGCGGGCGCGTTCCCCATCAGACCGCTGCCGGCTGCAGTGGGAGAGGAGAGAGTCAGGGAGGGCTGTCCATGCCCCCACTCGCACGCCCGCCCCGCCACGCTCGCCTGTGCACACTCGTGTGCACGCCTGCTGCGGGGCTGTGCACAGCCCACACCGCATGCGCGTCCCCCTCGTGCATACAGAGTCCTCGTGCACAACTGCCTCTCGTGCACATGCGTTCTGTGAGCACGCGCAACCCTCGTGTGATCACACCCCTCGTCCATGCACGCCCCTCACGTCCTCTCGCCCCCACAGGGCTTGCACAGGCGCCGGGGCGTGCAAGGAGCAGCAGAGCCGGGCGAGGGGCACCGCTGCCCTGACCCCCTGCGCATGCCCTGGGCACACACGTGTGCCAGCACACGGGAGGTTTTGCACACGCGTGTGGCTCCCCACGCTGCTGCTCTCCCCAGGCTCTGGCGGCAGCTGTGAGCCGCTGCGGGACACCGGCTGCCCCCCCCCGTGCCAGGACGAGCCTGACCTCCTCAGGGCCCGGGCTGTGCCGTGCCGTGCCAGGACAGCCCCTGCCAGCACGGGCAGCTGCGGTGGCAGGAGGGATGGGGACACAGGGACAGCCGCCTGTCACCGCAGCAGCAGCTCTGGGATGCTGCTGGGGGGGGGGGCAGATCCTCATGTGTGTACATGTGTGTGCACACGCGTGTGTGCGCACCCGTGCAGGGATGGGCAGGCGTGCGGGGAAGACACAGCCGGCACGGGAAGCGCAGGGCAGGGGGGCAGCTCCCACCCTGACCCCAGTGGCCTCCCCCGCAGCCTGCGGGGGGGGGGGGGGGGGGGGCTCCAGCCCCCCCCGGGGACACCCAGGCCGGCGCTCCCCACGCCAGCCAAACCGTGAGATCATGGTGGAAACATCGGAGCCGGTGGCCAGCGGCCGGGGCGGGAGCTGGGGATGGGTGTGGGGGGGAAGCACCATCCGCCCCTGGCGGCACGGCCCGCATCCGTGTGTGTGCTGACGTGGGCTGGTGGGTCCGTGGCCGGCACGGCACGGCATGGCTCGGCACAGCACGGCTCGGTGCGGAGGAGCCCGGGCTGGCCGGCCGCCCGGCCGGGGCAGGAAGCGATGCTTTGCTCTCTAAGCCGGCCCACGCTCCCCGGCTAATCCCTCCGGGATGCCTCTGGGATGAGTGTCGGGGATGTGGTTTCAGGCAGCTCGCTCCTTCCTGCGCCGGCCGGGCAGGGGCTGCGTGGGCCGGGGGCACGGCCGCTCCCTGCCCGCGGCCCTGGGAACCGGCACCGGGGCCG
Organism: Vanellus vanellus; assembly: GCF_965231255.1. NCBI lineage: Eukaryota > Metazoa > Chordata > Aves > Charadriiformes > Charadriidae > Vanellus > Vanellus vanellus. The sequence goes on from NC_138922.1 coordinate 14,122,390, forward strand.
GACGCTGCCCGCCCCCCCCCCACCTCCGTGCGCTGGCACGCACCGGGACGGTTGGGCACATCTCGCCGGCCGCAGCACCGCATCCCGGAGAAGCCGTGCCCGGTGCTGCCCATGGGCAACCGCCCCCGGCGTGCACCCAGCCGCGGTTGTGCCGGGGGACCCCGCGGCGGGGCGTGGAGCCGGCAGCGTGCCGGGTGGCTGTGCCGGGCAGGAAGCCGAGGTTTCCAGAGCGAGCCTTTTCTGGAAGCTGTGAAACAGGCTGTAAAAAAATACACCACCACCACCCCCCTTCGATGGCGGCGGGGCCGGGCTGGCGCGGGGTGTCCCGGCGGGGCTGGCGGGGCCGCGGCCACGCTCCCCACACCTCCCACCCGCTGACTCACACCCACTGGCACGGCCGGGTCCCCCGGCGCACGCTGGCCCCGCAGCCGGCCGCACTGTTCCCACCCGCCTCGCACGCCCGCCCGCACGCTCACCCCGGCCCCTCGCACGCTCGCACCCTGTCCCGCGCTGCCACGGCTCGGCATGGCGTGGCACGGCCCGGCTCGACATGGCACGGCACGGCGCACAGAGAGCACCCCCGGCCGTGGTGCCAGTGAGGACCAGGGAAGGTTGCTGAGACTGTGCATAACTCATCTCACGGGTGAGCAGGCAGTGCCGGAGGAGCCCCGCACCGCGGCAGGCACAGTGCCATGGGACCGGCTGCCAGCACGGGGCAGACGGGCAGCGGGGTCCCACCCTGGCTCCCCCACCACCCCACGGCCGTGTCAGCCCGGGAACTCCCTGGCCGGGCTCCCCGCGGCCAGCGCCGTGAGTCAGCCCCGCCGGCACCGCTCCCGGCTCCGGCACCGGCATGGCCGGAGAGAAAATCCCCTGTGCCAGGATCCAGTGGGGAGGGAAGGGTTGTCCCGGCCGTGACCACTGGCCCTCAGCTGATTTTTGGGGGCGGTGAGGGGGCTTTGCACCTCACACCCACACTGGGAACTCCGGCAGCTCCGGCACGGCCACGCGGGCACCACGCTGGCCCCGGCCACCCCACAACGCAGGCTTTGGGGCTGGCAGCGCCCAGGACCCCCTGCCTGGGGCTGGGGGGAGGCGGCAGCTGGAGGAAAGGGTTAAAAGGGAAATCACCGCGGGGGGAGGGAGGGGGGGGTGTCTTGGCCCCAAATCCACAGCAGGTCATGCATGTGATGAGCATGCCAGGTCTCAGCATGACAGCGCTGCAGGAGGGGTGGGCTGGGGGTGGGATGGGGGGGAGTGTGTGGACATTGGTGGGAGTGGGGGGAAGGGATGACGAGGGGCGCTCCCCCCACTCCCCCCCAAAGCCACTCTTCGCCCCCGCGCCGAGCGCGGCACAGATGTGCTGGGAAGATGGAAAGTTTCTCCCGCCAGCACGCGGGGCCGGGGCGGGTGTGGGGGGGCCGCGGTCCCGGGTGGGGGTCACTCCGGCCACGGCTGCTCTGGCCTGGCAGGTTTTTGGGCCAGAGGCCGGCGGCGGGATCCCCAGGGCGGCGCTGCCGGGAAAGGGAGGGGGACCCCGGGCCTCCCCCCGTCCAGGACACAGCTCTGGGAAAGCGGGGGCTGCACCCCACATCCCCCCCCGGTGCGGGTGCATGGCTGCACCCCGGTATTTGGGGCCTCTATTTTCAACGAGGGAGGTGGTGGGGGGGGTTGCAGCCCCCCGGACACGCCTGGGCGAGGTGACGGTCCCCGGGTCCCCACGGCGGCGGGGACGTGCGCGGGGCACGGGGTTGGGTTACTCCCTCGGCTATTTCGGGGCTGGAACATTCCTAACGGGGCCGGTGCCGTGCGCGGAGACGCCGGGAGCTGGCAGGGACCCTCCCGCACCGCGTCCCCGGGGAGGTGCCACCCCCAGTGCCCGGACCGGGGGGCAGGATGCAGCCCCCCCCCCGCCCCGCTTTGCCAACCCACACGGCCCCTTTAAATATTTGGCAAATAGGAAATAAGTGTAATATAATTTCCTCGGTGTTATAATTTAAGATTAATCCATATTGTTATGGCACTAAATAAATGCTGTAATATTGAAATGCAGTTCAAATTAGCTTGACAGAGTGCCAGAAGTACAATTAAAACGTTATCCGATGGGTAATCACACGGCAGTCGCTCCGCGCTAAGTGCCACTCGCAAGCTGTCGGCTTTCGGCGGAGGGAAGGGGAGGCCGGAGCCGCCGAGAGCCTGCGCGCTGCCGCACGCTTGCACGCTCGCCGGGGCCACGCGCTGCAGCGGGGCCGCGTGTGCACGCACCGCTCGGTGCACACGACGCACGCGCGCTGCCGGCCAGGGCCGACGCACGCAGCTTGCACGCCGCCGGCGAGGGCGGCGCACGCGGCTCGGTGCACGCTCCTTGCACGACTGACGCAACGCCGCTCGCCGGGCCGGCGCAAGCGACTTGCACGCTCGACGCACGACTTGCACGCTCGACGCAGGCGGCTTACACAGCCCAGAGGACATCTTGGGAGCAGCCGCAGGCCCGGCACGGGCTGGGACCGCGGGAAAACCATGGAGGGCTCAAGAGGTCCCGGCGTCCCACCCCATGTGGCCCCACGGGGTTCGGTGTCCCACGGAGACCAAGCACGGGGAACCCCCCCAAAACTCGGGGTCGGTGGTGAGCCCGTAACACGTGCCAAGCATCAGAGCCGCGGGGTCCAGGCTGCCCGTGCACGGAGCGGGAGGGAGTAAGCCCAAAGGGGGGGCTGCGAGGACACGTCCCCTCTGTCCCCCCGGGGCCGGGGGACCCCAGCACCCAGCGGGGTCGGTCGCTGCCCCAGGGCGATGCTGCGGGGCAGGCGGGGGGGGGGGCAGGCGGGGCCGCACTGTGCCCATCTGTTTCGTTTTACGGAGCGGATAACGAAGAACTCCAAGAATGAGATTATTGGGTGAGTGTTTATTTACCGCCGAGGCGGCGGGTGGGGGGTGGGGGCGCAGCCCGTGTGAATCTCTGCAAAGTCACCGAATCGCCAAATCCCGCTGGTTTTATTTTCCGCCGTAATTCCCCGCTCGGCTGTGGCGTATCGCTGCCATCAGCCCAGCGGTGCTGGGCCCACAGAAGGCGGTGGTGGCACTGCCCCCGGTTATCGTCATCGCCCCCCCGGCACGGGACCCCCCGCTCGGGCAGCCCCGGGGGTGCAGGGACGGGAGGCAAAGGCCGGGTGCCCACAGCCCCGGGTACTGAGACCCCCGCCCCCACGCACACTTTGTGCCATCACCACGTTTACCGGCGGTGACCGGGGCTCGCGGCAGCTGCCCGTAGTGCCGCATGGCTGCTGGGGCTGCTGGTCCCCCCCCATGCCACGGCGTGCAGCGGCATCTCCGCACGGATCCCGCTAATCGCTAACCAACAGACGGAACCACTCCACGGTAATTCCATGGGATCGGGGGTTCTCCGCATCCCGCTCTTCCCGCCGGACACGCGTGCGTGTGTCCCACCCCGGCACAAGCGTGGCTAACGAGGAGCAGACGAGTTAATCTCAAAATCTGTTTTAACTTTGACACCTACTTTTTAAAATGCAGCGCATGCGGTGGCGCAGCCGGGCTGGCACGCGGTGCCGAGGGGGGGCGGGGGGGGGGAGCGGGGAGCCCCCGCGCCGGGGCCGTGCCGGTGCTGCGCCGCGGCCTCCCAGCCCCTCGTCAGACCCCGTCTCCGCTCATTAATGAGGAAGCTGCGATGTGGAGCGGCTGCAGCGTTGGCACCCAGCCCCATATCACCACCCCGGCCGGGGGCCACCGTCCCCACCTGCCCCCTGCCATCCCTCCCACCCCCCCGCCACGCCGGGGAACCGCGCAGCACCGGCCTCAGCCCGGCCTGCAACTTAATCCAGGGAGGGGGACAGCTGCGGGAGCCCCGCCGGCCACCAGCGTCACGCCGCCGGCTCACCGCCCTGTCCACCGCCACTGCCACGCACACCCGTGCCGGGATGCACACCGGCACTGCCACGGCCGGGCTGCACGCCCGCAGCAGGACGCAAACCGGCACCGGACTGCAAACTGCCATGGCCGGGCTGCAAACTGGCACCGGTTTGCAAAGCAGCACCACCGGGGTCAAGCCGCACGCCGGCACCGGGCTGCACACAGGCACCGGTGCTCCCGGCAAAGCCCGGCGCTGGTGCGAGCCCCCCGGCACCGTTATACATTGCCATGCACCGAGGGCTCCGCCGCCGTGACAAACAGTCCGACGCGATCTCAACTCTGTATTAGTCCCTAAAAACATCAGAAGGGCAAAAATTGAGGCTCCGGCGTAAAGCACAGGCTCGGCCAAAGCTTCCCACCCCCCTGCTCGCAGTGGGGGCGTTGGGACCCTCGGCCCTGCGCAGCACAGGGGTTGGCACCGGTGTGCCGGGGCGGCGGGACCGGGGCAGCCAAACCGTGCCGTGCCCCCGGCAGCGCCGCAATCGGGGAGCGGGGGCTGCACCCCAGCCCGGGCTCCCGGCCGCTCCGGGGGTCCCCGTCCCCACCGAGCCCCCAGCACCAAGCAGGGCCGCGGTTCCCCACGCTCCGGCCCCCAGCGCCGTCTCGCGCCATCATTTGCATGGTCCCGGTGCCAAAACCAGACGCAAACCGAAGCATTTGTTTGCAATAACTGCGCAGCCCTGAATTATGGCTTTAATAAAATCAAGCTAAACAGTTTTTATCTCCCCTTCCCAGGGCGGCCTCCGGCCCCCGGCGCTCGGCAAAGGCTCCTGGGAGGTGTAGTCCGGCCGGGAGCCATTTGGGGGAGCGTGGCCAGACCCCCCCCCGGCCGGCACAGTACCCCGGGGCTGCCGCGTGCCGCACGGCCACCGCCACGGCCGCCCGGCAAACCGCGGGCTGGCTTTATTTGCTGGGTGGGGTAATTATCAATCATCGGTGTTAATTACCGCTCCGCGCACTGCCACGGCTCCCAGCCCCGTGGCACGGCCACGCCGGGGGGATGCCGGGGTGCCAAGCCCGGGGACCCCCCCCCTCCCGCTGGCCCCGGCCCTGCGCTGGGCACAGAATTATCATTTTTATTCGCTCGAGCAACGTTCCCGTAGGCGCGGGAGCCTCCGAGCGCGGCTCGCCGGGATCGGCTCCGGCTGTGCCGGCCCTGCCAAAGCTGGGAATATTTTTAGCTCTTTCTGTTGTTGGGTTTGGCTTCTCCTTTTTTTTTTTTTTTTTTTTCCTCTCTCTCTTTTTTTTTTTTTTTTTTTTTTTTAAGGCAAGTTTCTGCCGGGGTATTTTTAGCCTGATCCATGTTATTTTAACAACCTTCGTTGCATTCGGGCTCCCATGTGTCGCCCAGGCCCCGGCGGGTGCAAGGGTCCGGCCGCCAGCGCCGCGGGGACACTGCTGCGCCGAGAAGCCGGAGGGAAGCCAGCGACACCCCAGTGCCGGTGGCCCCCGTGGACTCCCCCCCTCCCCCGGCCACCATGAGCCGGAGAGAGGATGAGCCCCCACCCTGGGGACGGGCACCGACCCCCATCCAGGCCCCCCACACCCCAAAGCCGGGGGGAGGCCGGGGTGGCCCCCCCCAGCCCGGCGGTGGTCCCAGGGGGGGCTGGTTACAGCGTGGGGTTCGCCGGCACAAAGCGAAACCGCCCCGGCCACGGGCCCGATCCGGCGCCGCCTCCCCGGCACCCCCCGGTGCCCCCCGCCGCCAACCCCCCCGCGCCGGCCCGGCCGTGCCCCCCGCCCTAATCCACGCACTAATTGTAATCCCATTAAAGCAGATATAATTTTATTAGTATTCACAGCTCATCAAGGCGGCGACAATAACCGGCGCTGCCGCCGTGCCGCGGCGAGAAAACCGCCGGCGGGAAGCGGGGGGCCGCGGGCAGCACCGGATCCGGCCCTGCTGCGGCTTTGCCTCCGTCCCAGAGCTCAGCGGCACCAAACGGGCTCCCCCTCACCCTCGAAGCCCCCCCGTGCTGTGCGCCCCGCTTTAAGCGCCCTGCGCCCCGCTTTCACCCCGCACGCCACCGCAGACAAAGCCGAGCGGGCGGCGTGCACCGGTGAAGCGGCCGGATCCAGCGAGCCCCATCCCGGTGACGGCACGGTTGGCCGCGCTTTGTCCGTCCCCGGCAGGACAGCGGCTGCCGAAGCGATCGCCTGCGCTGCAAACCCCATCACACCCCGGCACTCGATACCGCGCCGGGGATCGCCGGCCGTTCCCCGCCGCCGCACCGGCCCCGCGCATAACGGCCTCCTTGTTCGCCCAAAAATCGCTTCCTTGTTCACGCACCGGGATCTCGCTGGGCCGGGCCGGGCCGGGGGTCACGCACCGGCAGAGCGGGACACACACACCCCGTGTGTGCATGAACCCCCCCAGCACACCCACCCCCCAAACCCACCGGGCGCGGTTACAGCGGGATCAGCACAAAGGGGACGCCGAGCCCCCCGTGCCATGCCGCGCCGCTGGTGCCGTGCCGAACCCCCGGTGCACCGTAGCCCCCCCACCCCCCCAACAACCCCCTCCATCACCCCCCCCCACCCCCCGGCGCCCCTCTGACCTGTGTGCGTGGCCATGGTGATGGGTGCGGGGAAATACTTGGTGGGCTGGAAGTGTCCGGGGGGCTGCACGGCCCCGCGCCCCGCGCCGTGCCGCTGCCCCGGGCCGCCCCGCTCCGGCAGCAGCCGCGGCGGCGGAGGGGCGAAGTCACGGCCCTCCATACCGGGAGAGTGGGGAGGGGGTGGGGGGGCGGTGGGGGGCACCCACCCGCCCGGGGCGCGGCGGGACCCCGCGGCGGCTCCTCGGCGCGGGGCGGGGGGGGGCAGCGGCGATCCTCAGCGCCGCGGCGGGCCGGGCTGGGGGGCGGCGGGCCGCGCTCCGCGCCGGGGCTCCCGGTTCATCCTCCGCTCCTGCGCACGGGAGAGAACGGAGAGCGTGAGACCGCGGCGGAGGATGGGGGGGGGGGGCACGACCTCCCCCCCCCACCTTTTTTTCCTCCGGTACCCCCCGTGCGCGCTCCCCGGTTTCCCCGGTACCGTTCGTGCGCGGTCGCCGGTTTCCCCGCCATCCCCGGAGCGTTGCCCCCCACCCGCATTTCCCCAGTATCCCCCAGTTCGCCGTCCCCAGTTCCCCCAGTAATGCACACAACCCCCCCCACCCCCGTTCTCCCGGTGCTCCCGGAGCGCGGCCCCGGCCTCCCCGCCCGCCCCGCCCCGCTCCCCCGGAGCTCGGGCCCCGGTTCCCCGCCGCAACCCTCGTTATTCCCCCCCCAACCCCCCTCCGCCGCCCGGGCCCTTCGCTCCCCGGTGCGCGGCCCCGTCCCTTCCCCGCCGCCCCCGCTTCCCCCCGCTGCACAGGCCCGTGTTTTCCCCGGTGCTCGGGCTCCGTTTTACCCCGATCCCCCCCCCCCGCCACCTCCGGTGCACGGACCGCGTTCCCCGGTGCTCGGAGCCCGCCTTCCCCGGCGCACGGGCCCCGTTTCCCGGCTCCCTCCTCCTCCCCGCTGCACGGGCCCCGTCGCCCGTTGTCTCCCCGCTGCACGGCGCCTTCCCCTCCCCGGCCCCGCTGCACCGACCCTCCTCTCCCCGGTGCGCGCCGCTTTGCCCTCCCCGGCTCGCCCGGCCGCCGCTCGGTCCCCCGGTGCGCGGTGCCGGTTGTCGGCTCCCGCCCGCCGGAGCCCGCCCAAAGCGGCGCGGAGGCCGCCCGGTGCGCCGGGCCCGCCGGGGCATTGTTCTCGGCAGCGGCGGGGCCGGAGGGCCCGATCCGGCGGGGCGACGGCGGCTACCGGGGCCGGGCCGCGGCGAACAAAGGGGGCGAGGAGCGGCGAGGGCGGCCGGGGGCCGCCGGCCCCCCCCCCCCCAACACCCCCCCGGGGGCTGCGGGGAACCGGGACCGCGACGGAGAGCGCGGCCGTATTGTCCGGGGGGGGGGGGGGGGGGGGGAGGGGGGAGCGGCATCCCCGGGAAAAAGGAATACGCGCCCCGCCGAAAAATAATAATAATAATAAATAATTTTTTAAAAGGTGTTTTTTTTTTTAATAAAATTGAAGAAAAGCGATGTAAAAAGAGGCAATAAAAAAATTAAAGCGAAAAAAAAAAAAATGAAGAGGAAATAATTTAAAGGCCAAAAAAAAGAATAAAATTAAGGAAAAAAAAAATTAACGCGAAAAATTTTAATGCGGGAAAGACTCAACGCAAAACAACAACAACAAAAATATTAAATGTTTTAACGCACATAAATTTAAAAGCAGGGATTTTTTTTTTTTTTTAACGCGAAGGTTTTAAACGCGAGGAATTATTTTAGTGTTAAAAAAAAAAAAAAAAAAAAATCAATGCCAAAAGAATATTTTAGCGAAAAAAAAAAAAAAAAAGGATAAATTAACGCAAAAGATGTTTTAGAGCAAAAAAAAAGAAAAAAGAGAACGCAAAAAATATTTTAAGGGCAAAAAGAAAAAAAGCAAAAAAAAAAGAAAAAAAAGAAAAAAAAATTAATTTAATGCATAAAAATTAATGCAAAAAAAAAAAAATAAGGCGACAAAAAAACCCCAACATAATAACAACAACAACAAAAAAAAAGAATTAAAAATAAACCCCCAAACAACAACAACAACAACCGCCACCCGAAAATCCCCCCGTACCATCGCAGTTACTTACCGGAGGGGCGTTCCACGCGCGGGGCGAGCGCGGTCCCGGGGGCGCGGGGCGGCCCTGCCGGGGTGCGCAGCGTGCTCCTGCCGGTGCCCGTGCACTGCCCATGCACCGGCTGCTCCTGCAGCAAAGGGAACCGGAGGGGGGGGGCGGGGGGGGGGGAGTGAGGGGGGGGTGTAGGAAAGGGGGGGGAGGACCGGGGGGGGGGGGGGGGGGGGGACCCCGCCGCGCCTCCCCGTTCACGCCGCGCACTCCGCCGGGGCGACGCGCCCCGCATGCTAATAAGCGCGTGCCCCGCGCCCCCCTCCTGATTGGCCGCCGCGCGGCGCTCGCGCCCCGGGCCCGGCTTTACAATTACACACACACCCCCCCCCTCCCTTTTCGCGCGCCGCGGAAGCGTCAGAGCCCCCCCCCCCCGCCATACACACACACACCCCACCCAATAGGCTGGCGCCCCGCCAGCCCGCCTGCCAATCAGAGGGCGGCGGGGGTTGCGACGCCGAGCGGCGGCGCCTAATTCAAGCCCGGCGGATGAATGGGAGGAGCGCGCATGCGCAGATGTTGCCTGTGATGGGGAGGGGGGCTGCGTTGCAGCGGGGGTTGCATTGCACCGAAGGTTGCAACGCAACCCCCGCTGCAACGCAACCCCCCGCCCCCCCGGGCGCTGATTGGCTGGCCGTCCGCCAGCCCGCTGCCAATCACGCAGTGTAAACAAGGCGCTGATTGGCGCAACGCGATGACGAGCCCCGCGCGCGGTTTCAAGGCGGCCCCCGGGGCGGGGAAGGGAGGGGGAAGCGGGGGGCCGTTTCTAGGCTCCCCCCTGGACGCTCCCCCCCCTCCCCCCCCGACTCTAATTCTCCCCCCCCTCCCGCCCCCCCCCGCACTCCCCGGGTGGACCCCGAGGGCCGGGAGCGGCGCGGGGGAGATCAAAGGCGGCGGAGAGAGGGGAACGGGCCGGAGTCGGGCACCGGGGCCGCTGCGCTGCCGGCAGGTCTGCGGGGGGGGGGGGGGGGGGGGTGCGGGGGGGTCTGCAATGGGGGGGGGTCTGCAGTGCTTGGGGGGCGGTGGGCAATGCTTGGGGGGGTGCAGTGCTGGGGGGGCTGTGCAGTGTGTGTGTGGGTGCAGTGTTAGGGGGCCGTGCAATGGGGGGGGGTGGAATAGTGGGGGGGTCACGCGGCACAAGGTGAGGGGGGTGCAGTGGGGGGGGTCTGCAATGCTGGGGGGGCATGCGGTGCACGGTGAGGGGCTGGATGCAATGCGGGGGGGGCAATGCTGAGGGGCTGTGCAAGGGGGGGTATGCAATTTTAGGGGGCTGTGCAACGTTGGGGGGTTGCGCAGTGGGGGGGTGCAATGCTGGAGGGGTCATGCAGTGCAAGGGGAGGGGCTGGGTACAATGTTTGGGGGGTGCAATGTTGGGGGGGTCATACAGTGGAAGGTGGGGGGGTACGGTGGGGGGGGGGCTGTGCAGTGGGGCGGCTGTGCAATGCTGGGGGGGCCATGCGGTGGGAGGTGAGGAGCTGGATGCAATTCTGGGGGGCTGTGCAAAGGTGGGGGGTGTGATGTTAGGGGGCCATGCTGTGCTGGGGGGGGTCACGCAGGGCAAGGTGAGGGGTTGCAGTGTTGGGGGGCTGTGCGGTGCGGGAGGGGGTGTGCCATGTTGGGGGCCATGCAATAGGGAGTGAGTGCAATAGGGGGGTGCAGCGCGGGAGGGGGGTGTGCAGTGCTGGGGGGCCGTGCAGTGTGTGTGTGGGGGTGCAATGTGTGTGCGGGTGCAATGCTGGGGGGTGACGTGGTGCAAGGTTGCGGGGGCAGTGCAATATTAAGGAGCCGTGCAGGGTAAGGGGTGCCGGGGCTGTGCCGTGCCGGGGCTGTGCAGCAGGACGGGCTGCGAACGGGCAGCGAACAAGCAGCGGAGGGAGAGGAGTGACGGGGAGGCCGGTACCGGTACCGGTGGGGCCCAGCAGCGCCTGCCACCGTGGGTCCCCGGTGGGGCACTGCGGGGATTAATTTTTTTTTTTTTTTTTTTTTCAAAATAAAAGGACGTAATTGATTGAAAATGCTCAAATAAATCCAAATAACTTGTAAAAGCTATTAGATTACAACGGAGCTATTCATTACGCCGGGACAAAAATCGAGTTAGGAGGGCGAGCGGCCGGGGGACACGGCACAGCCCGTGGGGACCCTCCGGCACGGCGGCTGCACCTCACCCCAGCACCGCACAGAGACAGACCTGCGCACACCGGGACACACGGACACGGCACACGGCCCAGCGCTCACGCACCCCTGGGGACAGGGCACAAGGACAGACGGCCGGGGACAGACGGCCGGGGACAGACGGCTGCACCGTGGGGCACAGTGCTGGCACACACGCTGGTGCACGGGGGCGTGCGGCTGCAGCAGGGAGCGATGCGCAGGGACACACGGACAGAGGGACGCAGCATCACACTGTGAGCGCAGAGGCAACGCACACCCGGCCTCCTCCATGGCCGCCGTGCAAAGGCCGCGGTGCCGGCAGGCACTGGCACGGTGCAGGCAGCGCTGCCGGGGGCGAGCGCCGCGGTGCCGCAGGCCTATCGGCGCAGCGAGGATTCCTCCTCCACCTGGGTGAGGAGCGGGACGGGGACCGGACTGCGGGAGGGGACGCACTGGGGCCCTCCGGGCACGGACTGCCACGGTCCTGCCGCCCCGGCACAACCCCTCCCTGCGTGCTGGCCCCCCAAAAAGCTCTTTTTCTTCCTCAATTGGTTTTCGCTGTGGTGTTGCAAAGCAGCTGCCGGAGCGCTGGCTGAGCTGTGCGGCTGCATCCCGGGCTCCTGCTCTCCCCAGGAAGAGCTGCTGGCCGCATCCGGACCGCCCGGGGAGCATCGTCCCGGGGATGTGCACTGGGGGAAACGGGCTGAGACATCCCCGTCGGATCCCTCTCCATCTGGGAAAGGGCTCCAGCCCGATAAAGAACGTTACGGATTAACCCAGCGCAGCACGGAATCGTTGCCGAACGGGAGCGCGCGGTGAATCCCGGCGCTGGCGTAACGGTGTGCCGGCTGCTGGCGCATTGTTCGGCCGCCGGTGGTCGGGGAGCGCTCGGAAAAGGTTTTTTGACCACAAAAGAAACCCCCCCAAAAAAAAAACCCAAAAGCAGCTGTGAGGTTCTTCCTTCCCCCAGTGAGCGCCGGGGTGGGGGGGGGAGTGGGAGAGGGAGGGGGTCGGGAAACCCCCACTGGTGGGGGGTGGGAAGGGGCTGAGCCCCGCGGGGGCTTGCGGAGCTGGGAGATGTGCGAGCGCCGAGCCTGCAGCCCTGGGGAGCGTCCGTCTGTCCGTCCCCCCTCCGTGGGCATATCCCCCCCGTGGGACGATCCCCCGTGGACAGACATTCCCCCGCGTGCCCCCCCCTCCCCCCTCCCCGAGGTTAATGAATGAAACGAGCTTAGACGAGAGTAATTAAAGACGGCCCCGGAGCTGCCTTTGTCCGCCCCCGGGGGCGGCCCCGACGGGACGGGAGACAAAGGGCGGCGGGAGGGGCCCCGGTCCGCGGAGCCCCGGGACCGGGGCTCCGCGGACCGGGGCCCCTCCCGCCGCCCATTGTCGGGGCCGGACCGAGCTCAGCCCCTCCCCGGGGGCACCCACGGGTGGGCTGGAAGGGGCTGCAGCAACCCCCTGCTCTCCCCGGGCTCCCCCCGGCTGGTGTGAGCCCACTGCTGTCCTTGCATGGCCCATCCCGGGGCTCTGCGGTGCGGCACGGCACGGCACGGCATGGTACGGTACGGCACAGCACGGCAAGGCACTGCATGGCACAGCATGGCGTGGTACGGCATGGTACGGCATGGCAAGGCACTGCATGGCACAGCATGGCATGGCACAGCATGGTGCGGCATGGCAAGGCATGGCATGGCACAGCATGGTACAGCACGGCAAGGCACTGCATGGCACAGCACGGCACAGCATGGTATGTCATGTCGTGGCACGGCATAGCATAGCACAGCGCGGCATAGCATGGCACAGCACGACATGGCATGACACGGCACAGCATGGTACGGCACGGCAAGGCACTGCATGGCATAGCATGGCATGGCACAGCATGGTACAGCACAGCATGGCACGGCACAGCACGGTACAGCACGGCAAGGCACATTATGGCACTGCATGGCACAGCATGGCACGGCATGTCACATTATGGCACTGCATGGCACTGCATGGCACAGCACGGCACGGCACAGCATGGTATGTCATGTCGCGGCACGGCATAGCATAGCACAGCGCGGCATAGCATGGCACAGCACAACATGGCATGGTACGGCACGGCAAGGCACTGCATGGCATAGCATGGCATGGCACAGCATGGTACAGCACAGCATGGCATGGCACAGCATGGTACAGCACGGCAAGGCACTGCATGGCGCGGCATGGCACAGCATGGCACATTATGGCACTGCATGGCACGGCATGGCACATTATGGTACAGCACGGCAAGGCACTGCATGGCACTGCATGGTACATTATGGCACTGCATGGCACTGCATGGCACACCACGGCATGGCACAGCATGGTATGTCATGTCGTGGCATGGCATAGCATAGCACGGCGCGGCATAGCATGGCACAGCACGACATGGCATGACACGGCACAGCATGGCACGGCACGGCGCAATGCGGGCAGCTCGGCCTCCTGGCGCTCGGGGCAGGCGGGTTTCCAGCTGGCCGCGGGTTTGCCGGCGTGTTGCAAAGCTGTCGGTGAGCAAGGGTCGCGTTTGCAGGCACCGAGGGAAGAGGCAGCTCAGCGGTGCCGTCACCTCCACTCCCAGCCCGGGGACACCGTCCCCCTGCCCTGTGCCCCGTGGCCCGGGGAGGTTTCTGCGGGGGGAGGGGCACGGAGCAGCGGCTGCTCTGGGGTCCCAGGCAAAAAGGAAGGAACTTAACTCCCATTAACTGTCCCATTGTATCGGCCGTGGTAATAATCAGGTTTGCTAATGCAATTGCTGCTGCGATGTGAAAATCCTACTGGAAAATGTATTAGAGCAATTATCCGCCCCACTCCACAGCCGGGTGTAGCATTAATATTCAATTTTGATGTGGAAGTCCTATTATGTTAATGACTTTGGTGACAAAAGTCGTTAATGTAAGACTTTTCCTTTATGGCGCGGCATTAGCCAGGGTGAATACCACCACGACACCGGTGCGCGTGGCGGGATTGAACGGTGGATGCTGTGAGGGCGGCAGGCCGGGGCCGCGGTGCCGTGGTGCCGCAGGGGGAGCGGTGCCGGGCCCCCTCCCCTGGCTCCACACGGGCCCTCGCGCCTCGGGCTGCGCAGCCGCTTTCCTTGGTGCACGGTGCAGGGGATGGCCGCTGCATGGGGCTGCGCGGGAGGGCTGTGCCGGGGGCATGGTGGCAGCGGGGGCATGATGGCAGCGCGGTGTGTCGGGGCCCCGAGGAGGGCGCGGGGCGGATTAGCCACGCTGCAGCGCATCCGGCAGCGGCACTCCCTCTGCCGCAGATGCCCTCCTTTGTTCTCTCCCCGAGCCAGGGGAGATGCACCGGTGCTTCCTCGCCTGCCGGAGAGCACGGCGATGCTGGCCTGGGGCTCGCTGGCATCTCTGCCTCCCCTGGTGACACCGGGGCTGCCACCCTGCCTGGCTGCTGTGGTGCTGCTGCCCGTGGTTCAGGCAGCATCATATGCAGGCCTGGGTGGACAGACAGACGGACGGATGGCTCCTCCTCGGGCTGTGCCGGAGGCACGCGGGCAGCTGGCCCTGGAGCCATGGGCTGGTGGCGAGGAGGCGACATGGGGAGGGGGACGAGAAGCGAAGCCAGAGCCTGGCAAACCCAGCAGAGGGGGCAGCACCCCTCGCTCCAGCCGTCACCAGCCACCGCCCCAGCTCCTGGACGGGACTGGCAGTGCCGTGGCTGGCATGAGGCTGAGCCTCCACCACGACAAACGGCATCCTGGAACGTTGGAGGGGGTTAGAGCCATCAAACGCAGGAGCTGGAGCTGCCTGTGATGGTAAAAACGACTGTGACCTTCACCTTCCCAGCAAAGGGCTCGTCTCCAGCAGCCATGCTTGCCGCTGACAGCCTGGGAGTGACTTCATGCACCAGCTTTGCCACGAGCATGGCCCGGCAGCCGGTGGCCCCATGGCACGGGCATGCAGCTGGCCTGGCGCTGGGGCCGGTTGGGAAGCAGGAAATTTCTCACGGCTGAGGAGAGGCCGGCAGTGCCCGAACACAGCCCCGGTACAGGGGGGGATTCCCGGGGGGCCGCTCAGGATGCTCCCGCCCAGTGCAGCCGCAGCGGCAGCTCCGTGCTCCCCTCCGCGCGGTGGGTGCTCGGCACAGCACACACATTGGCACATGGCTCTATGTCCCAGCCCCGATGGCCCATGCACGGTGCAGCTCCGGCTGCACCGAGGGGACACAGGTGGTTGGGCTTTGTTGCCTGGAGCCCTCTGACATGACGCCCCCCCCCGGACCCAGCCCCAGTGGGCGAGTGGGGCCACTGGTGCCTGAGCATGGCGCAGCCTCCGCTGCCGGGCCGGCCCTGACTCACAGCACACCCGGGACGGAGCTTGAGGGACGCGGCCGGGGCTGGGGCTGCTCCTCACCATGGCCCCCCCAGGCACCGCGGGGGCTGCTGGGGCAGTAAGGTGCTGAACTGGTGCCAGTGGCCGGGGCAGCCTCAGCACACGGGGGCAGGCAGCCTGGCATCGATAGTGCGTGGCCGGACATGATTCCTTGGGGCTGCTGGGGACATGGTGCTCTCCTGGTGACATGGCACCCCATTGGGGACACAGCCATTGTCTTGGGGACGTGGCACCCCACTGGGGACATGGCCGCCATCCTGGGGACATGACACCCTTCTGGGGAC
Source organism: Vanellus vanellus (assembly GCF_965231255.1). NCBI lineage: Eukaryota > Metazoa > Chordata > Aves > Charadriiformes > Charadriidae > Vanellus > Vanellus vanellus. The sequence continues at coordinate 14,137,817 of NC_138922.1, forward strand.
ATGACACCCTGTTGGGAGACACAGCCACCATCCTGGGGATGTGGCACCCTGCTGGGACATAGCACCCCTCTGGGGACATGGCTACTGTCCTGGGGGTATAGCACCCTCCTGGAGACATGGCACCCACTTGGGGACATGGCACTCTACTGGGGACATGGCACCCCATTGGGGACACAGCCACTGTCCTGGTGACATGGCACCCTCCTGGGGATGCGGCACCCCATTGGGGACATGGCTACCGTCCTGGGGACATGGCATGTCGTTGGGGCACGGCCACTGTCCTGGTGACACAGCACCCCTCTGGGGACACGGCCAGGGCACCGGCAGGGCAGCCCTGCGGGGTGCAGCACCCCAGTCCGGCTGCGGGAGGGGTATCACGGCCACCGCCCCGCCTCCCCCCGTGGGGCTCGGCCTTCCCGAGAGAGGGGGGGCCGCGAAGGGAGCGGCGGGGCCGGGGCCCGTCCCGGGGCTGCTCGGTGTCCCCGGGCGCGGCGGTGGCGGCTCCGCGCGCACGTGGCCGGGCCGGGCCATCCCCAACCGCCCCGCCCCTCCCCCCGCGCGCCCATTGGCCCGCCCTTCCCCCTCCCGCGCGCCCATTGGCCCCGCCGCTCTCCACAAACAAAGGCCGGCGCCCGCGGGGGGCCCGGCGCGCCGCCCTGATTGGCGGGGGGGCAGGTCGAGGGGGCGGGACGGACACGGGCAGGCCCCTCCCACCGAGGCGCGCCAGCTGCCTAATAAGGAGCGGGGCGGGACGAGCCCATTCAAGCGCGCAGGGGAGGGGCGGTCCCACCGCCTGGCTCCGCCCACGCCAGCGGCGGGGGCCGGGTCACGGTCCCCGTCCCGCGGTGCAGCGCCGCGCAGGCGGGTGGGTGCGGGAGGACCGGCTCGGTAAGGCCCGGTACGGCTCGGTGCGTGTGGTACGCGTGGGTGTGACGTTACCAGGACACGCGTGGGGCGGGCGCGCGCGGCCGCGGCCGGTGGGGTGCGGGGGTGCGTGTTGGCGCGGAGATCCCGGTACAGTCCCCGCGTGTGCCGTCGTTCCCCCTCCCCCCGCCTTCTCCCGGTGCTGCGGACCTGCGTGGTCCCGTGCACGCCCACGCGTGTGCTGTGATGGGGAGGGGGTTACCGGGGCCGCGTTCGGCCCGTGCAGCCCCCCCTCCTTCCCCCCGGCCGGGGCTCTGCGTCACCCCACGGCGGCGAGGGAGCTGCCCCGGCAGCACCGGCTTCCTCACGGCCTGGGGACACCCACCCCACGGCGAGCACCGGCCGCGGGACATTGGGGTGACAGCCGGGGGCACCAGCACAGCCTCCTGCCTCCCCCCCGCGAACGGTTTGGGCTGTTTCACCCCCCGCCGCTTCCTTCCCGGATAAATTGCCTGGATAAATTGGGTCCCTCTCTTCCATTTTCCTAATAGTGACCATAAATTTATTTACATTTCCAATCTGCCAGGTACTCGCATGACACACGGCGGCTTCCAGCCTGCGCCGCAGATATGGATTGAACTTTAGTCTCCGAGCAATTAAGGGGCCTGAAACTGCACTTCATTAATGGTTGTTATGCAATAAAACCGATAAAACTGCCCTTATTTGCAATATAAAAACGCAATTTGTTTTAATTTATGTTTTTAAATACTTGCCGGGTTGTTCCTGGGCTCTGCCAGGCATCTGTCATCGGGGCTGGCCGTGGCGGGGGGGGGGGGAGCAGCCCTGGGCTGCTTGGTGGTGGGTGCTGGGCCCCCAGGGAGGGGTGACACCGGGTGCTGTGGGTGGTGTGTGGGTGCAGACCCTGGGGCGCACCCACCTCTGGGCTGTGGTGTGGATGAGTTCTTACCCAGCAGCCTGGGAAGGGGGATTCCTGTTCCTCCAGCCCCCAGGACCCTGCGCTGGGACCCCCCACCCTGCCATGACCACTCACAGTGCCCCCTCTGCCCCAGGGAAGCTCCCTGGCAGGACTGCCCCTGGGGGGGGGTCACAGTCCTGGGGAAGAGCAGCCCTGTGCTGTGGGTGGTTCATGCGAGCCCCGTGGCACAGACCCCCCCGACCTGGAGCTGCCACCGAAGCGAATTCTTGCGGAAAAATATCCATGAGCACGGAAGGGATGTGGGGGGGGGCAGACGTGGGAGCTCCCAGCCGGCAGGGATGAACCCAGCTTTCTTCCTGCGACAACATCACCCGTGTGGATTGCAAATCTGCCTCTGCATGGCTCAGCATGGTGCATGTGTGTGTGCATGCACATGTGTGCACGTGCATGGCGGTGCGTGTATCCCCGCGGAGCAGTGTCAGACAAAGCAGCGGTCCCCGGCTGCTGCCGAACCTTCCCGGGAGGGGGATGTTGCATTTTCGTGAACCAGCACGGGATCCCCAGCCAGCCCTAAGCCACCTTTTCTAATTACAGTAATTGCGGTTCCAGCAGCCCTCCGGGGATGTTTATTCACTGCGGCTCCAAATCCAGGCGGGAGGAATCTGGGCCATCGGGCAGGACGGGCTGAGCGCTGTGGGGCTTCCCGGCAGCTCCTGCGGTGGGGACACTGCTGCCGCGCTCACAGAACCTTCGCCCTTTGCCATCCCAGGAGCTACCATGACCCACGCCGTGGGGCTGGGGGTCCCCCAGAGCAGCCCCGCTGTTCCTGTCCCCATCTGGGTTGGCATCTCCTGGTGCTGGCCATGCTCGCAGGGACACGGGGGGCTTCGGTGCTTTGCAGGGAGTTTTGCTTGCTCTCGGCAGGTTTGCGGTGGGGGAATGGGCCCCGGTGCTGCTGGGGAGGGTCTGGCCATGGCCAGGACACGGACAGCCATCCGGGCAGACACCGGCTCACGCTGGGGGCAGGATCAGGCCCTGGGCTGTTAGTCACAGCCGAGTGGCTGAAGGCACCTGAGAAGCTGGAGAGAAACGTGGTCCCTCGGGACAGGCACGGGTGAGCCCCTGGAGCAGTGGCGCAGGAGGAGGGGACGATGCTGGGTGGGAGGTGCTGCTCCCAGGGCTGCTGGGGGGGGGATAAATAAATAAAACAACCCTGAGGAGGAGGCGGCATCAAGCACGTGGCTGCTGCTGCAATATCGGGCAGTTATTGTGAGCGATAAATATATTTGCTGGCTCGCGGGGAGCCCTTTGGGCTGGTGGTAACTGCCCTTTGCTGCAGCTCCCGCCAGTGGCTGCGGGGCTCCCCCCCCTCCCCATGCCACGGCCGGCTCTGCCTTCCTTCATTTTAGTCCTTATTTGTGTAATTTCATTCCTTTTGCAGCCCGTCCCCTTTCCTGTTTGCTGAGCAGAGGTGCCTTTAGCCCCCGTGGATTTTGGGGGGAAGGGGGTGGGTTAGCCAGGGTGGGGGCCCTCGTCCCCCCCAACAAGGTGCAGGAGGACGCTGGTGCAGGGAAGTGATGGGGGCTGAGCCTGTCACCGCAGGGAGGGTCGGGGCTCCCCAGGACCCTGCGTAGCACCCAGCACCCAACTTGGGGTGCAGCCCCAGTGCCAGCCTGGCTGTCCCGGTCGTGGCCCCCAGCACTGTGCGTGGTGCAGATGGCACCGATCCGGAGAGCGCGGCTGTCCCACGGCACTGCCAGGGGACGGTGACAGCCGGGCACCGGGCCACCGCAGGCGCCCACTGGCGGGATGGGATATTTTTGGAGAGGGTGCACGTGCCAACAGTGTTCCCAGGGCCTGGGATGGGGGTGGGATGGAGACCACCTGGCACGGGCCAGGGCTGCCCTGGGGTGCTGCAGGCAGTGCCAGCCCCAGGTTTGTCCCGGGAAGGGGCAGCTGCCTGTCCCTGCCCACAGTGCCGTGGCGAGCGGTGGCCATCCCGCAGCGTGGGGCCGTTGCGATCCGTGTATTCAGTAGCAGGAGCTGATGTGTTGCAGGCGAGCGGCCGCAGGTGGTTTGGATTGCAGTGGGGCTGGGGACATGGCGATTGGAAACACATTGTCCCGGCAGCACCGGTTGGCACTTGGCAGGGAGCCGGGCAGTGCCTGAGCTGTCCCCAGCCTGTCCCAGTGACCCATGCCACCATCTCGGCTCATGCTGGTGACCCCATGTCAGTGCCGCAACCACACCGTGACCCCGAGCTGGCGCTCGCTCACCCGTGCTGGTGACAGGGCCGGGGGTGGTGGGGGTGGCAGGGCAGGAGCTGCTCCCCCGACATCCCTGTCCCGTGGTGCGGGGGCTCGTGGCCGGCCGGCTCTCGGCGCTTGCCGGGCTCCTGGCTGCCAGTGGCCACTCGGCGCGTGGAGCTACCTGAGCCCTTTTTTCTGGCAGCGCTGAGTTAGGGGCTGTGTAACGCTAATTGGATAAACATGATTTCCCCTCTAACTCGCTGCAGATGTCTCCTCGGCGCGGGAGCAAGGTGCTCTCCCCTCTCTTCCCGGCCTGGCTGGTGGCTGCCACGGGCACCCGGTGGCAGCTCTGCCCTCCCCGGTGGGTGCTCAGGCACCCGTGGGTGGGAGATGCTCGGCCCCAGCCCCACACCGGCGCCCCCAGCCCGTGGCACCAGGCGGGTGCCAGGGCAGGGCTGTGGGGTGCTCCTGGCCCCATCGTGTGCACACATGTGCAGGGGTGTGTGAGCACGTGTGTGTGCGCACACGTGCCCCGGGTTTGCACACATGTATGAGGAGTGCCGGCACACACGGGTGTGGGGGTGTTGGTACGGATAGTGGGTGTGCACTTGTGCGGGGTCTGGGGCTGTGGCAGCTTTTTTTGGGGACACATGGGCCTCGCTGTGTGCTCCTAGGGGCATGGGGGAATCTCCATGGCACATGAGTGTTCCCTCCCCTGCAGCCCCCCGTCCTGTGCCGGGGTACCACGTCCCATGTCCGGGTACCACATCCCATGTCCTGTACCACATCCCCACGGGAAGAGCTATGGATGTCATCTGTCTGGACTTCTGTAAGTCCTTTAACAGGGTCTCCCACAACATCCCTCTCTCTAAATTGGAGAGATACGGATTTGATGGGTGGACTGTTCGGTGGATGAGGAATTAGTTGGATGGTCACATCCAGATGGTGGTGGGCAACGGCTCAATGTCCAGATGGAGACCGGTGACAAGTGGTGTCCCTCAGGGGGCTGTACTGGAACCAGTACTGTTCAGTATCTTCATCAATGACATGGACAGTGGGATCAAGGGCACTCTCAGCGGGTTTACTGATGACACCGAGCTGAGTGGGGTGGTGACACACCTGAGGCATGCGATGCCATCCAGAGGGACCTGGACAGGCTGGAGAAGTGGGCCTGTGCAAAACTCATGAGGATGAGTAAGGCCACGTGCAGGGTCCTGCACCGGGGTCGGGGCAGCTCCCGGTATCAGCACAGGCGGGGGATGGAGGGACGGAGAGCAGCCCTGCCGAGAGGGACTTGGGAGTGCTGGTGGGTGAAAGGCCAGCCATGAGCCGGCAACGTGCGCTGACAGCCCAGAAAGCCAACCGCATCCCGGGCTGCATCCCCCGCAGCGTGGCCAGCAGGGCGAGGGGGGATTGTGCCCCTCTGCTGCGCTCTGCTCTGGGGAGACCCCCCCACAGTGCTGCCTCCAGCTCTGGAGCCCCCAACAGAGGAAAGACACGGAGCTGTTGGAGCAGGGCCAGAGGAGGCCCCGGAGCTGCTGGGAGGGCTGGAGCCCCTCTGCTGGGAGGACAGGCGGGGAGAGGTGGGGGGGTCAGCCTGGAGAAGAGAAGGCTCCGGGGAGACCTCAGAGCCCCTTCCAGTGCCTAAAGGGGCTCCAGCAGAGCTGGGGAGGGACTCTGGGTCAGGGAGAGGATGATTTTTAAGGTCCCTTCCAACCCAAACCATTCTATGGTTCTATGGTCCCGTGCCTGTGCACCACGTCCCATGCCCCAGTGCTGCCAGTCACAGCTGGGGCTCCCCCAGACCAGGGCAGCGATGGCCCCGAGGGGACCCCCCATCCCACCCTGGGGACGCGCGGGGACACGGGCACAGCCCCGGTGCAGGAGGCACAGAAACGCAGCCGGTGCTGCCGCCGCAGCCCCCCGAGCCCTCGCTGGGGCACCTGGAGGGAATTAGGCAGGCGTGTTCACCTCCCTGCAAACCTTTTGTAGAGCAAATTCCTGCGGTTACCCAGCGCAATTGCTGCAAATTATACGAGCGCCGCGTGCTTCGTCCCAGCGGCAGCGTGCCGTCGGCGTGTGCCGCCCCGACCTGCTGCCCTGCACGGCCCCGGGGGAGCCGTCCAGAGCCCCCCACACCTTCTCTTTAATTTTCTTTCATTATTTTTTCTTTCTGCTGCTTGGGGGATGGAGAGCGAGCGGGTGGGCAGGGCAGGGACCCCTGGGTGCTGGGTGAGCGGCCACCACGGCCTGGTGGATGTTGGCCCCCGTGGCACGTAGCCACAGTGTGGGTCTCAGGGTGCAGCACCCATGGCTGGGTCCTCCCGGGGAGAGGAACCTCGGGGTGCTTGGACCCCCCCAGGGCAGGTGGCTGGGGACACCATGCCGGCCAGGATGGGGACCAGATGGGGACCAGACCTGCGGCGTGCGTTGCACGTGCACAGCTGGATGCATGCCCAGGTGTGCATCCAGGGCTCTGTGCACCCACCCCGGTGCCGTGGCTGCTGTGTGTGCACGTGTGTGCATGCATCTGCATGCATATGTATGTGTGCACACGCGCTTTCATTTGCATGCATGCATCTGCACGCATGTGCATGTGTTCACGTGCATGCATGTGTGGGTCTTTATGCACATGCATGCATGTGTGCATGCAACCGTGTGTGTCCGTGTCCATGTGCATTCATTTGCACACATGCATGTGCACGTCCCTGCATGTATGTGCATTTGCAAGCACGTACGTGTGTGCACACACGTGCATGCATGCATGCATGTGCGTGCGTCTGCATGTATGTGCATGTATGTGGACGCCTGTATGCACTTCTGCACGTGTTGCACGCCTGCATGCCCCTGTGTGTCCCCGGCTCTCGGGGGTGTCCCTAGTCGGGGGGACACCCCGGTCCCACCCCCGCCCCAGCCCTCCCAGGAGCAGCGGGCGCGGTCCTCCAAGGCGGCAAGAGTGGCCCATCTGGGCGGCGCTCTGCCCCGCCCCTCTCACTTCCCTGCCTCACGACTTCCCGGAAGCGCCAGCGGAGCAGCGGAACCCGGAAGTGCCGCTGTGGCCGGTGCCGGCGGCGGGTGGGTGGCAGTGGGTCCTGTCTCGCCATGGCGGGTACGGGCGGCTGAAAATATCACCGGGGTCACGGGTGGTGGCCAGCCGGACCCCGCACCGCGGGGACACCCCCGCCGCGGGCCATGGCGGCAGCGGCGGGCTCCAACTGGGGCCTGATCATGAACGTGGTGAACAGCATCGTGGGGGTGAGCGTGCTCACCGTCCCCTTCTGCTTCAGACAGGTGAGCGCTCCGCCACCGTCCCGGGACGGCGGGCCCAGAGTCTTGGCCCTTCGTCGCCATCTCCATCAGAGGCGGGCGGGGTCGTGTACTCCCGACATAACTCCAGTCTGGGTGGAGAATAGATGGAGAGCAGCCCTGAGGAGAAGGACTTGGGGGTGGCGGATGAGAAGCTCAACATGACCCAACAATGTGCACTGGCAGCCCAGAAAGCCAACCGCATCCTGGGCTGCATCCCCAGCAGTGTGGCCAGCAGGGCGAGGGGGGGGATTGTGCCCCTCTGCTGTGCTCTGCTCTGGGGAGACCCCTCCTGCAGTGCTGTCTCCAGCTTGGGGGGTCCCCACAGCAGAAGTACACGGAGCTGTTGGAGCAGGGCAAGAGGAGGCCCTGGAGATGCTGGGAGGGCTGGAGCCCCTCTGCTGGGAGGACAGGCTGGGAGAGTTGGGGGGGTTCAGCCTGGAGAAGAGAAAGCTCTGGGGAGACCTTAGAGCCCCTTCCAGTGCCTAAAGGGTCTCCAGGAGAGCTGGGGAGGGACTCTTGATCAGGGAGTGGAGCGATGGGATGAGGAGGAATGGTTTTAAACTGAAAGAGGGGAGATTTAGATGAGATATGAGGAGGAACTTCTTGGCTGTGCGGGCGGTGAGCCCCTGGCGCGGGGTGCCCCGAGAAGCTGTGGCTGCCCCATCCCTGGAGGTGTTCAAGGCCGGGTTGGACGGGGCTGGGAGCAACCTGGGCTGGGGGGAGGTGTCCCTGCCCAGGGCAGGGGGGTGGAACTGGTTGATCTCTAAGGTCCTTTCCAATCCAAACCATTCTATGATTCTGTGATTCTATAGTTTTATTACTTGTCCCCGTTTAAATTCACCTGCTTAAAAAGTGTGCAGTGTTTAAACACTGTAAATGTATGAGCTTGGTAATTAGGTTATTCTATCAGACAGTTCTTATTAAATAAGTTTACAACAGAGTTTGCACCTTGGGGTTAGGAGTGGTCTCTCTTTGCTCTGTGTGAGCCTGCTGAGAGCTGCGGAGACCGCTGGGGGGTAAACGAGGGGAGCTATGAAAGTTCTGCTCCACAGACAGCTCCCACTTCACTCTTTGGTGCTTAAATTGGTGCAACTGGAAGCTGTGGGAAACAGGCAGCTGCTCTGTGTTGTCCTTGGGCTGGAGAGTAAAATTGTGCTCGTACGTCATGTTTTTCCCAGCTGCTCTGAAGTTGAGGGAGCTCACTTAACAGGCAAAAGCATGGCTAGAAATATGTGAGGGAGCCTGAAGGTGATAAGGGTTGGCAGTAAGGTTGCATGAAATTACTGACTTTCCATCTTGCGCTTGTCTCTTCCCCCATCTTCTCCCCTTTTAGTGTGGCATTGTCCTGGGAGCTCTGCTGCTGATTTTCTGTTCTTGGATGACTCATCAATCCTGCATGTTCCTGGTAAAATCAGCCAATCTCAGCAAGCGCAGGACCTACCCTGGCCTCGGTGAGAATTTTCAGCTCTAGGGCTTGGTTGTTTTTTTTTTTTTTTTTTTTTAACTGCGGTTTTACTTTGACCTCTTAATTTACAACTTTCATACTGATATTGTTGGAATAGCAAATGGTTTCTTGATGTAGTTTTCAATTGGCGTTGTTTTCCTCTGTCAGTCTCTCCCCCCTGCCCCACGTCCCCAGGGGAACGTGAGGGTTTAATTCTGCTCTTGACAGTGAAGTTAATAGGCGCAGAATTGTTTTGACTCTGCAGGGCAGGGGAGGAGACGCAGCACTGACTGATCAAAACCCAAGTTTTCGGGAGCTGGCGTAGCGGGTGTCTGGTGTAAATTATTGGTCTCGGCATGAAAGCCGCGAGCTTCCCCACCCAGTGTGCTGCCGAGGACATCGGGTTCTGCCAGCGGAGAGCCTGGCATGGAGCTCGGGCTGCTGGGATCCGAGCTGTGTGCGCGTTTATGGCAGAGCAGAGAGGAAACAGTGCGCAAGGTTCCAAGCGGCCAAGAAAATAAAAACATCTGCAAGATTCATGTGTGGGGTTTTGGCAGAGCCTGCCAGCCCTCTTCCTCGGAGCTCGTTGCCTCTGCGCTGGCGCCAGGGTTGGCCTCTGCTTGTGACCTCTCTGCTCATTCTGACTGACTTGGGGGGCAGGAGGAGGTGGTCAGGTTCCAGTCCTCTCTGTTGGCATGGGAAACGACAGGAAAAGTCATCTTACCCGATTTCCCTTATTTCTCTGGGGGAGGAGAGAGTTGGCTGGTATTGCCCTTGGTAAAAGAGCTAAAGAAATGCACGGCTCGCTTGCTGACCCTGTTGTTGACAGATGGGTTTCCTCCATCCTCAGAGTGCCTGAGGTGCTGCTACCAGGCTGCACGTCTTGGCTTTTGCCCAGCTATAGCTGCTAGAAACTGAAAAGATCAAGAAGTTCCATGGTCTCAGAGATTGTGTGTGTGATGCTGGAGGGAAGGGGGAGCCCTCAGGTACCGTCCAACTTGTCCCTGATGCTCCTAGCCCAGCTGCCTGGGTTGCCTCTCCCTGGACCCTCACAACACGTCTTTGTGTGCTGCTTCCCCAAAGAACAGAGAGTCCCCTCCACCTTGGAGCGTCTCCCAGGAAGAAGGGATCCTCCGCACTCTCTGAAGCCAAGGGGCTCGAATACACAGAGGGCCAGTAATGCTTCTAAACTTCCTGGCACGCAGACACTGGCGCTGAAAGAAATGCCTCTGCCCTGGGAGAGGTGCCACCGGGAGGGACAGCCCTGAGAGGAAAGGCAGCGCTCCTATAATGCATCCTAATGCATCAAGGTTGAGCAACTCCACACAGACAGCCTTTGTCACCGTGGGCTTGTGCCCTGGTACATCTGCGAGAGATCCTGGCAGCCCCTGCAGCTGATTCTGTGGGAGGCTTTGGCAGTGCTGAAAGATGTAAGAAAGTTTTGCAAATTAACTTCAGTCAGCCAGTCCCTTCCGGAGGAACACTGAGAGCGATCGTTACAGCTACAAAAGAGCCAGGGTCGTAACGGGCTGATATCTAGCCCAGACGTCTTCGCTTGGCAGCGCTCTGTGCATGAAGGGGTTGGGTATTAAAAATATTTCGCTCTTCACCGCTGTTCTGCACTGTGTGGAAGGGAAGGGCCTCAGGCAGATGTGTGGACATGAAGGGTGGCGGGATGCAGTTCCCAGATAGACTTTAACCAGGGGGTGAGTTAATGCCTCACCTTACAGCAGTTGAGAGCGGTCTGGGTCTTTGCATACTGCCTGTGCTGGGTACTGACCCCATCAGCAGCATGCTGCAGCCCCGGGAGGCAGCTCGGCTCCGCTCCCTGCAGAGAAAAGTGCTGAAACACAGGTTGCCCGTTCTAATAACCACACTTGGTTTAAAAGGGCTTCTCTAATTACTGAGCAGATTGAGCTCTGCCCAGCTTGTTAGGCATCTAGAGATCCCATTCCAAAGATGCTCAACTGTACAATTTATTTTATGGTCATTGTCTCTTTCCTCCTTGAGAAGATAAAGGATCCAATTTTTCCAGTGTCCCCAGATGGGGACATCTGGCATAACGGTTGAAGGCTTGTTCTCATTAGAACGTCACTTCAGAACAGCCAAGGAGACTGATTGTTTCTCAGCATCTCCGGCCTGGGCTGTTGCTGGCAGCTGTAGCTGTTTTTGGGAGGCACCTACCTTTCTGTGTGATGCGAAAAAGGAGCTCACGGGAGCAGTGCAGCAGCGGCAGTCTGTCTGGAGGTTGGCTTGTTAGTGACCCGGCCTCCAGGAGGGATGTTTCCCTCTTGCTGGTTCCTCTCTCTCTCATCCCTGGCCCTTTGGCTGTGTGATTGAACCCCCCAAGGGCTGTTGCCTTTTCCTTTTATCATCGCAGTTCCCAAATGAGCTGAGAGCTGGAGGCCGAAGCGGTGCAGTCGCTGTTCACACTCGGGCAGCGTGCCTGGTGGCGGCTGTCCCACCCGATCTGTCACCAAGCCATCGGCTATTTTCGGTGCGACCCCACATAGCAGCTCCGGTTTATTTTTCTGCTGTGGGTCTCCTGCCATGCTTTTTTTCTCATTCTGTGGGAGAACATCTTGTTTCCTTAATTTTGAGCTCAAGAAGAGTCCAAAGAAATCAGAGTTTGTAAGTTAATATTTAAAATAGCAGAAGATGCTTCCAGAAGCAAATAAAGTTTGTTTTCTGGCGGTCTCGAGGAATGTGTGCTGTACCTTGAGAGAAGACAAAGGGGAGTCCAGGGTGGTGGTTTTCATGTTGGACTGACAGTTAAAGACTGACAGAGTTGGGCAATGTGGTCTGTGTTTGGAACTGGAGGTCTCAATTCCCATTCTACCCAGTAAGATCTAAAAATACAAGCGGAGTTTTCTTGGCACTTTCTTTTTGAGAAAAAACACAATGATTTAAAGACTACTGATCATTTTCTGCTACAAGCTACAACCCAAGTATGGGAGGGGAAAAAAAAGAAAGTCTCTTGGCAGCAGCCCTTTGGTGTGGGCTGAGAGTACTGGGTATTCTGGGTATGGGATTGAACGTTCTGGGCACCATCTCAGATCTCCCATCCAGCAACGTTCAGTTATAGTGGGAAGATAAAAATAAAAATGAGAGTTTGATTGAAATTTTGCACTGCAGTAACTTTGCCACATAGCATCTTATACATGCATATTTTCTCTTCCGCGCTGACTTTCTTTTAATGGTTGCCATGTGTGACTGCTACTTCACACTACTTTTTTTTTTTTTAAATAGGAAAAAAAAAAAGAACCTGCTTTCTATCTTTCCCTCATCTTTGTTCCTGTCTTATGTGGTTTTCAGTTTGCAGAGGGCATGTCTGAAAAAGAAAGTGGGAGGGTGAGCAAGGGAAACAGCCCCAAAACACAGCACTGGTGGGTTCCTGCTGCATTGCCCTTTGTCACTCTTATTGTTTAATTTCAAACTGATGCGTATGCCACTTTCTGGACCTTTCTTTGACTAACTGCAACTTTTTTTTCTCTTACGCCAGCGTTTCATGCCTATGGAAAAGCAGGAAAAATGTTGGTGGAAACAAGGTAATCTGCTGTTTATTTAAATCTTGAATAGTTTGGTTTTCTTTAATGAAAAATACTGCTCTGTAGCCTCTTGTGGCCTTGCTGCGCTCTCATTTCTTACCCTCCTGCCTTCTGTGGTCCCAGAAGTCTTCCTTGCCACCTAGAATTTGAACAAGAGCTTAAGTGAGATCCCGTAAGCACAGCTCACAGGTGTCGCCTTCAGCATGTCCCACCCGTTCCTGAGTGGAGACAGGAGCGCTTTCCAGGCAGTGGGAGCACAGAAGTCGGGGAATGAACTCATCTCCCGCTCTGCTGTGTGTGCTATGAAATCATGGGCATGTCGCTTGTGGCTGATTTCCAGGGATGAAATCCCTGCCAAGATTGCCGTGAGTTAGTGGGAGGGAGAGCGTTCAGTACCTCGGATCCACCCTTTAGCTGCTCTGCTCCTGCCCGCTCGTCGCAGCGGGTGCTGCTTTCCTCTGCAAGGCGCTGGCCGTTAGGAGTTGCCTTGTGGGGAGAATCCTGTCTCCGTTTCAGGACAGACCCCTGTTCCTCAGATGACCCCCATGCAAGTAGAAGGTCCTCCGCAGGTCTTGTTCTGCAGTTGTGGTGGGCGATGGGACATCATTACAGAACGGCTTTTTCCAGCGGAGATTCTTTGGTGGAGGCATCTTGAGCCCAGGCCAGTCAGTGGTGCTGGCTCTGTCCCTCTTCCCAGCTGCAAACTGCTGCAGAACACTAAAAATACACAGAATATTTCTCAGATGTTACTTGTCCGTGCAAGCAATTGCTGTAATTGCCACAGGGATGTTATATAATTGGAACTGGGAGGGAAAGTGGTCCATGCAATCATGAATGGGAGGAGAAGCAGTTCATAAGACAATCTTTTCATTAAAGTGTGGTCCATTTTTGTGGAATGAAGTTTGAGAGCTGATTTTGGTATTGAAACTTTCATGGTAGGCCCCTGCTGTGGGGTGTGGGGCTGAGAGAACCTCTTGCTGATTCTTTTAAACGTTTTTCCAAGAAATAAAGGAGTTCTTGCCATCTCCAAGGTCATTTTTTTTCTGTGGCTCTAAGCAGCAGTTAAACTCATGCATGGCTTGTTACGGGAACTGCACCTCTAGCCGAGGTGTTAGGTGTGGATGCGAGGTGAATAGAGGTTCTCTGGTTTTTATTTTACTGGGTTAAATGTAGAACTGGTGGCCTGCCCTTCACAAGCCTGAGGATAAAAGCGTGGTCCGCCCCTCTAGCACTGGTAGTGATGCACAGCCTGCCCGTACCGCTGTGAGAGCGAGCTCCCAGCCCACTCTATCCCTGTAGATGGAAAACCCACTTGATTACTGGCTGGCAAACGTGTTTTCCAGTGTGGGTTCCACAAAATCTGGGGCTTGTCTTCACTGTGAAGGGCCAGGAAGTTGTGTTAGAGGATGGGTGTATGCTGAAGCAGGGCACGCCGAGGCTGCTCTACCTCTGAACACAAGCAAGTGGCTGCACAAGATTTTAAGTCAGTTTAAATGTACCCTTTTAGCTGTTTCTCTTTAATTCTTCTGGATGCTCCTTGGCAAACAGGGGGTGCAGTAGGATCCTAAGCAATCTTCAGCTGTTGCGGCTGTGTGCAGGGTGTAGCCCTGGAGACCTTCTTGGTGCTCAACCTTTGTCTTAATCCTTCACCAGCCACTGCAGTGTGCGTAGGATGTCTTTTGCTCCCAGTGTATAAACTGTAGCGATATTCTCACTGCTCATGTGTTGTCGGCGGGGTGGTCCCGGCAGTCCCAACAGTGTCTCCAGGTGTCTCTGAGGCAGCCTTAGCATGACCAAGGCCTTTCCTTCACAAGGGCTGTGCAGAGCACAAATTGCTGGGAATGTGGCTGCTCGCACAAACCTGCCCGGGAGCAGGAGCTGTGTGCCAGGGTTCCTGCTCCGGCCTCTTAACCTGGGTGTATTTTGTTGTTTTTGCAGCATGATTGGGCTGATGCTGGGAACTTGCATCGCTTTCTATGTTGTCATTGGTGATTTGGGGTCCAACTTCTTTGCCCGGCTGCTTGGATTTCAGGTAAATAAATCCTTACTGGATCACATCCACAATGCAGACAGTGGTCCCAATTCTTCTTGCATCGAACAGTGTATGCCTCAGATACAGCAACGAGTGTCCTGCCTTAGTAGTGCGCTCAGCAGCCCATGAGGCGTCACGGGGTCATCTCATGGTGAGCTTTAACGGCATGCCTTGCGCACAGAGCATTTAGCTCTATGAAGTCCTGGAAGCCCAGACATATGGCAAACAATCAGATGTGTAAAACCTCCAATAAGGCACTTCAACAAAGGAATTCTTTTCAACTTCTCCTCTATTAATTCTGGAGCAGATTTCTGGAGGAGATGATGCTTCCTGTCTTAATTCCTGCCCCTAACGGGTAGTGACAGACAGTTCCTCTTTCCGAGCTCTCACCCCCTTGCAGCCCTCTAGTTCAAGAGGGATTTTTGTCCTGTTTTGGTGGCCAAATTTGCTGGGCGCCTGCCTCCTCTTTAAGATAGAATAAGCTGTGTGATGAGCCCGGTGTAGGCTCAAGATGTGTGGTGGTGAGAGGTGCTCCTTGTGGGCTGGAGGCTCTTGCTGCTCTTCCTGGGGCGCTGCGAGCCAGGCTGTGAGCGGCAGCACTCGGGGGCCGGCGTGAGGGCCCTGTGGGGAAGCAGAATGGGCAAGTGGAAGCATTTTTGGCGGGGCTGCTATCTGCTCTGCCTGATGCTGCTAAGCTCCGATTAAGGGACTGTGAAGTTAAAAAGATGCGTTGTGGCTGCAGCCAAATTAGGTATTAAATATTTCCAAGCGTTTCAGAGTGTTCTGCTATAATAAATACCAATGCGAGGTTTTGATTAGTTTTCTGGATCAGAATTTTCAAGACTTCAATCTCTTGTTTCCCACGTAAGTTAAGTTTTTATTTAATTGCATGAAAATACTGAAATAGCTTGTGCTGGAATAGCATTTAAACACAACGCTCCCCCCAAATACTTCCATTTCAGGATGGACCTGTCACACACTGTGTAGAGCAACAGTGGCACCCAGTGACTGTATAAGCTAATCACAGACCTAGCCAAAGAAATGGCAAGCTTTCAGCGTCAAATCTTTAAATACGCACAGAAGCAGTATTTCACATTTGAAACCCATCCTGGCTTTGCATTGTTTCTCACTCTGGAAAAATTAACGGTGTCAGGGATGCTAATTTGGTGGGATGTTTTGAGTATCCTGCGTGCTCCAGTTCTTTATGCAGGTCCCTTTTCCAGGTGTCGGGCAGTTTCCGGATAGTTCTGCTCTTTGCCGTCTCCCTGTGCATTGTACTTCCATTGAGCCTCCAGAGGAACATGATGGCCTCCATACAGTCATTCAGTGCCATGGCTCTGATCTTTTACACGGTGTTCATGTTCGTGGTGAGTATTGGCGCTGGGAATGCTGTTTTCCTATTGTTTTAACACAGATGTTCCCGCCGGGACAGCCTGCAGGTGCAGGCCTCAAGTTTAAAATGTCCTTCCTGATAATTAGTGCTGCTGGTGCCGGGCATAACGAGTGATCCGGGTGCCCGTGCTCTTGAGCTGGCGGAGGTGGGGAGGTTACAGACTGTAGGAGCTGTCCGGTGGGTCTGTAAGCTATTACGAATGCTAGGGACTGTGGTGGCACAAATAATAATAAACCACAAATTGAGTTGTGGTTTATTCTGCTTGTTGGTATCTATAATTTAGGGCTCTGAACTTTAAATCAAAGGATGGAAGATGTGGGGAAGGGTGCCTGGAAGCAGGAGGACTTTGATCATGCGTTAGTGTTTTGCCTTGAAAACCTCAACGCTTCTAATCTGTAGGGGGAAGGCAGCTCTCGTTAAGAACTCAAACATGTACTTTGCATGCTTTTTTGCAGCTGATGGTTAATGTCTTTCAGGCTGCAAGTAGTTTTATTTGTTAGACACCAGCACTTCTATTTTTAAGCATTGAAAGCTTCATGAAGTCTGAAGTCTGGTACGTGGCATATACTTGTTCTTAGATATTTCTAGAAAAGTGTTTCTTCACTGACGTGAACGGATTATTGACCATTTAGATTAAGTAGGGTAAGCTGAGGGTTACCCAAAGCTGCCCTGTTTGCCTGGGCCAAGCCCCGTTGTGTAGCACCATTTACTGAGAGGTGGAGACTTTCACTTGCTTTTGAATGACTTCAAGTTTCACCTCGCGGATGCCCATGTGGTTTGCTCGTGGATCCCCAGCCCTGTCTCTCCCACATCTCAGGACTGGAAGGGCTGAAACAAAAGGAAGAAAAGGGAAGTGGTAAAATTCTTTCCACATCACTTTTTTTCGTGGGTTGTGCAGGGTCATGCTTCTGAGCTTCCCTCTGTCAGGAGGCTGGAAACTGTAAATGAGTGTTTTATAAAACTGCTGTGTTCCAGGAGCTGTGCCTTTAAGAAAACCACAACATTTCATGAGAGTTGGC
The DNA here is from genome assembly GCF_965231255.1 of Vanellus vanellus. Lineage (NCBI taxonomy): Eukaryota > Metazoa > Chordata > Aves > Charadriiformes > Charadriidae > Vanellus > Vanellus vanellus. Next base: position 14,154,612 of record NC_138922.1, read on the forward strand.
TGCACTAAAACATAATCTCTGGGGATTAGAAAACCCCCATTCAGGCAATATTATAAACAGGCATTCAGACATATTTACCTTCTGTTTCCTGTGCAACCCAATGCCTGCCAGTTCCCCTGTCAATGGCAAAAGAGAGCTCCCCTTGCCTCCTCTGGCTACCTGGCTCCCCCCGTTTTCCTGAAGTTTATCCTTGTCTTCGGTGAACTGCTGTTGTTAAATGGCTCTGGAGTAGCAGTGTGCAGGTGGGGGTCCTGTTTTAGGAACCTTTGTGTCTCTGAACAGGATTCTCCAAGGCAAATGTTGTTTCCCGTTTGGATTTAAAAATATGCTTAAGAGTGCAAAAGAAATTGCTGGGAACAATAATTCTCACAGTTAAATGTGTCAGTGGAAATTGTTCCACCGTGGTGCATGCTATGATGTCTGATGGCATCAAACAAGGGGGAGATGCCATAGATCTTTTAAAATATACCCCGGGATCCTTGGTGGCAGGGGCCCTGGGGGGTTGCTGGGAGCTTTAATAAAGTGTGTGGGTGGGGTGGGGAGCTGGGGAATTTGAGTAATAGAGATCGGGCTGTGGTAGGCAGTGTAAGCTGCTCCTCTCAGAGCTGCCACACGCTGCTTTTTATCCCAGCACCAGTGTTACTGCTGCCGTGAAGTTGTTCTGGGTTGGATCTTAACCCCTTTGCCTTCTCTTGGCTACAGATCGTGCTGTCGTCTTTCAAGCATGGCCTCTTCAGCGGGCAGTGGCTGCAGCGAGTTAGTTACACTCGTTGGGAGGGCATTTTTCGCTGCATCCCCATCTTTGGCATGTCTTTTGCCTGTCAGTCGTAAGTACCTGCCATTCCCACTTCTGGCGGTTGTGGTCCGCAGTGAGTTTTTGTGAGGGCAGAGGGTCACGAGGATCTGCAAGGGATAGATACCATCTGGTTTCCTATTCTATTTTAATCAAAATATTTTACAGCCCACTGAAGTACAGCACCTCATTCAGTTGTGACCCTTTTGTTACCTAGATGGGGGAGGGAGTTATATTTCACTTGGGAGTTATCGTACTTGAGCAACACAAGATCATTTGGGCCAAACAGATCCTCAGTGTAATGCAGGTTGCTTCTGGTACAGCTGCGTAAAGTGATGAATTTCCCTGGTTTCTTGAAGGGAATGATTTAGTACCAGGAAAGGCAGCGGGGCCGTGTCGCCTAATGGCCGCTGGGCCCCCTGCAGGGTAGCGTACACTCGTGGCTGCTCTCTGCTTCCCCGAATTTCTTTGAGAATACTCAGAAGATCGCACAGTCGTTGACTTTGGAGAGTTGTTCACGCATTTCCAGTTACCTGCTTTTAATGAGGGTTTCCGTTGGCACGTGGAAGGACGTGATGGCAGACCAGGCTATTTTCATGTTTATAGCAGCATTACCTTCTGCACCAAAATGGCAAGTGAGCAATACGTGCCTGGACAGAATAGTAACAGACTTTAAATAGAAGTGTAAATCCAAATGTGGACGCGGAAAAGACCATCCTCATTTGGAAGGCTGGCAGAGACGGGCTTTCCCCCCCTGTAGTTCTAGCAAATGGGTAGCATGCCAACAGTAAATGAATGTGACAGATAAAATTTGTTCAGACTGCTGTGTTTACACCCACACGCAAGATCCAAATCATCATTTTCCACTTATCGGCTCTCTTGGCAGCTCAGTTCCTACCCGAGCACGTTCCAGTCTTGCTGTTTAATGTCTCCATTACAACTGGCGAAGGGAATTGTATTCTTTTACAGCTTTACCTTGTTAACGTTTTAGAGTTTTTAAATTCCTTTTTTTTTTTTTTTTTCTTATGGTAGCCACACAGTACCCAGTACAATTTTGCTGGGAGCTGGAAATGCAGGGAAATCGTTTGGTCTGGACCAGTGTGCACGTACCTAAATATAGGCTCCATTACAGCACTTACGTGGCAAGCTGAACCTAAAGCTATGTGTTTTTTTCCAAACATCAGGGCAATACACTGGCCCCAGCCCAGTCAATCTTTATAAACATGTTATTCTCAGCTAGGTAGGTTTAATTTTAAAAAATAATTCTAACATAAAGCAGAAATCCTTTTCCTTCAGCACATAAGTGCAGCATACAGTAAGGCCAAATAAATGTACTATTATTCTAGTTTGAAACACTTGACCCTGCTTTACTTGTGGGTTCGATCCCCTTCGCTCTTTAAAAGCTGTCCTGTTGTTGCTGATGTTGCAAAGTAGGTCATTTCTCTACAGTTATATAGGGTGGAAATTTGCTGTGGAGCTGGGAGCGCGAGCACTCGGGGTTACCTGTGCTGCAGCCTCCTTGCGTGACCTTGGTCAAGTCACTGAACCTTCTGATGAAAGAGGAGTCAGTAGAGCTTTCCAGGAGAAAACTTCTCATTCCTGGGGGTGGCTGTTCTGGTGCAGATGAATGCTAAAATGCTGCATTCACAGGGATGATAAAAGTCAGGGGGCTGTTCATTGCCTCTGTGAGCATCAGTTCCCTGTGGGCCGAGTCAGTGCTGGCTCAGAGAGCCTGTGCAAGGTAGTCCCTAGAGTGAAGGTGAAGACCAGATACTCTGAGGTGGCTCTGGCCATCTCCGAAGCAGGGCTGCTTTCTCCAAGGCGGCTCTTAGGGCTTGTGCTGACTTGCCTGCCCTCTGCTCAGGAGGAGCCATCTGCTTGCTCCCTCTTTGAGGTGCAGTGTAACAGATAACACAGGGAAAGGTCCCTGATCCTTCACTGGTCTTCAATGCAGTCATTTTGCTTAAAAATAAACCCCAGGCGTGTCGGGACACGCTGCTTATTGCACGCCTCTTGTCCTCTTGCTCTGCCTTGGGAGGTGGTGATGGTCAGGAGGGCCCAGTGGCATGTTGTGGGGGCTTGAGGGACGCTGTGCTGGTCCTCCAAACCCAGGTTGGCCAAATGAGTGCTGTTAAGCGATTGCAGGAGGCCTGGGGGCAGCGCTTTTCCCCGTGTCACTGCTGTTGCTCCTGCCCTCACACGGACCTGGCCTGGCTGTGCCATCCCTCACACTGCGGAGCCTCTCCGCTTCCCTCCTTTTTTCTCCTTTCTGGGCCTGGGTGCATGGCTGACCCCCTTCCCCTTGCGGGGCTGAAATCCAGGACGTAGTCGGTTAATCTAGCGGAGGTCGCTGCGTTGAGGGCAGGGAGGAATCCGAAATGGAGAGGCTCCTGGGGAAGCTGGTCTCCTCGCTCCCTGCCGGTGGACGGCCGTCACGGTGCTGCATTCGCAGACCCTGTGTGTGTCTCGCGGGTTCCTGAGGGCCGATGTGCTCAGCTTCCTTTGTGCAGAACCGTTTGACGTTAAGGGATTAAGGGTTAAGGATTTTTCTGCTTGGCCTCAGCTTGACACACGTTCTGTTAATGGCTTTGTGCCCACTGGAGCTGGGGATACCCCCTTCCCATCTAACTGGAGACTCCCCCCCCTTCTCGTGAGAGTTCCTTTGGTAACATGAAGCCAGGATGTAGCCACTTGAATTAAAGTAACAAGAGGTTAATGAGTTGCTAAAATATGCACCTGATGTCAAAAAGTACATTCCACATGCTTTCCAAGTCTGTAAATACCCCAAATCCCGTGTAATTGGCGCTCCCAGCTTTCTATGAACTGAGCTCTAGCAGCAGCGCTGAAATATGACAGGCACTGCATTTAGTTTTGTTTGTTTAACTTTTCTTTTAGACAGTGTGGTGCTCTAACCTTCTTCCTGCTTTTACTCTGTAAACACTGCGTTGCTTTAATTATCAGCGTAGAGAGCTCCAAGAACAATAATCTGCAATGCGCTGCCTGGCCTGCTGCCACTGGTGTTTCACTGGAACAAACGGTCATTCATTTTGCAACACTTTTGAACCAAAATGTTTACATCACACGTTTAGCTCCACGTGGTGGGGTGGGGAGAGCAGGAATATTTCTGCAACACTTAAAGTTATGAGTGTTCTGAAATCTCTTGGCATTAGCAATATAAATTGTGGAATAGCAGCGAGTGTTTACGCTCCATAGGGGGAAGGTGTCAGGGATTCTTCGCTGCTGGGCTGAGGCACGGAACGTACTGGAGTTGGGTTTTTCTCTCTCTCTCTGCAGAAGGTTTCCTTAAATAATTTACCCTTTTCTACAGTCAGGTCTTGCCTACCTATGATAGCTTGGATGAGCCGTCTGTTAAAATCATGAGCTCCATATTTGCTTCTTCCCTAAACGTGGTCACCACCTTTTACATTACGGTAAGAAACTTCCCCTTCTCTTTCCTTGCCAGAAGTCACGCTCTGGAGGGGTAACGGGGATGATGATTTGTCTTCACATCGGGCTGGTTTCTGCTTATCTGTATTTATTCTGAAAGATAAGTCATTTTGCTGAAAGTAAAATTAGATGGGAGATGATGAACCAAACAGTGCAGGAGGCATTTGGAGAGTCCAAATTTTCAGCGTGGCACATTTCCTTGGGCAGAGGCAGAGTGGAGACCCAGCTCTTCCCTGCGCATCAGCCCACTCTCTGCCTTCCAGAGCCCAGCCTGGCGCTGGAGATGCTGCCCAGAGTTTAGGAGAGCTCCTTTCAGCCTGTTGCAATTGGAAAGATGTAAAGGAAGTTATGCCTCATGAAGCACCAGTAATAAAACTGAGTTAATAATTCCTGAGAAGAACCTGGCCCCGTGAGCTAGGCTGCTGCGGGGAATTGTTACAGCCCGTCCTTCGTTGGAGGGGGGCGGTCCCTGGGCCTGGCAGCAAGCAGGGTGTCACTGCTCTTTGTCACTGGCAGTGGCAGCGTTCCCTTGCTGCAGAGTCCTCCGTGAAAGCCCCCTGTATTTGGTGAGAAACTCGCCTCTGCTTTTAGGAAGGTCCCACTGTTCTTTAACCGTTTGTCTCAACATTTTGGGGGTGCTGCAGCCGGGGCTGATGGCAGGTTGCCCGTGGAGGTGGCCCCAGGCTCCCTCCTTGGCTGACTGGTCCTAACTTGCGGGAGGTCACTGACCTCCCACCCTTTTGTAAAGAGCAGATATGAATGTGCTTGGGAGTCAAACCCCATCCGCTCACCTCCCCTCCTGCCGGACAGGTGGGCTTCTTTGGCTACGTGAGTTACACTGAAGCCATTGCTGGGAACGTCCTAATGAACTTCCCTTCCAACCTTGTGACGGAGATGATTCGAGTGGGATTCATGATGTCGGTAGCTGTGGGGTTTCCGATGATGATTCTGCCGTGCAGACAAGCGCTGAACACCCTTCTCTTTGAGCAGCAGGTAAGATCCTCTTGTGTGGCCAGGAGCAGCTGGCTGCCTTGGTGTGCACCTTTGAAACTTGCTTTTTGAAGGGCTACTGTGACTCTTTGGTTTCGGCTGCCGGCTGCCGACCTGGGCTACAAACGTGCCTTGGTTCTCTGAGACTCCGTTGACAACTGCATATTTCTGACTTGTGGTAGGTACTCGCTATCCAGAGGGACAAACCCTCAACTCACAGTGAAATCCTAAGTGCCTGGTGTGTGGTAACGGTGCGGTGGGAGGCCCGTGGCAGCCTGTAAATCCTGCTCTGCAGAATAGTTAATCTCTGGTACTTTGAGGTTCTTGTCCTCTCTGCGGAGGAATTTCGTGGGCAGAAGTGCTGGAGCTGCGAGCCTGAAGCCTGCCGTTGCTCTGCTGTGCCCCAAGTCCCGTGGCTGCTGCTTCCCTGGGGATTTTGGCTCTTGCGCAGAAGTGTTACACAGTTCAGAGCCAAGGTGCTTCTCCCCCTCAGAAAGAGGGAGAAATGTGCTTTTGGAAACGGAGGAGCCTCCTTATTTCCTGCTGCTCCAGCTGGCATCCTTTTGCTGGCCAACTCGATCTTGCTTTGCATTTAGCTCCGGCTTCTGTTCCTGGCCTCAGAGCCCAGCCCAGCCTCACTTCTTCTTGCTTCTGTTTCTGCCTGCTCATTTCTGCTCCTTTATTATTATTCGCATCCTTGTACCTCTGTCAGTAGCCCCCTGAGCGGCCTTCTCCCCTCTGGGATCAGGTGTCCCCTTCCTCCAGTGCCTCCCCGGGCTGTTTGGTGCTGGTCTGGCGCAGAAGCATGCGGTGGAGCAGAGCCCTCTCCCACACGTTCACCTTTCCCAGGGTCAGATCTTCAGACGGCCTTTGTGACTATAGTTGGTCTGTCTGATTTAGACTGTGAGTCCCTTGTGGCAGTAGCGTGTTCTCCTCTGTGTATTGTACGGCACTAAGCATGCTGATGGTATTCAGTAAATAACAGTAAGAGATTGTGGGAATGTTCTGAGGCCTTTGTGTATCTGCATAAATAGAAACCTCTTAGGGCAGGAAATAAAACTTGAGCAATTTATAGCTCTAAATCCTGCCACTTCTGCCTGTGAGAAGCCCCCAGCTCTTTTCTCACGTTGGAGGGCTTGGGGACGAGAGAAGGCGATCGGTGAAAGCCAGTGGGTGCAGAGGACTAAGCACTGGGAGTGCTTGGGAGGACCACGGCTCTTGCCTGGGCTCTGCTCAGTGCTCTTTGGGCTCTGAACCTGTCACTTTGCTTTCCTCTCCCATCTGTGCATCCAGGAGAGCAGGGATCCCCTGGCTCTCCAGGGCATGTGGGTTCACTGGGTCCTCTGCTTTCCCCACCTCCTGCTCGCAGGGTGGGGATGGGACGGGAAACGGAGGGCATCTGGAAACCCTCCGGTATCAGCAGCTCCCCAGCAGCACTGGTCATCCCCTCTGCCGTCCAGCCAAGGTGCCCCCTGCCAAGTCGGAGGAGCTGGTATGTGTGTTGTAACACGGTGGGAATAACCCTGCTCCTGGAGGTGTTGGGGACACCTTGCTGTAGCAAAACCAGAGTTCTTCCCCCTGTGACCATTCTCCCTCTTGCCTTCTCAGCTGCGCTTCTTTCTCATGCCCTTGGCCTTGGGGCTGCTCGCTGAGGCTGGGCGGCTGCAGCACTGGCACAGGGACTGGGATACAGCTGTACAGTTCACATCTGGGGCAGGATGGAAACAGCAGCTTTGGCTCCGTGCCCCCGTCACTCTTGTTTTGAAGGTTCAAATGCAGTTGCATATTAAAACTGCTCAACCACATCTAGTGCCCCCCCCCCCCCCAGCATTCACCTCTGCAGAGACCATAGCATGGAGGTGACAAAGCTGCTGGAACCTGCTGGGGTAATTGCGTAGGAACTGTGGGATTCTGATGCAGGAACTAAACTATTCTCCCCCTCCTACCCTTTCTCTTCTAGCAAAAAGACGGCACCTTCGCTGCTGGGGGTTATATGCCCCCACTTCGGTTCAAAGCCCTGACGCTGGCTGTTGTGTTTGGAACCATGGTAGGAGGCATCATGATCCCAAATGGTGAGTGAGGAGTTGGGGGCAAGGGCTGGTTGCTTGGCTATTTTCTCTGGTCTCTTTTTTTTTTGCTTTTCTGGGTGGGCTGGCCAGGCCCGCTGGGCTCGTGCCTCAGCCTGCCCGTGGGCTCAGACAGCCACCACATGCTGCTGCTCTGCCTGTCCTGGAAAGGGCCTTTGCTGACTTCTCTTCTTCTTCTTTGCCAGTGGAAACAGTCCTGGGCCTGACAGGTGCGACGATGGGAAGCCTCATTTGTTTTATCTGCCCAGCTCTTATTTACAAGAAGATCCACAAGAATGCACTTTGTTCACAGGTCAGTGCTGATGCTGCTTGACATCCCCCTAAGCCCTCTGTGGGGCCTGGGAACGTAGTTAATTTGGCTGCAGCAGAGAAACTGCTCGGCACCTCCTCCAGCCTCCCCCTCCAGTCTGCCCAGTACAGGTGGGAGTTGTTCTGGTCGGCTGCTCTGAGCAGCATCGCTTATGGGCATGCAGGCGGCAGTGGAGGAGGTGCTGGCCCAGTACATGGCCAGCCCTGTGCTGGAACACCAGCTCTTTTTGTCCCTCCAGCCGCAAGCCAAGCATTCATTTGGTGCATAAAATGCTCCTTCCAGTCCGCCTTCTGGTGGGATTCAGGTTCTGTATCTGCAGAACGCGAAATCCAGGCAGGCTATAAAACCTCCACGGGCTTTACATCCCAACCTGCCTGGGCTGGGTAAGATAAACAGGGTTTCTCAGCGATGCGGTTCTTGCTGCTGACCCTCAGCTTTCTGGTTTCAACCAAAATAATAATAAAAAGGAACACACACATAGAGGTGTTGCTTCAGGATTTGATTTTTTAAAACTTGGGGTCGTTCAGAGGCTATTAGAAGTTTAGCTTTCCCTTTTGCTCCAGTTTGAATTGGCCTCCTCGGGGACTGAAACAAAGTGGCTCTTTGCTGTGCTTGATCTCTCTCCTTCTGCAAATCCTTTGCTTTTGTGGGGCTGAAATTAACATGTTTGGGGTTTTTTTCTGACAATGACTTAATCCACTGCCTTTTAGCAGGCCTCTGCCCCAGCGTTACCAGTCACGACAGTGCTGGGCTGGGAATAAGGTTTTCGGCAAACTGTGGAGTCAGCAGGGGGAGAGGACGACATTTTTGTGGGTCCTACAGAACTAATGGCTTTGTCTGTGTTTAATGACTTGTGGGTTTGCAAATGTACACGAAGTTTTTAAGCAGGGTGTATTTTTTTTTCTTTCCCCGTGCTTTCTCTGACACAAGGAAATAGTCCAACTTTCCAGCTTTCACTCTGAATTCTGACACTTTGGTCCTAACGTCTTTGACTGAAACCCCAAGCAGGAGTCTGAATGCCAGCCTGGATTTTTCAGAGAAACAAAGAGCACTTTCAAGAATTGCTTTCTATTCCGGCTGAGCCAGAACGTTTCTCTGCAGTGCCTCGAAACTGCACTTAAGATGTGCTGAGCTCTTAGACGGGCTGCCCAGAGGCGACTGTCAGCTGCCCGGGGTTGAACACTGGGGCCCTCACAATCCTTGACCTGAATCGCTGGTCACAAGGCCGGGGAAGATGTTTGTCCTGCAGAAATCCCCACAAAGGAATAAGGGCTTATCTAAAGCATCAGCCCCCGGGTTACCCTGGCATTTCAAGGGGCTGGTAGCAAGCTGTCCAGCCTTCTCTTGAGTGATCCATTGCCTGTCAAGTTTGCATACTTGCTTTGACCGATGCTCTGAAGTGCTGCAGCGAGGGCACACCTGCCTTCAGGAACTCACTGGGCTGCAGAGCCCCTCCTCTGCCTCCACGCTGGAGCAGAATTCTGGGCCCACCCTCTCCTCGTTCCTCCAGGTCTTCTGCAAAGACTCATTTATTCTTCCCCTGAAGCGCTCCGTCTTTGGTCTCCTCCTTCATTCCTGCTTTTCTTTGATCAGGCTCTCCAGTCCATCAAAATATGCTCCTGTGAAAAGTGGCAGTCAAGGGGGAGAAGGAGCTGGCCCTGGGCATAGCTGTCCCTCCCCGCTCTTCCCTGTCTCAACAATGCACCTGTATGTTCTCCCTCCATCAGCCTTAGCTTTCTTCCAAAAGCAGCAGACCTTCTCAACGCCAGCTCTTGACACTTGCCTGAATTATCTCAACTCTTGTGGTGCTGCTGCTGAGGACTGACTGCTTTCATTGGGCCACCTCTGGCATCCAGCAAAGTCCCGTCTCGGGCATTGTGGGGCTGGCGAGATAGGATGGTTAGATTTACTGAGCTGGGAAGATGGTGCAAGCTGAGGCTATAAAACAGGGAAGCTGCATGAAAAATGGTGAAGAGGGTTCCAGGGGGTGGAATATGTGCAGTCCCAGATGTTTGCTGGCCAGCAAAAAGCGTGGGCAGCTTCTGCCAGTGAGTTGTTAATTATCATGGCCGCTGAAGAGCAGGTCGGGGCTGGGGACGGCAGCCTGGGCTAGCCTGGGTGGTGGCTCGGTTGCAAGGCTTGTTGTGTCGGAAAGACGATCAGGTAACGGAGCAGTTAAAAAGCTTGAAGTCAGGCGTGCGGAGCTGTGAATGAACTGGGGAGAGCGTTCCCTTTCTTGCAGTTAAGCATCAAGTGTATTCCTGTAAAGGTACGGGTTCGTGTCCTGCTGCCCTCCGGGAGCCTTGAGCGAGGGGACAGGGTGAGGTTTGGCAGAGCGCTGCCGAAGGTCACGTTAAGGTCTGTAAACAGAGTGTTTAACTTCTAACAGGAAGGTGTTGGCTTCCCAGTGTTGACACAAGCCTGTCCGAGAGGCCCCTCCTAGGGAGGCCGGGATTGCTGTTGTCCCAGTTGGGGAAGAGGAGCTGCGGAGAGGCTGCTTGAGGTCAGGAAATGACCCCTCGGTCTCGCTTCTGTGCAGATGGAAAAGAGATTCCCCTCTGCCCTCCCCTGGTAGTGCGGTGGCCGGCACACCTTCACCACGGGCGCTTTCGGGTCGGTACAGCCCTTCAAGCGCAGCATCGCTGTCGCAGCGCAGCGGAGGAACCCGGCGGTGACCAGGGCTCTGCATTCCTTCGCCATGACTCTGTCCCTCCAAACGCTTGGTGTCCAAAACAGCGCAGTTTGGAGGATGTCGTCACTCTACACAAATGCAGTTTTTTTTTGCTTCCCGCTGATGGCTCAGGCGTGGTTAGAGGAGATGGTCTGAGCTAATGACACTGCTGTACAAAGTTCGAGTTATCTTCTGGGAGGAAGGACGGCCGAGGGAAAGCGACCAGCAGAGGAAACGGCCGCGTAAACTTCCTCTCCTGAATTCCTGTCCGTGCTCGGAGCGCTCCTCTCGGGAGACAAGCCTTTGCCTTGCTGACCTGGCTGGTGGAGGAGGCTGTGGCCAGAGGGGTTTGCATGTCCTCTTGCCATGTCCACGTTGAGAGGTGCTTCTGGAGAAGGGTCTCTGCTCTCGGCGGGTTTGCTTTTCAAAGGTGTGGGGGAGATCCTTCCTGTGGGACCAGACACTGGCTTATAACTGCTTTGCAGTGTTGTCCCTCTCCTTGCTCCAGGTTCTCAGCTCTTCAGCTGGATGTTTTAGGGGTAGGTGGCTCCTCTGCCTGTGTTTTGTTCCTTGAGCCACTGGGTCCTTGCACCCCATGTTCTGCTTCCTTTGATTGCCAGATCAGCCTTTTTGGTCCCTTGAGTACAAACTGTCTGGTTTTCCATACCATAAGTATCTCCATGAAATTAAGCCGAATTGTGGACCTCTTTATTCTGGTCTGCAGTTGCTGACAGGGCAGGTGAGGAGGCGGCGTGCCAGCGGGGGAGCTGAAGGTGAAGGATGGCTGCTGGTTCATGCACAGCCCAGCCTGCGGACTGTTCTTGTACTGCCACGTGTGCCCGTACCCACTGCTCTGGGAAGCTCACAGATGAACTCCAAACAATCAAAGGGGTTTGTGTCCGAGGCATTCAGGCCCATGGGTCCCCACTAAGATAAGAAACAACAAAAATCCTTTTAAAACATTTAATGTTTTCAGCCATTTCCTACAGTTCCCTTCTCTCCCACGTTGCTCCTAGTTCCTGTGGCACCAGAATAGATCCTCTTTGTGGAAACGCTCTTCCTCTCCGCTGTTGTTTCTGGAAGACGCCAGAACAGCCTTCCAGTCACAAAGTGTGTTTCTGCCGGGGCTGTGGATTGTGCGAGGGGAGGAAGTGGAGGAGCTCCAAGCCGAGGGCAGCAGTGGCAGGGACCTGCTGACTCCGCTTTTGGCCTGAGCGGGATGGCAGGATATCTGCTCTTTGTGCACCCACACGGCAAGGCAGGGAGCGGATTTTACTTCTGTTTCCTTTGCAATGTCTCTAAGGTCTGGCCTCTGCTCCTTGACCACGCTGCGCATCCCTTGGCCAGAGCTTCTTCGCATCCCACCAGCCTTTTCCTTCTGAAGGCGTCTGTCTGTCTGCAGGGGTGTGCTGAGAAGAGGGTCTCTTGGGCCCGGGGCTCTGACCGCCCTGGCCTGCATTTCTGGGCGATCACCCTCGGTGCAAGGAAGGAGAGGAAAGCATTTGCCTCTCCTCCCTCCCCTGGGGATGCCAAAGTTTTAACTTCTTTCAATTTCACTTCCCTTTATTTTCAGTTTTCTGGCAGCTCCCAGTTGTAGCAATGGTCCCCTGTAGCTGTTCCTGGTTTTTCTCACACCGAGTAGCATCCTTTTGTTGGGCTTTTTGTTAACTGAGCTGTAAATGCTGTAGGGTAAGGATTCTGGGGGAAGAGGAGGAGTCCCGCAGGACGTGGTCCTCTCGTGAGCTGCTATCGCAGCCCAAGTCGGCATCACCAGTCCTCTGGGTGTTGTGCCTCTCTGCAAAGGGGCCGGGCAGCTTGTGTGGTTCCGACTGAACAGCAACAAGATCGTGTACCAAAGCAGCATTTTTCCTTTGCAGATTGAGAGTTTTTTACGATTGCCTCCTGCAGCATGCATAGCGAGTTGGTTCTTGTTAGACGTGGGGTGGAAGAAGTGGTGTCCCCTCCCCGGCAGCCTGCAGTCAGCGTGCACACAGCAGGGCTGGGGATGGGAACTGGCGAAAAGCAGAGGAGAGCCAGCGGTGTGCTGCCTGCAAGCTCCCAGTGTTGCATGGGGCAGCCGTGAGGTGCAAAGAAAAGATGCAGTTTGCAGCATCGTCTTGGATCCTTTGCTGACATATGCAGAGCTGCAGAAATGAGCTTGGTCCCTGGTGCTTCAGAGAGCAGAATGTACTTTAAAAAAAAAAAGAGGGAGGGAATTTCTGCATCATAAATACCAATTTGCTGCAAACTTTCAGCCTCCCAGGATTGCAGAGGCGTTTACTGTTTTGCATGTGATGGTTCCTGTTGCTTCCATAGTCTGTTGTGGAAAGGAGTTTGTGGGAAGACTGTTTTTCTAGCGGAGGGTGCCGCTGCTTTGTCTGCTTCCTTCAGCGCAAACTCTTGCAGACTTTCTCCTACCAGTCATTCAGTGCGCTTGACGCGTTGACATGCAAACCAGGTTCCATGAGAAGCCCTTACTGTGACAATTGCAATAAGTAACTAGATAAAAATAATATATTAAGAGTTTAATTAAATCTCCCCAGTCGGGGTTGTCAGCCAGCAGTCCATCCGCTCGGTTCTTTGAATGGTGCTGCTCTCGTCTGGAGGAGCAGGCAGGCGTTGGGCAGCCCTGACACCAAACACGGCAGATGTTCCTCGGCCCCTGTTGCTGCAGTGCGTTGTCTTGCTTGTCCTTCTCGAGTTTCCCCGTGAATTGCTAGTGCTCCCAGAGATTTTTTTTTTTTTTTTGGTGCTGTCAAAAGCAGAGAGTTTTTTTTTTATTCTTTCTTACAGCTCATGTGGAATTAGATCCTTTTAGATCAATTTATCATTAGATAATAAGCTGTAGAAATGTTCTTTTTGGAGGTGGTCACTTTCTCCTTTTTGAGTTAGAGAAATTCGTAGAGCCCTTCCCTCCGCAGGACCCAGATTCTGGCTTTCTATTTATAATCTATTTGGTCCTAGGCATCTGGAAATCGGTAAGGATTCTTATCAGCTTCTTGAGCACTGGCCACCAGGACTTGTGTGTAGACATCTTATTCTTGCTCTCAAAAATAAGAATTTTTAACCAGCTCCCTAGAAACCTTTCTGGGCTTGTAAACAGGTCGGGCATCTCTGTTCTCGGCCAGACCTGATTTCATGGTGTTCTAATGTAGCTGCTGGAAATACCAGGGAGTGAGTCTTTGCAGCTGGACTCTTTCTGCCACATGCATTTTTCTGCCCTTACGTCCTGTCCACTTGCTTTTGGGCCCTTCCCATACAGCAGTCGCCTTTTCAACAGCTTCCAGCATCTGAAACTCTCCTTGGTATGTCTCTACATCCAAATACAAATTGCAGCCCAAAAGCTACGCTTTTTTTCTTTTCCACCTCTTAAATTTCTCTCCTCTTCTCTCTCTCTTATTGACATGTGTAATTGCACTGAGCTTTGAATTGTTTGGAGACAGTGTTTGCATGAAGAATGCTGTACAGAGCAGTCCCGTTTGTTTTGCTGTGCTAACTGAAGCTCTGGCACATTGTGCAGATTATACTGTGGATTGGCCTGGGAATACTGGTCATTAGTACGTATACCACCTTGTCTGCAACGGAGGACGCCCCGGTGAAGACAGAAGTGGTGGGCTTGGAGCACCTGGATGGAGAGCAGAACAGAATTGACCAGGATTCAGTCAAAATCCCAGGTATGTGGCTGCTTGAGTTGTGCTTCCCAGCCCTGCTCCCAGCTCCACCTCTTTAAAAAAAAAAAAAATAAATTTTTTTTCAAGTGTAGGGGAAGCAGGGTCATTTCCAGGCAGCTCCGTACATCTTCACAGCATCCTGGGGACTCTTCCTAAGAAAGGCTGCATTTTTGCCTTCTGGAAAAGCCCGGACTGAGCTCCAGTGGTACCGTGTGGGAGTTATTCTTTTGGGAAGGGAAAGGAAAGGAAAGGTGGGGTGTGGGGGCTGGAGTCCCCTGTAAGGACAGAGCGCGGTCTCCCCGTTCAGGGTAATAAATGCAGCTCTGTGAGCACAGCCCAGCGCTGGCTCCACGCTGGCCACCTGTACGAGGGGTGTGAGTGGCCAAACAGGGCTGCTTTCACCATTTCTGCCAGCGCATTGTCCGTGCTTCCAATAACAAGCCATTCATTGCACTCAAAGGTATGTAAATTTATGGGCACTGACTTTTTTTGGTTGTGAGGATATAAATTTGGATTGGGTTTTAGCTCTGACAAAGCCTGTGATTATGCCTCAGCTTTGTTTACTGGTTCACATTATTTATTATTTGTTTACTGTGGCCGCTGATAGAATTACGGCCGCTCCCTCCCTTCCCCAGCTGCAGGCTTGCCTTGCAAGGCCATCGCTAGCAGGTGTCGCGTGACCCTGCGCTGCCCCTCATCTGGGGCTGTGTCCTGTTTCTTTATTTTATTTTTCTTTGGTTCTGCTCTTGCTTTTTTTCTTTTTTTTTTTTTTTTTTTTTTTTGTTCTTTGGGGGCCTTGAAATATCCTCGCAGAGATTGAGAACGGAAGCGAGAAAGGGGCTGTCTCTTCTGGAGATTATCCTCCCTCCTGGTTGTTGGCTCTGTTCCTGCCGAGCAGCTTTGAGTGTCTCCGAGACACCGGTGCTGCTGCCGATAACATTCACTCCTGGGTTGCTCCGTCCCTGGCAGCGGTGGGGTTTTATGCGCGCGTGCTCATGGTTCACCCAAGGCGTGCATGCCTTCTCAGGCACTAGGAAACCCGTGAACTCTGAGCAAAAGATGCTCTCAATCCCTTAATCGAGCACACTCAGCAGGGCTGGGAGGAGGGATGCAATTGAATTCTTCCGTCTTGGTTAATTTTGGAGCAGTAATGGCCAAAGAACAGCTGCTCGTTTCAGGAGGAGTCGCTAATGACACGTGTTCTTGTGACTGGGAAAATAAAAAAAGTCCCATAAAAGATGGTGTCCGCTGGAGTTTGCTAAATCTCTTCTCCACTTCTCCGCATGAGCCGGGGCGGCGGAGCAGGACGCCTGCGTCTAATCATCGCGGAGCGCAGCGGCTCATCGGTCGCCCTGCCGCACCCGCCGCCTGTGCCCAGAGCTCCTTGGCGTTAGCCCTTATTGCGTGGTACTTACTGCTGGATTAAATAATCCTACCTGGGAGGAAGGCGTTTTTAGTGCTCTTGGTTCGTAAACTTCCCGGGGAGGAGCTGTGCAGCTCCTAATGCGCTGACGAGCCTCTGCCCAGGGGATGCTCAGCTGCCCTCCGAGTCCAGCGGGGTCCCTTTCGCAGCAGGGGGCTGCTGGCTCTGCCCTGGGGAGCAGAGCCTGGCCTGGGCGCTCCATCCCCTGGGAGGAGGGAGCGGGATGGTGCAGGGGGGAGACGAATGGGGGCAAGAAACTCGCAGGGCGGCCGGCGCTGGGGGACGTGGGGCTGCCCTGGGAGACCCGCTGCTGCGAACCACCCCGTGCCTTGGATCCGTGCCTCCCTGTGCCTCCGCAGGATGTCGGCTTGACTAGCAATGAAAGGCGTTAAATGGTGCCCTTCTTCCCCGCCCCCCCGCGGCTCCCCCCTCGTCCTCGCCCGCCTTGTTTTGCAGAGGCAGGAGCCCACAGCCTGGAAAACACTGCAGCAGCTGCATCCTGCCATTCATGGGGCGCGCAGGATGCGGGCTGCCCCGCATCACCTGGGTGCCCTCCTCGGCGCACATCTGGTTCGTATTCCTCGCACGGGGCTTTAGCAGAAACACACGGCTTCTCCCCGAGCGCCGCGGTGGGTGCTCGGCCCCTTCCCCAGGCGGAGGGACCCTCCGTGCCCCTTCCCCGCACTGGGAGCTGCCTGGCGGAGGCAAACGCGGGGGCTGCGCGGGGCCTTTTCCCAGCCCTGCCTTCACCGTCTGACTTTCGCCTGTCAGCATGTGAGAGGAGTTTTATTGGCCTCTTTGATGTTGCAGAGACCAGAACTGTACAGACTTTCATTAAAACCCTGCCCTGTGGGCCCTGGGATTATGAATATTAGAACATTGCCCTTTTATGTGAACACGTATTGACCAGCGAACTCTGAATAGTGTTTTTACTAACGACACCCAAGTGCCCATTACAGCCCCTGCCTGTATTGCTTGAGGTTTACTGTCAGCAGCTCTTCGGGAAAGGTATAAAACCCCTTTCAGAAACGTTCTGCCGCTCCATGCAGCGTGTGCGCGTATGTTAAAAGGTTGCTAAGCTGCCTGTGAAAGCTCATGAAGGCAATTATCCATTTAAAAAAAAAAAAAAAGCTAATTAGGCAATTTCTCTCTGTATTTGAAAGCACCCTAGAGGGTCTCATGGGGCGGATTAAGATTTTGTAATATTTTTCAGCTCCTTACTTGATCATTGCTGCTTCATTTTCTTTCTCTGGTGTTGTGCAATATCGGGTAACAAAGACCTGATTCACGCTCCTTATGCAAGAGCGCCCTTTCCCCGGCGCTGCGGGGAGCTGGCGTGCTGGGGACCCTTCCCCGTCCACCCCACGAGCCCTCCCGTGTGTGCCGGTCCGTGTTTTATGGACTTGGGTGAAACTTGGCTCTGCGTTCTCTGTGGGCTGCCGGCGTGCAGCGGGGCGGGATGCTGAGGGCTCCTCTGTCCCTGTGCTGCATCTGTGCGTGTTTGCCTCCCCCCCCCCCCCAAAAAAAAAAAGACCTGCCTGGCCGCAGGCTGCGTCCCCGCCGGCGTTATTAGCCCGAGCAGCCCCGAACATGTGTGAAACGTGGATTCTGCACAGCTCCTAATAGCTGCAGGAACAGCTTGACTCTGCTGCAGCTCTCCCTGGTGCTTTGTGCGAGCGAGCTTTTAATAGTGCCTGTGACACAGAAAAGGAACTATCAGCCTCTTGTAATTTGGGTTCGTTTTTACTGCTGGTGCGTCAGGAGACAACTGTGAACTAATTTCAGTGATGCCATTCGATAACCTTGTGAAATCTGTCACCGTTTCAGGGGGGAGGGGGAGCTGCTGGAGGCCCCCGCCGGGGCTGGGGGGGCTGCGCGGGGCTCCCCGGGGAGGGTTCTCCTGCCCTGCTCGGGGCTGCAGGGCTGCTCGGCACGTCGCAGGCCAGCGGTTTGCCCCCATCCCTCTGCCCCGCTTGTTCATCTTCGTTTTCCTTAGCACGAGCTCACACCTCTTGCTCTGTTTCTCTGCGCTGAAGCCATTTAAGTGACTCCGGTGTTGGACCGGCACGAGCAGGTCCTGCATCCCACGTCTCTCGTCAGCCCTGGGATGATGCTCCGGGCACTGCTCAGTGACACAGAGAGGGTGGTGTCTCGCCGAGCCCCCGTGCTGTCCCTGGGGCTCCCCTGCTCCCCACGCCGGCTCCCCCTCAGCTCAGGGGGAGCACGGCGGGACCCGTCTCGCTGCCCCTGCCGAGAGCGGGCTGTGTGGACGCAGCTTTTGGCTACAGTTGTTGCTGCGGTGGACAAGCACGATAGGAAAACCATGTGAGGAGGGATTTAATGCCTTTCTGGGACCATTGCTACTATCCGACCCAGGAGCCAGGGGGGAAGGGAAGCTTTTAGGTTGCTAATCATGAAATTTTATAGCAGCCTAGAGAGGCTGTTGGCAAACCACAACACATACGCGCGCACACGCACACACACAAATCAGTTGCAGAAAGCCCTGGCTTCCCTTCGCCGCCCTGTAAGCGTGAGAGAGGAGCTGCTGAAGAGCATCGCGAGCCGGGGCAGCTCGGCAGGACCCGCCGGCAGCAGGGGCCGCGCTGGGGCAAGGCAAACCCTCCTGGTGCTGCCGAACGCCCAGGTCCTGGTGGTGTAAGCCAAAAAGCTTTTACAGCCGCTCAGCCCTTGCCTGTAAAGTCCAACGCCACTCATAAAACATTAAGAGGCGCAGCATTACTGTAACGCTCTCCAAAGGGACCTGGAGGGCGACTAGACAGTTAGAGCGATTATTACACATCCTGAGCAAAATTGTTCTCTGCAAACCACATATAGCCCCTTATAGATTTCCATGCAGCGTGAGAGGTCGTTAATTCACGCCCTGATGATGAACTTAATTTTGTTTCCTGCTGAGCAAATGACGGCTTAGAGGCAACTTTGTCTTATTATGGTGTGGAGACTTTTATTTTTGTTTGTGTTTTGTTTGTGTTTTGGTCTTTTCTTGCATTGTGTGCAGAACACGGAACATGCGGCTGCCTCTTGATTTACGATTGACGCTTCTCCCAGCGGCGGGGCCTCCCCCAGCCCCTCCGTCGCGGCCCGGACCCGCAGGGGGGTTCACCTGCTGCAGGCTCCTCCGGCCAAACCCTGCCGTGCTCACGGGGGTCCTTCTGGTTTTAACTCCTCCATGTCCCCCTTACGTGGAAAACTTCCCCCTGCCCCCCGTTTTTTATCCCTCTCGAACATCGTCTTGCTGCGCGGCTGCCTCGGGTCCTCATCCCCTCCTGCCCTGGGAACGGCTCTGCCACCGTGGTGGTTCTCTGGATCCTCTGGTTTCAGGCACGCCGCGGACTTCTCCAAATTCAGCCATCTCCTGGCTTCATGAACCAATTAACAAAAAACTTTCCTCCAATAGAGTAAATAATTTTTTGCTGCGAGGCCAGAATTTAGCTGGGAACATCCGCAGCCGTGCCGAGCGCTCCCCTCCGCGGCCTCAGCCTCCTGCTTCCCAGGGCCCCCGTCCAGGGCTGGGCACCGGTTCCTCCAGTCCATTTTTTCCTGAAAGGAGGAGTGTCCTGCCGTGACTTGCTGAACCCTGGGAAGTCCCTCAATGGAGAGAGGGGACCCTTGGGTACCAAACTTGAGTTTCTCAGAAAATCCGAGTCCTTTTCCCCTCCCACCGTCATTCCCGAACCAAAGGAACTTTGAAAGCTGGCCAGCCCCGGCGCACGTCCCTTCAGCTGGGTGCGGAACTCTGGGCCAGAGTGTCCAGGTTTCTGGACCGGCGCTGGGTCTTTCTGGCACGGATCCCTCTGGGCCAGGATTTTGTACTTAAGCTTGTCGGGTTTTTCCCCCCCCCTATTTGGGTAAGGCCCACGCAGCTGAAGTTGTGGCAATCTCTTCTTTCCCATGAGTTCATCTTGTAATAAATCGCACCAGCCCTGCGGAGGGGGAGGAGAAAATTGAAAGATGTTTATAGAATTAATTCCCCAAAGGAAATTGCATGGGGGAGGGCAAATGGGGGGAAGAGTTGGGATTTTTTTTTTTTGTTACAGAAGATAGATTTTTTTTTAGAGTTTGTTGGATGGAAAAAAAATCTGCAGAACAACTTCAGTGCTGGGAAACAATTAAATTTCCTCCTCTGTTGCTCTTCTGAGGAAGAGTTCACTCCCTGTTGACGCTGTGTGAGTCGTCTTCTGCCACCCTGGGGTCGGAAGGGACCGTTCCCATCCATGGGATGTGCCATGAGTTCCACGTGGTTACTCCAGCACATCCCAGTGACTGGTTTGACTGGGATGTGTCTTCCAGAAGCATCCCGTCTCTTTGAGGGAGAGATGGGGAGAGTCCCCGGCTCCCTCGGGAGTTCCCCCTAATGCCTGTTTCATTGCGCTCCTCAAAACTTTGTGTCTTCTCCTTGCGGTGTTTGAAGGGCTGGGGAAATGCTCCTGCACAAAAAGGAGAAATGAAAAAAAAAAAAAACCACACAAAAAACCCCAAAACAACAACAAAACCCACAAAAAACAAAACAAAACAAAAAAAAAGAGGTTTTGAGCCGCTTTGCAGCATGTAGATGAAGGGGGGCTGCGGTTGGACCCCCCCCCTTGGTTTTTGCCGGTGCTGGGGGGTCCGGCGCGGGGGAGCCGGGAGGATGCTACCATCTGGCGGCATGGGCTCGCAGCGGCAGCCGGCTCCATCCCGGCCCTGCCTCGCCGCCTGGCCTGGGCTTCCGCGCCGGCAGTGCCATAAAAAGCCTCTGTAGGGAAAACAAACAGGCGACCCCAGAACAAAAGCCCCAACCCCTCCGTACGGGCGCGGGAGGGAAAATAGCTGCTGGGCTTGTGTTGGTAAAGGGGGTTGCGGCAGACAAAGAGATTGCCTTGATCCTGCCCGTGGAGCAACGGTGCAGCCGTGCGTAACCTCGTGCAATTAACTGTCCTGCCTTTGCAGACCAGAACCCGGCAGTAGAGGAGGCGGAGGATGACCGCGATAAACCAAAGCTGCTGGATAAGGAGGAGATGGAGCAGCCCCAGATCAAGGTGCCCATGGAGGTACCCAAGAGAGAGGAGGAGAGAGGAAAGCCGGAGGAGAAAGTACAGCTTGACCGTCCCGATCAAGGTAACGAGGAACTTGGGGAAAGGGTGCCAGCTTTGAGCTGGGAGATGTACACTGCAGGACTATTTTAGATAAGGATCCTGATCTCTGATACCTCGTGGACTGAAGGTGATTTAATATTTGATGCTCTTGAGGTGCGTTAGAGTCATAGAATCATTTAGGTTGGAAAAGACCTTTAAGATCATCAAGTCCAACCATTAAAAAAGCAGCCTCCTGATGAGGAAGGAAAGGCAGGGCTGAAAAAGGGCAGCAGGTCGGTGGGTGCTGGGTGTGCTGTGAACCTCCTGCCCGTTCCTTTCTCCTGTTGGTCTTAAGCCCCCTAACCCTGCCTGTCGCCCGCCCTAGGGATTGCCCTGCCCGTGGGGGAAGCACATCGCCACGAGCCACCCGTCCCGCACGACGAAGTGGTCGTGGACATGGGGCGGGAGCGGGAGGAATCCGATGAGAACAAGCTTGCGCCCGGAGGAGCCAACGATCGCCTGCTCAAGCCAGCGCTGGAGGAGCCAGCCGTGCTGAATCCCCAGAAAGAGGCACTTGGCCCGAAACAAGGGAAGGAAGCGCTCGCTGAGAACCAACTGCGGGGAGGGACTGACAAACCCGTTAAGAATCCGAAGAACGTCCTGGAGGTGGTCGTGCAGCAGGATGGCAGGCCGCCATACAAAGAGCTGCAGCCAGACAAACAAGTGCTGGAAGCCAAGGCACAAGCTGCCGTGCCGGACGGTGAGAAGAGAGCTGAGGCTGCAGGTGACAGGGAGAAATCAAAGCTCCACCTCCCCAGGAAAGCAGAGGAGACTGCGAAGTCTGCGGAGGAGGAAGGAGACCCTGGTAAGCTCCCTCCACGCTGGCTGGTGTGAACAAACTCTCCTCGTGGCCTGTAATCTGCCCTGGTGACTGGGCAGTGTGGTTATTCCTACCTACATCCCAACGTTGCTTTTTAATTTCGCAAGATTAGCACGTGAGCATGCACAGCCCCTTCAGCAGCTGTTGGGGAAAAGGAGGAATCTGGTGGCTTTGACAGCTACTATAATATCTGTCAAACAGTTGTTTGCTAGCCTACTAAATGTCAGGTGCCATGCTGTTCCTGCGCGTCTCCGAACTCACTGGGGACATGGAGCCGGGAGATCTTGACAGGTAACACATTGCTAAGTGCCCGTCTAAAAGCTAGTTAGAACTGTTCTTGCATTTTAATTGGCTGAGGTAGTTAGCGCTGGCTCACTGCCATGAGTCTATAAGATTGTTAAATATTTTTTTTTATTACTTCCCTTGCAGTCATCGGGTTGAATATAAACTGTGCCGGCTTAGGCAGGGAGGGACAACACGATGTGGAGTCATTTTAGAGAACATCTGCTGCTGGAGCATCCTTATTGACTGCAAAGGTCTGTCGATCTGTTCATCAGCAGGTGAAAAGCAGGAGCTGCCCCTCCCGGACAGAGCGGATCAGCTGGAGCCGAGGGAGACCCGAAACACTGAGGAGAAGCAACAGGAGAACGCGGAGAGCAAGTTGGAGGGTGAGTGTGCATCCCTGGGGTGTGTGGGGAGCCGAAGGCGCTGAGCTCCCCCCGGAGCTGGCGCTGCGAGCGCAGGATTTCTCTCTGCAGAGGATGGTGCCAGCCAGCGCTGTTCGTGGCTCTTGCCAGCGCATAGCTTTAGGCCATAGTCACCTCCGCGACGGCAGCAATTAGTGCCTGTCTCCGGCGGGCTCACGCCTGCGGCGCGGGCTGGCTCTTCCACGGCGCAGCCCCTGGCAGGGCCGCTCGAGGACATGAGTCACGCTGGCACCCGGGCCCGGCTGCTGCCCGGCTTCGGCGGCTCAAGTGCAGGCGGTGCTGCCTCGGCGAGAGCGAGACCGGAGTGGAACCGTTTGGTTGGTGCGAAACCAGGGGGGGACCCAGCAGCCTTGGCGCTGGTCCGGTGCGGTGGTCCCTTCCTCAGGCTGAGCTCGTTGCTTTTGACGTCTGCCTCGCGAGAGGGATTGGAACCCAAATTTGGTCTTGCAGCCGGTGGGTGTGGGGTCTCGTGGCTCTCTGCCTTCATTCTGGTCTGGAGGTGACGAGTGTTTGGTCCGATGAGCGACGGCAGCAGGCAGGCTCTGCCCCTGCGGAGTGTATCGCCCTCTTTGGTGGTCACAGCTTGGTTTTCTAATTAATTTATTTCTGTTCTGCACTGCAATGGGACTTTAAAAAGCGAGTGTAAAAAGCTCGTGGTGGGTAAAGGACTATGAGGACTCTTCACGTTTCAAGGAGGATGAAGGGACCTGACTTTCTGTGGGTTTTTCCATCTCAGTCTGTGTGGGACTTGCCGGGGATGCTGTCCCATGAGGATGGCACCAAAAGGTGCTCTGGGCTTGTTGTCCTCCTCTGCTCTGAGCTGAGCGTCGTACCCGGAGGCTGGGAGAGGGTGGAAAGGGTGAAAAGGCGCCGTGGGAGCAAGGCGGAGGGTGCGCAGCTCTGGGGATGCTCTCTGCGGAGGGCTGCCTCGCTGGGGCCGTCGCTGAGTGCTCCGGCCGTAGCTGCCCTGGGCCCTGTGAACTCAGATACTTTCATTTTATAATTGTTTAAGATGTTTTTTATGAAGAGTGCCTGTTAAAACCCAGCCAGAGCGTTGGCTGAGGCCTGCTTTCCCCGAGATCAAAGGATGGGCCGGGGGTTAGCGTCACCTTTTGTTTGTGTGGAAGAGGTGTGCTGCACAAACACAGGCGTTACATGTGTTTGCAGAGCTCTCCATGAGAAACGCTTTGATTTGGCATTAAACCTTTGCCTGCTGCGGTTCAACCCAAACATTCCCATGCCGAGCTGGGACCTGGCAAGCTCGGAGAGCGAGATAGTAGAAATGACTTCTGTTTTCATTGTTTATTCTGAGCAAAGTGCGAAAAATAAACAGATCTCGAGAAGTCAATTGCTCTCTTGAAAGGAGCGAATTCCCCCTCGCAGCCCAGCTTGCTGCACGCGGAGTGGAAGGGGAATTCCAGGGGCCCTCGGCTAATCGCGCCATAATGTGAACTGGAAATATTTCTCTGTAATCACCTTGTGGGTGATTAGTGGGACAGGGGGAGGCGGTGCGTGCTGGGGAAGGATTAACCTGGACAGCATCCCTTTTTAATTTAAATGGCATTTTACAGGCTATTAATTTTGACATTGTTTCCTTTGGGGCATAATAGTCTAGAAGCACCTCGAGTTTCAGAGGAACGCTGCTTGTTGGTGTGGGAGGGAAGCCACACACAGGTTCATACTCTCCAGATACGGTACGATACGTCTGGGTGTCCGTCCAGGCGGAGAAAAGGCAGCAGCATTTCCATGCAGACCTGGGACTCATAGTTTGGGCGTGACGTGTCGCTTACAGCGAGTGAATCAACATGAGTCACTTCTGCTTGCCCTGAAGTGCACTCCTCTGTTTGGTATGACTCCGTGGCTACAAAGGGCCGGTGGGCAGGGATTTCCTCCTCTTCCGTGGTGCGGGGAGCTCGGTTTTATTGCGGTGCCGGCTCGGCTCAGCGGGCGGTGGGACTGCCTTTCTGCGCCGCTGTGGTTTCAACCTGCCTGACCACCCGCGCTGCTGCGTGCGAGAGTCCTCAGCCGTTAAACCCTTGGTTGCTGCTCGAGATCCCACCCTTTCACCATGCTCAAAGCCAAAATCTTTGGCAGGATTGTTCAGAGGGTGTTTTCCTGCTGTGGGCCAGGCTGGACGTTCACCTGGCTAAGCCGGGGGAAGAGACAACAGTAGCCTCTCATCACTCTGGCCGTAACCCAGGACCTGCCCCCTAAAAAGACACAGCTCAGCATCTGTACCTGATGTGTTGGGTCAGTGTTTCCGTGTCGGTTTATCCCACCGTGCAGGTAGTTCCCCTCTGAGGGCAGCTCCTGGTGCCGTCCCTTAGCTGACTTCTTCCAGTTCCTCTTGAGATAGCTCATTTGCTGTTTCTGGTCTTTCTGGGCTTGGTTTAGCTGGGATGAAGTCTTTGCAGTGCGTTCAGAGAGATGATCTGTGTTTGGGAAGCCTGGCTGATCTCGAGGGCCGAGCTGCAGCAGCGCTGGGGCTTCCCTGGGCACCACAGGCAGCTTTAAGAGCAGCTCATCTCACTCAGGCAGCCGAGCCCCTCGCTTCACCGACTGCTGCCAGCCCTGGCCTCTTCCAGCTCCTGTGCCAAGCAGCCGCCTCGTCCTTCCCTGCGCTGGGACCCCAGCAGACCTGCTCCCCTGTACCTCTTCCTCGTGGTTCTTCTGCCTGAGCAGTTAATGACGAGAGCTTGGTTTTGATCCCTCCACCCAAATCTTCTTGGGGGGTCGGTGTCCTGTGTGCTAGCGAGCTGCTAGTCTGGGCTTTTGGCTGCCGTCCTCGGTGGAGGTACGCCGGAGCGGTGCTGCCGTGATCGCCGTCAGCGCCAGCAGCAGAGCTGAGCCGCGTCCTTCCCTCCCTCCTGGCGAACGGGCAGTGTTTGCAGAGTGGGACCTTCCTGCCGAGGAAAGCCCCTGCAGCCCCTCCAGTGCTGAGAGATGATTAGTGAATGGTTTGGGTCATGGATTTTTTTTTTCTTATTATTTTTTCCCTTTTCTAGAAGCAGGGCAGGCGAAACTGCTTGATCATGCTATGCTGCTGCAGGTGATCAAAGAACAGCAGGTACAGCATAAGCAGCTACTTGACCAGCAGGCAAAACTGTTGGCTGTAATTGAAGAGCAGCACAAGGAGATCCACCAGCAAAGGCAGGAGGAGGGAGGAGAGGAGAAGCCAAAGCAAGGTAAGGACATCGCCAAAGAGCGTGACCCCTCCACGGGCTGATCACTGCTCAAAGCAGTTTTAAAATCGGCCTGGGAGAGATCCGAGTCCCTTTGGCACATGGCAGACGCCACTCTGCAAAAGCCATTCCTCTGTCTGACCCTGACCCCCGAGGTGGGGATCCCCGGCCCCTGACCGCGAGGATAACGCTCTCCCCCACAGCTGTCCTTGTTTTCCCGTGTGGCCGTTGGTGTGATCTCTCCTCCTGTCCCCTGCTGTGCAGAACGGGGTGGCGGGAGAAGGGAATCTTATAAGAAAAAGCTTTCACATGTCGGTTTTTGTTCTGCAGCGGAAACGCAGCAGGAGCCCGCTGTGCCTCTCTCCAAGAGCAGGGAGGACGAGGGCCCTGGAAGTAAGCAAGAAGCTGCTGCGAAGCCGCTCAGCAAAGAGCTGTTGGAGCACCCCGCGCAGGGCCCGGGCAGGCAGCCTGCTGACTCCGTGGAGCAGCGCAGGGGCACTGCAGGAAAGCTGGAAGAGGCTGGGCACAGGCGGGAGATTCCTGGGGTTCCTCCCAAGGAGTGGAAGGTACCGCCACAGGAGAATGACAGACCTGTTAAAAATCCTGTGGAGAACCAGGATCCCCTTCATGGGGATGCCCAACACATTCCAGCAGTCAGAAACCACCTAGAAAAGAAGCCCTTGGCGGAGGATTTAGGAGGAGATCGTGAAGCCAAAGCTGGAAGAGACATCCATGAGAAGAAGAATTCCCTGAAAGCTGTGGAAGTAGCTACAGCTCCCATCCAAAGAGAACAGCTGGGGGCTGCCAAAGTTCAGGGAGTAGCAGGAAAGAGTCTGGAAAGAGACTCAGGAACAGACCTTAAAGCCAAAGCACTGAGTCAGGTGGAGCCCAAAAACCTGGCAGTTGCACTGGACTCCTCCAGTAAAAGGAACGTGGCAGAGAGTGAGCAGCACCTACGGGAGCATCAGAGAGCTGCAGAGACAGAGGGAGGTGAGGGTGCTG
Organism: Vanellus vanellus; assembly: GCF_965231255.1. Classification (NCBI taxonomy): domain Eukaryota; kingdom Metazoa; phylum Chordata; class Aves; order Charadriiformes; family Charadriidae; genus Vanellus; species Vanellus vanellus. The sequence goes on from NC_138922.1 coordinate 14,180,847, forward strand.
GCAGACGGCAGCAGGCCTCGCAGAGGGACCCGGCTGGCAGAGGGGAGGTAAAGGAAGAAGCTCCTCGGGAGAACGTGGTGGACATGGCCCAGGACCCACAGGGAGGTCTGCGGAGCAAGCAGAGGCATGGGGATGGAGGTCTCTCAAATGATGCTGAGAAGAAACCAGGCCCTGAGGATGGTCCTGCCCAAAAGCCTGAGAAAGGAGCGGCTGCCCAGGGGGACCAGAAGCTGGACCATGATGTCAAACCAAACCGGGACCTGAAACTGCAGGCGGACTTGGACCTTCGCCGGAGGAGACGAGACCTGCTGCCTCCTGAGGAGGAAGAGGAGGCTGCACAGGGGGCGGGGGTCTTCATTGGCCTGAACCCCCTTCCAGATGTGAAAGTAAACGACCTCCGGAGCGCTCTAGAGACACGATTAAACCAAGTTGTGGAGGGGGCTCAGCAGGTGGTCCACAGCCGGCAGATCAAGCAGATGACGCAGGCGGACGTGTGAGCAGGGTGGTCGTGCTCGGTGGGTGGCTGTGGGTGTTGGCCACAGGCATGAGGCTGAGGAGCTCCGCAGGGAAGGTTCAAGTTAACCAGCTGGTTTTTTGGCCACCGTTGCACAGGCAGTGGTTGGTCTAAGCCAGCAGCACTTTGCTGGACGCAGTGCTTGCACCCAGGGGATCCCCTTGGACCTGCAAGCACTGTTCAGGGCACCATGGGCTTCTCAAGTCTCTGCGACCATAGCCCTGCAGGTGGCCAAGGAGATGGCAACCGTGAAAGAAAAGCTCCCGCTGTCCTCTGGCTTTCAGAGGTTGCCATCTACCTTGGCTCCTTGCCAGGCCAGCTTTCAAGGACCTTTTTCAACATCTCCTTCATATCAAATTGCCTGCTCCATCCGGCCCTCGACTCCCCTTTCAGAACCGAGGTGGTCCTCCGTGAGGTTCCCCTGCCTGCTTGGGAAGGCTTCCCTGGTGCCTGCCTTGGGTGCCTTCACCCAGGCTCTGCGGGGCTTCGGGGCAGAGGTCTGGGGCTGCGGGAGGAGGGGAACCGGGGCTCACACACCTCGGGAAAGGCTTTATTCGGGAGAAGCATCAAGTCGCAAGTTGAGGACCAGCTTAGCCAATTGCTTTGGTGTTTCTCTTGAAATGGGAGCTGTTAGTCTTGCATGTTTAGGAGATAGTTGTGGTTTAGGAACCTAGTTTAGTAGAAACGCTGCCTTAAACGGGCACAACTGCTGCTGTTGTGCTGCCTCTACTCCCAGGGATTTAATTGGTTGGCCATACACTAGCAATAACTCGGAGCTTTGCTCTCACCACCCTCCCCAGATGCTCAACTCTCGTCTGTGCTCTCAAGCTCGACTTCTCCTGTCCAAAGTGCATTATGAAGCTCAACCCGGGGCTGCAGACTGCCCCCTCCCCCAAACCAGCTTGATTTTTCTGCAAGAGGTGACTAATTTGAGAACAAAAGACGTGGCTTAAAAGGGCGGACTGGGGGGGCTTGGCCCAAGCATACCTACCTCTTCTCTCTGTAACGCGGTGGAGCGTGTTTGTTTTGTGCGTTCTTCCCAGCCCCCCTCTGTGCTGTGTTTTACATCCATAGATGTCAGTACTCCGCCCCTGGAAATGTATTTTATGAGCGAGGAAGGGAAGAGCTTCTATGAGAGCCCTGGTTTGTTTCAGGCTCCCAGACAGTGATTCATCCTTTTGTTTTTTGGTTGGGGTTTTATTTTGTTTTGTTTTTACATCCTGACTTGCGAATGTAAGAAATCAAATCCCAAAGCTCTCACTAGAATGGCTGAAATTTCCCAGCCTGGAGTCTACAGACCTCATCACTGTGGTGGTTTTTATATCCGTATCTCGAAGTGTCTTTGGTAAACTGGCCTCGTTGAGTTTGTGTCCGATGGGACCTTGCAGAGCTAGGGACGGGTCGTTATTGGACACGTGGGACTGTCACACCGGTTCTGGTTACTCGGGAACTCTGCTGCCGCCTGCCTGGGACGTGTGCCTGTTGCTTGAAGGATGTCATCTTAATTTCTCATTAAAATGACACAGAGCCACAGGGCAACAGCCACGTATTCAGGCGGTACTTCTTCAGGAGGACCACCCGCGCTACTTCCCCGTGACTGTCATGGCCTTAACCCTCAGGACTGCCCCCACAGTACAAGTGAGCTTCTCCATTCCGCTGTCTTAAAGCACAAGCAATGCGGCCGGGTGTCCTGGAGCTGCTCCGCAGCCATCCCGTGTACGTGTGTGTTGGGGCAGGGATGGCAGCGGGCTCTGGAGCACGGCTCCATGTCTGCAGCAGGGAGACAGGGCCAGGCATTGTCCCCTGCAGCACCAACCAGCCTTTCTAAAGCGAGTGGGAGCTGGAGCAGGAGCTGGAGCTGCCCCTTCTTGCCCTTTGCTGCCTGCCAGGGGCTGTCCCAGGCAGTGAGGGCAGGATGAGGGCAGGATCCAGCCCCGCGGGGTCAGACCTGCCTGTGTTTGTTCGTGTTGAGTTGTCTGTGTGGACGCAAAGGACCAAAGATGCTCCTGACATTCCTCAGCAGCTGGGAACAGCGGGGCCCTGGGCACCCCCAAGCTAGGCTGGAAGCCGACAGGAGCTGTATCACCTCATACTGGGGTGGAGAGACCGGAGGGAAGGCTGAGCTGATCAATAAAATAAGCTGAAGCATTTTGAGCTGAATTCTCTTTTTTTTAAAATTAAAAAAAAAAAAAAAAAAGATATGGGTAAGCCTTACCCAGCCCTGGGCTGTGGCATCTGCCGTGCTCTGTACCCGCCGGGAGCTCCGCTGCGGAAAGAAAAGGGGCTTTTGTTCTTTCTTTGAGATTTGCTCCTCCCTGCTGCCGGGGAAGAGGAGGGGAGGCTGCGATCCTCCCGCTGCCCTCGCACACCCGGCCTGGTTTTGGGGAGGAAAACGCTTAATTTGACATTCAGGGGATTGAGCGACTGCAGCAGCGCTGCTGCCAGAGCCGGAGCGTTCCGAAGGGATGCGGGAATTCCCGCAGGGCCGGTGTCCCTCTCGCCTCCGCTCTTGGGCACCTCGGGCTGCCGTTCCTGCTGCTGCTGCAGGAAATTTGGCCGTTGAGCCAAGTTGGAGCTCGCATGGAGTCGGGAAATGTGGGACCGCGATGGGCGAGCGGCGGGAAGGCCTCCGTGAGGTGTCGGTTGGAGCGCGGCGAGTGTCCCAGGGGTGCGGGGGGGTGTCGGGCCCGCTTGGCCCGCGGCTGCTCGGCCTCCCGGGGCCGGCGGTGACCGCGGTGCCGTCTCCTGCTTTATTCTGTAATTTACGGACAAACCGTGTCGGGTTCGAGAGTTTTTATTTATCCGAAGCGTCTCCAGGCCGGTGAGGGGCTCCGGGGCCGGACCCGCTGTCACTTCGGCGTCGCCTTGGCCTGCAAAGAGCCGCGGGTCAGGCCGGGCCGAGGCCCCCGCGGGCCCGGGCCCGCTCCCCGCCCCGGATGCCCCGGGACCTACCGCCCGGGCGAAGCAGTCCCGCAGCGCCCTGAACTCCTCCAGACAGGCGTCCCGCCGCAGCTCCGCCGTCCCGCCCGCCGCCGCCGCCACGCACCGGCCGTAGGCAGCTGCCTGCGGGGAAACCACAGGGAACCGGAGCGGGGCGCCGGCTCGCCGATCTCCCCCCCCCCCCGCCCCGGCGTCGATCCCCCCCATCCCCACCTGCTCCCCGCAGTCCGCCAGCAGCGCGGGGAAGCGCCGCAACCGCGCCCGCGTCCGCAGCCAGACGCCCCGGCCCGACATCGCCGCCGCCACCACCTACTCCTCACGGCTTGGGCGCCGCCATAGCTGAGCAACCGCGATTGGCCGCCCGCTCTGTTCATCAAAGCGTCGCGCCCTCGCATTGGGTGTCGGCGGACGCCCGCCCCGTCTGGCTCGTCGATAGGTGAAGCGGTGCGCCTATCAAAACGTATAGGATCTCTTATTGGGTGGTGGCTGAAGGTCGTCCCCTCGGCCTTCTCAGGTTGGCCGGGCTGGGCTGCCCACCTCCCGATCCACTACTGATTGGTAGCTCGTCGCTGGCAGCTCTGATTGGCCGAGATGCCAGTTGTTTACTTTCCTTCTCCGCCCTTTTGCCGCCGGCGTCAACCTTGTGAGCCACTTCCGCTCTGAGCTCCGCCCTACCTCGTTGACGACTGGTCGAGCGGCAGCGTTTCGCACTCTCATTGGACAGAATCGTCTTCCGGGAGGCGGAGCCGCGAGGCTGCTTTCGAGCCGGGCAGGGCCGGCGCCGGGATTGTCATGGCGGCGCCGCTGAGAGACCGGTTGAGTTTCCTGAGCCGGGTACGAGCCGGGCCGAGCCGGGCCGGGGAGAGGAGGGAAGGGAAGGGAAATGGGTGGGCGGGCTGGATGGCTGGCTGCCGTGGGGCGTGACGTCACTCCTCCACCCGTGATGTCATCGCTGCACCTTCCCACCTCCCCTGCTGTCAGCCTGGGGCCCCTCGGCCTTGCCTCTCACACTGTCCCTCCTCCTCCTCCTCCAGCTACCGGTGCTGCTGAGGGGAACGGCGGACGACGACGTCCCCTGCCCCGGGTACCTGTTGGAGGAGATTGCCAGTATCCTTCTAGAGGGGCCCGGGGGGGTCCTTGGGGGCCGGGGGGTGCGGGGGGCCCGCGGGGCTGTGCCCGGGGGCGGCTGGACCGGAGGGGTGTGGAGGTTCTGGCAAGCGGGGGGGCTGCGGCTGCCCCCCAGCCCGGCTGCGGTCCCCATGGTGGGAGCAGGATCCCTAACCCCCACCCCAGAGATCTCCCACGAATCGCCCGGCAGCAGCCAGTGCCTGCTGGAGTATCTCCTCAACCGGCTGCAGAGCAGCTCCTGCCACGTCAAGCTGAAGGTAGGGCTGTGGTGGGGAGCAGGGGGGCTGCTGTGGGGCTCCCCCGGCCGTGGAGGAGCCCTGGCGCCGGGGTGATGGGTATTGCTGGGGGCTGTCAGGGCAGCAGAGACTTGGCCTTCTCACCCCAAGCCCCGTGTCTGTAGGTGCTGAAGATCCTGCTGCACACTTGCACCCAGGGCTCCCCCCAGTTCATCCTGCAGCTGAAGAGGAATGCCTGCTTCATCCGGGAGGCAGCAGGTAACGGGGTGAGGAGTGGGGGATCTGGGGCAGGAGGACGGGGAGTGGTCCTGTATGGTGTTGGAGAACCGAGCCTGGCGGCGGGGGCTGCTCCAGAGGCCCAGCACTGGCTGGGGCCAGGGTCCTGCCTCATGCCTGGGAGCAGAGCGCCCTCCCAACCTTGTGCCTTGCAGTGTTCTCTGGGCCCCCAGACCCGCTCCACGGCAACAGCTTGAACCAGAAGGTCCGGGCAGCTGCTCAGGTGAGTGCTGGCCCTGTTCCCCATGTGCCGGGCAGACTGTTTGGGCCCTGCCTCTCAGCATCCACCTCAGAGACCGTCCGGGATGCTCAGTGCTCCCCAGCTCTCTGCCCACTCCCCTGTCTCTCCCGGCAGGACTTGGCCAGCGTTCTCTTTTCAGATGCGCCGCTTCCTCAGCCTGCCACGCTGCCTGCCCGTCCCCTGCCTCCCACGGGTAAGTGCAGATCCCTCATGGCCCTGTCACCTCCCATGGGCCATGCTGCGATGGTCCCTTCAGCTGGAGCTGTGGGTGTGCAGAGGGTCTGCTGGCCAGGGGGGCTGTTGGGGTGAGGGCAGGGTGCCACAGGCCCCAGTAACAGATGCCTGACTGCTGCCCGTGCCTTGCTGCAGGGCCCAGCTCTGCTCACTGGGGATGTCCCCCAGCTCTGGGCAGAGCAAGCTGCAGGGTACTGTGTCAGAGGGAAAAATGTGCTCGTGGGAGCAGAGGGACAGGACAGGTTACCCTTAGCTTCCCTTTGAGGCATTGTCCTGTAAGTGCCCTGCCCTGCACCCCAGCTCCTCCCAGCTGCCCCATGCACTCCCCTGTGCTTCCAAGGTGGGGAGCAGCAGTGGAGGGGGATCCCTAATGCCTGTGCTCCCTCTGAATGTGCCTTGTGCCTCCCCCAGGCATGGGCTCCAGCCCCAGCCCCTGTGGCTCCTTACAAGGATTTGGCTTCAGTAGTGAGAAACGCAGCTCTGGTAAGTTCTGGCAGTGCCCTCGCCTGGTGCTGCCCCTCACCCCACGTGGGTCCCCTGCTCGGTACTGCCCTGCCTGTGTGGGGTGGTTCCCCAGCTCCAGGGGTCCTGCCTGGGGTTAGACCAGGTTCCCAGTGTTCGGAGACATGTAACCTGGTTGCCAGCTCTCTTGGTGGGTGTTTCTCACTCGGGGGGGTGTTTCTGGGTGGCTCAGAGCAGAGTCCGCTGCACCCTTTGCAGCTCTCCCCTTTCCTGAGCCGTCTGAAAGGCGCTGGGGCTGGTGGCACGGCCGTGGGGCTGGCAGGAGGGGGCTCTGCTGGGTCCTTCCCTGCTGGCAGGTGTGACAGGGGGGTGGGAGGCTGTTTTGTGCCCTTTGGCCTGTCCCAGTAGCTCTCAGGTTTTTCCATCTCCAGGCTGTGCCTGGAGCCCGGCTGCCAGGGCCACTCCTCTCTGCCAGCAGGTCCCCGCTGTCCCCTCGGGACTCCCTGCGAGGTGGTGGGTGTCCAGGGGCTGGGCTGAGCTCCCTGGGAAGCCCCTGATGTCCTCACCTTTCCCCAGCTTCGACGGGGGAAGCCCTGCTCAGCACCATTCATCGAGCAGCCGAAGCGGTGGCCCATGCTGTGCTCCCCTCCCCAGAGGGGTCCCGGCCTCGCTGCAGAGAGCTCCACGAGGATGCCTACCAGCCCGTGAGAGCCCCCTCTCCCACCAGGAGCACAGCTGGGGCTGTGAAGCCACCAGCGGTTACCGCAGCGCACAGCACCCGAGGTAGGTCCACCCACCACTGGGCTGGGACGGCCCTTGGCTGCTGGGGGGCCTGGCAGGGGTCCCCACGAGGTACTGGGGCTGGTCTGGGGGTCAGCACCTCACTGCTGCTGTCCCTGCAGTGAGCCACCAGCCGGGGCTGGCTGGGGGCGGCTGGGAGGAGGCGGACAGCGGGCACAGCTCCCAGGACTCCTCACAGGGGAACGGCGAGTTGAGCCGCACCTCGGACTCCTGCAGCAAATCGGGCAGCGACAGCCACTCCGGGGCCAGCCGGGAGCTGACCCAAGGGGCCGAGAGGTGAGAACGGAGCCCTTGGAGGCTTCTCTTTCCCCAAGGGCTTTTCTTCCCCCAGGACCTTCTGAGATGCTTCCCTCATCTCCAGAAATGGTGCCCTCATTTTCCACACCATTAATTTGAGTCCTTTGGTGCTGCTGGGCTGGATTCCTCCTGGGATGTTTGGCCTCCCAGCCCAGGCGGCCCATGGGTGGGCAGAGCCACGGGCAGGGGACTTGATATGGGAGGGAGTCCCTGCCCGCAGGAGGGTGGTGGGGGTCTGTGCTGGGGTGCCAGGAGGGAGCAGGGCTGTCCCCTGTCCCCACTGAGGCATCTCCCCGAGCAGGGTGGACGCTGACAGCCTGGGTGATTGCGTGCGAGAGGTGAGCCTGGTGTCAGCACTGACCCGCGGCGCCAGGGTCTTCCTTACCAGGGAGGAAGCACAGCACTTCGTCAAGGAGTAAGTGCCCAAGGCAGACACTCCCTGGGACTGTGGGTGCTGCGGGGTCAGGCGGGGAGCTCTGCGGGGGCTTCAAGGGGCAGCTTGAGCCCTTTGCACCCCCCTGGCTGTCTTGGCCCGGACCTCTGGGGCCAAAAGGCTGCCAGGCGGGAGGGCTGCTGGCTCCTGGGGCTTGGGGTGCTGCCTGTGGCTGATGTGGCTGTAACTCCTTCCCCTTGGCACCAGGTGCGGGCTGCTGAACTGTGAGGTGGTGCTGGAGCTGCTCAACCGTGCGCTGGAGGACCCCAGCGACAGTGTCCGCATGGTGAGCATGGGGCAGTCCTGGTGTGCCACCGGCATGTGCCCATGGTGCCGCCCACACCAGTGGAAGCACAGGGTGGAGGGACTGGGGGGGAAAAAATGTCACTGAGACGGGGTGTTTTGGTGCCCGTCCTGCCTGCCAGGCTCAGCCACACTCTCCTCCCCGTAGAGATCCATGTGTGCCATCTCCTCCCTCATGTGCTCCGACCTGCTCTCCCTGGACCAGATCTTTGCCGTGACTCGGCAGCACCTGCAGCAGCTCAGCCAAGGCAGCCCCGGCCCCATCGCCAACCGAGCAACAAAGGTGACCCTGGGGACATCCCTGTGTCCTCTCCCTGGGGCAGGGGGCTCCTGGGGACTGGCCTGCCCGTCCTCGGGGACACCCACCTCTTGGGAATGGTTCCGTGCGTGTCCCAGAGGGGTGGGAATTGCCTGCCTTTCCCAGGAGTGGGGAGCCTGGAGGGTGTGATGCTGCCTCCCCAGGAGACAAGGCTGAGCCCTGGGGGGGGACACTGGGCCTGATCCCTAGCACTGGGAAAAGGTGCCAGGGCTGAACCCCCTCCCCAATGCTGCTCTCACTCCTGCCCATCCCACTCTTTTCCTCCCAGATCCTGCGGCAGATCGAGGCTCTCTGCAGAGGCCAGCCCTCCCCGAAGAGTGCACGCCCACACTCAGACCCCTCTGCCCTCACTGTGGGCTCAGCCCCGTGCACTGGGGACCTGCTGACAGACATCCCACCCCTGGCAGACGAGAGCATCCTCACCCCCCTGAGCGCAGCCCAGCTCCCCATGGCCATGCCGGCCCGCAGCGAGGAGCCAGGGGTGGAAGCGGAGACCCACGGGCAGCCTGATGCCATAATACCAGCCTGTCCCTGCGAGCAGGAGGCGGCAAGCAGGCTGGCAGGGGACACGGTGCCCTCCTGCAGCCTGTCCCTCTTTGCTGGCATGGAGCTGGTGGCATGCCCTGGTGCTGTGCTCTGCCCGGACTCTCTGCCGGTAGAGCCGCGGACACTGTCCCAGCCCCAGGACAGGCAGACGGACACAGAGGGCAGCTGGCAGCCATCAGCCTTCGCCTTTCTCAACATGTAGCTGCTGTTGGGCTCCCGGGGGGCTTTGGGGGCTTTGCCCTCCCTCCCTGTGGGGCCTGTAGTGCTATGGCCCCCCGGGGGCTCCTCCATCGCCTTGCGCCAGGCTCAGCATGAATGGGAGCCCCGATCCCCCACGGCACCCCAGGGAATAGCACAGGCAAGGGAAGGGGGGCTGCCAGGGGGCTGCCAAGGGGACACAGGGTGTGAAATGGCTGCAGGGGTCAGGGCTTTAATAAGATGGTAACATCCTTCTCACTGTCTTTTTTGCCAAAAGCAGGGCTGGTGCCCCTCGCTCGGCTGGGCTGCGAGGGGGTGCGGGGGAGCTGGGGCAGAGGTCTGCCGCTGCCCACTGGGGCTGAGCTGGGGGTGGTTTGGGGACTGCGTCATGGCCATGGGGTGCTCCTGGGTGACCCGTTGCCTCCAGCCTCCCCCTGCTTGGCAGCTGTGTGGCTGGGGTGGGAGAAGGCGCCGTCCTAGTGGGGCCGGGACCCACCAATAAACCCTGCACTCGGGTCTGGGAACTTGTGACTTCCTCCTGCGCCGTTGTTGGAACCTGCCCCACAGCTTCCCTCCTGCCCCGCAGCTCTCCATGCCCCAGAGCTGGGCCGTTAATACAGCGCTGCCTGCCCCTATGGGGCAGGCCCCGCCCCTCTCCCCGCCCTCCCAATAACCCCGCCCCTCCTGGCTCCACCTCTCGCCTCTTCCCAATGACTCTCTCCTCCCTAATCCCACCCCCTCCTCCTAGAAGCCCCGCCCCTTGCCCATCCTGGCCCCGCCTCTCACCGCCTCCCAATGACGCTCTCCTCCTTCGACCCCACCCCAGCCCCTCCCTCCCCCGCAGGCTCCGCCCCCTCATCCATCCCCTCTCCCACCCCTTCTACTCCTCAACCTACCACCGCTCTTCTCCTCGCCCCGCCCCTTCCTTCCGATTGGTAACCGTCACGGCCCCGCCCAATGGCTGGGGCGGGGCGGAGCGTGTGGCGGCGGTAGGCTGCGCGCGAGCGGGCGCGGGGCGACCCGAGGGGAGGGGTGGGCACACACGTACCGGGGCCTGTTCCGACGGGGGGATCGGGACGCGGGTATGGGGAGGCCGCGGCCTTGTAATGGCCCCCGGGGCTCTGTGTAGGGGGGGCTGGAGCTGGGCGAGGAGGGGGCCAAGGCCTCGACCTCGGCGCTGCCCCATCAGTAGGCCCCGGGGGGGGTGCGGGTCCCTCTCAGCCTCCTCTGGGCCCTTCTCGCTGCTCGGAGCTCCTCACCCTTGTCGCCCCTCCTGTGTGGGGCCTGGGGGTCCTGGGCTTTAGGGGTTCTGGGCCAGGGATCCTGGGGGGGCCTGGGTGGCCAGGGCCTTGGGACCTGGGGGATCATGGGACATAGGGCTTGGGGTCCAGGGCCTTGGGAGCGGGGGGGGCAGGGCCTTGGGGCCTGGAGGGTCCTGGGCCTTAGGGCTTGGGGGCCTGGGGAGCCCTGGGCCTGGGAGCTTGGAGGCCAGGGCCTTGGGACTTGGGGGATCTTGGGCCTGGGGGCTTGGGGGCCTGGGCTTGGATATACAGCCTAAGATTGGACCTGGGGCCTGGGCCCGGATGTCCTGCGCCTGGGCTGTGGGCCTGAGTCCTGTTTTCCCGGCAGTTTCCATCGAGAGCCTTTTGTTTACCTGTGCTGTTGGAGGCCAAGGCATTGCCAAGGTCTCCAGTGGAGCCTCAAGGGGGGAGGGTGAAACCAGACCTGCTGGGGGAAGATTGGTTTAGGGATGGTTTGGGTGGCAGTATGTAAAGAAATAAAGCGATGTCACAGTGGTATTTGCCTGGGGACAGCAACAGCTCCTGGCTCAAAGCTACAGCAGGAGGAAATGCAAAGGGGTAAAGTGGGGAGTGTGCTGCCTCCTGAGCTGGGAAGGGGGCTCAGCTCTCCCTGCACGTGTGGAGAGGGCGCAGCTGCTTCTGAGCAGCTTCTTGGCAGAGATTGGGAGTGCTTGGTGGGGGAAGGATCCCTCAGGAGCTGCCCAGTTGCTTCTTCAGCATCGCTGCCTGATGCAGGGTGCTGGGTGAGCTGAACCCCTGGCCTTAGCAGAAGGGGCCGTTCTGACCTCGCGTGATCCTCTGGCAGCCACAGTCTGTATGGAGTGAAGGAGCCTGGTGTGGGGAGCAGGGCTTTTCTCCTCTGTTTTAGTCATCTGCTGATTTTCAAGAGAGAAGCCCCAGCCTGTAAATGGGGCAGCAGCATGTGGGCTGGCTGGCCAGGGCATTAGGTCAAAGCAATGAAGAGATGGCTGCTGGCATCGGGCACTGTGAGGAGTTCACCTGGAGCCTCTGCAGGCCTTGTGTTCAGGTTATTTGGCACATGTGAATACAGAGGAAGGTGTTTTATCCCATTTGAAAGTGGTTGCATCTCTGTGTGCTGGCCTTTGTAGGAGAAAGCTGGGAGCAGAGTGCCTGTTTTCCTTGCCGCATGAGGCTGGATGCGCTCTCTGTGCCTTCACTTCTCTGTCTGCTCTGTGCTTCCAGGGCCCCTACTCTCTGCTCGAGCATGAAGAGCACCCGCAGCACCTCCTCCTTCCAGGGCGCCACTTCTGGCAGTGTGGATCTGAGCCTGACAGGCCTCCCAGCACCGGTCTCGCGGCGCCCCAGCAGTGCCTCTCCCGCGAAGCACATGGCACGCTCCATCTCGGTCACCGCCGATGGCAAACCGAAGAGGAATGCTCTGGTGAGTCCTGGGCAGGAGAAGTCTTTCATTCCTCCTGCTGCTTGGGGCAGGGAGGCGCCTGTGCAGGGGCTATGGGATGCCTCGATGCACACATGCTCTGCCATCTGTCTAACGCTGGGCTGTGCTGATCCTGCAGGCTGAGCTTTGAAGCGTAGCCTGGGGCAGGAGATGGCACTGAGGAGGACGCTGGTTCCCCCAGGAGCAGGTGGCATGGCTGTGCATGTACGGAGAGCAGCCGTGCCACCTTCGGGAGGGGAGAATCGGGCTGGTCTAGGTGCCAGTTAGTGCTGCAGCTCTGGGTGCTGCAGTGCTGTGCCCTCTCTCCAAATCTGATCATCCTCAATGATCAGCTGCTCGTCAGGTCTCTTCTTGATCCCTTTAACATGCAGAAGGGCAAGCAGGGAAGTGTCAGGCTTCACACTTCCCTTCCTTGCCCTTCACCTCCCTGTGGTGATTTCCTTCTGGAAAGTCCCGAGTTCCTGATATCTTCTGCTGGATGCTGTGGTGTTTTCAGGCCCAGCCTGCTCCTTGCTGTGCACCCTCCATTCCTGCTGGGGTCAGCAGGAGCTCTGGACTCTCGGTGTCTTGCAGAGTGGGGGTTTCTCTGAGTGTTTTTTCAGCAGAGTGAATGAGCCCCAGGTACTTACAGGGCTGTGTTAAGATCCAGTAGCAGAGAGTCTCTGCGCTCTTTGCTGAGTAATCCCTGCTGTCTTGGCAGTCATCCTTCATGCTCATTCCCAGGGCAGGTAATGAGCACGGCCCTCCTCAGCTGAGGAGTTCACACAAACGAGTGCATTCCTGCTGGCTCAGCAGCAGCGCGGGAGCCTGAGAGTGAGCGAGGTGTCATTGCTCTCTGCCTCAAGGAGAGGCAGCCGTGGGGATATCAGAAACATCGTGTCAGGGCTGGGTTGAAGGGGGTGGAAGGGTAGCACCGCCAGCAGTGCTATTTTAGGATGCCTGATTCACGGGGGAAGCCTGCCCATGCTTCTCCTTAACATTGCTGCTGAATTTAGCTCTCTCCTCCGCAGGAAGATGCGGGATCCCGGGCAATGAACAACCTCCGGAGGTCCAACAGCACCACCCACGTTAACCAGCGGGTGAACAGCACGCGCAGGTACAGCTCCAGCCACCAACGTGTGTCTGTCTGTCCTGTGGATGGGACTGTGTGAAAGCCCACCCATCTGTCTGACCTCTCATCCTGGGAGGGAACCGGAGCCTTTCAAAAATGTGCATTAAGGTCTGTCATACACATTGGGGGTTATAATCTGGCCTTGGAAAGCCAAGGACTGGGTTTTTGGTTTGTTTTTTTTTTTTTTTTTTTGAGCGGAGGTCACTTGATTAACATTTGGGGAAATAGAGTATATTTCTGTGGCTGGGAAGTCTGTCACAAAAGACAGTCAGTTTAATTCCAAGGGATGGGACTGTTGAATTACAACAGCCCCTCCTGGACCCCCTGGATCATAGCTGGACTGTGTTAGGAGACGAAAAGTTCTTATGTCCCCAGTGACCTCCTAGGGCTGTCTCTGAATCATGATTTTCCATTCTCTTGTTGCCTTGTACCCATCCCTTTAATACATTCTATTTCTGCACATCATGCTGAAATCTAAAGCTCTGTGTAAAAATGAATATTTTGTAGATTTCATGACTGTGTAATGATTCCCCATCCCTTTTTTCCTCTGTGTCACCATGGCAGGCGGTAGGTGTGCCTCGGCTCTATGCTGTGCGTGTGTCAGAGTGCCCTGCCGCAATCAGAGCGTGCTTCTTGCTGAAGCAGCCTGTGCGGGATGAGAACCCTGCTGTCGCTGTCTTGTTGCCATGTGTCTACATGCAATATTAACTCCAGAATACGTGTTCTCTCCTCCTCTCTGCCTTCCCTGGGTTCGGGCTAAAGCTCAGAGCAGACGGGAGACTTCCTGACCTTCTTTGAGAGCGGTTCTGGGGGAAGAAAGAAACTGACGAGTCTGAGCAAAACCTCCCCAGAAAAGAAAACCACGTGGAACATCTTGGTGAGGACAGCGGCCTCCTGGGGTCGGTGGGCTAAGTCACCTCTGCCAGCCTGAGGGGTTGGCTGGGTTTGGTGGAGGAGTGGGAGGGTTTCCCTAGACCCGAGGATCCGTGGGTACTTGCTCAGCCTGCAGTCAAAGCTGTCATGGTTTGAATGGCCAGCGTGCTCGGCCAGTCCTCTAGCCCGCCTTGGACTTGCCTCTGGCCCGGGGCTTTTAGCCCATCACATCTGTGCTCCTGGCTTCTGGTGGAGGCAGGCAGAGGCGCAGGCAAAGCCTCGAGGCTGCCGTGCTGTGGAACAGAGGTTTCTTGTGTGGGGGAGAAACTTGCTTGTGAAGGAAGAGGGTGGTGTTTGAGGATGTGGGGTTGGCACTTGCCTGCCCTTCCTTACTCCTGCTGACTTCGTGGCAGGATGATCAGCCACGAGCATTCCCGGGCCCCTCCAGCTCCCACGGCGTTGAGCCACCAGCAGGCATGAGGAGGAAAGAAGCCACTGTGCTCCTGGCAGCCAACTTCACTGCCAACAACAGGTAGGAGAGGCGATGCTTAACCAGAGCTGGTCTGGTGTTGGGAGGAACTACACCAAGGAAACACCCAGGCAGAGGAGGGGGTGCCAGTGCTCTGCCTCTGCTGGGGCACGGGGGTCAAGTGCGGGGCAGCCCATGACGGTGTGCCAGGCTGGCTGGCCAGGACAGGTTTGGAAGCTGCACAGGAGCTTGATGGGTGTGTGGGAGAGGCTGCTCTTGCTCTAGGAAAGGGAACGAGTAAACTTTGAGCCCTTCAGGGCCAGGAGAGGCTTAAGCCAAGGCTGTATGTAGAACAGCCTGAAGAGCGGGCTGTTAGGTCTGCTCGGGCTGTGTCTGTCTGTGTGTGAGGTACTGAGCTACCGAGGAGCAAACTCTAGAGAGCAGGCAAGTCGCTTGTGAGGCCTCGCTGGCTCCTCGCCTTGGGGGACGCTCGAGATGGTCATGGTTGGGTTGAGGGTTGCAATGCAGGAAGTGTCCCTACTGGTGGATGCTGTCCCCTTCAGGTCCAGCAAGTCCTAATGCCTTGTCTTCTCTTCACAAAAGGAGCAACAAGGGCGCGATGGGAAACTCTGTCACCACCATGGTGCACAACAACTACTCCACCACTGAGAAGGGTCCTGCGCCCAAAAGCTCCAACCAGGCACCCAGCTCCCTCAAGTAAGTGTGGTGAGGTCCTGGCTTGGAGGCTGTGCTGACCCCGTGTTCACGTGCAGATGTGGCACGGGACAGGGCAGGATGGTGCCAAGTAGCTTCATCTTCTGCCTTAGCAATGTTGTGAAAGCGACGTCAAATGAGGACAGCGAAAGCAGCAGCTTCGTGAAGTCTCAGAAGAATTTCTCCAGCAACAACATCATGACCCGCAACAACAACAGCAGCCTGCCCCGGAGGAAGGAGGTGACCGAGGAGGAGGCAGAGAGGTGAGGTGGAGCCAGTGCATGATGGCTGGTGGGAAGAGGCAGGAGGACGGTGTCAGGTGGAGGGGTGAGCTCCAGGGGAGCTGGTACTGGTTTATTCCTGTCCCGTGCGGTCCAGATTTGGGAAGGGGCCCTCTATGTGTACCCACAGTGGCTCAATTACCCTCCCTGTGACTCAGCTCTGTGCTTTGAGTTGTCCTCATCAGAGGCCCAAGTTCCTCCCACCCCAAAAGCCTGGGAAAGGTCCTCATTAAGTCAGGGTGTGAGGGGACAGAAGAGGTCCCGGTCCCCTGGTGAGCAGCCTGTGCTCTGCTGCAGCAGGACGGGGTGGTGCTGCCTGGCCAGCGGCCCAGGAGGATGCGGGGGCCGTGCTGACCTTCTCTCTCCCCACAGGTTCATCCAGCAGGTGAACCTGGCTGCCGTGACCATCCAGCGCTGGTACCGACGCCACTCGCAACGGCATAAGGCAGGAGCAGCGGCTCTGGGGCGCTTGCTGGCTTCCAAAAGAGAGGTCAGTCCTGTCCACTGCCTTGTAGCACAGACCATTCCAACACCCAGGTGTCCCGCTCACCTTGCTGGCAGGGGAATTTGAGTCCCTTTAGTCACCAGACCCTCCAACCAAGACCTGAGCTGTTGGAGACTAGGAGGCCTTGGCTTTGCATCTAGCCAGCCCCTTGTGGTCCAGGGAGCCGGGGAGGGTCCCGTCCCTGCAGAGATGTGTGGCTGTGTAGGGGGGAGGCACAGCTTTGGTTCCAGGGGGAGTTCAGGCTGGGAGCCCCTGGGCTCAGCGCTGACTGGCTCTGGTCTACCAGCTCCCTTCAGCTGTGAGCAGGCAGATGCTTGGCAGTAGCAGCACAAATCCTGCTGAATTCTTATTGTCTCAGACACGCTCGTGGCCAGAGGAGGGATACCCTGTCTCGGCTCATCTTAGCGAATCGGTAACGAGTGGCTCATTAGAGAGTGACGAGTCATCTGCAGCTATTTGTGTTTCTTTGTGTTGAATTATTTATCCCAATAACAAAGAGTACCATAGCTCTTTGCATGTGAGTCTATTTTTAAGCCTTGTCTCCTTGGTGGTTTCAGACCCAGATGACTAATAATTACATTTTGTATCTAAAGAAAATAAACTGTTCTAAAGTGGAGCTTTTCTGAGGACTCTTTACCCATGTGGAGGGGGGAATTGAGAGGATGGAAAGCTTGGGTATGGGGTGACCTCAGGTGTGTTGTGCCCTTTTCCTCTTTCCTGCTGTGGGTAGTGGATGCTGAACCGCTCTCGGTAACATTTTTGACCCTCTTCTCTGGAAGGAAAGGCAGCAGCGGATGGAGGAAGGGAATATCTTGGATTTGCATGAGAGAAAGGATGAGGAACGACGGAAGATCCGAGAGGAGAAGGCACGCCTGGCCCGACGTGCTGCCATCCAGGTAGGGACAAGGCAAGGCCTGCATGAGACCAGTTTGTTGACATCTTTTTGTGAGGCAATGAGAGGGCCTCTCCTCTGCATCTCTCGGGGCTTTGCGTGAAGCGGAATTAGAGCCAGCCTTGGAAATGGAGTGCTCCCTGCGGAGACGGAGGTGCCATAGAGCGGTTTTCCGTTGTGCTCCTGCCAAGCCTTGGCAGCTCATTCGGAGCTTGCGAAGACAGCACTGATTTTGATCTAGTTCTCGGGGAAAGGGTGACCACATTGAAACAGGGAGACTGTAACTGCAGCTCCTCGGAGTGGCTGAGGATGAGAGTGGCCTGGGAGGGGACCCTCCTTGGGAACGGGGACCCTCCAGGGTGAGCTGAGTGTTGCGCTGTGCCTGCTGGCAGGAAGCATCTCGCCGTCTTCACCCTGTTCTTGCAGCTGCCTCTGCAGCAGGAGAGGGCTGGTGCTCCTGGGGCACAGATGAGGGGCTGGCACAGACTATGGGGAGTTGTATGCTCGCTTGAAGTATAACTGAAGACTTTTTTTAAAAGCCCAATTTCTCTTTGCCCTAAATGGAATCATGTTTCATCGGGGGGGTCACAGGAGACACAACAGCGAGCAGCTGGAGGACGGCAAAATGCTGCAACAGCCTTGCAAGCACGTGCTTGTGCCTTAAGTGACTTCCCAAAACTCGGCTAAGGCAGCCTCCTGGGTACTGTGGTGTCGCTGCACTGTGCCGTGCTCGGCCCTTGGGATTTGGAGGCCCTTTACGGAGCAGTAAAGGACACTGCGCAGGGGCATGCGAGCAGCCCTTGTTCACATGTGGAGCTGGCAAGACCCTGGCCATCGCCTCCCCTCTGCTCAGAGCAGTAAAGAGTAGAGCTGTTGTTCCTGTGCCTTCCCTTTCTCTAGATTTGTCCTTGTTAACCCTTCAGCAGCAAGTGTGTGGGTTGTTGTCACCCAGACCCCTGCTAGTACTTAAAGCAGTGCAGGTATGTGTCAAAGCGCACCCTGTGCTGGGCAGGACACTGATGGCTTGCCTGTCCCTACAGGAACTGCACCAGAAAAGGGCCCAAAAGGCTTTGGACGCAAAGCGCTTGGCAGAAGAAGAGATTGCACTGGTGAAGGAGAGCAGAAGGGTAGCAAAGAAGAAGTCTGCCAAACCTGCAAGGAACATCAGTCCAGCCAGCAGCGTCACCAAAGCCAATAATGCTGGTGAGTCCCTTCTGCAGGTCCCCGATGCTTTTGGAGCCGTGTGTGACATGAGGGGTAAGGAGGAGGACGGAGGAGCAGTTCTCACTCAGTGGAGCTGCTTCAAAGGGGCTGGTGGTTGCAAGTGCCTGAGAACAGTCTGGTTCTTGCAGAGGCCAATTTCCACTCAGTAGCTGCAGAGCCAGAAGAAAGCGGCCTCGCAGACCTCGGCTCCGTGCCCTCGCGGGACCCCGGGGTAGAGGACAAGCTGCAGGTGAGTCTGGCTTTACCTCGTGGGGCTCCTGGCTGGGGTGGCTTTGGAGCCTTCGTTGACTTCTGGGGCGATCCGGCAAACTCTTTTACTGCAAGGTGTGTTGTTTTCTCCTCTAGGATGTAAGTTCCAGAGAGACGGGTGGTGAGGATCTGGAGACGGTGGTGACTGCTGTCAGCAGGGCTCAGTCCAAGGTCACTCTCAATGAGCTGCTGGACACACTCAGGCTGTTGGAGGAAGAGCCAGAGCTGCTGCCCCCACCGAAGCTCTTCAAGAAGGACAGATATGCTTGGATAGACGGGGTAAGCAGAGGGCTGAGGCCAGTTGTGTCCACCCTCAGACAGTGACGGTTGCCCTGTGAGAGCAGGTTCCCCTATGGGCTGCTTTCTCGTAGCACTGCTGGGTGGCGGAGGGTGAAAAACGCAGCTGGTTCACTGCTAGAGAAGGCAGCGGAGAGGTTTGGAGGCAGTGGAGGGGTTTGGAGGCAGCCAGGGCTTGGGTATCCGCAAGGAGGAGGAAAACTGTGCGAGGGCTGTGGTGGGAGTGGGGTTAACACAGAGGATAAGGCTGGTTACTGGGGTGCAGTGGGAGGACTGGGCTCCAGTGATGGAGAAGAGCCAGCACCTCTTCTCCCGAGCCTTCCCTTGGGTGCTCATGCACAGCTGTGTCTTCCCATCAGGAGCCCAGCTCCAATTCCCTGACTGCTGATAACTTGGAGAAGTTTGGGAAGCTGAACCACTCCCCGGGGGTCCCTGAGGACGGGGCCCTGCTCTCGGAGGCCAAGCTCCAAAGCATCATCAGTTTCCTGGATGAGATGGAGAAGTTGGAACAGGAGAGGCCCAGGTCGGCCGCCTCGGCCACGCAGCGGGAGGTGAGTGCTGAAGCGAGAGCCCATGTGTATTGGAGAGGTGGTGTAAGATCCTGGTGGGAGGGGTCTCCCATCTCCTTGTCCCGGTTCCAGGTGGTCCCTGCTACCTTTTAATCATGGGGTATTTTTTTGCTGTGGCAGGGCCTCCTCTCGGAAGAGGAGCTGGCTCACTTGGAGCAGGCGTCGGCTGTTGCCACAGAGGTCACGAGCTCCATCATGAGGCTGAAGCTGGAAGTGGAGGAGAAGAAACGAGCCATCAGCCTGCTGCAGACAGCCCTGGTGTGTGAGCCAGATGTGCGTGCTTGCTGGGGAACGAAGACCAAGAGCCCTCAGCAGCTGTTTCCTGGGGCAGTGCCTTTGAAGCACAAGATCAGGGCTCCGCAAATAGGGCTTTCCATCTGCGTCCCCGGCAGCGTACTGCAGTGCTCCCGGAGCTAGTGCCAAGGAGCCGGAGAGCCAGAGGCTGCCGGGCATGCCACAGTCCCGGTTGCTGTTAGCAGGGGAAAGACCTGCAAGGCCCTTCCCAGTATGGCGTGAGGTTCGCTCAGATTTCTCCTTGTTGCCCCTCTGATTTGAAAGGCACCATCAAACTCCGCTCCCTGGCAGGTGCCTGGCTAGTCCAGAAACCCTTGGTCAGGACCTGGGCTGAACTCTTTTCCTCTGTCCCACGGGGATTTGGGTGTTGCTGACAGCAGGGCAGAGGGTGTGAGTACCAGGGACTTTGATTTAACTCTCTTCCTCCTTGTTCTGGCCCAGCAGTGCCTTCCAGGTTTGGTAGTTATCTCCTGTGCACATGGTGGGGTTGGTGTAACTTTTCCCTCTGAATGTCTTGTGTCTATTTCTTCCCTACATCCCAAAGGCTCAGCAGAGGGAACTGACTGTCCGGCACGTCAAACAGACCGAGAAAGAGCTTGGCCACCAGCTCAGGCTGCAGAGGGAACAGTATGAGGCAGCTATCCAGAGGCATCTGGCCTTCATTGACCAGGTAATCTCTCATCCCAACTCAGACTGATGCTTCTGAAGTCAGAAGCTGAGGTGGCTCTACCCTGCCTGGCTGCCCGATGCCTTTTCTTCACCCTGCCCAGCTCATTGATGATAAGAAGGTGCTGAGTGAGAAGTGTGAGGCTGTGGTAGCTGAGCTGAAGCAAGTGGACCAGAAGTATGGCAAGAAGATCACCCAGATGCAGGAGCAGCATGAGCTGGTGAGAGGATAGGGAAGGTGGGGGGAGCTGGGAGAGGAGACATGCCACTGCCAGAGTTGGTTGGTTTTGCTCAAATGGGGTCTCTGCCCAGAGCAGTATGGTTTCTCTCACCTCAGTGGTGCCCAGTTGTTCTGGGGGCCATTCTCTGTGCGCAGAAGGTCCGTGTCACGCGCAGAGCTTTGCCCTGGCTCCCCCAGTGGCTGCTGTCCTCTGCTGCCCAAAGCCAGGTGCATGGGACTGACCAAGAGACAGTGCCAGATCCCAGTGACTCCGCTCGGAAAGACCCTTCCCACACATCCTGGTGCGGACAGAGCTCTTCCCTGTCTGGGGGATCTTGCCTCGGCAGAGGTGAAAGCAGGCGCTGGCACAAATTTGTACCTGTGTCCATATCCTCCTGAGCTGAGTGACTTCCAGCCCCCTTTGCAGGAGCGGGAATGCTCTCAAAGCTAAATGGGGACAAGTTTATAAAGGAACATGGAGTATATAAGCAATAGTAACAGACCTCTGTGGGTTTCACTGGGCTGTTGCCCTGACCGGCACCCAGACACACAGAGGGCTGTTTCCCCAGTGAGGATGTGCTGCCTTCTCCTGGGAGCTGGCTGGCAGCTTCCCTCAGGAGCGTGCAGAGAGCTCCCTCTCCCGCAGATGGAGCCAGTTCGGCTCGCCCGGGCTGGGAGGCAGTGCCGCTGGCTCGCAGCTTGGCTGCGGGGCTTGTCCTGGCTCTGCTGCCCAGGTCCCTGCTCGCCCTTGGCCTTGCAGCCGAGCTCGTGTCCAGGGCTCTGGAGTGGCACAAGTGTTTGTGCCAGCCTGAGCCTGTTCAGACAGATGCCCTCACGCAAACAAAGCGAAGGCTCCCTTGGCTCACTCTGCCTGAGTTTTGAGCCCAGCTGAGAGGAAGAAGCCAGTGCAATATTGCTGTGCTTGGTGCCTGGAGGGACCCCTTCCCATGGTGGGATGGGACTGGTTTTGCTGCTGCAGCCTGTGCAGAGCAGAGGAGGTGTCTCCGTTACCTCTTGCTCCTTGATCCCCGCAGGGCAGCAGTGCTGGGAACGGCCCAGGAGCCCGTCTCTGCTCTGTGGCCAGAGCTCTTTGCCCGGCTCTGCTGTATGGCTCCCTGCTTCCTCTAGAGCATGGTGGGGGACGTTTGTTCCCATGGGGTTCCCCTGGTCACTAGAGCGGGCTCCCGACCATGCGGCACGCTCCCTGGCGGTGCTGGCTCTGTCCCTGTCCCAGAGCTGTGATTGCTGGCGGTGCTGCCGGGTCCTTCGTGCCTCTGTGTAACTGCCCGGTTCAGCTCTGCCTCCCCTCGCTCCCCTGCCCCTCTCTCTGCCCTCCCCGTGGCTCTCGCGTACACACAGCTGTTTGGTTTTGCCTCTCTCCCTTCCTGTCTCCCCTCTCCCCTGTGATGCTGCGATTCCCCTTCTCTCTCCATCCCCTCCTTTCTTTCTCCCCAGGTCTGGCGCACTTTGGGCCCCTTTTGTGAGGTAAATGTGGTCTTTGCTCTTTTTTTTTTTTTTGTGCCTTACCCTTCTGCTCTCATGCCCTGACCTCCTCTGGCTCCCCATGCGCCTGTGGGCAGCAGGGCTGGGACGGGAGCTCCCCACTCAGCAGCAGGGTCAGCCCCGTGAAGGAGCCCCTTCACCCCATTCCCCCAGGCCACGTTCTCTGCGGCTGCCTTCAGACTGTCCCTGTCTTCCCGTGCTGATTTTTCTGCCCTCTTTTGCCCTAAGAGCAAGTTCTGGGCTGTGGGGGTGGCCCCCTGCTATTCCCCGCTCCTCTCCGCACAGTGGCCGTTGGATGTCCTGCCACACGCTTGTCCTCCGGAGCTGTGACATGTCCCCACGTCCAGCATGTGGACATCGTCTGCCCGTGCCAAAACGGAGCCATTTCTGGCCGGGCTGGGCTTTCTGTTGGGTGGTGCCTTTCTCACCAGAAACCCCAGCACAGAAGTATGTGGTCAAGTGCTTCGACTGGCTTTTGCCAGTGGGGATGCTGGGGAAGAGCTCCGCGGGCAGCAGGGCCTGGGTGTTTTTCCAGCCTTTTTGCTGGAGAGGAGGGCTGAGGAGGTAAACTCAGGCAGAGGAGGAAGCGAGAGCAGCGGCTGTGCCTGGGCTGTGCAGCCTCCGAGGCTTTGAAGAGTTTTGGGGTGCTGCAGGAGCTTGGTCTGCAGTGGTACCGTGGTGTTGAGAGGTGTGCCTGCCTGTCTGTCTGTCCTCCTGCTGGAGGGTCTTCCATGCCAGGGAGAGGGAAGGCTGGAGAAGGAGGCATCTTCACACATGACCCTGCGTCTGCTGACAGATGGACTGACCTACGTGCAAGGACCGTCAGCAGCCCCAATTCCCCTCTCGCCCTCTCATGTCTCAGCCAGCGAGCGCTTTCCCAAGGGTTTTGATCTTCTCCCCTGTGCTTAAGGCCTGCAGGGCAGCAGCAGCCCCATCCAGTGAGAGAGAGGAGAAGGCACTGGGAGAGTGTACGGCTGCTTCTCTGAACTGGGAGAATATATCCAGGGCTGCGCGAGTCATCTGTGCGCAGCTCAGGCCATCTGCTTTTGCCTGCATCTTCCTTCTCAAGAGCCGAGCTCCCAGGCTAACAGGGGTTTTCTCCCCTAGCTTCTCTCTGAAGTTTCCCATTTGCTTCCAAACAGGAGATTAAGAAACTGAAAGAACTGATGAGTGCAACCGAGAAAATCAGGCGGGAGAAGTGGATTGATGAGAAAACAAAAAAGATCAAAGAAATCACCGTGAAAGGTATGGGCACATTCCCTTGGTGGTGGCTGGAGTCAGGCTGGTACAGGGGTCATGTTTGTGGTGCTCCAGGAGGAGGGGCTGTGTCTGCAGAAGCTGCTGGCAGCTCGGGGAAGAGCTGCTCAGCGTGGACAGTCTCTGCTCCCTGTATTTGGTAGAGAGAGGGCAAGAAAGCCCGTGCGTGCTCGCCTCCCCTTTCTTACCAGCCCCTCTTTGCTAGTTGATGTGTTTGCAGCCTCCTCGCCAGCTGGCCGGGGCCAAGGGTACCGGTGTTGGGGTCTGGACAGCCTCGAGGCCGAGCGGTAACTGTCCTTCCCACTGCCCCAGGGCTGGAGCCGGAGATCCAGAAGCTCATTGCCAAGCACAGGCAGGACATCAGGAAGCTGAAGATGCTTCACGAGGCTGAGTTGCTGCAGTCAGACGAGCGGGCTGCCCAGCGCTACGGCCGGCAGGCAGAGGAGCTACGGGACCTGCTGGAGCGGGAGAAGGAGGAGCAGAGCCAACGGGAGAGGGAACTGGCCCGGCAGCGGTACGTCATTATGGGGGGAGGCTTTGAGGGTGGTTTGAGTCTCATGCTGGTGGGTTCCCGATATTTGCAGCAGTTAATATCCACGGGGAGCAGCCCCTTTCTTTCCACCAGCCTGAGGTGGGAGATGCTGGTGAACCAGGGGCATCCTC
Organism: Vanellus vanellus; assembly: GCF_965231255.1. Taxonomy (NCBI): domain Eukaryota; kingdom Metazoa; phylum Chordata; class Aves; order Charadriiformes; family Charadriidae; genus Vanellus; species Vanellus vanellus. Next base: position 14,204,283 of record NC_138922.1, read on the forward strand.
CTGAGTTGGACCAGCCCCTGGTTGGCCGTGGAAGGGATGGGATGGGGCAGGGTGGAGAGATGGATGGACGTCCGAAGCCAGGCATGTCCCTGAGGCTGCTCTGCCCCACAGGTGTGAGCAGCAGCTGGAGCAGGAGGAGCAGGCGCTGCAGCAGCAGCGGCGCCGGCTCTACGCGGAGGTGGCTGAAGAGAAGGAGCGGCTCAGCCAGCAAGCGGCCAGGTGAGAGGGCTAGCGGCTAGCAGTACTTCGGGACCTCGCGGGGGCCCGTCTGGAGGCAGCCCCGAGCTCTGGAGCAGTGGGGCTGGTTTCCCCAGGCCAGGCTGCGGTGGGAAGAGGGCTGGTGTTTGAGCAGGGCCAAGGGGGAGCAGCCCGAGGAGGGGGTGGCGAGGCTGGGCTGGCACCCATGTTGGGAGCTGCGGTCTGTGTGTGGGCAGGCAGAGAGCGGAGGCAGAGGAGCTGCGGCGGCAGCTGGAGGCCAGCAGCTCGGCTGTCACCAGGGCGCTGAAGGAGGAGTACGCAAAGGAGAAGGAGGAGCAGGAGAGGCGGCATCAGGTCTGGTTTTCCCCTCGCTTCTGGGCCCTGGATTGCTGTTCTTGGGTGCGAGCAGTCTGGTCCCCAGCGCATGGCTGTGGTGACACATGCTGGCACCGCTGAGCCCTGTATCTCACCGAGGTGGTGTGGGGGCTGCTCCCAGACGGCATGGGGTGCTGCGGCTGCCAGAGCTGAGCAGTTGTCTTCTTGTCTCTCCACAGGCAGAAGTGAAGGTGCTGAAGGACCGGCTGGAGATTGAGAAGCAGGCCTGGGAGGCAAACTACGTGAAGAAGGAGGTAATAGCAAGGGCTGCCCTTCTCCGAAGGTGATACCCTTGGGCTCTGGGAGGCATTGAGGCAACGTTTGCCATCTCTGTCCCCAGGAAGCCTGGCTGCTCTCCCGGGAGAGGGAGCTGCGGGAGGAGATGAGGAAGGAGAGAGACAAAGAGATCGAGTTGGTGATCCAGCGTCTGGAGGCTGACATGTCCTCGGCCAAGGAGGAGTGTGAGAGGGCAGCAGAGAACAGGTAGTGGGAAGAGGGAGGAGGGAGCCTGCAAGTCCCAGCTCCTCACGGGCTGGTCCCTTTCCCCTGAGCCCCGCACACCTCTCCAGCGAGCTCTGGATGCTGCAGCTTGTGGGTGTGAGCAGCGTTAGTGCAGGCAGGAGTGGCTTGCAGGGCCGCTTCAGTGTACTTCTCACTGAGGGAACAGCCATGGATCTCCCATGGGGCAGATTTCCCCCCAACCTTGCTGCTCTGTTGTGATCCCTCCTGCAGCACGAAGGTGGCTGGGCATGGTCCCTGCTGAGCCAGGCTGCCTGTCCTTTTCTCCCGTTAGGATTAAGAGGATCCGAGACAAGTACGAGGTGGAGCTCCAGGAGCTGGAGAGGTCCGAGCGGAAGCTGCAGGAGCGCTGCAACGAGCTGAAGGGGCGACTGGCAGAGCTGGAAGGGGAGAACATTCGTCTGCAGGGCCTGCTGAAGCACAAGGAGCAGGAGGTGGAGGAGATCCAGAAGGTGGGTGAGCTTTCCCTGCTCCCTGCCCTGCCTGGCTCTGTCCCTCTGCATCGTCCTGTGCCTGTCCGTGCCTTGATGTCACCTCTCTGCCCTGCTGCAGGTGAGGGACCAGCTGGCCCAGGAGCGGAGCAGCCTGGCAGAAGTGATCCGGCAGGAGTTCGCTGACAGGCTGGTGGGGACAGAGGAGGAGAACAAGCGGCTAAAGGCGGAGATGGTGGAGATGAGAGCCCGACAGCGCCTGGAGCTGGACAGGGTAGTGCGGGAGAAGGACAAAGAGCTGGAAGAGGTTCACAGGAGGTGAGGCTGCCTGGGCTTCGCAGCCCCGGGCTGCGCTCATAGCTGGGGCTGCGGGCGCAGAGCTGGCCCGGGGTGCATTGCCGGAGCGTGTCCGCAGTGCTGCATCCTCAGGCATGGCTTCCAGTCCTGTTGGGGCAAAATAGGCAGCAGACTCTCACCCAAGCTGGCTGCCTGCTCAGCCACCGTGAATCCTCTGGCCCTTGTGACTTCCAGCCTGCTCTGTGTCATCCTGTCCCCAGGGCCTTGCATGCCTGCAGGACACTAGTGTTGGGGCAGGCGCCTGCAGCAGTGTGAGGGCTCCTGCCAGGAGAAGACCGGTGGTGCGCAGCTCTGTCTGCGGTGCCTCCCTGGCAGGAGCACTGCGAGCCGGCCGGGCTCACGGTCAGCTCCTGGGTAGTGTGTGGTACCTGTGATTGGAGCTGTGGCATCTCCCTCTGCAGATTTGCTGCTCCAGAGGGGCCAGGCAGCCGATTCCCCCCTCCGAGGGAGGGGAGGGAGCAGCCTGCTGCTGGGTCTGAGCTTGGCCAACCGCTGCACAGCCACAGAGGTCGAGGGCAACTGTGACATTCCCAAAACACGCCGGGGACCCTGACTGTTGACTGCACAGCACCCCAAGACCTGGTTTGCAGGGAGCAGGGGCTGTGCTCGTGTGCAGGGCTCTGGCACTGCGGGGTTGTGCCGTGGGGCTCTGCTCTGTCCTGTGCTCAGTGGGGACACGGTGCTGGGAGCTGGGCTCAGCGTCAGGCAGCGATGTAAGGCTTCCTCTTCCCTTGAGTCTGCCTGCGGGGGAGAGGCATTTTGCAAGTGAAAGGAGAATCGGAAGGGGAAGTGCATTGTCCCCTGCGGGAGCTCTTTCTGCGTGGGGCAGAGCGCTGCGCTAACAGCTCCAGCGTGGTGCAGAGCCGTCCTGTCGGTGTCTGTATGGAGCTGCTCACCACCAGCTGTAACGAGAGGGTGTTGTACGAGCACACAGAGCTCACTGGTTTTCCTGAATCCTGCTGAGTGATTCCCACTCACTCGGAGAGCCAGGATCATACCTTGAGTATGAGATAAGAAGGATCCCCTTTCCCCTTCCGTCCCTTATGTGCAGCCTGGCAAAGGTTGAAACGCAGGAAGTCTGGTGCTCTGAGAGCTGTGGGGAAGAGTCCAGCCATGAGGCAGCAACCGTGGGCTTGAGAAATGGGAGGAAACTTAAAATCCCCTCCCTGTGGTCCTGTTAATTAATTAAGTCTTGTGAAGCTAATGTCCCCTTCTTCCTGTAGCTGACTTGATCTGAACTACGTAACGCTCACCAAGGGAATAAAGGCGCTTCTAGTGTGTAACGGCACCCTGAGCCCAGAGCCACTGCTCTTTGGCTTGCTGCAGCGTGCCGGGTGGGGGGAGAGGGGCTGGAATCGCCCCCCTGGGACACGGGGCTAACCCCGTGTCTGGGGCTGGGCACTGGGGATGGGGTTCTCAGCCTCTCTGTCCGTCTGATCAGGGTGAAAACAGCGGTTGTGAGGAAGGAGGAGAGCGTGAGCAGCCTTCGGAAGCAGTATGAAGTGAGTGAGGGGGGCGACCAGCCCCAGCCCCCCCGTCCCTCGGGCTGCGGCTCTGCCGCGGGGCGCAGCCAGCTCTCCCTCTTGTGTGCTCTGTTGCAGGCGGCCATGCAGAGAGCCGACCACTTGGAAGCCCTCCTGGAGCAACAGCGAAAGCAGCTGCTGGCCAACAACTGACCACCCTGCCGTGCAGGGCTGGGGGTGCTCCGGGGCGCGCGGGGGGAGCGGACACCCGTGTGCGTGGAGCCAGGGTCAGGCTCTCTTCTCCTTCTACCCTTGTTTTTCACAGCCTGGTCCCGGTGCCACGGCCGTGGGCCCTGCCAGGGCTCTCGGCAGCCTTCGGGTGTTCGGTGGTTGGGTTTTAGCAATAAATCTGCGCTGGTTTCTACAGCTGTTCCCGTTCTGTCTGTGTCCCCTGGGGGAACGGGGGGCCTCTGTCCCACTGGCATCCACGACTTCTTTTTCTTTGCTGGTTCATTTGTCCCTCCTGGGGCACGCGCTGCTCTTCCTCGTGGGGTGAGCGGGCGGCAGATCCTCCCCACCCCATGTTCCTGTGTTCTTCCCCATGGTGGGATGTGTAGGACCTGTGGGTCAGGGCTGAGCTGGGGGACAGAAGCCTCCTCTTGGGAAAAGATGGAGATTTTTGGGTCAGGGACCCTGGGCTAAGTCCCCCCATCCCCAGCGGTCGGTAAGGGCTGGGTGGAGGTGGGAGCTGTTGCCCCGCAGCCCGAGCAGGCGCGTGCTGGCTCTGACGGTGCCCAGCTCTGTGCCTCGTTTCCCCTTCTAAAACAAAATACCCCGGGATGATGCAGGGAGGCACAGGCGGGGCAGGACGTGATTCCGCAGCCTCTGCTACCTGCAAATCTCTCAGCACCCCCTGACAGCGACGGGAAATGCCTGGGCCGGGCCGGCGGCATCTGTTTCCTCTCGGCAGGGAGCGTGCGACCGCTCCTCTGCAGCCTTTTCCCTCCAAGGAGGTCGGGGCTCGGTGCGGGGCGTCAGCAGATGTTTGCTCATCGAGGTCCCAGGGTGATTCCCATCCCTCCTGCCGGCCCCTGCTGGTGGGAGGTGGGTGACGGCAGCAGTGCCAGACCCCCTTTCCTCCTGGGGAGGAGTGGTCGGGGAGACCCTGCCGTGATGTGGAGCCACAGGGTGAGGGGCAGAGGGACCCCTTGTCACCCTGTGGAGGAGCTCAGTCGCTTCCCCGTGCTGGCATTTGTCCTGGCGTAGGCTCCCAGCTGCAGCTTCCCAGGGGGATGCAGTCCCATGGACACCGCTTCCCCTGCCCATGCTTTGGCACTTGCCGTGGGTGTTTGGGGGCACGAGCAGCTCCTCCAGCCCCGGGGTGCTCCTGGCTGGGGCAGAGTGGCAGAAGGGTGGCTGTGTCCTGCCGGGCTCCTTTCCCCTCTGGTCTCTGCTCCCCCCTCGCTGAGCTGCCCCTCTCGGCCTTCCGAACAAGCAGCAGGGACGGGGAGGAGCACGTAGCCCCGTTTTGCCGGGAAAGGCCGGGCACCGTGCTTCTTTTCACTGTTGTTGCTTTTTCTAACGACCGTTTCCTGAGCGCCGCTTCCGTCCTCCGCCCCTGCGCAGCCTCCGCTTGGGCCACCCGGAGCCTTGTGCCGGCATCTCCCAGCGCGGCCCCGGACGGGCGCTGGAACCTGCTGTGCTGAAATTGATTAATCACACAAAATCTGGTGCGGGAGGAGAAGAGGGGATCAGCCCCCTCCCTGCCTCTCCCGGGGGGCTTGTGCCTGTCCGCAGCCCTGCTGACCACGCGTAGGACGGCAGCACCCTGTGCCCCATCCGGCGTCGCCGGCTGTGGGGTGAGCACCCACGCAGGTTCCCCTGGGTGCCCCATGTGCCTCTGGCAGCCTCCCCTGGGGCTCAGCCCTCCCCTGGGGCTCAGTCCCCCAGCATCTTCCCGGCCCTGCCCCTCGCCAGCATCACTGAGGCTAATTTCTAGGCCAGTGCCCGGTTCAGGCATGAATAAATCAGCGGCGTTGCATAAGCGGGGATGCAGATTTTCACCGGATGGCTGCCTGCAACCCTGCTGCTGCTGCGCCAGCACCGGACGACCCCTCCCTGCACCCTGGGGGTCCTCTGGGACCGGGGCTGTCGTCCACGTGGCACAAGCCCTGTCCCTGCCGGCCAGGGCGGTTAGCAAGGCTGTTGGTGGCCGCGTGGCTGTCACAGGCTCTACCAAAGATCCCCAATTAAGGAGCCCCTCTCCCCCCGCCCTGGGATTAGGTGGGATGAGCGGAGCCTGTTGGCCGCCGGCGAGCCCCACCGCTGTGCCGGGAAGGAGGTCAGGAGCGCAGGGTGCTTTTGGCAGCTGCCGCGCAGAGATCGCGGCTCAATCTGGTGTCTGCCCGGGAGGGGATTAGCCGCGGCCCCAGACAAATCAGCCGGGAAGCCGGAGCAAGTTGGCAGGATCCGTGCGGGGTAATCTCCCCTGCTAATTGGGGCGAGCGTGCTGCTCGCCTGCCCGAGACTGCTCGGCTGAGGAGGGGACGCCCGCCGGGCTGGTGCCACGTTGTGCCTCCTGCCGGGAATGGGGCTCTGCCTGGGGTGGGACTGTCCCCACTGCTCAGGGCTGTGCCCCAGGTGGTGCCTGGGGAGATCTTTGATGGGGCTTTTGGCCTCAATACTTCTTTGGGATCATCTATTTAACGGCCACGTCAGAAAACCACAAGGAACCAGGGAGAGAGGAGGGTGGTGGGCGGCTGGAGCTCGGGGTGGGCACAGGGGCAGTGCGCAGCACAGAGGGTGGCGGTGGGTTTGGGGGGACCCTGACATGGCTCAGTGCCGCTCCCGACCGTGTCAAATGGAGCTGCCGGGGCTGTCACCCGGGCAAGGAGGGTGTCTGGACACAAGGCTGCCATGCACGGGGTCCTGGCTGAGCTGGGGGTCCCAGGGAGGGCTGAGCAGCACAGCCGGGCTGGGCAGGCACATGCACCATCCCATCCCTGACCTCAACCTCATCCTCATCCCCCATCCTTATCCTTATTCCAGCCCTGTTCCAGCCCCAGCCCCATCCCACCTCCATCCTCATCCCCATCCCATCCCGACCCAGACGGGCTGTGCTGGGCTCCTGCACGCCAGGAGGGAAGCGGCACTGGGCACTGGGGCTGCCTACGCAGAGAGCTGCCCTGCCACCCCCAAACACAACAGCCGGGTGATTTCATCCCCTCCTACTCGCCGAAGCCACCGCTGCCCCTGCCCAGCGGTGGGAAGGCCTCGAGCTCGTCCTCCTCCCGCTCTGCCATCGGGACCGGCTGCCTGTGCTCCTGGCACTGAGGACGGCCTGGAGGGGTGGGTGCCCGGTGGGGGCTGCAGGATGGGCTGGTGGGTGCCAGTGAGGGCTCTGCGCAGCCGCCCGCCCCCGCCTGCATCCAGCCTTGCCGTGACTCAGCCCGGCGCCAGCTCAGCTGCACGAGGAGCGGGGCTGGCCATGCAACCCCCCCCGGCAGCGCACGGCCATGGCAGCTCCGGTGGGTTCAGGTGCCACCGCAGCTCCAAGAGAGCCCAAATCCCCTCCGCTCCCGGGCGCCGGGCGCCAGGCACCATGCCGGGTTTGCTCGGTTGCTTTGAAGCCTGTGAAGGCGTCTGGGGGAGCTTTGGGGGGTCTCAGGCTGCGATGAGCAGGCGCACAGGGATGTGGCCCTTTGCACCACCAGGAGGGACCAGGGACCCGGGGGGGTCGCTGAAGGGGGCAGTGGGATGCCCATGGGCTGCAACCCAGCCAGGGTGCACCGAAAGCAAAATGGGTGACGAGGGGGGTCCCTCACAGAGGGTCTTTGGGGCCACGTGGGTCTAAGCTGCTCCGGAGCAGCAAAATGCGGTTTGGGAGAAGCGAGCTGGCTCTGGCTGACGGCAGCGTGTTTATTCTCCCAGCAGTCTGTAATTTTTCCAGCCCTGTATCTATTTGCGGCGATGTGACATGTGCAGTGTGGTGTTCTTTGCAAGCTTGAAGTCTTGTAAAAATTTAATCGTGTACGCAAAATTTGGCTTTAAATATTAAAATCGACTGTGGGGAAGTGTGAGCCCTGTGCTAAGAGCTGAGCCCCGTGTGGGGTGGGCCGATGTCCTGCAGCAGCGGGTCCTGGTCTGGGGGCTACTGGGGATGGGGCTGTCCCACCATGACCCCGAAGGAAAGTCCAACCCAGGTCCTGGCTGCTGTCTGGGGCTGGGTGGGCTCGGTCACCGGCTGCAGCCGCAGCTTTGCCGGGGTGCTGACTGGGAGCTGTGTGTGGCTGTGGGTGAAGCTGTGGGCTGTTCTCTCCCAGGGATCGGGACCATTTGGGTTTTAGAGCATCCCATGTTTGGAGGGCGCAGTCTCATGTGCTGCAGCTGTGATGTTGAGCGCACGAGGCCGAGCTGTGAGGCCCCGCAGTGGGGCAGCCCCCCAGCCCGACGGGGACCCCACACCATGGGCTGGCCTGCCTGGTTTCGCGGGGGGCTGCCAGAGGGGTTTTGCTCCCCCCATGCCGGGGTGGCTCAGGGAGCTGTGGTGCTGAGGCTGTGCTGGTGCGCGGGGCTGTGGGTGCAGAGATGTGGGGTGCTGGGGTGTCCAGCCAGGGTGCGAGGTTGGAGCGTGGGGTGTGGGACTGTGCTGGGGGGTGTGTGTGGGGCTGGCTGGGGGGCGAGGGGCAGCTGCAGGGCATCCCTGGTCCCATCCCCATCTCTGGTCCTGTCCCCATCCTTAGTCCTGTCCCCATCTCTGGTCCTGTCCCCATCCTTAGTCCTGTCCCCATCTCCATCCCTGTCCCCATTCCTGGTCCCATCCCCATCCCCCTCCCATCCCCACCTCCATCCCATCCCATCCCATCCCATCCCATCCCATCCCATCCCATCCCATCCCGTCCCATCCCATCCCGTCCCATCCCATCCCTGTCCCCGTCCCCGTCCCCGTCCCAGTCCCATCCCATCCCATCCCCATCCCACCCCATCCCCATCCCACCCCACCCCCGGTCCCGGGAAGCCGGCAGTGCCCGGGGCGGGCCAGCACCCGCACATCTCCGTGGTGCCGGGGGGCGACTGCCCCTCGAGGAGGAGGGGGGGGTCCCTGCCCCGCTCCGGGGGGGGTTCCCGGAGGGGGTCCCGTCCGCCCCATCCGGGCCGCGCGGGGGCGGCGGCGGCGCGTCCCGGGGGAGCGGCGGGTCCCGGTGCGGGCCCGGGGCTGCGGCTCCGCCACCTGCCGCCCCCCCCCCCGCCCCCCCCGCCGGAGCCCGCTCCGCGGCGGCGGCGGCGGCGCGGCCCCTCCCCGGGGCACGGGGCGCGGGGCCGCGGCGGCCGCCATGGAGGAGGAGCCGCCGCCGCCGCCGTCGCCGCCGCCGCCGCCGCCGCCGTGCCCAGCGCGGGGCCAGCGGCAGCCGGCGGCCGTGAGGCTCCCGCCGCCGCCGCGCCATGGGCCGCCTCGCCGCCGCCGCCGCTGCCATGTCGGCCGCCTTCCTCAGCCCCAGCCTCGCCTTCAGCTCCCACTTCGACCCCGGTGAGTGCCGCAGCCCCCCCCGCCCCCCCCCGCCGAGCCCTCCCCGGTGCCCTCGGGGGTCCCCTCCCGGGCGTCCCCCCTCGCTCGGTCCCCGCCGGGCTCCGGCGCCGGCAGCCCGCCCGGTGCAGCGTGCCGTGCCGGTGCCCTGTGCCGCACCGCGACCCGCGCATCCCCTACGCCCCCGTCGCCGGGAAATGTCACTTTGGGGGTCCTCCGCCGGACCCCTTTGCCGCGGCGGGGGGACCGCTGCCGCAGCCCGGCGGCGTTGTGTCCCCCCCGGGCTGGAGGGCGCGGGGGAATCGCGGGGGCTGCGCTGCCTCCGGAGGCACCTCTGGGATGGAAATGGGATAATAACAGCGGGAATAATGGTGATGGGGAGAGGGAGGAAGGGGGAGCCCGGGGCTGAGCCCCCGCGCTGCCTGGGACGCCTGCTTGCCCGCCGGCTGCGGGGCTGATGGTGGCCCCTTGGGCTAGGAGAGGCGGCGGGGCTCGGCGGTGTGCCGGGGGACGGGCAGCGGGCGTTTTGGGGTGCAGGCTGTTATGTAAGGCGCCGTGGTACGGCCTCGGCCGCGTCGCAGCCGCAGGGAGATGCTGCAGCCGCGGGAGCAGAGCAGGGGCTGGCTTTTGTGTGTGCGTGTTTTGGGGCTGCCGCAGCAGCAGCCTCCCCCTCTCCTCTGCCTTTGGCTCCTCCGCTGCCGAACACCGACAGCCGCCTCTCGCCTCGCGTCCCTCCCGCTGCGGGGATCGCACCCGCGCAGGGCACCGGGAACCCCTCATGCGTGGGACCCGCTGCCCGCGGGGACGTCCGGCGGGGCTGGCGGCACGCTCGGCACTGGCTCTTTGTTTACCAAACTGGAGAAAACGTGTGTCAGGGTCCGGCAGCCGAGCAGCGGTGCCGCGGCTCCCGCGCCTCTGCCATCGCCTCCTCCATCACCGCCAAGGAGGCGAAGCGTTGCCCGTGCCGGACGCGGTGGCAGCGGAGGCTCTGGCTGTCGGTGCCGGGCTCCTGCGTCCCTCCCTGCCGGGCTCCTGGTCCCTCCGTCCTTCGCAGGACGCCGCTCCCGCTCGCCTGGCCCTGGGTCTGGTGGCTGCGGACGGTCTGAATCTGTGGAGGGCTTTAAAAATGAGCCACACCGGGACTCACCAAACCGCATCCCCGTTGCCGGAGACTTTGTTCCCAGCACGCTCGGCATTGATTTCTGTTCAGGAGGAAACCTCTTTATTTGCATCTAAAATGTGGCGGCGCTGGGAACGGAGCTGTGTGATTTTTCCGGTGTGATTTTTCTCTGGGTTTTTGTGAGGCGCCCCATTTGCCATGCTAATCCCGTCAACCTGGGGATTTGCAGGGCACGTTTGATTTAAAAATCCTTCTGTGAGAAGGTTTCCATCGCTGCCCATCGCTGTGCTGCCGCGCGCTGGGGCCCAGGGCTCGGCCGCTGTCGTACGGCTGCCACCCACGGGTACTGGCAGGGAGAGGAATTATTGGGGGAACAAATCGCATTCTCTGTTTCATGGCTTTGTTGATTTTCTCCGTTTGGCAGCACCTCCTGCCTGCGCGGTGTCACCAGCCGCCTGCACCAGCCTGGTTTCCCCAGGGTTTGCTTGCGCCGGCGTGGAAGAGGCTTTGCGGGGCTCGGTGGCACGTTGGCACTGTGGCCAGGGGACGGGACAGCCCTGGGGGCTCTGGCTCCATGAGAGCAGCAGGGACACTGCCAGCCCTGTGTCCCTGCACCCCCCGGCGAGGGACGGTGGGCAGCTACAGCCGCTGGAGCCAGGGGCCGCGGGCTGAGCTGGGGAACGGTGGCAGCGGTGTCACCTGGGCTGGAGGTGCCAAAGGGATGTGCCGACCACAGCACCCCATGCTCCGGCCTCAGCTTCTGTTTTTGGTGACGCTGTCAGATGTGCCCGCACCGGGCTGTGCTGGCTGCCTGCGCCGGCGGGCACCGCACAGGGGATGCGCTCACTCCCAGCGCCGGGGGCTCCGGGGAGGGCGTCCCGGCCCGGTGGCCTCGTGGTTCCCGTCTCGCTTTGCCCATCTGCAGGCCAGACCCGGAGATGCTCCTACGGGGTGCACAGAGCACCGGAGCCACCATCAGAGCACCGACCGCCCCGCTGGAGACATGCAACGCCACGCCACCTGCCCCGAGCCCGGAGCCCGGAGCCCCTGGGCTTCCCGTGGGAATTGGGTGCCCTCTCCCTGCCCTGGAAGTGCCATGACCTGCGGCAGTGCGGCCGAGCAGGCGCTGTGTGGATGCACCGGGCAGTAGCGCTGCGTCCCCTGTGTCACCCGAGTGGGCAGCGCTTTGCTGTGGGGACAACGGCACCCCGTCCTCTCGCGGTGAAGCCGATGGCAGCTGCTCAGGGACACAGGGATGGATGGCACTGCCGGGGCAAAGGGCTGCTCCTCTCCTCGCCCTGCTGCCTGCCCTGCCTGCCCTGCCTGCCCGGCTGCCCTCCCTGCTCCCAGCCCGCACTTCCCCATCTCAGACACAGAAGCGCGTTTTGAAATCATGAGAAACATCCTTTCTCCCCCGCCTATTTCTTCTTCCCCTTTTTTCCACCCCCTCAGCTGCCCTGGCCCTTCTCCCTGTCCCACGGCAGCCGGCGAGGTGTCACCAGCTGCTGGTGGCTGCGGCGTCACTGCTCCCCGCTCCGGCTGCGGGACCCTGTGTTTTGGGGGTCTTCATGTGCCGGGGCAGCACACCTGCGCTGGGGTCAGCCGGGGCTCGAGGGATGGGGAGGGATGGGGGGCCGAGGCTGAGGGACGCCGGGACCCCCCAGCACTGTGTTTTCGGTCCTGGCTGACACGTGCTGCCGTTCTCTGCCCCAGGCCACGCGGCGGCAACAGCTCGGTGAGTACTGGTGCTCCGTGTCCAGCACCACCGTCCCCTTCTGGCACAGGGATGGGAGAGGAGGACCGCGGTGGCAAAGGGGCTGTAGCACCCAGAAGGACACTGGCAGCCCAAACCCAGGGCCGGGCACCCCCCGTGCTTCCGCTCTGGTGCCAACCGTGCCGCTGGCTGCTGGTGATACTGGGGGAGGACAGGGGGAAGGTGCTGCTGGGGCTGGACGCAGAGGGGGAGTTTGGGGCAGGGAGGTGGGAGCTCCTCGGGCGGGAGATGAAGGTGGTGGCTATGGGGAGGCGTAACGCCCTGCACGGCCGGGGCAGCACCGTAGCCGGCGTCCCGTCTCGCTGCACGTTGCCCACGAAGAGATGGTGCACGGGAGGTGCCAGCGGCACCGGGCCCATCCGTCTGTCCGGCTGGCCGGCAGCAGGAGCCGGACACACAGGCAGGGGGTGAGTCCCAGTGCCCACGGGGGTGCCGGGGGTGGGCAGCGGCGGGGTGGCGTGTGGCGAGCCCCCGGCCCCGGCACAGCCTGGCAGCTGGGCTGCCGCGGGAAATGGCGTTGGCGCAGCACTGCAGTGCAGCAGGGCAGCTGGGTCCCGCTCGGCGGGGGGGACGCATCCCGGCAGCGCCGCTCCCCCGGGGGTGCCGCTTTGCTCCCCCCTTCTCCCCTCCTTCCCTCCCGCCGCGTGCCGCTCCCTCCCCGCTCCCCCGCCCCACGCGCACGGGCGATTGCGTTCTGGATGGCGATACGGATCCCTGTCAAAGCCAATTAGGAGAAATTAATACGCCGGGGTTGAAAGGGCTCCGTGCTCTCGGAGGAGGGGGGGAGTGGGCTGTGACTCACGGGCTCCCTGCCCGGCGCTCTGTGGGACACCATGTGCCGGAGCAGCCCACGGGCTCTGCCCGCCCCGGCACCGCGTGCTGCCGGTCGGAGCGGGGCCGCGGTGCCCACCTCGCCGTGCCGCGCAGCCTGCCTCAGCCCCAGCGTCGCCATCCCTGCCCAGGCCGGGGCTGCGCTGCTGCGCTCTGCACCTGCATGCATGGCCGCATCCTTCCCGCTGGTACGAGGGGTCTGCATTTGGCTGGTGGGGGGGGTCTGCGTCCAGCCAGGGGGGCTACGTTTAGCTGGGGGCTTGCCCGGTGCCGGCTACCCGCAGCCAGGGCAGGCAGAGCGGGCGACTCATGCTTCCCAGGTTTTCCCTCATTCGTGTTACGCTGCTTCGCCATCCCGCTAATTCCCTGGGTGGGAAAATCCCCGCCAGGTCAGGCGGCTCCTGCGCTCGGGTCAAAGGGGCTGTTGGGCCACTCTCGTCCCATGGCTGAGCCCGTTTCTACCCCCTGCCACACGGCCTCGGCGAGCACGGAGGTGCCGGGACCCGCTGCCCGCGGTGGAGGGATGGTGGTCCCGGCTGTGCCCTGCAGCCCCTCGCGGGCTCTGCCGGTCTCCGGCTGCTCCTGCCCTGGCAAACGCCCCGGGGTGTCCCACCGGGGTGGGCTGAGCCAGAGGGACCCTGCGGGGACATGGCGTGTGACAGTGGGCTGGGGCGGCCGTGGGGAGGGCTGGAGGGTGACGGTGCTGGCACGGAGAGGAGCCGAGCCGTGCTGACTCAGCGTGCCCGGTGGCAGGGAAATAAATCTCCTCTGGGCATTAATCCCCCTGACAGCCCGCGGAAGCGTCGGCGGAGCGTGCTGCGTGGCCGTCTTAGGGAAATTACTGCCACAATATCGTTTGCCATCGGCTGAGCTCAGAGAGCCACTCCGACCTGGCCTAAGGACCGGGGGCCGGGGGGCATCCCGGGTTGCACCGGGGCTGGTGCACGGCTCACGATGGTGCTCAGGGCTGGCCGAGGGACGGAGAGGACGCAGGGCTGGCGGGCGGGCGGGCAAGCGCTCGGCGCTGGAGGAAGGGGGAGCAGATCTGGGATTTCCTGCAGAGCCACCGTCCCCCATCCCGGGACGAAGGCAGTGAATGTTGGAGGGGGGGTCCCGCTTCCAGTCCCTTCCCCTCTGCCAGCCGCAGCCAGCATCCTCCTCCGCAGCCCAGTGCCAGCAGCCGTGTTAAAACGGTTTGTTTTAATTACTGGAGCGAAGGAAAATTCCAGTGTAGGCAAACGCAGTAAATGGAGCAGCGCTGCCCGCCTGGCTGGGCCGGGGCCGGTTCTCCCGTGGGCACTGCCAGGCTCCCGTCCCGGCTCTGCCGGCGTGTCCTGCTGCTGGGCCTCCACGTCGGCCTCCCCTTCATCTTTCCGAAACACCGGTGAGGTTGGGTGCTCCTCCCGGCACTCGCCTGCTCCGCAGCTGCGGTGGCTGCAGCCCGGGCGGGTGTTTGGGAGCCGGGCTGAGACCTGCTCCCGCCCTCGGGTCATCCCCGCCGCCAGCACTATGGCAAAGTAGGGTATTTTCCGGGCTCCCCGGTCTGTGTGTTCCCGTGCACGTGGGTGACGGGTGATTTGGGTGCCGTGGGCTGGCCGAGAGCAGGCGTGGTGCAGAGGGGTGCCGCGCTGGCTGGTGCCGAGCATCCCCCCGGTGCGTCCTGAGCATCCCCCCGGCGCGTGCCGAGCATCCTCGATGCTGAGCCGCACTCCCTGCCACGCCACGGGCTGGGGCAGCCGGGGTCTGGGCAGTGCCTGCCAGGGCTGCGGTGAGGGACGCCGTGAGAGCTGCCTGTGGAGCAGGAGGGTCCCCCCCAGCACCCACCCGGGCGATGCCCTGTGGAGCAGCCCCCTGCCCTCCTCCTGCGCGGGGCCCTGCTCCTCCACCGCGCCGCTTCGGAGCCAGAGCGCCTCGTTTCATAACGCCGCTGAGCATTTCTGATAAAAATAGGCTGCCCCGCTCCGCGCTGCCTCTCTCCCGCTGTTACGTAAACGCTGCCTCGTCTCGGCCAGTGCCGCACGCTGCCGGCGGCGGGACCGCGGTGCCGTGCTCTCCCAGCAGCTCCGGCTGTGGGCACCGATCCCGGCACGGGGCTGGCGGGGTCCCTGCCGGGGCACGGGCAGGGCTGGGGTGGATGCTGTACCCCTCCTGGGGCACGAAGGGCCGAGGTCTCTCCTCGTCCCTCGGGACGGTGGGTTTGCCGTGATGCAGCCGTAGCATCCCTGCCGGCGTGGGAGGCTCACGGTGCCCGATTCAGACCTGGTTCAAAACACCAAGCAAGACAATTTGGTTTAAATAATCGAGTCTCGCTTGGCGTGCTTTTTTATATAGTATTATTTTCTCAGAAAATGGAGAAAGTTGATGGTGGTTGGGCTGCGTCGGCTGGAAACCCGGCTCTGCAGCAGGGCAGCTTTGATGGAGGAACTTGATTTTTTTGTTTCTAATCAGGCTGACGCGGTTGGTGTATGCACAACAATGATGCGGCTTGGCCTGTACTTGTTACAGTCCTAATTTTTATTTCATCACGTTAGAAAATGATGGATGATTTTTTTTATTTTCCATCTAATTATTTTTTTTACTGCTAATTCATCCCAAGATGATAAAACCAGAATTAAGAGGCAAGAATCAATCCTTTTAAAATACTTCTGCATTGGTTAAATAAGCCCACATTAAAAGATACATAAGGAGAACAGATTAACAAGGCGTGCCTTGCATTTAAAATTAACCCATCTATTAATCACCGGAGAGGTTGCCCAAATGGCTGTGGCTGTGGTTTCTGGTGGGAGAAGATCTCCAGGGCTGGGGGGTACAGGGTGCTGCTTCCTTGCGCCCCGGTTTTGGCCGGCCCCTGCGAGGGGACGCGTGGCTCCCACGGCATCTCGGCAGAGGATGCTGCGGGTACCGGCTCCGTGCCGGGCTCCCGGGTGGCACGGGTGGGTAGTGCCAGCCCCGACACTGCTCCCCGCTCCCGGCTGCTCCCGTGGCAGGAGGGATCGGGGCTCAGGGGTGCAGCAGCCGCGGCCATCCCATGTCTTCCCCGCTGCCCGGCTTCCCGGTGCCTCAGTTTCCCTCTGGAGCCGCAGCCAGACTGCGAGGAGCAGCTTCGCCTTTGCGCGCTAAATGGCAGCGGATGGTTTCTTGCCGCCTGGATGCATGTGGGTGAGCAGAGCGCTCATCCTGTGGGGTGTAAAATTGCTTTCCTGGAAGCTGCCCGTGGGCCTGGGGATTAACACGTTTCCAGGGCTGTGGCTGTGCCGGGAGAGCTGCCGGGGCAGGGGAGCGCTGAGCAGTGCCGGAGGGCCCTGCCTGTGTTCCCGTCCTGCCCCGTTCCCAGCTCCAATCCTGCCCTGCTCCCTGCCCAAATCCAGCTGTGTTCCCTGCCTGAATCCAGCCTCTCCCTTCCCCAATCCAGCATCTCCCAGCACAAATCCTGCTCTGCTCCCTGCCCTAATCCTGTTCTTTTCCCTGCCCCAATCCAGCCTTTCCCAGCCCCAATCCAGCCTCTCCCTGCCCAAATCCAGCCCTGCTCCCAACCCCAATCCAGCCTCTCCCAGCCCCAATCCAGCCTCTCCCAGCCCAAATCCAGCCCTGCTCCCAGCCCCAATCCAGCCTCTCTCAGCCCCGATCCTGCCTCTCCCGGCCCCAATCCGTCGCCTCCCGGCCCCGATCCTGCCTCTCCCGGCTGCAGGGTGCCGCAGCCTGGCGCAGGGGGTGCACCCGGGGGTGCAGGTCCATGGGGTGGGGTGGGAGCCGGGGGGGGGTGGGGGGCGAAGGGGCAGGGGGAGATGTGCATCCCGCGCTCCCGCGGCGGTGCAGCACCCACCGCCTCCCTCCCGCCGGGTGACAGATGGGGAAACTGAGGCACGGGGCTGTCTCCAGCCGGGGCTGTGTCCGCCGCCCCGGAGCCGGGGGGGGGGGGAGGGCGCGGGGTGGCCCTGTCGGTGCCCTGTCGGTACCCGGGCGGGCGAGCAGCAACCGGGCGCTGCTGGCCCGTGGCTCGCCCCGCGGGCCGGGCTGGGAGCCCCGCGCCGCCGCCGGGCTCTGCGGGAGCCCCGGTTCGTCCCTTCCGCACACGTCAGCCGCCGCCGGGCCCCGCTCCGCTCCCGCTCCTCCGCTCCATCACCGGCGGCGGCGGCGGGTCATGGCCGGCGGGGCGGCCGCGGGCACCACCGGGACAACGTGAGTCAGCAAAGGACGGGCTGAGCGCGGCGGCGGCGGCGGGGCCGGGACACCCCCCCTTCCCCGGGACACCCCCCCTTCCCCGGGCCCCCCCTCCCCGCCTTTTCCCGTCCCCGTTAGGGACCGGGGCTGGGGGGGGGGCCCTGCAAGAGGTTGGGGGGTGCGGGCAGCGCCGGGGAGGGCTCTGCCCTCTGCGGGGGAGGGGCCGTGGGGGCAGCTCCGTGGGGTGGGAGGGCAGCGTGTGCCCCGCTGCACCCCACTGCACCCCACTGCACCCCACTGCACCTGGCTGCATCCCTCTGCACCCCGCTGCACCCTGCTAGACGCCACTGCACCCCACTGCATCCCTCTGCACCCCACTGCGCCCCACTGCACCCTGTTAGACGCCACTGCACCCCACTGCATCCCTCTGCACCCCACTGCACCCTGTTAGACGCCACTGCACCCCACTGCATCCGTCTGCACCCCGCTGCTCCCCACTGCATCCCTCTGCACCCCACTGCACCCTGTTAGACGCCACTGCACCCCACTGCATCCCTCTGCACCCCGCTGCTCCCCACTGCACTTGGCTGCACCCCACTGCACCCTGCTACACCCCCACAGCACCCTGCTACAGCACCCTGCTGCACCCCACTGCATCCCTCTGCACCCCACTGAACCCACCAGCACCCTGCTACTCCCCAGCGCACCTGGCTGCACCCCGCTGCACCCCACTGCACCGTGCTTACACCCCACTGCACCCCGCTGCACCCCGCTGCACCCCGCTGCACCCTGTTACAGCCGGCATCCCCACTCTCCCTCCGTTGCCATTCTGCTCCCCTTTGCCGGGGCTGGACGTGGGGCTGGGGCGGGTGTCCCTGGGGCTGGAGCTGCCGTGGCCTCGCTGGTGCCACCAAACCCCCGCCTGTCGCCACCCCACAGGGCTGGCCGGGGCGAGGGGCCGGTGCTGCCTGGCTCGCACGCAGCCGCCGGCACGTGCCGGGCCCGCTGCCGGGTGGGTCGCTGGCCCAGGCTGGCCCTGGGTGCTGGGTGCCGCCTGAGTGATGCAGCAGTTGCTGCTGGCCAGGCTGGAGGATGCACCGAGTTGGCTGTTCTCAGCCTGACCCCCATGGCGAGGGTGGGGGGAGCACTGCAGAGCAGCGGCTGGAAGAGTCCCATGGGACCACCATGGCTGGGGCGGGGGCGGCGTTCGTGATGGTGCCAGGCAGGGCTGTGCAGGGGTCCCTGCCCTCCTGGGGGGGGCTGCAGCCCCCCCAACTCTCCCGGCCTGGCACCTGTGCCAGTGCGGTGTGCAGGGCTCCGCCATGGGGTGCTGCCCCCCTCCCCCGCCCCCCCAGTGCTCCCACCCTGCACCCCCACTCAGAGCTCCGGGCACCCTGGGGCCGTCGCGGCGAGTGGATGGCTCACGGTTGGCACCAAGTGCCGAGGCTGGAGCAGGGCATGGGGCCGGTGCCGGGGGACCCCGCTGCTGGGAGAGTGGGGGGCAGAGCCTCAGGATGGGGTGCAGGGTGCCATGGGGGCCCCAGCTTCTCTTGAGAGCCCTGGGGGGGCAGCCAGCCCTGCGCCCCGGTGCTCCGGCAGCTGTTTCTGCAGGTGCGTTTGACCTGGTTTAGGGAGCATTTGGCCTCTGAAATGATGTCACATGTCCCATCGCTGTACCGAACGCCTGTGCTGTGGTTACGGGGAAGGGCAGCGCTTGCTTGCCCCGGCAGCTCCACAACGGCGGTGGGTGGTGGTGGTGGTGCCCCTGTCCCGGTGCGGCGCCCTTGCCCAGGCTGCGCTGCTCACGGCTCGCAGGTCGCTGGTGGTGCAGGTGGGGAAACTGAGGCAGGACCCGCCGGACCTCACCGGCTCGTTGGTTTGGAGAGTGGTTCGTTTGCAAAGCTCCAGTTCCTGAGCTGTGGCCGAGGGGCGGCTCAGCTGACGGTCCCCGTTGGAAAAGCTTCTGTCGCCGCGCTCTGCTCCCCGTCGGCATTCAAAAGGCTCTTTTCAGTGAGTCATTTTCTCTCTTGCTGTCCCACTATCCAGGGAAAATGGTGACATTCGCGGTACGAAGTGTGTTCACCATGGAAACCAGCTGAAAGGAGGGGGAACGCCACCCCCCGCTCCTCCCAGGTTCGGCTTTGCATCCACGAGTGTTAGAAGATGGTTCTTGAGCTCCTTCGCAAGTGCCGGCAAAGAGTTTGGCGTGGCCTCGGCTATGCTGGGGCACAGGGGCCGGCACATCCCCTCACCGCCGTGCCGGGAGCCAGGGTGCTCTGTGCCATACGGTGCCGGGCAGTGCCTGGGAGCAGCCGTGTGCTGCCGGCTCCCGCCGGGGCGGCAGGACCTTCCCCCAGACCCTCTGTGCCCTTCAGGTGTTTTTCTCAAGGACACAGCGGAGCTGGCAGCGCGGTGTTGAGCCCCGGCGTGGGCAGTGGCAGAGGGGCAGTCTGGTTGGGGTGTGGGGCCGGTGATGGGGTGACGCACCGCGGTCCGTGCGCGGGAACCACGTGTGCGCCGTGAGCATCCCCGAGGGGCTCGGCACCGCGCTCGGTGGCCTGGGGAGGGACCGCGGCGCTGGATGGGGATTGGGGCCGGGGGGTACGGCTGGCACCCGCCCCAGCCCCGATGTCCCGTGGGGTGGGCACTGTGCTGGGCACTGCGGGGTGGCGTTTGGGTCCCCGGTGAGGCCGGCTCCGCTGGCAGCACCGTGGCCTTCCGGCTTCCTCCCACCACAATCGCGCCGGTTGTTCGGGCAGGCTCTGGGCAGAATAGTAATGTGGCAGCTGCAGCCGGCGGCGGGGGCCTGGCAGGGACTGGCAGCTGAGCCGCGGCTGCCACCGTGCTCCCCGCCACCCCGAGGGCACGCGCAGCCATGGCGCGGGCTGGAGCGGGGCGATGCGTGCCGGGTTTGGGGTGTGCTGGCGCCTGGAGGTGCATGCCCAGCCGGGAGCAGCAGCATCCCCATCCCCATCCCCGTGGCCGGGGGTCCGCAGCTGGCGTGGGGCTCAGAGAGAGGAGCTGCGGTTTGCCCGGCGGTGCTTGCAGGCGGGAGGGCGCGAGGCAGCGCTGTCGGTGTCAGCGGGAGCAGGGCCGGGGGCCGCAGCAGCACTGGGGGATCCCTGGGGGACCTTGTCTCCGAGATCTGCGGACGGGACGGGACAGGAGCTGGCTCTGCCGGGGCACTGAGGACCGGCTTCCCCTCCTCCCGGCTCCCACAGGCGCAGCATCCGTACCCGCCAGAGGGCAATCCCTGGGGCCAGTGCAGCCCCCCCTCCATGGGGTGCCATTGCCACCCTACATCTGTGGGGACTCTGCCCCTGTCCCCCTCCGTGCTGCCGGCGGGGTCCTGCCTGGGCTCTGGGGTCCCCACAGGGCTCTGGGGTCCCCGCTGGGCTCCCCACCCGTGAGCTGAGCCAGCAAAGGGGGCACGGCGGTGCTGGGACCCCCCGCTCCCCCCGAGTGCTCCCCGCCAAAGCCCCCCGTGAGCCTCAACGTGCCCCCGCATGCCGTGACCTCCGCCCTGGCAGGACCCCCCAACTCATCCTCATCCCTCCCCGGTCCCCCCCGCCCCCCTGCCCTGAGCCCGAGCCCCTCCTGTCCCCGCAGACGGCACCCCCCTTAGCGAGCTCTCCTGGTCCTCCTCGCTGGCCGTGGTGGCCGTGTCCTTCTCGGGGCTCTTCACCTTCATCTTCCTCATGTTGGCCTGCCTGTGCTGCAAGAAGGGGGACATCGGCTTCAAGGTGAGCTGGGGACGCGGGGACGCGCTGGGGGGGGCTCCCCCGGCCAGGCCTACCCTGGGACTTGGCCGGGCTTCTCCCCGGGAGCCCAGCGAGGGGTTGGAGGCGCCCGGAGGATCTGGGTACAGGATCCCCTCCTGCTGCCAGGAACAGCCCCAGTGCCTGCGCAGGATGTGTCCCAGCTCAGGATAGCGTTTCTCAGGGGGGGCTCAGCCCCTCTGCCTGCCAGGGCTCAGCATCACTGCGGGCTGTATCCTGACCCAGCCAAGCTCCATGCGCTGCAGAGCGTGGATGCTGTGGGGCTCAGCATCACTGTGGGTCGTATCCTGACCCAGCCAAGCTCCCTGCCCTGCAGAGCGTGGATGCTGTGGGGCTCAGCATCACTGTGGGTCGTATCCTGACCCATCCGGGCTCCCTGCCCTGCAGAGCGTGGATGCTGTGGGGCTCAGCATCACTGTGGGTCGTATCCTGACCCATCCGGGCTCCCTGCCCTGCAGAGCGTGGATGCTGTGGGGCTCAGCATCACTGTGGGTCGTATCCTGACCCATCCGGGCTCCCGGCTCTGTGCGGGGCCAGGCCACGGCATGGTTAAGGGCCGCAGCGGTCCCACCCGCACGCCCCCGGGGGTGGGAGGCACCCTGACCTCACAGGCACAGAATGTGCCGAGAAACGGTTTTTCCCTAATTGCTGGGATTTTTGTGGAGGCTTGTGGCGCCCGCGGCGGGAGGGGGGTCAGGCGGGGGGAGGACGACACGCTGGGCTGTTGTATAACGGTCCCACACCGGCCACAGCACCTCGCCACGCCGGAGGGGAACAATGGGCCCACGCGTGTCCCCGCACCCGTTATATAGGGGCGCTCGGCCGGGGCTGGCCGCTGCCCGTGTCCGGCGGGTCGCGGTGTGCGGCACCGGTGGGGTTGGCAGCACCATGAGGCAGGGCTGGGCAGGGCACGATGCTCACCATCGCCTACCTGCTCGCCCGGGCGGCTTTCAGGAGCCGGGGGCTGCCCGGGCGCCGCAGCCAGGTAATAGGACGGGGTGGCGGGGTGGTGGGGAGGGGGTGGCTGCCCAGGGCCATCCTGGGGCAGGGGGTCTGCCGTCGGGGTGCAGGCAGGGCTGTGCGCCGGGAGGGTGTGATTTTGGGATCTCGGCGGGGGTGTGGGTGAGCCCGTCGGGGCGGCGGGCGGAGGGGTGTGTGGGGCAGGCTGCCGCCAGCGGGGAACCCACGGGGTCAGTTGTCTCTGCTCGGGGTGTGCCCCCCCGCGCGCCCCCCGGCCCAGGAGTTTGAGAACACCGAGGGGGACGACTACGTGACGGAGCTCTCGGCCCAGGGCTCGCCCGCCCCCCAGCATGGCCCCGAGGTCTACGTGCTGCCCCTCACCAAGGTCTCCCTGCCCATGGCCAAGCAGCCGGGGCGCTCAGGTAAGCTGGGGTGATGGTCCGTGTGGGACCCCCGTGCGCCGTGGGTGGGGGGGGTCCTGCATCACCGGGTCGCGGGGAGGGGGTGGCGGGGTGGGGTGGGGGTGGTGGGTCCCCCCTGCTAAGGACGGACGGCCCCAGAGGAGCCCCTCAGCCGAGGTCCCTGGGGAGCGCTGCCCCATCCCTCTGCGCAGGGGTCTCTGGTGGTCTGTCCCCAGCCCCAGGCATGGCCACCACCGGGGTGGGACGGGACGCGGGCACCCCGAACTGTGATACCTGCGAGCCCCGGTCCTGCGTAAACAAGCCTGTGAGTGGGAGAGGAATGTGGGGGGCGCCCGGCTGCAGCCCCCTCCCGCCCAGCATCGCTCCCCGGCCCGGAGAATGGCAGCAGTGTGGCGGGGCCGGCGCGGTGCGAGGCGGCGCAGCCCAACAATGGCCCCATTGCTGCCCACCCTTGGCATGGGTGTCCGAGGGGCAGGACCTGTGCCGGGGAGGGAGGGGGGGAGCCACGAAGGGGCTAAATGCCAGAGCTCCCGCTGGGCTCGGCTCCGCTCTCCCTGGTCCCCGAGGAGGAGAAGGGGCAGGGAACCAGCTCGCTGCTGCCGCCTGATTTGGGGACACCGATACCCTGCGTCCCCCGGGCCGGCGTGGCTGCAGGATGCTTGGCCAGGAGGATGCCCTGGCTGCAGCGTGCCTGGGGATGGCTGCTGTGGGGGCTGCTCCGGAGCCCCCCGGGGCGGTGCGGGGCCTGGCACCGGGTGGCACGGTGGGGACGCCGGGGCTCGGCCGGGACCGGCGGGTAACGCGGGCAGGCTGAGCAGGCGGGCGGGCGGGCGGGCAGGAGGGCGCGCGGGCAGCGGGATGTGCTCTGTTACAGTGCAGCTCCTCAAGTCGGCGGACCTGGGGCGGCAGAGCCTGCTCTACCTGAAGGAGATCGGGCACGGCTGGTTCGGCAAGGTGAGCGGTGGGGACAGGGTCCCCCGGGGACACCCCGGTGGGATGCTGGTGGCGGGGACCGGGCTGTGCATGGCTTTGGGGTGAGGATGGGGCGCGTGGTGAGGATGGAGGGGACGAGCCTGTCCCTCGCCCCAGGTGTTCCTGGGGGAGGTGAACTCGGGCATCAGCAGCACCCAAGTGGTGGTGAAGGAGCTGAAGGCGAGCGCCAGCGTGCAGGACCAGATGCAGTTCCTGGAGGAAGCGCAGCCCTACAGGTACCTCTGGGGTCACTCCACGGGGATGCTGCTGCACCGGGCAGAGCCGGGAGCAGGGATGCTGTTGGATGGTGCCTGGTCCCCTCCGTGCCACGTTTGGCTGCCGAACAGAGCCATGACTGCCCTGTGGAGGAGGTGCTTTCTGGGCAGCACAGCTCTGTCCCGGCCCCATGGCCCGCCTGCCTGGGGCTCACTGCGGCAGGACGAGGGCTGTGCCGGGCGCTGCCGGCCGTGGCGCAGGGACAGTGGGCTGCGGTGAGGTCATGGGCAGAGCCGGGTGGAGGGGGGGGTTGTGGAGCTGCTCCCTGCCCCGGCAGAGCTGAACAAATGTCCTTTTGTGGCATGTCCCAGGGTGCTGGGACGTGCTGGTACCCGCTCCCGGCGCTCCCAGCAGCCCCCGCGCTGGCCCCCAGCGCAGCAGCAGAGGAGGCAGGGAGACGGTTCCCGGGGGGGCTGCCGCTGTCCCCCCCCCGTCCCAGCTGGTGCGATGCTGATGTGCTCCCATTACTCTGCCCCACACAGGGCCCTTCAGCACACCAACCTGCTGCAGTGCCTGGCCCAGTGCGCCGAGGTCACCCCGTACCTGCTGGTGATGGAGTTCTGCCCGCTGGTGAGTCCCCTGCGTCCCCTGCGCCCCAGAGTGCTGCCGCGGGGCTGGAGCGCGAGCTCTGGCCATGCGGTACCACGGAGGGGATGGCAGGGCTGCAGGCAGGGCTGCAGGCAGGGCTGCAGGCAGGGCAGGGTACGTGGCCGCGCTCTGTCCTTCTGGGCACGGCTGAGCCCGTTGGCTCGCCAGGGAGGGTGACAGCGGCACTGCCCTGCAGGGTGACCTGAAGGGGTACCTGCGGAGCTGCCGGGGGGCCGAGGCCATGACCCCGGACCCGCTGACCCTGCAGAGGATGGCGTGCGAGGTGGCCTGCGGCGTCCTGCACCTGCACAGGAACAATTACATCCACAGGTAGGCTGGCCTGGTGCTCCCGGGGGGCTGGGAGGGGGTCAGGGGCCCCGGCTGCATGGGGTCCCCAGGACGCCGGCGTTCCCGCCCTACCACTGCTCCTCCTGCCCAACAATATCCTGGTGCTGAGTGAGTTGCAGACGGAGACTCCAGCATCAGTGATTTTGTTGAGGAGGGGGCGCGCTGCCGTCGGGGGCCACCGGACCTTCCCCACCTGAGCGTCGTGGGTCCCCACGAGGGTGCCCAGTGCTGTGCTCGAGGGGATGTGGGACCCCTGGCTGTACCGGAGAGGGACTTTCCTATGGGCATCCCGGCCTCGGTGGGCTCTGCCCCCTCTGCGCGACCCCTCCAGGGCTGGAGCAGCCGCCCAGGAGCCCGGCCCCGTGCCAGGGCTCACATTGCCTGGGGACACCCGCTTTCTGCTTGGCTCAGCGCGTGACGGATGGACGGACGGACGGACGGAGGCATTCCTGCTGTGCATTTGGTGGCTGGTTATCGGCACGCCCGGCGTTCGGCAGCGAGACTGCTGGCCCCGCCGCTGCACAGCGTCCCGCTCCCACCGCCAGCCTGCCCGCCGCGGCACTGCCAGGGGGGTCCCCAAGCACAGACCCTCGTCCCCTGGGCGGTGGGTGCCCCTGTGCCCACCGCGGTGGCGGTGACAGCGGTGGGGTTTGCTTGGCAGCGACCTGGCCCTGCGGAACTGCCTGCTCACCGCCGACCTGACCGTCAAGATCGGAGACTACGGGCTCTCGCACTGCAAGTACAAAGTAAGGCTGGTTTGGGGGAGGAGGGGGCTGGGGCGGCGCGCTGGGACCCCGCAAGCATGCGTGTGGACAAGCAACGTGGACACACGCTGCACTGAGCCCCACACCCCCCCATGCACACATGTCCCCTCCCCAGCGGTGGTGGGGCGGCCTCCTGGGCTTTGCTGGGGTGGGGGGTTCTGTCCCGCAGACCACCCTGCGAGGGGACTCTCTGTGCCCCAGGACCAGGCTGCCCCCCCAGGCTTGTCCCCCCTGGCTGACGGCTCCCCCTGAGCATGAAGCAGGGGGGGTTGCTCCCCCCAAGCGCCCTCCCCCTGCCCGGCAGAGTGCAATGCAGCCGGGGCTCCCCGGTACTGCCTGGGCTGGCCGGGACGTGCCCCCCTGCCAGCGCCAGGTCCCTGCAGGCAGCTGCCTGCACATTGGCCTGGGGGCTGTCTGTCCACCCTGCCTGCTCCGAGGGAGGGCGGGAGGAGGCTGTGGGGCTGGAGGGGGGCTCAGGATGGAGAGATGGGGGGAGCAGGAGGAAGGATGCGCTGGGAGGCAGAAAGGAGAGGTGGGCATGGGAGGATGGGGCTGGGGGCTTGGGCGGAGGGGGCAGAGCATGTGCCGGGGGGGGGAACGGGGACCTGGGGGGCAGCGGTGGGGTGGCTGGGGAGGGCGGGGGGCAGCGGGGTCAGCTCTTGCTGCGGTGTGGCCAGTCCCTTACGTGTAGGTTTGACGTTCTCTTCTCGTACTGACCCTGCATACTTGGCAGGACGACTACTTCGTGACGGCCGACCAGCTGTGGGTGCCGCTGCGCTGGATCGCACCCGAGCTCATCGACGAGGTGCACGGCAACCTGCTCATCGTGGACCAGACCAAGTCCAGCAACGTCTGGTGAGCAGGGTCTGGGGGGGCACGGGGGGCTGCTGCCGGGCACAGCATGGGCTGGTGGCCGGGGGGGGCAGAGGGAGGTGTCTGGCGCGAGGGCAGCATCAGCGGGATGCATCAGGGTGGATTGTTTTTGGGGCTGCCGGCCGGTAGCGGGGTAGGGGTCTCCCCACGCCCCCCAGCATCCCACCCTGCCCGCAGGTCGCTGGGGGTCACCATCTGGGAGCTGTTTGAGCTGGGCAGCCAGCCCTATGACCACTACTCCGACCGGCAAGTGCTCGCCTACGCCATCAAGGAGCAGCAGCTCAAGCTGCCCAAGCCCCAGCTGAAGCTGTCGCTGTCGGAGCGCTGGTGAGGACCCCGGCCGGGCTGTGGCCGCAGCCTGCCCCCCCTCCCTCTCCCTCTCCCCTGGTTGGGGGGGGGGCCGGGGCTGACCCCCACCCCTCGCCGCGGCAGGTACGAGGTGATGCAGTTCTGCTGGCTGCAGCCGGAGCAGCGCCCGACGGCGGAGGAGGTGCACCTCCTGCTCTCCTACCTCTGCGCCAAAGGGGCGACGGAGGCAGAAGAAGAGTTCGAGAAGCGCTGGAACTCCATGAAGCCCAACGGCAGCGCCAGCGCCAGCCACCACGGTGCCGAGCTCTCCTCCTTCCCGCTGCTGGAGCAGTTCTCCGCCGACGGCTTCCCCTCGGACGGGGACGACATCCTCACCGTTATGGAGACCAGCCACGGCCTCAATTTCGAGTACAAGTGGGAGCACACCAAGACCGAGCACTTCCAGGCGCCCCTGGGGTCCCTGAGCCCCAGCAGCGCCGCCCGCTACCACGACCTCTACTACCCGGCCACGACCGCGGGGCGCCTGAGCCTGGGGGTCTCGCCCTCCTGCTACGAGTGCAAGCCACCGGGCTGCCCCGGCTTGCCCGCACCCGGCGTGGTGCCCATCCTGGGCGCCCACAGCCCCTCGCTCGGCAGCGAGTACTACATCCGCATCGAGGGACCCGGGGAGGGCAGCGCCGAGCTGGACTATGCCATGTGCACCTACAGCCCCGCGGGCGAGCGGGGGTCCCCGCGCCCCCCGTCCTGCTGGAGAGCCCAGGGTGCCCGGAACGGCAGTGCCTACGACTCCGACAGCAGCCCCACCGTCTCCCTCAGCATGGAGCCGCTGCTGGGCCACGCGCCGGCGGGCGAGGGCTCCTGGGAATGTGCCGAGTACTACCCCTACCCCTGCCCGGGGCAGGAGCCGCGGGGCTACGAGCCGTCCCCTAGCCACGGGGCCGAGGGCTACCTGCTGGAGGAGGAGCCCCCCGAGCCGGGCAGCCAGGACTGGCCCGTCCCCAGCTTCCAGCCCAGCGTCTTCGCTGACCCGCTGGGGGTCTCGCCATCAGTGAACTGCGCCTACAGCCCCCGGGGGTACGGGGAGCCGCGGGCAGCCTCGCCGGGCGGGCGGCCACCGGGGCAGAGCGTGGCCCGGCCGGACTGCGTGACGCTGGAGCTGGGTGAGGACACCCCCCCCGGAGCCCCCTGCCCGCAGGGTGTGAGCCCCCCGGCGCAGCGGCATCCCTGGGACTCCAACAGCTCCTCCAACAACAACATCGGCAGCGGCAGCCCGGCGTCCCGCGAGCCCCCGGCCGGCGACAGCTGGTGCTACCGCCGCATGATCACCTTCCGCGGGCTGATGGCCAAGCCGCTGGGCACCGTGCCACGCGGCCAGCCCCAGCAGCTCGGGGGGTCCCCACCGGGCCACGACTTCCGTCGCCCACGGCAGGATCAGGCCCCCGGCACGGCCGGTGGCTCCTCCTCCCCGTACCGCTCGCCCTCCCCGCGGCGTCAGGCCTGGCACAGCCGTGACTCATCAACCTCCGGCCGCTCGCAGGCAGCAGCGCTGGCTGGCAGCCCCGGCACGCCGTGGGGCCCCGGCACGGCCCCGCCAGCCGGAGCGGGGGCCCAGCACGATGCCCGCCCGGATGAGAGCGTGGAGGGGAGCAGCCCTGCCCGCAGCCCGCTGCCCCACGCCGCGGCTGCACCAGAGCCGGAGGAGGCCACCCCCACGGCCGGCACCACCGCCACCACCCCCCCCGCAAGCCCTGACCCCCCCGCGGAGCCCGGCGTAGATGGTGCCCAGCCTGCGCTGGAGGCTTCCATGCTGGTGCCCGGGGAAGTTGCTGCCGAGAGCGGCGCGTGTGCCACCGGCGACGCGGACCGGACGCCGGACAAGACGTTCTCCAGCGCCAGCTTCCCCAGCGTGGATGAGGGGAGCGATGAGGACACGGCGGAGCTGACCTCCGGTGTCTTCACCGACTTCTCCGGGGACTACATGGAGCGGGTGGAGACGGCCCCAGCGTTCAAGTCCCTGCAGAAGCAGGTGGGGACACCGGACTCCCTGGAGTCGCTGGACATCCCCTCCACAGCCAGCTCCTGCGAGGTCTTCAGCCCCACCGCCTTCGTGCCCGCCGGCCAGCCCAAGGCGCTCGACAGCGGCTACGACACCGAGAACAACGAGTCCCCTGAGTTTGTCCTCAAAGAGCCCCACGAGCCCCGAGAGCCGGAGGCCTTCAGCCAGCTGGGGAAGCCACCCCCAGGACTGCCGGGGGGCGAGGGTGAGGGTCCGGCCCCCGAAACGCGGCTCGCCACCTCCCTCGGGCCCGAGCTGCACAGCCTCACCGAGAAGAACCCCTACCGCGACTCTGCCTACTTCTCCGACTACGACGCCGAGGGCGAGCGTGGCCCCAAGGACGAGGAGGACAGTGATGGGTCTCGGACCCCGGAGGCAGAGGAGGGCCCCCGGCCCCCCGCACAGGACCTGGGGCGGGTCCCCATGCCGGGAGAGGACCCGCTGCACCCCCCGGGGGCACCCGGCAGCCCCCCGGCAGCGCCTGGTGTTGCGGTGGCAGTGGACGCATCGGTGGCGGGGGTTTTGGGGGGGGACTGGCGGGGGGCAGAGGCCGGCAGCGCGCTGGCCGGCCCCACGGCACCTGGCACTGAGCAGCGACCCGCTGGCACGGGGCTGGTGCCGGGCAGCTCCCCGCGCCCCGACGGCGATGCCTGTCCCCCGGGCTCTGTGCCACCCAAGACTTTCCTCTTGACCCCGGTGCCGGCGAGCCCCGGGGAGTCGGTGTCCATCGGAGGGTCTCGTGTGCCCGAGGGTGTCCCTGGGCTCGGGGGAGTCACGACTGGGGGCGAACAGACTGTGCCCCCCGTGCCGGGGCTTGGGGAACTGGAGCTGCCCCCAGAGGGGACTGGGGCGGGCGATGCACCGGGGGGTCCCAGCACGCTGCTATCGGGGGGTGAGTCACCCCCAAGCCTCTCCCCGCTCCCGTCCACCTGGGAGCTGCGGCCGGCTGCCCCCGAGCGCCGTGAGGAGCCGGAGGAGGAGGAGGAGGACACGGAGGACAGCGATGAGTCGGATGAAGAGCTGCGCTGCTACAACATCCAGGAGCAAAGCGAGGAGAGCGAGGAGGAGCCAGCGGCCGTGCCCATCGTGGTGGCCGAGAGCCAGAGCGGCAGGAACCTGCGCAGCCTCCTCAAGATGCCCAGCCTGCTCTCCGAGGCCTTCTGCGAGGACCTGGAGCGCAAGAAGAAGGCTGTCTCCTTCTACGATGACGTTACCATCTACCTCTTCGACCAGGTGGGTGACCGTGGGGTGGGCAGAGCCGGGCGCTGGGCACGGCCCCGGGGTGTTTTCGGATGCCGGGGACTGGTGGTGGGAGCCGTCCCCAGGCGTGCCTCCAGCGAGGGTCCCGTCCCGCCTGTCTCCCCTTGCGCAGGAAAGCCCCACGCGGGAGCTGGCTGAGCAGAGCTTCCCGGAGCCCCCCCAGCCTTCGGGGCAGCCCCCCGCCAGCGGCAGCCCCCCCAGCCCGGCGGACAGGCTCGGCGCCTCGGACGACTCCTCGGACGGCAACGCCTCGGAAGAGAGTAAGCGCCGGGGGGCTGTGGGGGGGCCACGGCAGGGCAGGCTGCGGCGACCCCCACGGTGGGCTCAGCCCCCTCTCTCTGTGTCGCAGGTGGCGGCTTCGAGTGGGACGACGACTTTCCGCTCATGCCGGTGAAGCCGTCCCTGATGGCCTCGCTGACGGGGGCGCCGGCAGAGCCCGACCCGGCCGTGCCTGCGCTGCCCGCGCTGGTGCCGGCGCAAAAGCAGGTGCTGCCCATCCAGTTCTCCCGGTTCACGGTCTCGCCCGCCCCGGTGTCCCGGTTCTCCATCACCCACGTCTCCGACTCGGACATGGACTCCATAGGAGGTGAGTCCCGGGATCACCTCTCAAACCCAGCGGGTCCGGGGAGCTGCCGTCCCCGGTGCCAGCCGCGGAGGGAGCCGGCAGTGTGCGGGACACCCGGCCCTCGTGCCCCATGGGGACATTCACCCCCTGCAAAGGGCTGAGTGTCCCACGGGAGCGCTGGCACCCGCTCACGCCACATCTCCGCTCGTTACAGGCAGCAGCGAAGACGGTGACCGGGAGTGAGCCAGCCGGGACGCCGGCCGGGCATTGTCCCGGCACCGGCGCGGGGCGGCGGAGGACGGCAGGGCCAGGAGTGGGGTCCGGCCATGGGCTCCCAGACTGCGCTCTGGATTTTTTTAGGCAGATTTTATGGGACGGAGCTGGTTTGCTGCTGCGAGTGGGAGCGGGGCCGGCGCGGCCCCGGCGCCTGTGGTGGGTGACGGCCGTGCGTGTGCGCGTGTGTGCGGGTGGCTGTGTGCGTGCGTGTATAAATAGACACATATATATATATATAGGCATATATATATATATATATATAAATTATAGCATTTAAAGGGTAGTGCCCTGACCTTGCTAACATTTGCGGAGTGTCCCCCCCCTCCCAGTGAAGTCCCCCCCTCCTTTGGCTTCTTGCCCACGTGTGCTCCTCGAGGCGGTGTTTGTCCCCACACCCGTATGGTGTGTGTGTGTGTCCCCCGTGCCATGCACTTGGCCAACCACCTCACTGCCAGTAGCCCCCCGTGGCAGCTTGGCCACCCCATGGCGTTCCCGAGAGAGGGGCCGCCGGCTGCTGCCGCTGCTTCATGTCACCACGAATGCACCCGCTCCCCGCGCCGGGGCGGCCGCCGGCTCTCGTGCCTGTGCCCGGGGTGGGCTGCACGGCTTGGGGGGGGGCAGGGAGCTCCCCCCTTCCTTGCTTTTTGGGGAGCATTCCCGGCCCAGCGAGGGACCCCGAGGGCTGGCGGGACCCCTGCCCCGCTGTGGCGGGGAGCAGCACGGGGAGGGCTGACGGGGGGGTCCCAGCTGCCCCCGCGCAGGGCAGCCCCCAGGGACCCGCCGACCCGACTATTTTTGTATTTAAAGAAAAGGATAAAAAAAAAAACCAAACACCAACCAAACCCACCCTAAAAAACAAAACTTGCTGTTGACCGAACCCACATTGACGCGATTTTAAGTTATTGCTGCCAAAGAGACGTAACGAGTTGGGGTGGGGGTGGGGGGGGGGCAGGGGATGCTTGCGGTTCTTCGTTCAGGTTGTTTTTTTTTTTTGTTTGTTTGTTTGTTATTATTTTTTTAATTCATTTGAGGCTTAGGATAATTGTGCAATTCCAGCTTCCAGAGGGAAATGGAAGTAAGCGGAGCTGAGCGAAACCTTGAAATCAGGGCTGGTTCCTTTGGGGTCTATAGACCAAACCCTGAGGTGAGAAATGCCCCCCTTTACCCCCCCTCCCCCCACCTTGTCCCCCCCCTTGTCCCCAGCCCCGTGTCCCGCAGCCATGGCTGCCTTCTGCCACCCGTGCACGTGGGACGAGGGCACACGTCCTTGTGCACGGACACACATGTGCACCTGCACCCACGTGGGATGGGGCTGTTGCCGGGGGGGTTCTGCTCCCCGCCGGGGCGCGGTGCTGTGGGATGAGCCTGTCCCCGCTCGGCACAGCTCCGGCACCGCGGCGCTGCTCAGGGCCCAGCCGGCTGCCAGGCGCTGGCGGTCATGTCCTCGCCTGCCCAGCGGAGCCCTCTCGGCCGTCAGGAGGCTGTTGTAGGGGGTGAGGGGGCTGTGCCCCCCCATCCCACCCCAGGGCACAGCCAGGGTCCTGGGGGGTCCCCAGCTTCAGCCCCCAAATCCGGAGCGGCTGTGCCCGCCCCGTACCCCCCTCCCCTTCTCCCACAGCAGCCAGTTGGCACGTCACCGATTGCAGTTATTGCTCTATTTAAGTGTTTTATTTAAGCTGCAACCTGGCCTGTAACCCCCCCGCCCCCCCACCCCAGCGCTGCCCTTGCAAGCTCTTTGCTGACCGCTTTGCAGCAGTGGGTGCAGCACCCATGGCGGGGGGGGGTGGTGGGTGCACCCTGTGCGGGAGCGGGATGTGCCCGGGGGGGTCCCCAGGGGTGTCCTTCCCGCAGATTTGGAACAACAGCAGCACCCCCCCTGCTACCCCCCCCTCCCTCCAGCCCCCCAGGTCTCCGCCGCCCTGCCTGCATTGCGGGGGGGGGCATCGCTCAGCATTGCTGGGGGGGTCTCGCCCCCCTCCCCAGGCACCCAGGGCGGTGGGATGCTGGTCCTGCCCCCCCCCCCCCCCCCAGCAGCCGGGTTTGGTCTATGGCGCCGCAGGTCCCTGCCTCTGGAGGGCAGCATGAGGACAGAGCTGTGTCTTGGATATTTTTTTTAATAGAAAGGCTATTATCACATTGTCTATTTTATCAATACGGGTCATAATTGCTGTATTTTTTATCAGTGCTGATTTCCATACAGCTCCCAGCATGTGTGTCAAATATCATCGGGCCAATAATAAAGTTTTTAAAATATCTTAAGCCGTTTCTTGCCCCGATCATTGCCGCCCATCGCAGGCAGCTGCCAGCTCTTGCCCCCGCGCAGGGCTGGACGCCGCGCATCAGCCCAGGCTGGGACCGGGGCAGCCCGGGACGGACACCAACGATGCTCCGGGGCCAGGCGGATGCCTCCGGCCAAGGCAAACACTGGGGGGGGGGGGGAGGGGGGAGATTTTTTTTTGCTCATAAATTACTTTTTCTCATAAAAAATTATCTCAGGTTACATCTTGCAGGTGCCACCAAGCCAGGAGGTGCAGCGAAGCCCCGGGGACTGGCTGGAGCCCGGGAGGTGGCTGCCCGGGGGTCCCGGGAGGGGCGGCAGCCCCTGGCATGGGGCTGGAAGAGGACAACGCTGGTCCGGTGGCCAAGGGGACCCCAGGCCTGCCCCTGCCCTGGGCTATGACCCCCCCCCCCCCCCCCCCCCCCCCCCCAGCCCTCTCCCACCCCCCCAGCGGAGCCCTTCCCCTCACCCCTGCCCCGTCTGGACCCCTCATCCATCTTCCCCAGCCCCGGAGAGGCAGAAGCAGCACGTCGAGCAGAGACCGCAGCCCTTGGTCGCAGGAGAAGCCGCTTTCCTGCGGCGGAGCTGCAAAAACCATCAGAGGGGCCGCAGCAGTGATGAGCCACCGCATCGGACCACCGCATCAAACTGGGAAAGAGCCCTGCCTGCACGGAGACCCGCCGGCAGCGACCCACGCGCCCGGCGCTCCGTGCTCAGCAAAGCACCCGCTCACCGGGCCGTGCTGCACTAGCGATTAAACCGTGCAAAATGACAAATACAACGGAAAAGGCAAAAACCTCCGAGGGCCCTGCGCCCCACGCAACCGCTCGCCCACGGGAGATGCAGTTCCTGCCCGGAAAATCCCTTCTCCCGCTTCCCGTAGCAGGGATGCGACCGGCAGCAGCTGGGAGCTGCGGGAACGGCCCAGGAGCCGGATCGCTCGGGGGTGCACACCCCGGCGATAAGCTTAGCAAGTGTATATATGTCTGTATATTTATCTCTATCTATGTCTCTCTCATGCAGCCCTAGTAATAGAGGAAGAGCGAACAGCCAAGCAAGAGGTCCGGACGGGACAGCGTGTCTGAGGGGAGCACCCCTTCAACCGCCGGGCACCCCGCCGCCCCGGGCACTCCAAGGCACAGCTTAAACAGAGCCCTCGCCTCAAAAAGTGTGGGTTTTTTTCTAGCTTATATTTTACAGCAGTACCATAACACCCTACTATATACGGAGACCCGGTGCTGCGGGAGTTCTGGGAGCGGAGCCGTCCCCGTCCCCGTCCCCACGGGGGCTGCAGTGCCGGCACCCCACTGCCTCCCAGCCTGGGGCGGGCAAGCGGAGCACGGGGCAGGCAGGGGGGTCTCGCAGGACCCTGGGAGCTGCCTACGGCTCCCAGCGCCCCCACGGCTCGCATGGGGGATCTGGGCTATCCTGCCTGTCCTTCCTGGCCGGGCAGGGGGGAGCGGGGGGAGCATCTCCCCTCTGCCGTTGCCACTCCGCCCTGCGCGAGCCCCGAGCGCAGCTCGTCTCTGGAGAGCCGTTTCCCAGCTGAGGCCGTTCTCCCAACCATGGCGAGCTGCTGCTAAGCCTAGAAGCAAAGGCGGCTACGGGACACGCTGGGAGCGCGCAGGGGGCTGCCATGGCGCTAGTGCTGCGCAGGCAAAGGCCAGGCTACGCGGCAGCGGTGTAACCCTCTGCCACCGGGGGGAATGAGCTGGGTCTAGAGAAGAGAGAACTAGGGCACTAGCTTTAGCCTTTGGCTTTCAAAGCAGCAGGATTAAGTAAACTCTGCCTAAAAATGAAGTCCTGGTAAGCCGGACATGCAGGGGCGAGGAGGAGGCGGCGGCGGCGAGTGCCGCGCGGCACGGCGGGCGCCGGCGCTCCCGGATCAGCTGATGAGCGGAGCCGAGCGGTCGTTCGTCACCGTTGGCTTCAGCTGGACGTTGGCAAAGGGGTTTCTGCAGAGAAAGAGGAAGGCAGAGTTTAGCTGGAGGGCCGGCGGCAGCGGGGCCGGCGAGAGGCAACCTGGCGAGACCCAGAAAAGCTTTTGCTGCAGAGCTGAGGCGGCTCCGCTCGCGGCAGAGGCTGCGTTGGCCACGCTTTGAGGCTGAGCCCAAGTCCGAGCGGGGCCGTCGGCGAGCCCGGAGCCACCAGCCCCGTCCCCTCCACCCGCCCGGCTTCGGCAGCATTCGGGAAGGGGTTAAGCTGGAAACACTCTGCCCTGCGGAGTCCTTGGGCTGAGCTGCCCTTTGCTCCTCTGCTTAAAGCCGTGGTGGATGTAAGAGATGAGCCGGCATGCGGGATGTTCTCCCGCCTCGCTGTCCAGCAGGCCCAAAGCTGCGGCTGCCAAGGGGGGAACTGGGGCTGGAGAAGCTGCTCCAGCCCCCCCAGGCTGGGCTCGAGCCGTTCCCACACACGGGAGCCCCCCGAGGTTCCCCCCGCTCTGCTCCACAGGCTGTGGGGGAGCAGGGTGACGTGGCTCCCTCTCTGCCGGGGCAGGCGGGGGGTCCCCGGCCAAGAGCAGAGCTTCCAGCTCCCTGCAGAGCATTTGCGCTGAGCCGGCTGGGAAGCCCCTGAAGAAGCAAAACATCCAAGCGGAGCGGAATGGCGCCCGGATGAGCTGTCTGCGCAGGAGGAGCCCGAGCACAGCCCGGCTCCCAGCAGACCAGCCGGGCTGACACGGGCTTTTACCTACCTGGGCGTCCCCAGCGCTGTCCCACTGCCACCAGCGCTCACCGGCTACGGCAGCGCTTTCCGTGGCCAGCCCATTGCGGCGCACAGCGTCTGCAAACGCGCAGCCCCGGCATGCGCAGGTGCTGCGGCCGGGACGGGGGACGAGGGCTGCCGTGACATGGGGAGCACCCTTACTTGCCCCGAGGAGGTCCCTTCTGTCCCCCCCCCCCCAGGGGGTGCAGGCAGCCATGGGGGTGCCGCTGGCTGCCTGCGGTGCTCGGCCACCCCGGGCTGCCCGGAGCCATCGGGTCCAAACCTGCACCGGGCGCAGCAGCTGAGGCAGCCGCAGAGCAGCCCCGCGCAGCCCCGGCCTCTCCTGCCCGCAGCCAGCCCTTCCCTGTCCCCAGGCTTGTCCCCAGCCCTCCCCAGGGAGCTGTACGAACCCTCTCCTTTCTGCAACAGCAGCAGTGAGCCCCCGACTCGGCCCCTGGAGCTGCCCCATCCCCGCCGCACGCCGGGTGCCACGGCTGGGCCGCCGGCAGGTCTCCCCCGCGGGACACAGCCCCGCCACCCCCAGCCACGGGTGGCTGTAAAGCGTGAGACACACGTGACCGTGGGGTTAAGCTGCTTTAGGAGCAGCTGTGGCTACCGCCCACCTCTGCCTGGACCCCAGCAGCTTTGGGACACCCTCCCATGGGGCAGGAGGAAGGGGTTCAGTCTCCCCGGGTACGGCACTCGCTGCCTCCCCCGGCCCCTCTCCCCCGCCATCCCTCACCTCTCCAAGCGTGCTTTCGCTTTCCTCAAAAGATAAATGGCTTTCGCTTAAAAATAGGGTAATTAATTTCCCACCTAATTAATGCAGATTCTTAGATCACTTTTCCTCCCAGGATGCCAAAATAGATTCTCAGGACTGGAGGGAGAGGAAAGGTTGCTTTGATGAGTCACCAGGGGTTATTATTTAACTGTTTTTGTTCTGGCAGAGAAGAGCCGTTGGGACGGGAGCGTGCAGCTCCGGCAGCCATGGGAAAACCAGCTCACGGATCAAAGAGAAACAGGGAAGGGGCTCTCCTGGGCTCTGCAATGCCGGCGAGGGGGGTCTCGGCTCCATCCCTGCCCTGGGGCCCCGGCCGGGGTCAGGACATTCCCCAGGGTGGTCTACAAGCAAAAGAAGCTGCTCAAAAAATTTGACATTAGTGTGGATCTGCCCTGTCCCACAGGAGAGGGCTGGGGACGGCGATGCAGCGGCTAGGTGCCGGTGGGACAGCGGACGCCGGAGACCTACAACCAAAGAGGCTGGTTATGGGGAGCAGGGGAAGCGGCAGGAGCAGGAGGAGCAGCTCAGCGTCCCCGGGGGAAGCGTGGCCCCAGCGGGCTGCCCGGCGGTGCGCGGAGCCGTGCAGACGCAGCGCGGTTGGACCGGGAGCTCCCGCCACCGGCATGGGGACAAGCGGTGAGCGAGGAAGGGGACGCGCTCGGCCGGGTGCAGGGGGGGAAGCAGAGCGGTGGCACCGTCCCCGCGCAGCCCCGCGGCCGTCACCCGCTGCCCAGCGCCAGCACACCCAGGGCTCGGCCCCCCCCGAGACCGTCAACTTACTAACTACGGGCAGGGGCACCTCAAAACCTGGCCACTTCAACATCGGGGCTGCAAGGGAAAGAGAAGGCAGGTTGGAGGACACCGGGACGCGCTCCGACCCCTTGATGGGAACAGAAGGTGTTGGTTAAGGAGAGGAACCGGACCATGAGGCAGCGGCTGCCCCGGCGCGAGAGCCCGGCGGCTGCACCGCACACAGCACCTCCGGGCAGAGGAAGCAGGAGGAAAAAGAAGAAAAAGGAGGAAAAGTCGTGTTTATTGAGTCGCTGGTGCTGCCCGCCGGCTCCCTGCGAGGAGGGGAAGGAAGGGCACGGCCAGCCGGGGCAGCGGGAGCCACCTGCGGAGAGGAGAGGCCGGGCATGGCGGGGGCTACGGAAGGGAGGGGGGCGGCTTCCTTCCCCCTGCCCTGGCCATCGCCGCTTTCCCACCGCCGCCGAGCCGGGAAAGCGCAGCCGCAGCCTCGGCATGCAGCGAGCGGCAGCAGCAGCAGCAGCCCCTGGAGATGCACACGGAGGAGGGACCCGGCCCTTAAAACAGTTTTAGCTGCTCCTGCTCAGCAAAGCTGTTTAGAGGCTGCAGGGGCCGAGCGCAGGCTGGCGGCCCCCCCGGTCTCCCCATGGCCACCTAATGCAGAGGGGATGGAGAAGGGAGGGGGCAAAAAAAAAAAAAAAAAGAAAAAAAAAAAAAAAAAGGCATGGCAATGTGCAATGGGCGATGCAGGCGGTGATGGGCAGCACGCAGGCACGGCAGCCGAAAAAGACACCGAGGCCCAGCTCAATGCAATAAATAAAACTTTTATTCAAACAATAACTCAGTACAGGGCACATTTCTCTCTGGCTTTTAAAAAAGGTTTTTCAGCACTTTACAGTCTCCATACAGGCTTTGCTAGGCTGGGTTTTTTTTCCCCCCTCTACATTCAGTCACTCAGCATGAAATACCCTGGGTTAAAAATCTTTAGCAAAATTAGGACATCGATGCAGGAGGGTCTTGTTACAATATGCCCATAGGCGAGTATATAAAACAAAAACTTGTCCGTGTGTGTGTGTCTCTATTGCCAGCAATGTCCTAGTAAACAGGCAATATGTAAGAGGTTTTAAAAATCACATCAGAAAAAAGAAAGCGTGTACAGCTTTGCGGTGGAGACAGCCACGGGCACTGGAAGGGCTATGGCCGGGGCTCGGCTGTGGGAGCGGGACCCCGAGCGCCGACCCAGCGCCGGGGTGGGAGACCCCCGGCGCACTGCCGAGCCCCCGGCACAGCACGGGGGCTGCCTCGTCGAGCCCAGTTAGAGATGCGAGCGCATCCTCGGATGGCTCCGCACCAGCCCCCAGCACTAACATGAGGTAACAATACCTTGCTACAAAAAATATATATATATATTTATAAAACAACCAGGAATAACCCTTCCAGGGGGGCTGCCGGCTGCACCCCCCGGCCGGCAAGACCCCAGCCGAGAAGCAGCCCTTTCCCCGGGGTGGGAGCTCTGCACCATCCGCTTCTCCCAAAGCCGCCGCAGCGGGCGGTTGGATGGAAGCGGATCAGGCCGAGGGGGAGGCGCGGGGCTGCTGCCCCCCGCGGGAACGGCATCCCGGGCACGGGCATCCCGGATGCTCGGTAACAGTACGGACACCAGAGGCCATGCATATTTGTTCCAGTCTGGGAGTTTTTGTCCAGGCTCGTGCGAGGCGGCTGGCGTGCAGCCCCAGAGGAGGGATAGTGCATCGCTAACATTCACACAGGAGTACAAAAACTGGGTCCCACTAAAGTGTAAACTGCATCCAGGCTGCTTCAAAGCGAGCACAGACCGATCGGCAGTTTCTGCTCTGAAAAGGCTTCAGAAACAAGGGCACTGTGAACACCGGGGAGGGGTGGAGAAGCACCATGGTTTCCTTGAAGATCACAAGAGTTTAAAATCCAAAAGAAGTAGAGAAAGAGAAACGAGGGGGAAAGAAAAAAAGGGGGGGAAAGAAGCAGAAAGCTCTTCCAAGCAGCAAGGGGCCGCCGCTAGCCAAGGTGTCCTCACACCGTTGATACCAAACTGCCACTGCCGCTGCGGAACAAAGCACAGGAGACTGCCAGAGTGGCCGGGATTGCCGGCGCGCGCCGCGAGGCAGCAGGTGCCCAGGAGCCCAGCTCCCCGGCACAGCGCCACAGGGACCGGCAGCAGCACCGCCGCCGCGGAGCGGGACGGCGAGCTCGACCCAGGCTCGTCAGCGCTTTGCTCGCAACCCGTGCCTGTGGGTTCGTCCCCACGAGCGAGACGGGGCGGCTCCAAGGCAGAGGGAACGGGGATGGAGGAGCTGCCCGGTGGGAGAAGGTGCTGGGGAAAGACTCCGAGAGTGCGCGCTCTCCGTGTCCTCGCCATCCGGGCGCAAGCCCAGAGGAGGATGAGGAGATGCAACTCTCTCCAGGGAAGCACGAGCCCCGGTGGGGTGCGAGGTCGGGGACGCAGGGGCTGGCCCCGGGACCTGCCCTCCCCGGGAGACACTGGGTCCCTCCGAGCTCACAGACGAGACCCGCACCGTGTCCTCCACTGCACGGCCCCATCCCAGCCACCGCCTGCCCCCGGGGGAGCCCACGCAGGGACCCCCATGGGGACACGGCACCACGGCTTCACCCAGAGCCACCACCAACAGTTCGCTTTCAGGTAACGTGACAGGAAGGCCAAGTCTTACCTGCTGACGGACCTCGTCCCGTAGTCGTCGAGACCCTGCGGAGAGGAGGGGAGGAAGCACGGTGAGGGGTGGGGGACGTGGGCTCTGCCACTGGAGGCTCACATGAACAGACCAAAGTGCATCGGGACCCAGGGATGCCGGGGCCGAGAGCCAATGCATTTGGAGGAAAGAGATATGGAGATGACTTAAAGGGGATTTAGACAGCAGAGAGTAAAGTTGCACCACTCTCTTTGGAGCAGGACTTTATTCCGGCAAGACAAGGGAAAGCGACAGCCGGGAGAGCCCCGGTCTGCTCTGCCCAGCCCCACCAGGGCACAGAGCTCCAGCCACTTTCGGGATGTGAGACACTCAGAAAGGGATCAAACGGGTCTGAGAGACACCAGTGAAATGTTCTGTGGAAAGAGGTGTTTGTCTGTATTAACTCCCACCAGAAAGCCACAGGGTTTTGGACTATTTTCTCCTTTAGCCGGTACTGAACGGTGTTTGCAGCGGGGAAGGACTGCAGTGGTCCAAGGAGCAGACAGGGACTGGGCTCAGTGGATGTCCCTTGAGGACATCGCTCCCTAGGCGAGGACCTGCCCTGGGATAAGGCCAGGGAGCAGCTCTGCTCTCCATGACAAACATGGGACCGCTCCAGGAAGGACTGGGAGTCACTGGTTTCTGAGGTGGCCACACACCAGGGATCAGAGACCCATGTTCCCACCGTTCCAGGAACACTCCCAACCATAAAACCCCAAATCCAGCAGCAAACCCTGCTGGGAAAACCCAGCAAACAGCAAGAGGGGCTGCGCTGTCCCATCCCCTGCAGAGAGGGCCGGACCCCGGCTGGAGCTGCCGCCTCTCTGGAGCGCTCTGCCGAAGGGTCGGGTGCTGCACGGCCACCACTCCCCCTCCTCATCCTCTCCCCATGCGCCAGACCATGCCCACCGCTCCGGGGAAGCCAACGTGGCTCATCCCACCACACTCATTCTGGAGGGGAAGCCCCACCACACCGGCGGCTCCTGCGTTAAGCTGATCTCATCCACACACGCATCCTCCCCAACTCGTTATCTGAGAAGCCCTGAACTCCTTTGGGACTACTGCTGGAGTGGGGAGCCCTGGCCAGGGTCCGCCCCAGCCCCGCTCACCCCAGTTTCCCCACAGGACCGTCACCGGCTTGAATTGGCATGTGCCAGAGAAAACGCTTCCAGCTGCCTGTGAACAGCCTGTTTCTGGTAGGAGGCTCCCATGGAGTTGGCAAGTGTTGTCCTTTGGGGGTTTACGGTGCCGTTTTGTGCCATTTGCTCCCTGTGCCTTGCCCGTTCCGCCCAGGCGAGCCAAAGCGGCCGGTCCTCCCCATCTGCCGCCGCCCTGCATCCCCCATCCCTTCTCCCCAGGAGAGATGCTCAGCAGGAGACGGGGCCCCAGGCAAGGCACGTGGGTTCCCAGGCAAAAACAGCCAACTGCCCGTAAATCCCAAGGGAAACATTGCGTGCGTTCGGACTTACAGCTGTCGACCTAGTGTAAGGCTTGTAGTGAGCGGAGGGTGGTTGGCAGAGGCCACTGGAATAGTCTTTAATTGCACAACCATAGGGCATTAGGTAGTCCTACAAACAACGAACACAGGTTGGAGAGCAGCCCTCCTTCACCTCCAGGTGGTCTACACCACGCCACGACCCCGAAGGCGCTTTAACACATTTCATCCTTCAGCTTTAGAACCGCAGGCGGGACGGAGACACCGCAGACACCCAGGTCACCACGTGCCGGGCTTCCGCAGGGACCAACACCTGGGGCTTTGCTCAAGCGTCTCCCGTTTATATAAAATATCCCCCTCGAAGCAGGAGAAGCCCCCGCTGCCCCGCAGGCTCACCTGGGAGAAGGCGGGCACGGCCACGCTGTACGGCCTCTGCTTGAAGGTGTTGACGCCTTGCGCCGGGAAGGCCTGGGAGGCCATGCCGTAGTCGGGCGGCGGGATGGCGATGTCGTCTTTGTCCAGCAGGTTGCCGGTGCTGCTGCTCTTCCCTTGCTGCAGGCTGGGGGGGGACCCAGAGCAGAGGCATCAGCTCCAGCCCACCCCGGGCTGACACCCCCCAGGCTGCCTGCCCACCCATGGCGGGGGACCCCA
Organism: Vanellus vanellus; assembly: GCF_965231255.1. Taxonomy (NCBI): domain Eukaryota; kingdom Metazoa; phylum Chordata; class Aves; order Charadriiformes; family Charadriidae; genus Vanellus; species Vanellus vanellus. Next base: position 14,245,802 of record NC_138922.1, read on the forward strand.
TGGCCAAAGCACCCCCCTGAGCCTCCTGCCACCAGCCTGTGCTGGAACTTATTCCGGAGGACGTGCATCGTGTCCAGGGAAGCAGAGAATTCCCACCCCAAGCCCACACACGTGCTTGGGGAAGGGTGCAGGGACCTGCCCGGCACGATGCTCCTACCTCGCATGGACCCGCTCGCTGCCATCGCTGTCGAGGACTCGCGTGTAGGAGAAAGGAAACCAGCCCCTCCTGAAAGGCAAAGGCAGGGGATGACGCCAAACCCACGTTTAACCGTGGAGGATCCAGGAGAGGCGGCACACCTGGGGTGCAGTGGTTCACGGGGACGGCCACAGCACTCACATTTTTGTTTTCTCGCTCTCTCCGTAATGCCAGCCGTCCCTGGCCTCCGGCACCAGCAGCGTGATGAGGTCACCCTCCTTGAAGCTCAGGAGGGTGCTGTTATCCCCGGCAGCATGAGAGAAAATGGCCTGCACCCTCGTCCTGCCGTTCCTCTCGAGCCCTGCGGCCATGGAGCTGGAGCGTGGCAGCGTCTTGTTTTCGGCTGGTGGGAGACAGAGACCAACGAGTGCCCCAGGTCCTTCCCCCCGCGGCCAACCCCAGGCACAGGTAGGGGCAGGTCCCTAACCTTGCCTATTTTACCCCAGGTGCTGATAAAACCTTCAGTGTGCGACTCGCATCTTCCCCCTTAACGAGCAGGACCCCAGGCGGGATCTGGCCACTGCTCTCGGCATCGCGCACCAGTCAGGGCAGAGGGAGCAGCCTCTCTGCGCGAGAGTCCTCAAGGTCTTCCCTCCTGGAAATCCTGTCCGTGGGCTGAAAGCCCACCCAGCCAAACCTCTCCCAGCCGAAAACCCATGGCACAGCCCGGCCCCACTCACTTCCTAACCCAAGGGCCAGAGGCACGAGCTGCACTTGATGCCGGAGGGATGCTGCCAGTCACTGCCCCGCCACCACCAGCATCCCCGACGACCCTGCTCACCGCGGCGGCGACCGGCCCCTGCCGAACGCTCCCCGCAAGCACCGCCCAGCACAGCCAGTGCCATGGCACCCCCGGAGCGGAGGACAGAGCCTCACCTGATGCGTAGCTGTTTTTCGGTGGAACGTTTTTGCGAACTGGGAGTGTATTGGAGTAAGAGTCACTCAGCTGCTTCTGAGGCTGGGGAGGAGATAAAGATTTGGGCTGTGCTGGCTTCATCTCAGACCAGTGGTTGTACCCATCACTGTCTGGGCCTGAGACTCCATTCATCACTGGCATGGCCTCCTGCGCCGACATGCGCTACGGAAAGAGGAGAGGAGGGGGGGGAAAGATGGGGAACATCTTCACTAGGGCATCCCAGCGCAGTTCCCGCAGTGGGACGCAGCTCCAGGGAACGCGGTTCACAGCAGACCAGAGCTTCAGCCTGTTGGGTTTAGTTCCCCACCTGTGACAAACTGCTCTGGGGGGAGCAGTGGGGTCACCTCTATGCTATTTTACTGCTTCAAGCTGCCTTGCACCTGATAAAGCCCTCCTGGGCTCTACTGCTCAGCTCGTGCCCCCACATCACGGGGGAAACTCTTTTCTGAAGGGTCTTTCATCCCATGGGTCACTCCAAGTACCTTCTCCCACAGCTGCTGGGGTAACCTTGGTTCAGCCCCACAGCTCTCTGGGACCAGCCTGACTGGAACCAGCCCAGGTGAGCCCAGCTCCTGTTTCCCCAAATCCCCCTCAGAAGCCCCTGCCCGCCCAGAGCTCAGCAACCCAGGTGGGACGGGATGGGACAGGCTGCCATCCCCTTGTAGGCTCCTTCCCGCATCCCAGGGCAGCGTGTGCATGGGTCACCATGGGACCATCCCTGTGCAGGGCAAGGGAGTGATTCTGCCCCTTTGCAGAATCCCCCGCAGTGCTGCCTCCAGCTCGGGGGTCCCAACAGCAGAAGGACACAGAGCTGTTGGAGCGGGGCCAGAGGAGGCCCCGGAGATGCTGGGAGGGCTGGAGCCCCTCTGCTGGGAGGACAGGCTGGGAGAGGTGGGGGGGTTCAGCCTGGAGAAGAGAAGGCTCCAGGGAGACCTCAGAGCCCCTTCCAGTGCCTAAAGGGGCTCCAGCAGAGCTGGGGGGGACTCTGGACCAGGCAGGGGAGCCATGGGATGAAGGGGAATGGTTCTAAACTAAAAGAAGGGAGATTGAGATGAGATATCAGGAAGAAATTCCTGACTGTGAGGGCGGTGAGCCCCTGGCGCAGGGTGCCCCGAGAAGCTGTGGCTGCCCCATCCCTGGAGGTGTTCAAGGCCAGGTTGGACGGGGCTGGGAGCGACCTGGACTGGGGGGAGGTGTCCCTGCCCAGGGCAGGGGGTGGCACTGGATGATCTTCAAGGTCCCTTCCAACCCAAACCATTCTATGATCCTATGATCAACAACAGTCCATCAAAAAGCAACTTGCTGAGGACAACGGTGACGCCGGCCTGGGCTCGTCCCTCCAGCTTTGCTCAGAAGGGCAGGACAACTTCCACCACGGAGATACTTACTCCTACAAAAGGTGCCAGCTCCGGGGGGACAGGGAGAGGTTTGGCACCAGGGATGGGGTCAGAGATGATGAGGTTGGATTTGGATGTAGACAGAGGGTTGGGCATAATGGTGCCATTGCTGCTGGCAGCCATCTGCTGCATCAGCTGTATAGCGCGGTCTGGGATCTTGTTGGGATCCGAGCAGGACTGCTGCCACAGCGGCAGCTTCTGCGTCAGCATCTCCTTCCCCTGCAACAGAGAAAAACAAGACGTGAGGGAACAGGGATGTAGAAAAGCCACCCAGCTCCACACCCCTGCCTGGGCAGCACTGCGCGGATCTGGAGCTGGCCTGATCCTGGTCACAAGGCTGATCAACTCCTCTGCGTTGGGCGAGATAAAACATGGAGACTTACCGCTTCCAGGCTCTGACAGCAGCTGAGCCAGGAAGGTGTGAGGAAAAATGGAAAGGAGGGAAGGAAAAGGTAATTCATCCCCCCAGCTTATTCTGGGACATCCCTGGGGCAGCTCCGAGAGCAGAGGGGCCGCAGGAAGCCGGGCAGGGCGCTGGGCTCCTCGGGGAACAGCACTGCTTGACCAAGCACAGAAATAAAACCTGACCAAAGGCTCGGCAGGGCACAGCCCGTGCTCCGTGCTGAAACCCAGGTCCCGAGGGATGAGCTTCATGCTTAGGGCCGATAGTCTGTGGCCCCATCAACCAAACCCCGCTCTTCCCTGCCCATGGGCAGGACCTGCAGCCATCCACCGCCGTGCTCCGAGCCAAGGGGAGGAGGGGATAAATAAAAACTGCACCCTCCGCAAGTTTGCCGATGACACCGAGCTGTGTGGCGAGGCAGAGAGGCGGGAGGGGAGGGATGCCATGCAGAGGGAGCGGCGCAGGCTGGAGAGGTGGGCCCGTGCCAACCTCCCGCAGTTCAAGCAGGCCAAGTGCAGGGTCCTCCCTCTGGGTCGGGGCAATGCCGAGCACAGCTCCAGGCTGGGCGGGGAATGGCGGGAGAGCCGCCCTGAGGAGAAGGCCCTGGGGGTGCTGAGTGAGGAGAAGCTCACCATGAGCCGGCCATGCGCCATCGCAGCCCACAAGGCCGACCGCATCCTGGGCCGCCTCAGCAGAAGTGTGGCCAGCAGGGCGAGGGGGGGACTCTGCCCCTCTACTCCACTCTCGTGAGACCCCACCTGGAGTACCGCCTCCAGCTCTGGAGTCCCCAACATAAGAAGGACATGGACCTGCTGGAGCATGTCCAGAGGAGAGCCATGAGGACGATCCGAGGGCTGGAGCACCTCTTCTATGAGGAGAGGCTGAAAGAGTTGGGGCTGCTCAGCCTGGAGAAGAGAAGGCTCCGGGGAGACCTTATTGTGGCCTTCCAGTCCCTAAAGAGGGCCTACAGGAGAGCTGGGGAGGGACTTTTTACTGGGGCATGTAGCAATAGGATGAGGGAGAATGGCTTTAAACTGGAAGAGGGTGGGTTCAGATTAAACATTATAAAGAAGTTTTTCACTTTAAGGGTGGTGAGGCACTGGCCCAGGTTGCCCAGAGAGGTTGTTGAGGTCCTGTCCCTGGAGGTGTTCAAGGCCAGGCTGGACGTGGCCTTGGGCAACCTGGTCTAGTGGGAGGTGTCCCTGCCTATGGCAGGGGGGTTGGAAATGGATGATCTTCAAGGTCCTTTCCAACCTAAACCATTCTGTGATTCTGTGAAAAAAATATAGAGCTAAACTTGCCCTTATTGAGCTAACACACCCACGCCGTGTGAGCGAGCGTCCCATTGTGTGACTCTCCAAGGGAGGACATTTCCTAAGCCACCCCGAGGTCATTCCCCAGCCAAGCACCACACAGACCTCTGCCCCCCTGCCTAAACACGCACCGTGATGTGGAGGAGCGGCTCCGGTGCACCTAACGGCTACTCGCCCGCCGGCTCAGCCCGCAGCACAGCCGCACGGCAGACGGTGACCCAACGCCTCTGCATGGCTTCGCAACCAGGCTCATCTGGAGACAACTCAGTCCTCACGTATCAAAAAGCCCTCTAAAGCCGATTCCAAAGTCCCAGAATGTTTCCCCAGTGTCGGCTCCAGCCGAGGCGCAGCCTCACCACCCAGACTGTGGCTGCTGCCAGCGTTTTGCAGGAGCTGCAGGCAGCAGCGGGTCGGCGTTTTTAGCCGGCAAAGCCCACGCCGGCTGCCAGGCTGGTGCGGGACCGGGCGCCCACGTCACACGTACACCCACCACGCTCTGGACGAGCCACCTGCAAAGTCCCTCTTGCAAAATCACCCTCCATGTGCTGCTGCTGCAAGGGTTTGGTTCCACCGTGCTGCAGCCACACCGCAGGTGCCGGCACCCTCGTGCCTGCTGCCCTCCCCCAGTCCCTGGGGGGGATTTTTCCCCTCCTGCACTACAGGAGGAGTTCGCATATGCCAAGCACCGATCCAACCCGCAGCGCAGTGCAAGGACAGCGCTGACTAATCCAAACTCCTTCTCCTGCTCCCCAGTGCCAAGCGCGGCGGTGACAGATGGGTGCTGTGAGCGATGGGGGGTGGCGGTGGGGAACAACCAGAATGGGAGCATGAGGCTGCGGGAGCAGTGCCGGCGTTCCCAGCCTTCGTCCGGATGGATTCGGCTCTGGACCAGCGCAGGGGGGCCGTCGCTCCCCGGGCTGGCAGGCAGCAGCGCCAGCTCCCGGCCCAGGAGACTTGGGCTGCCTGGGAACAGGCAAGAGGGGGTCTGGAGCAGCAATCTCTGCTTTAATCCCCAACTCTGCTAAGGTCAGGGGATAAGGCAAGGGGTGGAGCGAGCCTTGCCAGGCGGGCAGCGCTGCTCCAACGCCGAGCAGGAACATCGCTGCTTTGCATTTCTTCTGCTTTTGCAAAGCATCAGCTGATGCTCCGGGAACCCCATGAGCCTCAGCCGGGGCAGAGCCCTCAGACCTCAGTGACCACGACACTCAAGAGAGGAGAACTTAGCCCCATCCACCCGCCATGAGCTCTTCCCTGTGGGTGAAGTCGCCCCGTGGAGGGACTGGCACCGCCCGGGTGAGCCAGAAGGCTCTGCCCTCACCGCCGCCACGCTGGCACTCGGGCACACCACAGTTGGTCCCATCTACCTCCTGCAGCCAGAAGCTGCTTTGAAGTGCAGAGCAGCACCCATGGGAGACGAGTCCCCTCGCCAGAGGAAGGGCAGCACAGCCCGGGAGCACGTGCGCTTCCTGGGGCACCTTGTCCATGGGGCACCCGCTGGTGTATTCCTCCCTCCTGCCCCCCTGAGCCGCGGGGACTGCACCAGCTGTGGCTTTCAGGCTCTCAAACCGCTCTATAGGCAGCGGCTCGTGACCGGAGCATCCACCCGGTGACGGGGCAGCTGGGGACCCACAGACCGGCAGCTCTGGTGGGGCCGACTCGACTCACCTTGGCATGGTAGGTGATCGCGCTCTTCGCTACCGCGCACTGTTTCTCCACCAGGAAGCAGAACCGTCTCCTCTCTTCCGTAAGAGCTGTCTTGTAGCCGTCGGAGACATAGTTTTCCAGCTCGCCTTGCTTGTTGCTGATGGCTTCGATGTACTAGAGGGGAAAGAGGAGCAGAGAGGTGGCTGCCTTCACCGCTTTGCCCACCGAGCACAGAGCAGGGGATGCCGCAGCATCCGCCGGTGAGGGGTCAGCGGTGCAGCCATGGGGCTGGTAGGGGGCGGCCGGCAGGCGGGGTGCCCGCAGGGAGCCCCCCCAGCACAGGACACGCACACGTGTGCCTGCGCGGCCCCTCCAACCCGCCCTTACTCATCGGAGCCCCCCCACGCAGAGGCGCTGACTCAGCGCGTGGGCTGGGAGCCGCGCGGGCGGCAGGACGAGCTGTACCGCGTGCAGCCGCCCTCTCACCAAACGGGCACCGGAGCCGCGCCGAGGTTCTCGCCCCGATCGCCCAGGGCTGGCAACAGCCCCCGCAGCCCCCCTGCTCATCCCTGCCAGCCACCGCAGCGCACAAACCGCCCAGGCTGAACACCCCGGCACCTCCTCTGCTGCCGGCGCCTCTGCCGAATCGCCACTTGCTGCCCATCGCTGCCTGCACGGTGGTGCTGAGAGCCGGGGGCTGCGGCAGGGCAGCGCACGAATCCCCCAAACCAGCAGCGAAGCTAAAACCCCCGTCAGTGCTCTCAATTTGCGTTTGCCGGTCAGCCGCAGGGTTAGGGGCGCAGGGGACACGGGGACAGTAGCAGAGCACTGCTGCACACTAGCACAGCGCTCCCTGCCCGGCCGTGAGCAGCAAGGGGATGGCCGGGGTGGCTGTTCCTCGATGCCGCAACCCCGGGGCTGCGCAGACGCCGGGGCCCCTGCCAGCGCCGGGCAGAGATGCCGCAGACGCAGCAGCGGGAAGCTCCTCTGCTGGCAGCGGCTCCTGCTCTACCTACGGGACTTCTGCCAGCACGGCTGTGCCACGCGGGGCTTTGCCAGCAGCATATGGGGCACAGAAGAGATTTTCGGGGCTGCACTGGGGTAACCCACATGGCAGGGCTTCAGAGAGACGCTGGGGACCGCAGCGCTGCTGCTTGGCCACACCGTCAGCATCCCTGAGCACGGAGGGCATGAGAAGTCCCCAGCTCCCCACACCAGCCACTTTCTCCTCCCTCAATGCCCTCAGGATGTCCCGAGCTCCTCTGCAAGGAGCTTCCACCCTTGATGTGGCACTGGGAGAGCAGCCACCAAGCCTCCTTCGAGAGGAGCATCTCTCCCGCCCACCGCTGTCCTGCCCTGCAACACCTCGTGGCCACCGGCTCTTCCCTGGGACGGCAGCACCACGCTGGAAAGCCACAAGCAGCCGTGCAGACCAGGCACTGCTAAACCTGTTTCAGAGAGTCTGAGCTTCCCCGAGAAGGGAATTAAACTGGAAATTCAGGGCCCAAAGCCGCTTTACTTCTTTCTTCATGTTTAACGGTTATTTTTAGCATGCTACAATATTTATTAGCAGGCACATAAAATGGAACAAACCTCAACAAAGCAGTGAGATTAAGTGACATCCAGAACTTCAAAGGGGGCTTATTTCAGAGCGGGAGCTCCTACTGCTCCCACCCTGCTCAGAGCATCCTCCCTCGAGGGCAAACCCTGCGCAGAGCGTGTGCTGGACCCAGCACGTTTTGGGTCTCCCCACAGGCACCAGCATGGGTGGGGGAAACGGGGTCAGTGAGAAATGGTTATAAACCCAGTCCGCAACCAACAACCCTGTTTCAAGGAGAAGTTTTTTCCCCCTGAATAAGAAAATCCAGTGCAAACACCCATATTTAAGAACAGAAATAAATGAAGGTAACTGAGCTGATGCCGTTGGGTGTAGAAGCAGAAATAATGGTGGCATTTGCATCACCCCCAAGCGAAGCCGCGGGGAGAGCTGAGCCAGACTGGAGTACAATGGAGGGCACCGGGAAAGCCGGCAGGCAGCCGGGCTGTGCCAGCAGCGGGCACAGGGGCACTGGGAAGAGGCGGCAGCAGCCCCGGGCACGTGCCTGCGGGGACGGCGAGCAGGAGCAGGCGGCCGTGGGAGGATGTGCTCGGGGAAAGCATCGCTCCCCGGAGTGGGCTCAGGACAGAGGCGCTGCCGGCAGCGCACCGCCTCCTCCCGGGTATTATTAGCCCCGGGAACAGTACAGGGACAGAGCCCAGAGGCGTCAGCCTGGCAGCGGCGATGGGGAGCCGGGAGGGATGGATGCCCCAGCACCAGCCCAGAGAGCCCCTGGCTCCTCCAGGGTCCGGTGCTCCGACCCCTCCATCGCAGCCCTGCTGCCCCCAGGAGGGACCGAGCCCCGCTGCCCCCACACCTCTGCACCATGGCAGCTCCTGAAGAAGTTTCCTTCCCTACTCTCCAGAGGGAAGCAGCAGGATGATGCCCGCTCGCCCGCCGAGCCCCGTTTCTGGAAGGGAACACAACCATGACAGCACCTGAAATAGCAGGCGCGCGGGAGCAAGGGCGGCCCCCGACACCCTGAACCCATCCTGCTTAATTTACTAACTGGGCCAATCAAGAACACGAAGGTGAGGAGCGAAACGAGTCCACCGCCGGCTAATTTAGTTCAGTAGCACAAGGACCATCCCGCCGCGATCCGGGTTTCCCCAGGCGAGGCACAGCCGTGCCCCAGGGAGGGCGGGTGGGCGCTCCGCTCCGCTCCCGACCACCCCCCGCACCACGGCCCAGGGGAAACTCTTCCTTACCTTAGCAAGGGTAGATTTTTAGTTTTAATCATGATTTAAATATGCAAGTTAAAGTCTTATTTACATCCCTGATTTCAGTCTTGTTTTGCAAGTATACTTTTAATTATTTCGCTAAAGAAAGGCTTGTCTTAATGGCTGCAGCCAGTTAGAACATGTCGATTCGCAGGCAGAGAGCCTATGCTCTAAATTTAGTATTCTCAGCGCTTTATATACTTTATGTAAATATGCCTGATGTGCCATTGATTTATTCAGAGCTTTGATTTTTACACGTTATTACATTACAAAATGGCGAGCAACGCTTCTTGTTCACTAGACAGTTTTCATTTCGGATTTGCTCAAAATGACAGCGGGCTTTCAAATAACGCATAGAGAGACAATTTAAATAAAACCCTCGCTCAATACGCCGGCTGCACAGGGGGGAAAAGTAGCAGGCAAAGCGTGATGTAAAACCTCGCTACTTTAGGTCGAGGAGCAGCACTGTCTTCCATCAGCGCGGGGCTGCTGCCGGCGGCCGGGTGCCCGTCGGGGCCGTGCCGCTCATGTCTCCTTTCCCTGGGGACGGGGGGGCCCCTGCAGCCATCCCGCACTTTAAACCCCAGCCAAACGCGTTTCCCAGCTTGGCACGGCCTGACAACCGGCATAAGGGCCAGGGGAAGGTGCCTCCGTGCCGGCCTCGGCGTGCCCGGGCTCCGCGGCTCGGCAGCGTCCTCTCCAAGACCTCACCGACAGGCACGTACTGCTCCAGTGCTGCATTTTAAAGTCAGACCTTGATTTAGGTTGTCAGCTTCAAATTCAGATTTTTAAGTCTAAATAAAATTCCCCGGTTTAAAGGAGGAAAAAGCCCCTATTTGTGACTTGGGCACGGAGCCGGCCACAGTGGCACTCATGGTGTCACGGCCGTGCCGAAAGCCAGAGCACGCGCCGGAGCAAACCAACAGCTCCAGAAACCTTTTCTGGGTTTCTAGGTTGGAGAGGCCTCAAATAACTCCCCCGTGCCCTCCCCCCCCCCCTCCGCCTCCCAAACACATCCACTTCCAATTCACCGGGAGCCGCTGACCTAATTAGCAATGTCGGCACGCGGCTGGGGAGAGGGTTTGGTTTAAGACGCTGCTGGGGCTCAGCGGTGGGGGCCGGCGGAGCGAGGGCTCCTGCCTGGTCCTGGGGAGCGGCGATCCCGGGGACGGGGCACCCCGGTGGCAGCGGCTCAGCCAGGGACGCGCCACTCCAACCCCTCCTGGCTGCCCCACGCCCGGGGGACGAGCGATGCTGGGGCAAAGCTGGGCCACCCCGGGTCCAGCCAAGGCTGGGCAATCTCCATCCAGAAGCCAGATGGAGTTACCCCAATGGGTCAGACGGTAAATTAGGAGCAAGGAAACACAAAAGAGGAAACAAGATGCTGCCAAGTCCTCAGCTGGAGCAGCCGCTGTCATCCCCGGCACAGAAAAGCCGAGGCACACAAAGGGCCTGCCACTTACCCGAACATCTTCCCAACGCCACTCCAGAGCTGACAGCCGGAGGTGTGTGAAGATGAAAAAGCATCCGAGAAATGTCAAGACCTGAGTTCTTTTCAAGTGCTCACTGCCATCACTGTAGTTAGCGCAGGTGAAACAGCAACATCATCCCTGAACTTCAGTCGAGCTTTTAATAACCGCCCATCCTCACTGGAAAAGAATTAGTTCAAACCATTCTATCCAAGCCAAGAACGTGCAAACCAGTCAGGAGCACGAGCCAAGGGCAATGCTAATCACCACCGTGCTGAGCACGACTGCAGAAATCGTCATTACGGATCTTTATCAGCGATCAGACACGTCTGCCACTGCCAGTAACGAAGGCTGAGCGAAGGAACAGCCCCAGGGACAGGAGGGAACCAAGGGCGGGCAGCGGCCAGCAGGGCACCTTGCGGGGGTCACCCGGGAGCCGTGGGGGCACAGCAAGGAGCTTTGAGAGCAGAAAGCCAGGAACGCCGCAGGGCAGCCCGCGGTGGGCATGCTTCTAGCCGGCATCAGGAGAGGTGCAGAGCAGGGAGGGGACCGTGGCTCCGCGCAGCTCCAAACACCGGGGGCTCGTCCCCGGGAGGGACGGGACAGCACCAGCGGCACAGAGCAGTGGGGGAGAGAGACAGAGGAGAGGGGAAGGGAGAGGACTGTGTGAGCTCTGCCGGACCGATGCAGCAGGCTGAAATACCTGGAGGGAGTAAACACCAAGAGAAGGGAGGATTTATTTAGGGAACTACAAGGGAGAATAATTAGAAAGTAATGGGATAAAATAAGAAAGAAGTTAGGCTGATTAACAGAGGAAGAGCATCTAAGCTGTTGATTAGTCTCGAGGAAGAACAGCTGAAACCCTTCCACGGCATAGAGCCAAAGAGAGGAAAACAAGAGTCCGGGGATCCCCAACCCCGACAGCTCCGGGGGAAGGAGACAGCGTTGCCCCATTCCCAGAATTTGCTCCTTGCGTGGAAGCTGGTGGACCCTGGGGCAGACACTGTCCCCTCGGGCCACCTCCAGCCTCCACTGCCGCCCAGGCGTGTCACGGATGGCGAGGGAGGCTGGGCGCTTCGTTCTGCCAGGAGCAGCGATGCCCTATTCGAGCCCTGAGATACCAGTGGTGGTTCCCAGCACAGCATGGCCGGGAAGGAGACCGGAGCTCAGAAATGAGCCGGGGGTGACCTAAACTCTCTTGTAACAAGGCAAATAAAGCAACAAACCAAATCGTCTCCCACAGTGGAGAACGCCCGTACATGGGGCGCCAAGGGGAGCCAAGACACGTTTCACTGCCTTTTGCAAGGACAACCCCCCCTTCCCCCGCAGAGCCACAGGACCCCACGTCGCCACAGCCGTCCATGTCCGATGGCTTCTGTGCATCTTCTGAGCATCCTGATGCCCTGCGCCTTCCCCAGGGAGAGGGCAAACTCCCCCACCCCGCACAGGTACCGACATTGCCGGCCGGGCAAGGTCTGTCAGTGCCGGCACCCGCTGCGCTGCCCATCAGCTCCCACCGCTCCGGCTCCATGGCCCTGCGGCCAGAACGCTCCTCCGGGATGCTGCGGACACCACCGCGCTGACAGTTATCAAAGGTGAAATACTCCGCAGAGCGCATCCTATGGAGCAGAACCCCGAGAGCCGCCCTGCTCCGAGGACGTCGGCCTCCCCCTCCTCCCCCGAGAAGGGCTGTCTCCCCGCATTCCGCTGCCCGTCTCACACATCTGTTCATCGGGGCATCAGCCTCAGCCTTCCACCCTTCCTGTAAAGTGCCATCCACGCGCACGTGGGATGTTACATAAAATTTACAGAGAGCGAAACAGCAGGCAAGCGCTTTCTCCAGCTGGCTGTGCGGGGGTTTCACCATCAGCTGCTTACGACGCTCTCTCAATCCGGGGAGACCCCGGATCAACAGCTCAACGCGCAAAGTTTGGGACCAAAATGCTCATCAGCCACAGCCCTGACCTGCGCAGGTCTGGGGACAGGGAGACCAGCTTTCCAGAAGAATCACCTGAGGCATCTCAGCCCAGAGGAAAAGAAGTTTAAGATTTCATTTTGCATATTTGTAGCAGCTGCTTATAGATTTGTAGAGCCGGTTTCAGGAAACCACGCTGTGTGCTGGAGCCTGTGGCTCACCCGGGGTGGGAGGGACGCTGCCAGCCAGCCACGGCGGCTGAGCAAACCCACCCCAGCCACCGCCGCTGGGAGGAGGAGATGGAGACTTCCCTCCGCTCGGTGCTGCCTCTTTCATAAGCACTCACAGACCACAAAGTCTGAAAAAGCCGCTTCAGCATATGGCTCTTGCAGCACCACGACTGGGGAGAAGAGGGGCCGGTGCCCTGCCAGAGACCCCACCAACACCCAAATGCCTCCCCAGACGCTCGGGGCTCCAGCCCCATGGCAAGAGGGGCCAACGTCACCAGCGCAGGAGTTGGTGATTGCAGCTGATTGCAGAATACACAGAGGCCAAACACACCACGAGGGACGAGCACTCCAGTGAGGTCTGGAGCCACGAGCGGGTAACGCCACCGAGCTCCATGAACGCTCAGGTGGGTACCTCCCAAGTGGGGATCCCTCTCGGTCCCGACCTGGCCATGGCGAGAAGGACACTCAGACACTGCCCCCGACCGGAGCAGCTCAGCCCCAGTCCTGACGCATCTCCCACCAAGCGGTTCCCAGGCACATCCCCTCCCGCACCCGCTGTGTTTGCTGGGTCCGGACACGCAGCCGAACTCAGCTTAAAGCCCAATCAAACCTGGAGAGAGTAACCTGCAGCCACGGAGCTTTTACATAATTCTTCCCTATTTGACTTTTACATAAGCCCTTGTAACCTGGTTTGTGCAGACTCCTTATCAGTTAGAGCTTCTTGACCTATACCTAAAATTATTTCTCCGGATGGGAATACCAAAATGAGGTTTCAATTACAAAAGTTTATACCCCACCCCCCCACCCCTGCTTATTTGGCACAGTGGTATTTAATGCTTATTAGCAGGTGTAGGTGTGGACAAGCAGAAGGCACATTTGGGCAGGAGCCGGGCTCAGCCTCCGCAGCCCACCAGCTCAGCAATCCCCGGGGCTGCCGGGAGCAGGGAGCTCCCCGTGCCCCGCTGCAGGTACCGTCGCGGCTGCTTGCCGGCACAGCCGTGCTGACAGCCCTTTCGCCGGGGTCAGGTACAGCCTTGCACCGCAAACAGCCGGCCTCAGCTTCGCTATTTAGCGTGACTTACGCTCAGCTTCGTCTTGGCCCGATGGAGAAATCCAATTGCTGGTAGCTTTAATACGATTTGATAAATAGTTTGAACCAATGTAACTTCGTTGTTGAGCTGCTGATTCAATCAAGGTCCCAAACCCATCATGACCTTGATTTCACGGCTTGATCATAACAGTGTTAAATGAAATTACAGGAGTTTAGCTTCCTTGGCGATTGTTTAATCTTAATATTGTTTTCATTTTTCTTTATAAAAGACATGAAGTGAATGGAATTGGTTTATTCTCCTGGTTTTCAATACAGGTCAAAAAAACTCTCAGTAACTACATAACTAAGATGAGACATCTGAGGCAGTGAGGTGTCTCAGCTTTCATTCCTCACATATAACAACAGCCCTGGACTGATTCATACGGAGTAAAGAGCCTGGCTTTATTGCGACATTCAGCAGTAACAACCCACAACCACAGCATCTCTTGACCATGACAGACAAAGCTCTGGAGATGGAAAAGTCACTCCTGCAGCCTAATTGCACTTTGAGCTGCTTTTAAGCTACGTGGGTCGTCTTTACTGCCAACCACGAGGTGTTTTAAATCCTCAACCATTTTAATCCTGCGACGCTCGTCCTCATCTATTAAACTCCACAAAACAAGCACAAGAGACGGTGGCCAGACGATGTGGGACTTGCAGACAACGCTCTCCATGCAATGAGTGGCTGCTGAAGCTCAGCAGAAGCCTCCTGCAAGTGCCCGTGGGCATCGTGCCACTGCCTCCCCCCAAGCAGACCCCAGAGCTCCTCTCACCAGCCACAAGCTCATTAGCAACGTGCAGCGCCTGCTGAATATCAGCACTTATTTCTGCTTTATAAAGGGGGAAATTCTGAATGGAAGAGTCACGGGTGGGATAGTTGGGCTGTTCTACTGGGCTTTCGGATCAATCTAGCGGAGCGCGGAGCCCCAGCCACGCTGGCACCCTGGCGCAGGTGAGGGCTGTCCTCTGCCACCCGGCAAACCAGACCCTGAACAGCCCCAAATCTCCTCTCACCTCGCCAGAGCGAGATGTCACAGGAACCACGTCCTGGAGGTCCCCAAAGGAGGACAGCACCGCCTCTCCCGCCACGCTCGTCTCGCCCACCCGTCTCACTTGCAGGCGATGACAAGATGTGGTCACTCAACAAGCGGTGAAAAGGCAGAGAGGAGCAATTCTGCCTCCCGCAGCACTAAATACAGAGAGAGATGATGACAGAGCACCAGACCCCTGGCTGCTGACTGCTACAGTAGCTTAAGTGGATGAGTCTTCCCAAGAAGAGTAAGATGCGATTGCTTTATTGAAGGAGATGACTGATGTAGCTACCAGGACGTTTCCATCAACAGCAGCTTCTCCAATTACAAGACAAGTAATCTGCAACGGCCCATTAGAAGAGCTCCATCCACTTGTTGTCTGATGGCTCTGTGGTCCCCAGGCACCAGCCTGATGAGGTCTGCAGCTTCCCGCAAGCATCATGAGGTGCCTTCAGCAGCCTCCTCCTCCTCCTCAGCCGCCGGGGGTTTTACAAGCCGGCCGCAGGGGTGGCTCTGGGCCAGCAAAACAAATCGAACCGCACACAGCGTGGTTCTCGGTTTTAAGCCAGTTGAGAAAGATTTTTGGGGAGCAAAGCCCCACGGTGCGACACCAGCAGCCCTGCAGACGGTCTGGCTTCATGAAGCCCCAGACCAGGCTGCCTCCCCGGGCCGGTCCCAACACCCACACAGCTCCAGGCTGGACCCCCCTGGGAGCAATGCCCCCGCGCTCTGATGCCCAGGCCAAGGTAAGAACAGCATCAAGGGTGGCCCAAAATACCCTCTTTCTCTGTTGAAAGGAAATATCAGCATCGCAGCCAGCGGAGAACAGAGGGAAAATTGCCCTCTTGCCTGAATTCAGCAATTTAACTTTGTGGTTTGATCTAGAGGAAAAAAAAAAGAAAAAAAAAAAAAAAAAGCAGCGAGCAACCGAGCAGTCTCATAGCTCTTTAAGCTCAAAAGCCATCATAAGGCTTTTTCAGAGATAAGCACTTCCTAAATACTTACTGCTGAAAGATTAGTAGAACGAAAGCCTGATCCTTTCCCTGCCCAAAGCGGCCGTGCTAACAGGACTGCCCCATCCCCGCCACATCACAGCGGGATCAAACCACCACCACTCCTCTCCCGGCTCCACAACCTGATCACTGGGATGGATTTTCTCCTCCTCCGACCGCGGGTGTGGGATGGGGATCCCTATCAGCAGCTTTCCCAGGTGGAGGGACCTCAAAGCAGGTTTGATCCCCGAGCTTCCCCGCGCCGAGCCCCGGTGCCTAACAGGGCTTTTCTCGCTCAGTAGGAATTGCAGAGTGAGGGTTTGCGGAGACGCCGCTGCTCAGAAGTGGTTGAAGCTGCTCAGCTCACCAGAAGGCGCCAGTCCCCGCCTCAGCGGGCAGGACACCCCAGCGCGGCCCCGCCACCGGCCAGCCACGCTCCGGCCAGCCGTGCCCCCGGCCAGCACGGCACCGGGGGCTGCGAACCAGCAGGCGCTCAGCGTGGCACGCTGCCGCCCAGCCGGGGCAGATGACTGCGGGTGCAATTTTCTCCTTCCGTGCTTATTCTGATTCACACCACCGAGAGAGTGACTGATCTCCCAAGTTTTAGTGCAATTAAGAATGTCACTTCCCCAGCACAACCTCCACAGTAACTATCTGCCGATGACTTCAACGGCCGCCCTGTCCACAGCCCCGGCAAGCGAAGTGCCACCGACAGTCAGATCCCCTCCAGCAGACCCGGATCATTTTGACGCGATACCGGCCCGTAGTATCTAAAGTGACAGATCCCGGTCCCAACGTAACGCACGCTCTCACGCCTCAGAGGCGAAACTAGCTAATTTCTGCCTTCAGGGCTCATCTTCCCCTTTTCAAGGTACTACTCGCACTGCGATCACTCAACGGCCTTATCTGCAGACTGGCTCTGGTCACAAGTCCTCCTGCTGCTACTGGAGTTAAGTGTATCACTCTCTTGTTAAAATTTGCCGTGTTCATCCGTGCGCTGGGTGAAGCTCGAACCAAAGGTCACGGACTACAGAAGACACGAACTGCTGCTGCGAATGCACCGGTAACTGGGATGCCTCAGCCCCTCGGCACGTCCCGCTCACAGCCCCGGCGCTGCCGGCACCAGCCGGGGATGTGCCCTGGGTGCTCTTCAGCGAGACCCCGACCCCCGACCCGTGCCCACCCCACAGCACAACCCGCCCAGGCCGGTGCCAGGAGGGACCCCAGCCCCGCGCAGCCGGGACCCGATGAGCACACGGTGCGTGGTTGGCGAGCGAGCCCACACCGTGATCACACCGCAGTGATTCACCGCGGCCGCCCCCGGCCCGCGCCGCCGCCCCGGCGAGCTGGGGGAAGGGGCGCCCCGGTAGCAGGCACAGAAAATATTTAAGCAAAACACCATCCAGAGGAAGATGGATCTGGCACAACAGAATTAATGATCTTTTTGGGTTCATTCATTAAGGAAAAAAAAAAAGGCACCAGGAGCAGTGGATTGAGCAGGGTTAGTCACCACCGCACCGCCCGGCACAACATCTGCCGCAGCCTCCCCCGCTGCACCGTCCTCCCCCGGGGCGGCCACGAGACCATCACGGGCTGCCGCCCCCTCCCCATCCACACTTCCCACACCCCCCACGCTCCCCCTGCGCTGCTGCGCCGCTCCTCCGAAGCCTTACCTAAAGGCTGCACGAGCCGGGCCACCTCGAGCACGCGGTACACCAAGCACGCGCTGCCCTGCGCGAGACGATCCCCCCGCGCCGCGGGTCCTACCTGCAGCTCCTTGTCAGAGTACTTCTGGGGGTTTTTGCTGCCTTGGCTCTTCTTCCGAAGTTTCTTCAGCTCTGCCTGGCACTTGTCGAGCGAGTCCCCCTTGCTCCTTTGCTCCGTCTGGTATTTTTTCAGCGCAGCCTGGATGCGACAGGAGAGAGCTCTGAGCAGCCGAAGCCTCGGCCACGGCTCCCGCTGGAGGTCAAGACCTGGAGCACAGCAAGATCTGAAACGCCACCAATGCATGGCCGAGTGTCTCACTGCATTTAAAACTGGGACAGTACAAGCAAGGAAACCAAACTGCTCGTAGGTCGAGATGCTATGGCCTCTTAGTACTGCCCCCTAATTCTTGGGACGCGAGGCGCGGGGCTGGCCGGGCTGCCTGCTCCTCGCGCTCAGGGTAAGCGTGGGCTGTCCTGCCCTTGGCTCAGCCGCTTCGGGGTGAATGACAGCGTGAGAGAGATGAACGCGCGTTCGCGGTTTTCTTTTTGAGGCTGCACCGCGCTGCGCATCTGAGCTGTTCGAAAGCATTTAAGTGAGACACACATAATTGATCCCAACAATTCCGTTCCCCCGGTGAGCAAAGCCCCTCTTTGCCTCTCGACCCGTCGGCTTGCTTTGGTTTCGTGCAAATCCGCAAGCAGCCCCCCCCGGACTTTGGGGGAAGCAGGATCCCCACAGCCTGCAGAGCAAACAGGGGCAGCAGTGGTCTGAGACTGGGGAAAACGCTGTTCTGTGGGTGACGCGTGTGATGGCCACGGACCCATCCGTAACCAGGGGCACGGCCGCCCCCGAGCAGGGAGCCGGGCAGCAGGAACGGGGGCTGCGGAGCCGCCCGAGCCAACGCCGGTGCTGCCGGACTGCGCGAGACCGTAACTCACACTCAGGTACCGGGAGTCCAGCTCCACCTTCTGCTCCAGCTGCGTCAGGAGCTCGTTGTGGAAGGACTTGAGCTGCAGGCAGAAAGAGAAGATACGGTTCCTTGGGGAGGGCCGGCAAACCCTGCTGGGGGGGCGGGCAGGGGAGAGGGGCTGTACAGACAGAGCAGAGGCTGACGGCAGCGAGGGACGGACGGACACTCAGAGAGGGACTCCACAGGGCAGAAGTGGACGCCCAAGCGGATTAGACCCTTTGCAGCTCAGCAAATGTGTTTCAGAGGGTCCAGTGTCACCCGGACAAGACGCAGAAAAGCACTTTGCTCGGCTGTGACACCGGCAGCGCCCGGCACGCCGCACTGGGGCACTCACCATCTCCTCCAGCTGGTTCTGGATCTGCCTGTGGACTTCTGCCATCTGGAAGAGCACATCTCCTGCAAGGATAAGACATAGGGAAGGGGTTTGAGATGCTGAGCCTGAGGGGCCACCCCGGGGCCGGGGCAGGCAGCACCCTGCTAGCACGGAGGGGTCTGCAGCCAGACCTGTGGGTGCTCCTGGGGTACCCCCAGTTCCCATCTTCAGGAGCTCTGGTGAGCAGATGAACTTCTGAGACACTTGGACAAACACGTACATCTCACGTAGCACGAAGAGAAAGGAGGACACGCAGCAGCAGGACCCCAGGGGCGGCCCTGCCCATGACCCACCCCAGCCATGGCACGGCTTGGTCCACGCCAGCCCTTGGCCTGGCCGCAGGGACGTGACAAAGGAGCCAGAGATGATGGGACCACGACAGGTCCCTCATCTCGACCCGATTCACAGTCCAGATACCAAAGGGAGCGGGCGGAGTCGAGAGATGCTGCACTAATAACCGAGATGGGAATTTAAACAGCACCGTTACCACCAGGAGCCTCACCCGACGCGCTCCCAGCGGCGCGTACAGCCCAGGGCCGAGCACAGGGCACCCGCATCCCTCTCCCCAGCGGCCGGGCAGAGACACGCAGCCCCGGGCCTCCGTCCAGGTCACAGGGCTGCAAACGCAGCGGAGCCCTAAGTTAATGTTTGCCTTAAAAACCACTGGACCCATTCAACCTCGGCGGCTAAGCCGTGCGCGGCAGCCCTGCCCTGGGCCGGCAGCGAGGGCAGAGCCGCGGCAAACGCCACGGGTCGGTCCCACAGCCCAAGGGATCCCAGCTCTGCTTTGTCTCTGTCTTTAATTTTTCTTTTCAAACACAGAATGCATTGAGTCACACACCCACCGCGCTTTTCCTGGGAGGAAGGGCAGTGTCCTGCCCCAGCGAAAGCCCCAGCACGGCTGGAGCCAGACACACACACACACACACACACACACACGCGCACGCAGGCACTGCAGCAGCGTCTTTTAGGAGAGGAGCCAGTGCTAGCGTTCGACTAAAGGCACGATCTCCGGGTCAGAGCAAGCTTTCAGGGAGAGCTGAGCTCCGTCAGCTGTTTGCAATGGCCGAGTTGGGAAGTTCTTACTTCCAGCGTGGTGGGTCGCAGCTTCCCAGGAGGTTTCCAGCCAACATGGAGCTCTTTGTGAACTGAAAGCCACGAGCCGTGTCTCTGAGCTGCTCTGGTCTCAGGACTTGGCCCCAGCAGGTCCCGCAGCCGGCAGTGGCTGGGAGCCCCCCCGACACCCCCAGGGGCTCTCCGAAGGGACGTGGCGTCCCACATCCCCTCCCACAAAAAGCAGAGCAGTGCCTGGGATAACTCAAAGCCCCCAACGTACAGATCATAAAAACATATGTGGAGTTTTAAATGAGAGAACAGCAAGCTCGGGGATGGGAAAGGCGATGGGAAGGGGACAGCAGCCCCGGCGCCCCAGGACGACCTGCGGGAGGAGATGGGGCAACGCTCCTGGGGCGGCTCAAGGTGGAGATGACGGCTCCCGGCAGGGACGAGCCTGGAAACCCATTGGGGATCTGGGGCTGTGCAGCCACAGCCCTAATCCCGCCCGACGGTGGGTCCCCCTTTCCCGGCGTGCACAGACCCCCCGCAGCCGAAAGCGCGCCCAGGTTTGCTTCCACACGGGGCTGCTCGCTCCTGTCCTGCTCCAGCGAGAGCCCGGCCCTGGAGCAGACGCTGTGGGTTTGGTGTATTTAGAGAGTGAAGGAAAACGCGAGTCCTCAGCGGAGGACGGGTCCATCCCGGGCTCCGGGACAACTGCATCCTCTGTACACGGAGTCAAACCCCAGCAGTGGAGACTGGGATGAGCCAAACCAGTGTCTCACCAGTGCAAGGGAACCGTTGGGACCCTTGTTCAGCAGAAACCAGATGGCATATGCTGGGCCAGCCCCGGTCCCAGCCCGCCGCTTGGTCAGCCCGTCCCCGGCACACCACGTGCCCGGGCACACGGGCCGCACGCCAGCCGAGTGTCAACACCACTGGCCGAGCGGGAACAACCTGGTCCAACATTTCTTTGCTCTTGTGGCTGAAGCAATTTGTACTTTGCACCATACACTATGTCTCAAACCCTCCAGCAAACATTAAAATCTGATCCCTTTTTGTCCTTGGTGGGCGCCAGTCCCATCCGCCGTGGGTCGATGCCGTAACAGAACCAGTTGTGGCACCGGCAGGCGCCCAGTCAGCGCCGACTGGCACCGGGGCCACCGTCCCCCCATGCGTCCCACTCAGCTCCTCGAGACAGCGGCAATGCACAAAGCGTCCCACAAAGCGACGAGGTGACCCGACGGCACGGCTGTGGTTTCGCTCTTTTGCCAGCAGGAAACCATGTGCCGAGATTTCCGCAGCCACTGAGCCGGCTCTAACTTTCACCGCCGCTTCGCGAGGTGCCGAGCAAAGCGGACCAGCCCCCGGCGCTCATGCCGAGCGGGCAGCCGGCTGCGGCAATTACACACGACTGTGGTGAAGAGCTTCACGCATGAACGGGGAGGTCCGGGCGAGGGGTCACCACCATCAGACCGCCAGGAAATTGCTCTCTGCTCAGGCTGCGACGGCTCAATCATGGGAAGTGCCCCAATTCCCACTGCAAGGAGGCAATGACGTAACGCCGTCGCTTGGCTGAGACTGCTTTCTCAAGAGTATATATCAGCGCAAGGGGTCTCGCTTATTATTTCCAAAGCTCGCACCACCCCCTCTCCCTTTGGCTTCCCGTTGGTTTGCAGTGGAAACCCCGGCTGCGAGTGCCGGCGCAGGGCTGGCCGAGGGCTTTCCGGCCACCACTGCAGAGCTCCCAACCCACCCGGAGAATGGGGACCAGGGTGCTCAGAAATAATACACATCTCCCCAAACCCAGCACTGGGTGCACCCAGCACCTTTCACCGGGGCCACAGGGCTCTGCTCCCACCGCATCCCTCACCCAGGGGATTAACCCGTTCCCACCAGCCGCGCGTGGGGCATCTCTCACCGGATACACATCTTTTTGTTCAGAATTTCTCCCCCGCCACCACCCCTCGGCTCTCACCGCAGCCAAAGCGCAGGGCATTGCAGCCCCACATCAAAGCGGGCAGCGGAGCGGAGCCTTTCCCACCCAGCACAGCATCCCTGCCACACTGTGTCCCAGGGGACGCTGCTGTCCCCCCGTGCCTGCCATGCTCCCCTGCCACGGCCGGTTTGCGGTGCCTCTGCCGGCGGCGCAGCCAGCCCAGTGCCAAGAGCAGCTCAAGGTGAGCACAGCGGCGCAGCCGGCGCGGCGCAGGAAGGCGGCTGGACGCCTGCCCGGCGCTGGGCTGCGCAGAGGCACCAGAGCTTCCTCCGGAGGCTCTCCCCATGCTGAGACAGCCCCGCCGGCTCCGAAGGAATCAGCTCCGGGCTTCCCCTGGCCTCCGCCGGCGCTGGGAGCCCACGCGGGCCAGCAGCAGGATTGGAACTAAATCCCCTGAATAGTAGCTGCGGCGCTGTGTGAATTCACATGCAGCATCTCCGACACCGCGGTGCCTCCCCACCACGAGCTGCTTCGCCACTGCAAACAAGGCTACAGACCTTGTTAGCCGTTAACAGACATTTCGCCCCCAAAACCGCCCAGACTAACCCAGCCTGGCAGCAGGGAAGATGTTAAACCGTGACTAAGAGATGCCGCGGCAGTTGGAAAGCCTAAACAGTTCAAGCCCTGGCTCAGAAGAGGGGTCCGCGGCATTGCGCCGACGGCGGATACCGCGAGGCGTTGGCAGAGCTCGGCGGCAGGGCCGGCACCACGGCACGCCCCAGCCCGGCAGCGGCACAGCCGCCCACGCCAGGGGCGCTTCGCATCACCTACCAGTGGTATTTGTAAGTTAAACACGGTAATTGCCGCTGCGCAGCAGGGCAGAGCGCGGGGCAAGGGCTCGGGTCACGCTGCGAATTGGCGAGAGCGCCGTGCCAGCCTTGCTGCCAAAACGCACATCCTGTAGGTCAAGAAACCCAAAGTTAAGCGTCTCACCTAAGCCCACAGGCAAAAATAAAGATGGGGAGGGGAAGGGCAGGAGCGCAGCGCAAGGGCTTCACACACCTTTCTGCAGGGCTGCAAAGCACAAGGAGGAGTTGCTATTTACGTCGGGGCTGACTCACAGTATCGTTCTGGGAGAACTATAGGGGCTATTGTGGGCCCTTCCCTACCACACCCAGCCCGGAACAGCCAAACTGGTTGTTCCACATCCCTCCCATCGCTACCGGCACCGCGCGCGGGGAGCCAGCCGCCCCTCCAGAAGGCAGAGCAGGAGGAACCCATCTCATGGGGTTTTTGCTTTGGAGTTTTCAAAACCTAAGATTTTTTTTAGATTTTTTTTTTTTTCTCCCCCCTCCCCCCCACCCCTTCTCTTGACCTAAATAAGAGTAATTTTTAATAAAAATACCAAACAATGCATCAGCGAAGGAGCCAAACTGCTCCAAGCTGGAACATGTTGATGCTTGTGTAGGGCTGAAGCAGCCCAGCCTGTCCTGCAGCGGCAGCGGGAGCCGGTGGCCAGCGGCCGCGGGACCGGCTCCCTGGCTTTGCCAGGGAGCCGGTCCCGCGGCCGCTGGCCACCGGCTCCCGCTGCCACAGGCATCAGTCCGGCAGCAGGGATGCTTTGACAAGCACTGCATCCTCACCAGCATCACTCCTTGCTCCCGTGAGATGGAGGATGTGGCACCACCCGCATCGCTCCCCATCATGATCGCTTGGTCCGGAGATTCAGACCCCAAATAAAGAGCGCGAAAGGACGAAACGAGGAGTCCAGGGGTTCACCTCCTCCGCTACTTGACATTGCACGGGGCTTCCCCCTGTTCCTGTAAAGACTGGCAGTAACCCTGCTCGCATGTCCCGTCATGGGCTGAAGGTCCCATCCATCCAGATTTAAGGCCGAAGCAGGCGGCTGAGGACTTCTGCAGTCTTTTTTTCCCCCCTCTTCCCTCGTATTAATGCATCTGGACCCAAGTCCGCAGACACAGCGTGTGCCACAGACAAACCCTCAAGCCACAGAGAGAGGCACTTCACAGCCCAACGCCTCATCCCGACACGGCGGCTCCGGCTCCATCAGCCCGGACATTCGGTCGCAAGACGACTTGGGGGAAGATCTGCGCGTGTGCCGTGGGAAGGACGCGAGTGTGGGAAACAATCAGCTTCTCCGCGCTGATTCATCTAGTTCCTCTTCAAGCAGGTTTCACTTCTCACAGCCCCGAAGGATGGTACCCGATTTGCTGATGTTATATTTTTTTTTTCCTCCCCCCCCGCCCCTTCTCTTGAGCTAAATAAGAGTCATTTTTAATAAAAATACCAAACAATGCATCAGTGAAGGAGCCAAACTGCTCCAAGCTGATCATCAGCATTGTGATGATCAGCTCTGTTTGCAGCCTCTGCTCCAACCCCGCCTGGCACGGCTAAAGACACTTTTTTTATTTATTTATTGAGAGAGAGAGAAGGCAAAGGGGAAAGCAAGAGCGTCCCCAGGCACCCTGGCTCGGGCAAGCTCAACGACACACCGTCAGTAATCGGCTCCCTGGGGCTGAGCAGTTGCCATTGACACCTTTGCCACGGACAGATGCGAGACCCGGCCGACCTGCGACGCTCCGCGCTTCCCAGAAGCCACCCCCGGTGCGTACAGATGGTGCATCGGTATCGTGACGTATCATGACATACAGACCAGCGAGTCCCTGGTGCCCAACTGCTCCAGCAGCAGCTATATTAGTGGCACAGCATTAATTAGCACAGGAGAACACGGCTACACAGACCTCGCCGCACCAGCCTGGAGCCGCCCGGCTCAGACCCCCACAAACCCATCCATCCGGCACGCCGGGAGGGGGGCAAACGCCCCCAGGACCCGGGACTGGCCACACAACGAGCTGTGTCCCTTCCTACAGCCTGCCAAGCTCACAGCAGCACCGACGGACGGCAGAAAGCGTCCCACGGACACACACGCGGCCCCTCCATCCCTCCCCTAAGGATGGAGCATCCCCGCCGGAGCTCGTCCCGGCTCGGTGCCCGGGCAGGCAGCAGGTAGGCATCCCTGGAAGATGTCACCACCAAAGGTGAAACTCAAACGTTGCACGCAGCTGCTGCGCGTTAGAAACTCCAGCCAGGCAATGTGCTCTGCGCAGATGCTCGTTTAACGAACCTCCACCATTACTTACCCAAACACAGGTTGGTGAGAACAGTCCTACTGCTACAGCAGTCTGCTGGTAATCAGAAGACTTGAAGGCAGCGAAAAGGCACTGCAGGCAGCAGCAGAGTCCCTTTCCGAGGCGGGCAGCAGTTTTTAAGAGGTCCTTCTCGTGTTTCTGCACCTTTAGCAAGCCCGTTCCTTACGGGTTCCCTCCCTAAGGGACCCACACAGCTTGGAGCGAGTCCTGAATTTCTGCAACAATTTCTCTGGCAAATGAGGCCTTTCAACAGAATCGCGGGTGGAAACACACGTCCAGAGCATCCCTTCTTCCACCAGCACAAAGTTGTTACCCACAAGCCCTTAAGCGCACCGTTAACTCCAATTTTAAAAGGATCAAGCAACAAGATTACCCAGGAGCTGGTCTCCACGGGCGGGGGACCACGCTGCAGGGACACCAAGTCACCCGTCACAGCCAAATATTTCCTGGAGTTCAGGTTCGGTTTTTCTGGGCACTGCTCTGGCAGGTCCCCAGCGGACATCATGCACCACAGCCACCACCAGCTCCGGTGGTCCGATCACACTCTGAACGCTGTGATGACCTTTGACATTCGCAAGATCTATATCTGCATCTCCGCTGCTGCAGGAAGCATCTACCCAAAACAACTGCAAATCCAATTAACAGATTAATCCCTCTCCCCAGAGGATTCAGCGCAGCACAAAGCCTCTGAGCTGCACCGCCACCGAGAGCCGGGCCAGACCGCGGGGCTGCGGTGAAGACAGGAGCCTGGAGCCCACCAGGCTGGTCCGCTCCTCGCCAGGAGCCGCCAGGTCGGCCGTCCCACCAGGGCGCAGGCTGGTGGCACCTTGGTTCTTCGGCAGCGTCAGACAGGAGCCGGCTCCGTGCCCAGCTCCAGCGTGCCCAGTGGAGACGGCTCTACCCCCCCATCCCTCCGCGATGCTCACGGGCGATTTAAAAGCTGTACAGGGTTTAAAACTCTTGAAGCCCAGCATCCTCCACTGAGGCCAAACAGCTCCATAGCACACAACCGGACCATGAAGGTGTCACCAGTCCCGATTTTACCATGCCAATTGCGTATCAGAGGAAAGACATTATCTACCAGAGGCTCATTTCAGCTCAACAATGGAAGACTAATTACTGCATGTCCTGCCCTTTCATAGCACCGTGCTTCAGTCAGAGCAGCATTCACTAATTCAAGAGGACCTTCCAGAATAACCAACCCCAAACCAAAACCCACCTCCAGCCCCGGAGGACTTTCCTGCAGGTGCTGTTCAGCCCCAGTCTGGTGGAAACTGCCCTCAGCTCCGCTTCTCTTGGGAAGAAAAAAAACCCAACCCTTCCCATGACTTTGCCATGGGGTAGTTTTAAAGGGGGACAAAAGGAACAGCACTTTGAGTAGCATCCGAGGGACCTATGCAGGAGCCAGACATGGGCCAGAGTCACCCAAGCACTTGCACACATGGGACTGGAGCTCCTCAGAAGGGTCTACAAAGCGTTCCTGCACTGAGCAAACCTTCACCGATCAGACATGCAGCTGCGTGCTCGTCACGCCAGCTTCTCAGCTCCCCAAAAGCCACCGCAGCAACCACTGAGGATGTGAGGAATGGCACAAGGAACCCCTCTCAGAGGAACTCTGGGGATGGGTCTAACCCTCTGAGGACCAGAAACTGGGCAGCAGCCCAGAGAGCTGAGCAGGGAGAGTGGCAGCATCCCCCCCAGCTCCTGGGAACGCCACGGCAACGGGGTTCGGACAGAGGGACCGCCCTGCCAGACGCCTGCACCCGAAAACTCCAGCCACAGAGCCGATTACAGCTCAAGTACTTTATTATCGCCAGGTTCTCCCTCACCACCCGGGATTATCCCGTCTACACGCAGTTGCTAAAATCTGATGGAGAATTTACAAAAAATGTGAAGTGCTAAGCAGCCGGCGAGCAGAGACCCAGGCTCCGAGGTGGCATTATTACGCTGCTAACTCTTTTCAGTAAGGCAAACGTGCAGCATCGCTACCGATTTTTTTAAAAAAGCCAGCGCCGAGCAGGACGGGGCAGCCCGGGTCGCTGCGCCGGAGAGCCGGCACGGCTGCACGCCGCCGGGGACGGGCAGTTTTCCAGTGCCCACCTTAATCAAAGAGCAGCTCCTCGGAGTGACATGTACCACAGGAGAGGCGATGACATGAAAACACGGCCGGTTTTGAGCACCGACGGCAACAGCCACAGCAGCTCTCCCAGCACAGGGCGGCTGCTGAGTGTTCACCCAGTTCCCGGGGTGCTGGGAACCCGCTGGAGCTGCTGGTCCCGGTCCATATGGTGTCACCCAGGGGGTCCTGAGCCCCCGCAGCCATCCCGGCACAGGCAGCATCACAGCAGGGCAGGCAGGACAGCTAGGGACTGATGTGGCCACCTCCATCACCTCTTAGACACGGGATCTGTGTATTTTTATGTTCTTTTGACACCTCCTGTCCCAGAAACGGCATCAGAAAAGTATCCGCGTTCAGAAAAGAAAGGGTTAAGGAGGGGAAAAAGGGAAATAATCTCACATTCTTTTCTGTGGAGGCTGGAAACAGACGGGAGCTGCAGCGACAGCCAGAGCATCCCAAAGTCCCGCCTGACCCCGGGAGCAGCTTTCCCCATCCCCTCGCTCACAGAGGGGACGCAGGGAGGGAGCGGCGGGGGCACAACGCTAACGCAAGTGGCAATTATGGACACCCCCGTTTGCCGCTGCCTCCAGTAAGGTATGAAATAACCCAGACCCAGCGCTCCTTTCCGGCACTATCAGCAATCAGGCGCAGGGACCGATAATGTAAAGGTGTTCCCAGGAAAAGCCGTACCTTTGGCGAGCGCAGCCTCAGCTAAAACATTTTTCAGCCCCTGTTTACACACCCCGCTGGGAGGGGGTTGTGTGCCCGGCTGTTATCAGCTCCGGTAAACTGCAGCCAGAAATTTTATCTTAACTTTCTTCTGCACGGAGCAGCTGCCACAATAAATATCGGCAAGATCAACAAAGCGAACAGTCCGGGGAGCAGCTGCTCGTCACGGGTCCGGGCTGAGCAGGAGCTGCCATCACCCTCCCTCGAACCCGCTCGCACCAAGAGGGGACGGCGCAGCGATTCGGAAACGTTTTTAAACCGATCCCCAAATCCTCCAGCCACACACCGAAGGCAGGGCGGGGGGCTGCGGGAGGGCACTGAGGATGCCTGCTGTCAAACCGCCGTCCTCAGGTGAGGAAGAAGGACCACCAGAAGACACCAAAGGCGGTTTTTAAGGGCAAGCAAAGGCTGGAGCTGCTCTGAAGGGCAGGCGGGGTTTGTGGTCCCCGGGCTCCTGCCCTCGCACGGCTGAGCCGCCTCCGAGAAGGCTTTGCCAAACCTTCACTGCCAGGACAGAGCTGCTGCGTCTTCGGGGGCAGAAGGGGCAGAAGGGGCAGCCCCTAGACAGCGAGGTCTGCCCAGCCCCTGCAATCTCGGCCGCTGCATGCACCGCACACAAGGCTCTTTTGTTTTATTTATTAAACAGATTGCTATAGGCAGCTTCAATCCAAGCGATAAAATCGGTTTCCATAGACACTCACTGCTTCCCCATGAAAACGCCGCCGCAGCCAGCGAGCTGTGCACAGCCAAACTGGAGCAGCCCGTGGATGGGGTAAAGCAGCGGCTGATGCTGAACACAACACGGCGAAACCACAACACGACGAAGCCGCAGCCCGGCCCCTCCGAGGGGGCTCCCCAACTGCTTCGTCAGCCTTTCGAGTCACTTCAGCTCAACCTCTTCTCTGCTAATTGACCTCCTCGGAGAGACCGTATTAATGAGGACGGTTTGCCATCGCCTAGCACAGGGATGCGGTGAGCCAGACCCGCGGGAGGAGTTGTGCACGCGGGACTGCAAAGGCAACAAGACCAAAACCCATCTCAGCCTGGTGAGAGCCTTAACGAGAGGCTGCAGCACCCCCGGGGTTGGGGGGGAGGGGGGGGCGGGGAGAAGAACTACCTCGAACCCCTTTTGCACAGGGAGACAGCAATGAGGGGGAACGCAGGAGCCACATCCGAGCGACGGGAAGACTGGAAAGGCAGCTCCCAGATGACTTACCAGAGGAATAAATGTAAGGAGGGGAAAGGAGGCACCGAGCATCACAGCCACGACGCCTGCCGCAACTCGGAGCCGACACGGGGCGCCCGCTGCGTCGCACCGGGACGCCGCAGGCAGCCTGCCGCAGCCCTCGCATGGCCCTGCCGCACTCGCCGGGGCTCGGGGTACGGCCGCAGCCCCGCCACGCACAGCCCCGGCGCCGGGCGGCGTCCAGCGGGAGAAACACCGCTCCGGCACCGCTGGCCTGCCCGGTCCCTCTCGCCTGCCTCATCCCCTTCACCAGAGGATGAAGGTGTCAGCGCTGCCTCCGCTCCCAGAGCGGAACCTGCTGCTTTGCTCTCCTTTGCGGAGCAAGACAAAAAACGCCCGCAAAGCCGCTCGCCGCAAACACCACGAGCTGACAGCGCTCCGAAATCCCGACACTAAGAATAGCAGGCGTTTTTTGCCTTTAAGCTACATTAACAGCAAACACTTTTACCATTCACATGAGGCAGGATCAGCTCCACGTTAAGCTTTATCCCCATCAACAGAAAAAACGTGGTTTCATCGCTGCGCTCGCCGCCTGCTCCGGACTGTGACTCCATTTAGCAGCAAATCGGTGACTTACCCAATTCTTTCGATCCTTGGCTTTCGCTGGCCAACTCTCCCATCTTAACCAGAGCATCAAAGTATCCTTTTGCTGCGTACGTCATACCTAAAAGCATCAAAAAATGCAGGTTATACTCTCTTTAAAAGCTCTGATAACTTCTATGGCACCAAACAGTGCTAAACACCAAAATAGACATTACTTCAAAGGGCTTAACCCCACAGGGAGGGACTAGACAACAAACAGAGGAAAAATGAGCGAAGAAAGCTCGAGCAGCAAGATTACAGGGCTATTTAGGAGAGGGAAAAAAAAAAAGCTACATGCAGGACCTCGGTGGTTTTCATTCCAGTGTAACCATCCGCCTGCTTAATGCTGCTCAGAAAAATCACTGTGGAATAATTGAATATCACAGACTTTCATTATAGTTCAGTCTTGTTTGTTGACATTCCAGCTACACGCTCCACTTTAATCAGATAAGCAGGGGGTTTCCTCTAATCACGAGAACATGTTGTACGGCTTTAGCTCAACACCGTCAAATTATGTGCTGAAGCCTCTTCCAGCATGAGTTAGTCATTAAGAGACTTCCTTCAGATGCCCCCACAAGCTCAGCGATCCAAAGTAAAGGATGACCAAAGACAATTTAAAAAAATTACAGGAAGATCTCGGGCTTCAAAGCGGATTCGCAGCAGGGATGTGAGAAAAATAGAAGTCGAGCCATCATACTGGTTATCCACAAAACACCGCACTTACAGTGTGTCCAAATTAAGCCGTGATAAAACAGCACGTTATGGACGGACTCCACCGCCCGGGTAATTAAAAGCTGCGTTATCAATACAACATTTGAGAAGAACAAATAAAAAAAACCCCCACAGTCTCAAGGGCAACCTCTTCCCCCGTCAGACCCTGCCTCTGTCCCTCCCCTGCTGCCTGCGCCCCGCTGCGCACCCAAATCACGGAGCCCGGCTTCGGCAGCGCCCTGCGGCACAGCTGGGAAACGCGGGGCAGGGCGTGCGGAGTGCCCCGTCCCTGCGGGAGCAGAGTCCGCAGCCCCCGCGCAGCGGACCGGCATGGACGGGCGCTTCCCACGTCACGGCCAGTTGATCCATTAAAACCTGGTTAAAAACAGCACCGAGAACTGGGAAGAAAGCAGCGTGCAGGGGAGCGCCCGTACCTGGGAAGGGCAGGGGGTCTGGAAACCCTTCACCCAAACACCCCGGAACCTCTTGGGGGAAATAAAATCCGCCCCAGGGGCAGAGCAAGAAGGCACAGACCCTCCCCAAAGGTCGGGTTTCAAACGCCGTCGTGTAACAATATCAGACACCACGATATTTTTTTTTTTTTTTTTTTTCCACTGGCTTAAGATTATGACAGCCTCTGCCCTTCCAGGCATTTTCACTGAGCCAATTAAAGAAATGAAAGCCGAGAGAGAGATGTGCAGCTCTGAAGGGAGCAGAGCCCTCCCCGAAAGAAAGCGGCTGCCTCTGGGGTGGAGGGGAACCTGCCTTAAACCTCCTTAAGACAGAGCCGAGGAGGACCCGGGCAGTATGTAAAGTCGTTTTACGTCAAAATAGTCCATTTTTGTTTTTCATCAATTCATATTTTATTTTTCATCGTTTAAATCTGCACCTCCCCAATGGTTCCCAATAGGACCCTCTATTCCCAATCAAGAGCTGCCACCAATATTTTTTAGGTTTCTTCTTTCCCCTCCAACGCATTCTTCTGGGCAAACTGAAGACTTCAGTAACACGCCTTTAAGCATAACTTAAAATTGAAATTCTAAACATTTTTAAGTAACGTTTAAAGATCAGCTGATTGGAGAGGTATTTGTAACCCAGTCGCCACCCAACACTTCTAACACTCTGCATTTTTGCAAAGCGTCGCACTGAGGTCCAAGAACCATCTCCCCAGTTTCCTCCCCTCACTTTCCCAGGATAAAGGGAGCACCCCGGGCTGGTTTTCCAGCTTCCTTCCCCTCCGAGGCCACGCTGTCCAGCCGGACCCTCACCAGCCTCGCAGCCCCCGGCACTGCAGCAACAATCACATCACCAACGCGCATTCCACTTACTTGCTAAGGCCTTTTCATAGGTCTTCCCCATAGAAATGAAGTTCCTGAGGCTGGGGTTGAACTGCTCCATGATCGTCTAGAGGAAAGAGAAGAACATCGCCGGGGTTAGCAGAGAGGATGGGGAGCCGGACAAGAGCTGCTCTGCGCTCCCCCGGGGCGGCCGCGCTGGACTCCACGCTCATAAACGCAACAACAGAGAGAAAGAATCCTCCCACACCTCTCGCAGCAACTCAACCCCAGCTTCCCATCTGCAGAGGACACTGGTTTTACACCCAGAAGCCCCAAGTATACCCGTGTCTTGCAAATAATGCACAAAAGCAACGGCCCCATTGGCCTGGAAGGGCAAATATTCCTCTCATTTGGGGTAAGTCAGAAGTACGGGACGGGGCCAGCACAGAAGTAGCCCAACGTTAAACCAAACACAACGGTAAGAGCTGTCGAACGCAGCCAGGACGTCAGCTGCGGGCAACAACCCGGGCTGCCACGTCGAGCCGTGCCTCCTCCGGCCCTCCGCGCGAGCGTCGGAGCCACCTTCACCCCTCACCAAGGACAACCGCTCCAGAGGGCTCTTCCCCACGCCAGCTCCGGCGCTGCCCTGACCCCAGGCGAGAGCAGAGCCCAGACACGGCAGGGAGCGGGAAGGTGCCCCAGGTATCCTCCCTTCACCCCACAGCTTTATCGAGGAAGACCGAGCTTGGGTTTGGAACGCCACGAGGCGGAGGGTCAGCAACGAGGTGGCTCTGCAGTGCCCAGAGCGAGATGCCTCGTGCAGGTGCTTCACCGCAAGAGATGCGAATGCCCCAAGCCAGAAAATCATCAGATATAGCAAATATAACCCTAATAATAACCATAAGCGGCTGTTTGAGACGGCAGGCAAGGGTCCTCAGACCAACCACAAAGTGGACCTGAGTTCTGGGAGACGATGGCTGGCGATGTCCCGCTCCTGGGGTGGCCTCGGAGGGCAGCGCCAGCTTGGGCTGTCACGGACAAGCAGGAAGGGCTGGAGAGCGGTATTCGAAATAACCACCAAGGAGCTGGGGACAGAACAGAGGCACCATCGTCCCCACCGAGCTGGGGAAGGACGTGCAAGGGATGCCACCGCGGGCTCAAAGCGCCCGGTGTCGCTTTCCACCTGCCTACAGGTGCAGACCTTGGGGTGCCGGTGAACACCAGGAGCGCCGTCTGACGGCTTTTCCTCCTTCGCTTTAAGGTCCTTATTTAAACACGGGGTGGGGAGGGGGTGGGGGGAAGGAATAATCGGATCACAAAGAAGAACGGCTCTTTGTACGTTTGGCACCGCAGCTCCTGACCCTCCCCTGCCAGCGCCATTCAATCCCCGGCGCCGATAGCATCTCTCAAACCAGACACCGATTCCCAGCCGGGCCGTGGAAGAGACAACAAAATCTCCATTCTCTCCCCACGAATCTGATCTCCACCCCAAGCGCAGCAGCCCCAGAGCCGGTCCCAAGCCCCTGCCCCACCTCGGGGACAGCCCCTCGCCAAGGCTACCGCCGGGAAATTAAATTTAATGCCCAAAATGTCCCCGCACACCCCAAGCGGGGATGCATGGGTGATCCCCCCGCGGGATGCAAGGGCTCCGCGCCCCCCCACGTCGCGCTGCTGGCAGCGTCCCACCCCGGGAAGGGGAGGGAAGACGACCGACAGACACTTATGGCGAATAAGCTGATTAAGCATCTGTCACCTCATCCGAGGCTGGCCAAACGCTATAAAGCTCATTTTCCGCCTGAGGCATTTTTATCCCAAGTTCCTGCCGCCTGGCCTTTGGGCAGCGTGACGGTTTGATTTTTCCCGGGCGGGCGTGCAAGGCTCAGCCAGCACCTCCCCCACCTCAAAACAGCCATTTTCTCCTTTCGGCGCGCGGGAACGGGCGTGCGGTGCCAGCTCGGGGCCAGCGTCCAGCGCGCAGCCCGGGGCCCTCACCCCGCTGCTGCTATTCCTTGGCAGGAGAAGTCCTTGCCACCCTCCAGGGAGTGCACGGCGGCGGCCCCGCTCCCGGCTGGAGCGCGGTGGGATGTGGCCGGAGCACCAACCCAGCCCGAGCCACGATGCCCGAGAAGCCGTCGCAGCGCTCCGTGTTTTCGGCTCCGTCCCGCGGCATCTCGCGCAGCCCTGCAAAGGGCCGGGGGTGACTGCGGAGATCTGACAGGCGAGCACGAGGCTAACGAGAAACTCCACTGCTAATTAAGGCTGCGGGGTGAAGCTCCGCTGCACCACAGCACGCGTGGAAGCTGCGTTGGGGCAGCGCAGAGCGGTTTAGTGAACACACTCGGCTTGAAAGGAGAAAATTAACCTGTAGCAACGAGCCACGCAGAGAGTCGTTTTGCCAAATTGTTGGAGACGATTGCACAGGAGTTAATTAACACTGCCGAGGATTGCTCCATCCTTCCCACATCACGTTTAACTTTGGTCAAAAATGCACCCGCGTTACCCCGCGAGGCGGCCGAGGCGTGGGACCGCTGCCCGCGGCGGGGACAGGGACAGGGACACGTCCCCACCGCCGCAGAGCCGCCGCTACAGCCGCCGCCACACTCCAGCTCAGCCTGAGCAGTCTTGAGGCAGAAGAAATATTGGCAGAATTTCTGTGGGGAAGTGATTTTTAAACAGTTTGCTAGGTTGAGCGCAGCAAGTGTTTACGTATATGTATGTATCCATGTATATATAAATAAAATGATTTTCGCAGCAGTGCCTATGTAAACATATCTTCCTCAAGCATGAAACTTGGCGAATAAGTGACCGAGTAGGATCTGCAGGCAAAGCATCATCCGCAGGGCAGGAGCACTGGAGCCCCTCGGTGAGCGCCGGCCGTCCCGGCGGTGCGGCACAGCACGGCACGGCGCGCTGAGCGCGGCGGCAGCGATGGGGAGCAGCACCGTGCCCGACAGCTTAAGGCAGCCGAGCTGCTCTCTCGATCTGTGGGGTCTTGTGGGGACGGATGCAGTAGAACAGATTCACGGAAACCCCCCTCCAAAATTTAGCGCATCATCCCCAAACTGGAGGGAACCAAAGCACGGCTCAGCCCCGGTAGCTGCCGGCACCACTGGGGGCAGGATCCCGCTCCCCACGGACTGACAACTGCCATTTTAAAGCAATAAATAAAGAGAAAAAAGCCCGACAGAAAGAGTCCCACCGATGAGCCGGAGAGGGGGGAGGCAACTCTCTGCCGGCCAAATTAAATTGACAAAACCTTGGGAGGAAGTTTGCTGAAAGTGAGTGTTTTTAAGACATTGTCTGGAGACTCCAACACAAACAGCCCGGCAGGATGAGGATGTTGAGAAGGGCTCTTCACTACAGAGATAAAAATAGAGGTTTTCAATCTTCTTCTCACTCGCAGGGTGGGAAGGGAAGGCGACTCCAGAACTAACACACCTTCGCATCACCCCCAGGTGAGAAGCTGCAAAGCCACCAGCTGCCGAGGAGAAAATAAACTTATTTATACTAGATATATTTATGTCACGGAATAGGCTCAACAGGCAATCACTTCGCACGCCCAGGTCAGCCCGCAGAGTGCTGCGGCTGCTCCCGCGAGATGCAGGTCGCATCGCCGGTGGATGCGTCCCCGGAGCGGGGTGGGCAGAGGTGCCGGCACGGCTCCGGCACGGCTTTCCTTCAGCCGGTGGGGGGGGGGGTGTGCACCTTTGCCGGACGCTATGGCAAAACCAGCGTTCAGCAAAATCTCACCCTCCCTCAAATTTTGCTCCATCAGCACCACCCACAAGTTGTTTGCCTCCCACGCGCCGCCCGGGCAGAGAGTTTAGAAAAACACAGACAAAAAAAAAACCTGGCAGCTAAAGGTTGAAAGGGCTTTGCTTTGTTCCACTGCACTAAATTCCCTGGGTAATACCACTCAGCTCTCCGGGATTGGCACGGCTTTATTCAGCTGCCAAAAATGAAACTAATGCAAAGCACGAGGTCTCCAGGACACAGTCCTGCTGAATTCGGGGGGCGAAGAGGCAACAGACAACGAGGTGCCCGTCTGTCCCCTCGGAGCGCCCCCCACGTACAGCAAGGAGCTACCGCTGCTCCGACGCCGCAAGAGTCAGCCCGTAAGTCAAAGTTTAAGTCCTCCCCAAGAAGAAGATGGAAATGGAGCCGGTTCGGGTTGTATCAGGTTTCTCCTCCATGGGAAAGACCTGCGTGACACCTCCTTAAGGGCTTTTTAAAAAAAAAAAAAAAAAAAAAATTAAAAAGATGCTGGGCAGTTCTCCCCCGGTCCATCCCCGCTGCCTCCCAGGTAGCTCCTAAAACCGGGTATGGAGTGAATTAAAAAGCAGGTGGTCCTTTGCTCTGCTGGGGCAGGGGATGGCCGCGGTCTGCGGGGCCCCCAGGCGCTGCACCAGCTGCGGTGCGCGGCCGCAGGGCTGCGACGGGACCTCACCCCGCACGGCTGCGTCGGGCCGGCAGCAACGGACACGCTGCCCCGCTCACAGAGCCGTAATTACAGCCGGACTTCATGTCCGGTCTCTCCTCCCCACGGCAACGGGACAGACAAGCGGGGATCGCGGTGAGGAGGCGCCTGGGTTTGTCCGAGGGATGAGCATCACCACCACCGCCGCCGCAGCGCGCGCCGTACCCTGGGCCCCTCTCCCAGCCACCCCCCCCGCAGGGACAGCCCGGGCAGCGCTCGCTGGGCACGTCCCGGACACCGCAGCCAACGCAAGTGATGGACTTTGAGCTAAAAAGCCAACTTCAGGGTGTTCCTAGTCCCATGCTTTGTTGCCCAAACACAGCAGTGAGGCGCCATGGCTCCTTGCAAGGCTGACGCTGCACAGTGGCCCGGGTGGCCCGGGCTCAGCCTGGCACCCACGGCGTTCCTGGGTGGCCCATGGGTGACAGCAGGACGTTGCGTGACCATGACAAGTGCCATCAGAGGGGGAAGCGCTGTGGGACTCTCCAGTGCAGCACAGTCGCGCCGCAAAGGCGGCTCAGCGATAAGGAAGTTGGGTTTCTAAATGGGTCAGTGCTGCTCCAGGAACACCTTCATTATTTCTGTGTTAATATTTAATGCCCAAACCAACCCCTGCGCTGCCTCCGTCTCCGCGGGTCCTGCCCTGCGCCGGTGGAAGACAGCCCCGGAGTTTTAAGAGCCAAGTTTCTGCTGGGAGGGGAGCCACGCCGGGCTCGTTAGCGGGGCTGATTGCAGCTGCTTACAACACACCCACCTCACGCTCCGCCGCCGGGAACGTCCCCATCCAGCCCAAGTCCCCGGTGCCTCGGTTGTACCGTAACACACAACACGGCCGCCGCGTTTCACGCACGGAGCTGCTGTGCTGCATCCCTCCCGCATCCCTCCTCGCCCCACACTCCCAAAACTCGCTCCGAGCCAGCAGGAACGGCCGAGCCCCTGTCCCCCACCACGGCTCTCCCGAGGTCTGCCCTGGAGACAGACGGCACAACCGGAGCTCAGCACAGTCTTTACTGGAGAAAGAGCTGAGGAGCAAAGGAACTGGGGGGAAAAGCCCCAGTGTCGCACTCTAAAGGCACATAGTTTCTACTGGCTGTGGTGTCAGAGGATGAAGGGACTCAATTTTCAGGGCAAGAGCTCTGAACGTCTTTGTAACCGGGGTCTGGGCTTGAAGGAAAGCGGAATGGGGACCCGCACGGTGCGCAGAGCCCCACCAGCACCGCCAGGGAACCCCCCGTCGGCACCCACCAGCAGCCACCCCGCACGGCAGACCCGTCCCCAGTCCCCCGGGGTTGGGACCGCCGCTGCCGGGCCGGGAGGGTCACACAGCCCCTTCCCGCAGACATCGCGCCCGGGGGCTCGACTCGGCCAAAGGCTTCAGCCCGATGAGCCCAGCACAGGGGATGTCTGACACGCGCTGGCCTCCGCCGTGCCCTGCAACACGAGCAGCGAAACCGTAGCCACGAGCAGACTCAACGCACCACGGCACCGAAGGCAAAGCCAGCGGCTGCCTCCATCCCCGGGAGCAGCGCCTGTGACCAGCGGGAGCGGCGGCAGCACGGGAAGCCATTCGGGCTACCTTCGGCAAGCCAGGAGCTACCTGCCTTGTAACCCCTCTTAACCCACAGGGTTCAACACCCGGCAGTCGTACCACCTCAGCCGAGGGGGGAACCCCTCTCCGGGCCCGCAGCAGCACGATGCGCCGGCAAAGGGGACAGAGCAGCCCTGCGCTGAGTCCCCACCGCTGCCTGCGGCCAGTGCGGAGCCCCGCTCCAGCCGGGCCCGGCTGCGGAGCCGAGACGCCGACAGAGACGCAGCCCTGGCAAAAGCACGGTGCCCCCTAAAACCACCGCAGCCCCGCGCCCCACTCCCCGCGGGGCGACGAGCCCGGCCTCCCCCCGCCACCCTCTGCAGGTATCGCCGGGGAAGGAATTCTGCATCGCTCGACCCGCTCCCCCGCGGCACAGGCGCACAGCACCCACCGCCCGCGGGAGCCGCCCCGGTGCCCGGCCAAGAGGGGGTTTCCCACGGCCGTGGGGCGGGAAGCCCCCACGCAGGGAGCCCAGCGCATGGAATTCGGGGGTGGCACGAGCTGAGTCCAGGGGGCAGCTCCTTCCTCCTCTGTCACACCGCCTTGTCCCTCCGCTGGCAAACACACCAAGCCACCCACAATTTCCCTTCTGATTCACTTGAGCAAGAATCGCTCCTCTTCCCTCTGGACTTGGAGATAATGAGGCAAGAGGCTGTTATGCCGGCAATAACATTTATTACAGCTGATGTGTAGCAAATGACTATCAGGAATTGCGCCTGCATTTGTGCAAGACAATTAGGCTTCGAGTTCAGGGTGTTTTTAAGCAAACACCTCTTCAAAAGCAGAGCTTTTCATACATCATCGCAAAACAATCTTCCACACGCAGGAATAGCTTTAAAATGAAATGGAGGTTAGCCCGTAAACGGCAATAACCGAAGGTGTCGTAAATGAGACAGATTCATCTCCGCGGGAAGGAGGGACTGCCGGCGCCTCCTCTCTGCACACAGACGGCCCCGTGCGAGGGACGAGCGGTGCCGGGGCAGCCGCCCTCCCACCCCGCCGCTGCCACGGGGCCCACGAGTGAATCAGCGCCAGGGAAGGTGGGATTACGTTGGCGGAAGGTGCCAGCAGCCTCCGTCTCCCTCTGTAATTACTACACATGTGTAGGCAGCTGCCTGTAGTGGCAGCATCGGCAAGGGGGCGGCTGACAGCTCCTCCACCATCTCATTAGCACAGTCACTCCGAGGGCGAGCGCTGGTTCTGGAAAACGATTACAGTGGGCTTCCCGAGCAGAGCGCCTCGGGAAAGCCTGCGCGGGAGATGGTGCCTGGCACGGGGAGCAGCCAGGGAGCTGCCTGCTCCGGACCTCGCAGGGAACCGGGTCGACCCCCCGGTCCGGCGGCTGCCGGAACCCCGGCAAGACGACGGCGGGGGCGGGAAGCGAAGCGTGGGGCTGCCATCCGTCACAGAGTCCTCATGGCTGGAAAAGACCTTTAAGATCATCGAGTCAAGCCATTATCTAACTCTACCAGGCCCACTTCTAAACCACGTCCCTCAGCACCATATCTACACAGCTTTTAAACCCTGCGGCGTGGGGTTTGGTAGCTGCGAGGTGAGGGCCAAACCTCCCCCGCTATTGTGCCCCTTCCTCGGGGTTCTCTCCTCCTGACCACTGCCATGTTCCGGCTACTGCACGCGCCAGAAAAGCACGGGCCAAAAAACTTCCTTGGTCAGTGGGGATGTAAAGCACCGGGGCTGGTTTTGGACTGGGAGGCTCCAAAGCTTACAGAGCTCCAGAGAGTCCACGCAGCCCCTGAGCCCCCCGCCCTCGCGCTGGGCTCCAGCGGGTCACAGAAGCCCTCAGAGAAACAGGCAAACACCCGGTTCCTGCACACACCCCACGGCGCACATCTCCAGAGGCCAAGAAAAGCATTGTCTTCTTCAGAGGAGAAAAGGTTCCTCGTTCACTGCAGGAACGGATCAGGACTGTCCCCCTCCAGCTCCCACCGCAGAGACGCGGACGGTGGGTAAAACCACGAGATTTGCCTCCAGCTCCACGTCCTCACTCCCAACACGCCGGCTGCTCCCACTAAAATACCAAGACATTGAAGTGTTCACTAACTGATAGAGACCTTTGGACTCCTCTCGAGTCCATCCTGGGCTCTTGGGGCCCCTCCGCACTCCAGCCGGATCAGCCAGGCTTCAATGGAGACAGCGCTGCCGCGTGCTCCGGGCCAAGGGCACTCCGCTCCATCTCTACACCCGCAGCTCAGGAACGATGGAGCCGATGGTCAGAGGCAGAAGCGCCCAGGCAGCGTTCACCCTTCACCCCTCGTATCTCAGGGGAACGAGCTTCATTAAATACAGTTGTCACGATGGCACAAGCCGCCCGGCACGCTCCTTACCGGGCTGCACCCGGGCGCCCGGGGAAATTGCGACCTGCTCCGCAAACCTGTCATTAGCACAGTTCTTCGAGGACAACACACCTCAAACAACAACTGAGTCACCAACTGAAACTCTTCCCAGCAACTGTCCCCAGACCGACCCCACCGTCGCTCGGTCGGGGTGAGGAGCTCCCACAGCTCCCAGGGCTGAGCCGTGCGCGGGGACCCGACCACATCAACACCCCGCGGCGCCGGGTCTGCCCTCCGAGAGGGCCCCGCACGGCCGTGGGTACCTCAGCTGCGTTCCGAGGGTGGGAGGGAGCGGCAGACACCCGGGCCCCAGCCGCAGGTAAACGCCGGGAACTCCACTCACAGACCTGTTCTACGTTCCCAGTAGCCAACATTTTGGGTGCCATTAGCTCCATGCCAACAGCTGTTACGCCCCGGGAGCCCCAAACCCGAGACTTTAGAACTTCACTACCTCGGTATTTTTAATACCAAATTTTTCTATCAGCGGTGTCAGGGTTGTTTCTTTTTCTGCTGAACGCTCCCAGGTAACTCAATCTCACCACTTAAAACGCAGGAAACCATGCAAGCTTTCCAGTTTAACAAACGACATCCTGCATTACATGTTCGGCTAGAAAGGGTTTATGCGACTCGGTCAGAGGACCCAGCGGAGCAGAAACCACTTCCTTCACGAGGAAAATCAAAGCACATAAATTATTTTATTTTTCTCGTGACTCGGGGAGCGAAGCAGAAGGAAAAAGAACCCCGAGAGGTTCCCAAACTCCAGCTACAACCGAGGCAGCGAAGAGGCTCAGGTGGCGTTTAACTGCTGCAGGAACGCGAGTGACAGCGGCAAAGCTGCCCCGGCCCGGGGTGAGGCGGGGACAGCCCGTGGGAGAGGGCAGGTTCCCACGCGGGCTCCCGTCCCCCCCCCCCACTCCCCGCCGGCTCCCCCCCAGCGCAGCGCCCGGGGATGGGGGGGGGATGGGGGGTTCGGGGGGATGAGGGGGGGACGGGGGGCTCGGGCGCTCCGCACCGGCAGCCCCGAGCGCATCCCCGCGGCGATAAGAGCGGGGGCGGCCCCGGCGCCTCCTCCCACCGCCCCCGCGCCCGGCGGAGGATGGGAAGGATGGGATCGGGGGGGGGGGGGGGGAGGGTTGGGGGAAAAAATTAAAATAAAAGGGCGAAAAAAAATAAATAAATACGCCGGGGCCGGCACCTGTTGCCGGTCTGACCTTGTAGACATTCTCGGTGAGGCGGTGCACCTCCTCGGAGCGGGACATGGCGGGCGGGCCGGGCAGCACCATGGGCGGGCGGCGGCGGGGGCGCGGAGCGGCGCGGAGCGGGGCGGGGCGGCGGGCGCGGAGAGCGGCGCGGAGCGGCGGCCGCGACGCCTTTTATCAGCTGCCGACGGCCGCCACCGCCCCGCCCCGCCCCGCCCCGCCCCGCCTCGCCCCGCCCCGCCCCGCCCCGCCCCGCCCCGCCCCGCCCCGCGGGGAGGAGCCGCCGCCCGCACCGCGACCCACCGCACCGCACCGCACCGCACCGCGCCGGGAGCCGCTCCGCCACCCGCGGCGGCCGTGGGGCAGCGCCCGAGCGCGGCGTGGGGCGGCGGGAGGGGTGCACCGTGCTGTGCCCCCCCCAACCCGCCTCCTGGACCCCGCTATGCCCCATCCCCTGCCCTACTCCCTATCCTGTACCCCTCCATACCCCATTCCCCATCCCATACCCCATCCCGCATCCCATACTCCATTCCCCATCCTGTACCCCATTCCTTGGCCTGTAGCCCACCATACCATATACCCCATTCCCCATCCCATACCCCATTCCTCATACCATACGCCATCCCATGTCCCATTCCCCTTTCGGTACCCCATTCCCTGGCCCGTAGCCCACCATGCACCATTCCCCATCCCGTACCCCATTCCCCATACCAAACTCTATCTCATACACCATTCCCCATCCCACAACCAATTTCCCAACCCACACCCAATTTCCCATCCCGCATGCCATTCCCCACCCCATACCCCCACTATGCCCCATAACCTATGCTACACCCCCTGCTATACCCCATATTATAGCCCCCAATACTCCTTGCTATACCCCTACTTTACCCCACCCTATATCTCTTGCTGTGCCCCACATCCCTGAGATACCTCATGCCACAGCCCCCACTGTACCCCCCACCCTCGCAGTACCCCCGTTGTGCAGTGTGGGGTGGACGGGGGAGAGGCAGAGCAGCCGGTGGTTTGCAGGGCACCGGTGTTACACGGGGAAAGATGGGGAAGGCCATCTGGGAGAGCAGAGGTGGGATGAGCCATCAGCCGGTGTACGGCCGGCCCGGTGCGGCACATCTCACGGTGTTGTCCTCAGCATGGGGAGACCAGCCCAGCCAGGAGGAGAGGCAACCCCCGCCTGCCTGTCCCCTCACTGCCCCCTCGCTGTCCCACCGCCTGGCCGGCCGGGACAGCCGGGCTCACAGCTCGTCACCCCGCAGACACCGGGATTCCCCTGGGCGGCCCTCGCCAGCCCTCCCGGCCGTCAGGTCCCTGCGGGATGGAGAAGCTGTGGGTCCCCGTCCTTCCCGTCCCTCGGGCCAGCGGCAGCAGCATTAGCACGAGGCGAGGAGCGGAGCCGTGTCCCGGAGCCAGCGCCCCGCGTCGCCCTGCCTTGCAGCCCTCCCCACCGCGGCTGCTGCTCTTCCACGGCATCATCCCCAGTTCTGAGGGAGCTGTACGTGGCCGGGGGGTCCCCGCGTGCCCGTGGGCAAACAGAGGAGGAACATCTGGAGGGCACCGGGCTCAAACTGCCACCGGCTGCCTCGTCCTGGCCCTCGGGCCAAGCCTTCCTCTCCCTCCTCTCCCTCCTCCTCTGCTGCGAGAAGCAGTGAAACAGTTAAGCAGCTGAGCATATTTTTCTCCCTCCGTCAATTCCGAGAACAAGGAGCCCAAGTACCTGAAACGGTCGATACCACGGCCCCAAACCTCCTGTTTCTACTCCCGTTGCTGCCTCCCGCCCTCCGTCCCAGCCCCGGCGAGGAGCGGGGGCGCACCGAAGGCAACCACTCATTCTGGCCACATTTGGGTCCCATTTTGGCTTCTACCCCCTCAGATGTTTCACGCTCCAAAGGACAGGGAAGAATTTACGACCCCTGAGAAGGCTTTTTCTCATTTTTCTGGGGCGGGCGGTTAACCCTGTCCCACCAGGGCTGAGAAGGAGAGGCGGTGGTGGGATGCAGCCTCAGGGGGGACCGGGGAAGAAGGCTGCCCCGGGAGACGTTCCCAGGAGGGATGCCCGGCTGTGCCGACGCAGGGCCCTCGCTGCGCCCCTTCCCCGCTCCAGCCCGCAATCCTGAGCTCCGTGGGCTCTGGCGGGATGCTCCTCCCACGGCCGGACAGCGGCACCTCGCTGGCTTTCCAGTGCTGGCGAAGGATTTCAGATCAAGCGTCCGGGAAGAGAGTGCCTCTATCCGCATCTCCATCACCTTATTTTTAGTTACGTTATGTAAGTTCTTCGCTACGTCATGGATGTGGGGGGTTCTTGCATCTAATTCCAGTGTGACAGCCCAGCAATTCAAACAAGCTGTTCCTCTGGTGAAGAAGATAAAAGGATTTGTAATTTCTCATAATAAAAGAGGCCTTTTGGGAGGACCCTCAGAGAATCTCTCGCATGGAGGCCTGCTCTGAGGCAGCCGCTCCACTTTCTTCCCATCCCCTGCTGCTCTTACTCCCCAGGAAATTTGAGCGCTGAAAACCTTTCTCCCTCGTACCCCCCCGCTCCCAAAGCGAGTCTTCGACCGGAAGCAGCCAGTGATTTCTTAGTCTCACAATAAGAGGTAGATTTGCCGAATTATAGTGGTCCCCGGCTTTTCCCGTGTCAAAAAAGTCTCAACTGGGGACAGCCGCCCAGGGCTGGTCCGTGCTGCCCGTGCTGCCGGTGCTGCCGGTGCCCCGTGGGGCTGTGCCGGAGCCCACGGCAGAGCTGCCGCCCCACAGCCGCCCGGAGCACCCTGGGAATTCGTGGCAGGAAAAACCTGCCGTTGCCTCGTGCCGTAACATTTGCTTTGATTGCTTTGGGTTGTTTTTTTTTTTTTGTTGTTTTTGTTTTGCTTTTGTTGCTCGCTGTCATTTTGTCAGGGTGATTCACTCCCCGGGGCTCGGCGGCAGCTGGAGCGTGCCCAGGGTAACCATGGTGGCAGAGTCCCTTATGGGTTACCTAAATCCCTGCGGCACCTCCTGGTGCTTGGCATGCCCCTTCGGCACCCAGGGACCTTCCACCGTGGGGGCCGCACCAGAGAAGCCAAACCGGGTGGGCACAACTCAGGAACGCCCCCACCATCCCATTAACGCCGGTGGGATAAGCACGCAGCAGTCCTGCTGGACGGCCCCGCCAGCCCCGGAGCACCATCCCCTTCCCCAGAGCCATCTCCCCTTTGCAAGATCGGGGTCTCTCCCCGGGGGTGACGGTACATCGGCACACGCGGCACCGGCCACCTCCAGCCCCGGGTGGAGCGAAGTTGCTGTGGCAACACCAGTTTATGTAATCCACCCCGCTCGGCTGCAGGTGTGGGGAGGAAATTGTGCTATTTCTGAAGTTTCATTAGGTTCCTTCTTAATTACCAGCGTGGCGTCATGCCAGCTCGCCCGGCCGGGTCACGCATCGCCGCGCAGGGACCGAGTGCCGTGCCAGGGCAGCGATGGCCAAGGGCGGCCGTGGCACGGGGCAACCGGGGACAGGCAACCGGTTGCAGGGGGACAGGAGGGTGCCCTGTTAGGGACCGCTCGCTCAGCCCACGCTGCCCGGAGAGCCTGTGGGAGCCAAGAGCTCCGCTGGGTTCCCAGCGAGGTGGGAACGCTCTCACCGCTCACCGAAATGCCTGCGCGGGCGGGTGCGGTGGCTGCCCGGGGAGGGACGGAGGGAGGTGGCTGCAGGGCGGCATAGCTGCCCAGGGAGGGGAAAACGATGCTGCGTG
This sequence comes from Vanellus vanellus, assembly GCF_965231255.1. Taxonomy (NCBI): domain Eukaryota; kingdom Metazoa; phylum Chordata; class Aves; order Charadriiformes; family Charadriidae; genus Vanellus; species Vanellus vanellus. The sequence continues at coordinate 14,290,458 of NC_138922.1, forward strand.
GGGTCAACGGGAGCTGCCGCGTCCTCAGCGCCTCAGGAAAGCCTCGTGTGACACAGGAGAGAGAGAAAAAATAAAGGTGAGTTGTAATCCCTCGCAGCTTTGACGATGACGTGTCGCCGGCCGATACAGAGAGGAGGAAGCAGCGGTGTAACCCCCACTCCCACCAACCTCCCGCGTCTCATCTCTGCGAGTGCCGCAGCTCGGGTGCGGGGCCCGGCAGCCGCGGGTGAGCTGCCCCCGGGGACGGCTCCGGGCGGTCGCTGCGTGCTCCTCGGCACCTCGAAAGACGACGGATGGCGTCAGCGTCGGAGGGACACCGAGCAGCGCACAGGGCGGCTTTGCAGGAAGCTGGACCCGCTCAAAGAAGCCGCCTCCATCTCTAACCCACGCGCCTGCCCAGCACGGTCCCAAGGAGGGGACGGGGGCAGAGGCTGCCCCGCTCCCGCCACAGCCACACTTCAGGCTGGCAGCACCCGGTGCCCCGCGTTCCCCTTTCCTCCTTTTCGATATGTACTGAAAGGGAAGGGTAAAGCCCCCCCCCCCCCCCCCCCCCCCGTGACCGCTACGACCAGCCCGGCTCAGGGCAGGCGCGTACCTGCAAGTGTCAACTTGTTAATGAGATTACCAGGAAATTTCCGTGTTTGTGTCTCGGGCAGATGGCTTCCCCATCAGAGCCCCAACGCGCTGCCGCCGCGCAGTCGGCTGCGAGCCCTCGCCGTTCTGCGCCAGGAGTTATTTATTTCTGAAATAACTTAAATGTGATTTTTCTGACAGCCGGGGGTCACTGGGGAATCAGCCCGGTGGGTTTGAGTAAAACCAAAGCAGCCACACGCAGGATGGGCTTTCCCCCCTCCACCTTGCCCAGCCCCGACTCCCGCCCCCATGCCTCTCCGCGGAACGGCCGGGGACCCCTCCTCAACGCCGGGCCGCCCCCTGCTTCTTTCTGAGCACCTCAGCACCCTCCGTGGGAGCGGGGGCAGCGAACCCCACGCCAATACCCGCGTCCCGGCGCCACCCGCCCCAACACGGCGCGGCTCTTCCCTCTGCAGCGCGGCCGTCGCTCACTGGGACGCCGGGAAGCGCGGCTGCGGTGCCTCACCGGTTCCCGTCACCATTTGTACTGGTGAGCGCCGGTCCCTCCGGCGCCACGGGCTCCACGTCCCTCGGGTGCGCCGCTTCAGATGGGCCACTTCCAGCGTGTCGTGCCCTGGGCCGCCTCGAGGCGCACACGCGTCTGCACCTTCTGTTTCGCAGGATCGGGACTTAAAAGTTGTGACAAAACTGGAGATTCCCCTCCTGGCCCAGCGGCTCTCAGCCAGTTAACCCCCCCCCCCCCCCCCCCCGAGCGCAAACAGCAAATCGAGCAAAGCCTTTTATTGCGGATTAAGCAAAGGATGAGCCATTCAGGCTCTTATTTCCCTGGGTGGGAGCTGCAGCTCTGAAATGCAGCGCAGAGTCTGAAGCCGCGGTGACAGCGATTTCCGGCTCCTGCCGCGCACTTTGCCGCGCAGGACTCCCCGCGCCCTACACAGCGGTCGGGATTATTTCACAAAGGAGGAAACTGAGGCACGGCCGAGAGGAGGAACTGCCCCCGGTCATCCCGAGCAGGTTTCCCCTAATCCCTTTGGAAGCAGCGTCTGAACCAGACTCCCCGCAGTGAAAGTTGCTGGTTCCAGGTGTTTCTATACCGGGAACCGTTTTGCTCACGGATGTGGCACAGCAGCTCCTTGCGTTGCTCTCGGCACCGGAGCGTGGCCCTGACACAGCGAGGGACACCGCTGGGCTGAGCCGAGCCGGGCGTCGGGAAGCGGCTCCGCCATCACCGGCCTTCCCGGAGCCGGGGCCGGGTGTCAGGTCCCACCGCTGGGGTCACTAAAGGCGACAGAATAAGTGGTGGCCCCGAGGAGGGAGCGCAGGGTGGGGGGAGGCGCTGGCAGAGCTGCTCGGCTGGCGCAGCCGTAGGGACGGACCCCGGGACCCCCCTGCTCCCGTCCCGCATCCTCCGAGGGAGTGGGATGCAAACGGCAGAGCTGTGTTGGTGGTGGTTGGGACGCTCTCCCTGCCGGGGTCAAAGCCGGCGTCCGCCGGCGCGGTGAAAATAAAGCAGGGCCCTGGCAGCCCCCCGGCTCCCAGCTGGGGGGGACGGGGACCTGCTGGCGTGTCCCCTGCAGCCCCCCGTGCCCTTCCCGCCTCCTGCGGCCATGGCACGGGCAGAGCCAGGCGGCTGTGGCACGGTGATGGCGGAGCCTCGGCTCTCCCGGGAGGCTCCTGGGGAGAGCAGGCGCAGGGAGGAGCCGGAATGACGGAGGAAACAGGGAGTGGGTGGGAGAACAAAGCGCTGCGGATGCCGAGAGCTGTGATGGGGACTGGGAAGATGGAGGGAGCGGAGGCACCGAGCGGGACGGGGAAGGCAGTGGCTGCTGGAGGAGGGGAAGGGGCAGCAGGAGGGCGGCGGGACTGGCACCGGCCGTGGGAGAGCCGGAGGGGTCCCCGGCCGCGCTGCCTTCCACGGGGCCCCGGGGGGGTCGGAAGGGAGAAATCTCTGCTCCAAAGCAAACAGCAAACCCAACCTCTGCTCAGCCACGCTGGGGTGGATGCGGGCAGGGGTGCGGGGCCGTGTGCTCCGGAGGAGCCCCGAAACGTGCTGGGGTCGGCGGTTCCCCCGGCTCGCAGGCTGCTGCGCGGCCCAGAGCCCCTCTCGCCCCTCATCTGCCCCAGCTCCGGCTTTCACGAGTGAGTAATGCTGAATTACAGATCGCTCGGGAGCTCTCTGGGGATACTTCTGAATAACAGGAATAGTTTATGTGATTTGCATAATTGGCATGATGGGATTTTGCATCACGTTGCTGAACGCGGGGACGCGTACGTGGCAGTGCCCCCAGCCAGCACCTTGCAGAGGCGCACTGGGTGCTGCGGGGCATTGGGTGCTGCCCCCCCGCCTGAGAAGGACCCGGGGCTGTCCGAGGGGCGGCTCGCAGAGAGGAGGGCCAAGGGGCAGGATCAGGCCCCGCTGCCACCGCCTGCCCTCTCCCTGCCCGGTGTCACCTCTTCCCTCCCGTCACGCCAACAGCGCTCTGGGCTGGTGGGAGACCCCAGGCCCCACAGCACCCTCAGTCACGTTTGTTTGGTCCACGGCTACGGCCGTCGCAGCCCCATCCAGCACCGCTCCTCGGGGCTGAAGGCCACGACGCCGAATTCCCACCACTCCTCTTCCAGCCCCGAGGCCACCCAGCGCCTCGCACGGCTTCTCCAGCCCTTCTGCACCGCAGGAGCGTTGGCTCCTCTGGATCCAATGGCACGGGCACGTCCCTGGGACCGGTCTCCACTCGTTTCCTCCTCTTGCTAATTCATCATGCACCGTAGGGCCGCGACTCGCTCCAGCCCTGGGTGCACCCCGGCACCAGCCCGGCTGCGAGCACGTGCCGAGAGCCGCCGGTGCCACGCCAGGCCGGCCGGGGGACAGCCCGGGGCTGGGGACCATCGGTGACCTTGCAGCGCTGGCCCTGCAGGGACACCCAGTGCATGTCCACGGCTCCTCCGACAACTTGAGGAGCCACATTCCCCTGCGGGGCAGGGAAACCCGCCCGCCTTTGGGGGAAACAGCAGAAGTGGGTGACCCAGGGGCAACCGCCGTTTCCCGGTGCTCCTTCCACCCGTCCGGCAGCGGGTCTGGCTTCCCCCCAGAAGGCAAAATTCTACCTCCGCTACGTCAGAGCAGTCGCTGCTGAAGCATTTCAGCCACTGCCAAGCACCGCCGTACACCGACAGCTCCCGTCTAGCGCTAAGAGCCAGCAAAGGTCACATTCCCGAACTCAGCCGCACAGCGCTCTAACAAATCTGCTTTGTTCCCATCACTGCTCTAATTAGGAAATTGCGCTGATTTTTTTTTTTTTTCCCACAGTTGAACTATCAAAACTCAGGCTTGTTCTCTGCCAAAGCCTCTTCCATCCCTCGGCTGGTGACTCAGCGTGACACTGGGCCACTTCAAATACGCGCGCAGGGAAAAGGAGGGAGCCAGCGGCTGACTCCCCGGGGTTCGGGGCGTGCAGCGGGGGGGGGAGGGGTCGGCATCGCAAGGCTTTGGGTGCAAACCAAACCACCGGCAGTGCGGGCAGCCCCTGGGGATGGTCTCCCCGTGTGGGGCAGGGCGAGCTCGGTGTGCGGAGTGATGGAGAGGAGAAGGAAAGGGAAAGACCCCCATGAAAACATCTCCAAAGCAGTGCCCGGTCCCGACTCGGTGTTTGCCACGGAGGGTGGAGGACAGAGGATGTGGGGAGGGTGTTCCCAGCAGGGAGAGAGCCCAGAGCCGCTGCCGGGGGGGCACCGAGCGGCGCTGCAGGGGCACCTCTGCCCCAGGGCTGCCGCTCGCGGCTGCTGACCCCGGGGGGACCGTGCCCCCCGTCCCGCCGCGTGCAGTGCCCCAGCCGCGGCCCCGAGCTCGCTCGTGCCAAAAAGCGACGGGACCCAGACCAAAGGCCTCCAAACCAGCTGCCACGGGGGGGTTCAGCTCACCATGTCTTTTCCACGGGTGTTTCGGGAAACATTTGAGGCAGCGGGGTGCGCAGCCGTGCCGGGGGTGCGCAGCCGTGCCGGGGGGTGCAGGCAGCCCCTCTGCCTCCCCAGGCAGCGCCGCCATCCAGCTGCGTTGGCATAGAAACTGCCACGGCTCTGCCACGGCGTCGCTGCGTTACACAACTCAATTAAACACCGAGTGAAAGGGCTGCTGCCATTTTAATGAAGGGGTGGGGGAAGGGGGGAGAAGCTCCCAGGCCGTGGGGGCGGCGAGGGAGCCTTTGCCCCAAACCAACTTCTCCACAACTTCCCCAGCGCGGCGGGGGCGGGCGGCGGGACAAGAAAACAAAGCCCCAGCGAGCGAGCGACCGACCGGCGCTGATGCTCAGCGGCTCCGCTGCCTCCTGGACAACATTGAATAAGAGTCTATTTAAAGGCAGCGCGGCTTGCATAACGCCGGCGGTAATTCCCTCTCCCCCACAGCCTCCCGCGCTGCTCCCGGGGACGCTGGGCAGGAGTAGGGTCCCTGCGGGCAGCGTCCCCCGGATGGGGACGGGGACCCGCCCTGCGGAGGGGAGCGGGGAACGGGCAGCGCTTCTCCCTTCCCCCAGCCGCGGCGGCCCCCCGCGCCGGGCGAGCATCCCGCATCGCCACACAAGTCACGTTAAATGCCAGGGCGGCTGGACGCGGCGCCGAGCGGTGCGTTGGAAATGCCACGGAGACTCCGGCGGCCGCACGGGGAAGGGTGACAAATCACCCGCTCCTCTAAATGTTAAGGGGCTGAAATTCACTGCCACCCTCCCGCCTGCTGTGGCCGCGAGGGGCAGGTTTGCCGTGGTGTCTGTCCAGTGTCTGTCCGGTGGCTCCAGCAAGGAGGGGGGGCCGTGCCAAGGCTGGGGGCACCGGGGGGCTCCGGGTGCTTCGTGGGGGCGGTGGAGGAAGCAGTGTGGGGTTGCCTGTATTCTCCAGGGTTTAATTAGCAACCAGCGATGTTGCCTCAACCACTTTCTTTGAGGGAGGACACTCCTCTACTTAACTGAACATCTGGCCAACTCAAACACAGCTGGAAGAGCTCCGTGCTCAGCTCACGCTGTGGGGTGCCGGCTCCCACCCCGCTGCCACAGCTGAGCGGGTAGAGGGAGTGTTAATTAAACACCGTTAAACACAGCGCAGCTGCTTTCCCAGGGACACGGGACCCCCCGGCACCTCCTCCGGCGGGGACGGGACAGGACAGGACGGGATGGGACGGGGGGGGCTCAGCTGCCGCCGAGGGTCCGGCTGGTCCAGGAGGGAGTGACCCGCAGGCATGCCACCGCTCCCATCAGCGGGAGAGACATAAATCCAAACTAATGAGGAACGAGCGGGTGTCAAAGCGCCAGCGGGTGGCCCAGAGACATCCCGGGTGAGGGTCCCTGCTCCCGGACCCGTGGTGGCACTCTCGAGGACGGAGCGTGAAGGCGGTGCTGCACTACGGCACTGCTCCCGCAGACGGTGCCCTCAAGACCCGTGCCCACTTGGTAGGGGTGACGGTCACACACAGGGGGCTCTGTTGGCTGCCTGGGGCGCTTGGACACCACCCCGGAGCTGGAAGCCAAAAATCCTGCCAAGGGAGGGGAGACCACCAGAGCCCAGCCGGTGGCAGGACATCACGGCCACGAGCTGGACGGAGCCCCACGGTCCCAGCGGGTCCAGCAGCCCCACGCAGACTGGTTATTGCTCCGTTTGCCAACAATCCCAGAATAATTCTTGCAAAAAAAAAAACCCTCCTCATTCAGCTTCATTGCAAACCCAGGGCAGGACTGCTGCCTTTCCAAACACCCCCCCGCTCGGGCTTGGGGTCTGGTCCCTCTCTCCTGCCGCCCAGGACAGCCCTCGTCCCCTGGAAGCTGTTTCTCCGGGGAGCCCTGAGGGTACCTACCCGGCTCCCGGGTGACGAGGGACAGGCGGGGACGGGGCTGCGGCACAGGCAGCGCTGCACCACCTTCGCAGCAGCGATACAGTGCATACGCTCTCCCCTAAACGTCCCTCCGGCCCCCCCGTACCTGACCCTCCGGCCGTGCCGGGGCACTGCCGCTGCCGGTTCCAGATGAGCCTTCCTCGGCCTCGCAGGCGAACGGGATTGCTTCTCTATGGCACGCGGAGCCTGTTCTGAAATTTCCTGCCCCCATCTCCCCCAGGAGCGGGCAGTAAGAAGGGGAGGGAGGAGGAAGGCAACTCTTGCTCATCCAAAACATTTACTGTGAAAACACGAGGCTGGAAGAGGAATCGGTGAAACCATTAGAAACAGTTTATTGTTGCAGCACACCACAGAGGTCACACACCACTCCCGGCTCTTCCTCTCAAGGAGACACAGTACAATCTGTTTGGTGGGGGGATTAGAGGAGGGAGCTGCTGGCAACGCGCTCCAAACTTTCCTGTTGGTGCAGTAAACGGCCTCTTCACTGTATTAACAAAGGAGGAGCTGCGTTAACCCCTTCAGCGCGAACGCCTCTCCCTCTCTGCCCCGGCCGCCCCCCGAGAGCAGAGGCAGTGCCGGGTGTTCTGCTCCCGGCCGGCACTGGCACCGGCACCGGCACCCGGCCCGGCCTCGCCGCGGCTTCCCCGGGGACGCTGGGCTCACGCCTCGCTCGCTGCCACGACACTCGTGAGCACCACCACCGGAGCGCGGTGCTCGGCCGCGGCGACGCGTGCCTGCCCCGTTTAACAGGGTCCCCCCGCGGCGGGCGCAGCGAAGGTCCCTCCCAGAGCGCCCCGGGAGAGCCCAGCCTTTGCTCCTGTGAAGTACCAATTAAATAGGGTAAAACGGAGCGAGCCGACGGCAGGCGGGCAACGGACTGAAGGAGCCTCGAAGGAAGAACGTTGCACAAAATGCTGCAGACGGCGCTGACGAAGACAAAGCTCTCTCTGGTGGAACACGCGCGCACTGCAGGACCGCCAGGATGGAACCCGGGCAGAGCAGCAGCCTCCACTGGAGAAAAAAAATACCACAGGAGCGTAGAGCGGGTGACAGCCCCGTCCCTTCGCCCCGGCTGCGACGGACGGGCGAAGGTTTGGCTGTCCCAAAGACGGGCCGGAGTAACCGGCGCGTTCCGCACAGGCACGAGGAGCAGCTTCAACCCGCTCTGCCGATTTCAGAGACAGTTGGGTGTTTGCTAAAGCTGCACCGGTCAGGAAACACGGCCCAAGGCTTGTGGGACCCAGCTTCATTATGGAACAGTAATCAAGAGAGAGAGGGCAGTGGAATTGAAAATCAGGCAGCTCCAAGGTGCACGCTGCCGTGGGGACGCGCGGGCGGGAGGACGAGGCCGCCCTGGCCAGTCTTTGGAACGTAACAGACGGAGAGGACACAGAAAGCACAACTCAAACCCAGAGCTGCCGCTGGCCCGTCACACACGGAGAGCAGCACAGCCTCCGGGATTACTTGTTATTGCCTGGCACCAGATCACGCAACCCCAAAGGCAGTCACTAAGAGTCTCCAAGGACCCTCTGGGTCCTTCTTCCGCTGTGGCAGAAACAGGGATTAAGGGTCGTGGCTTCGAGAACGTAATAAATAAGGTCTGCAGCGTCCTGAAGAGCATCTGCAAGCTGGCAAGTAAGCTTGCTTCCAAGAACAGCTCAATCTGCCCACCACCTGCCGGCCCGGGCAGCTCTCCAAGCACTTCGCCAGCCGTGCCGCCCCGCTGAGCGCCACACCGTCCTCCGGAGCCGGTCGCCCCTCCAACTGCTTATCGGGAAGAGTCTTTGGAGCGTCGATTTAAGCAGCTTCACACCTCATGTCTGGTACAGAACGAGCCTGACCTTTCCCGTCTCCGACCCTACGAGGAAGTATCAAACACGGGCTGACAACTGGGAGCAGAATCGATCTCAGCCCGTCCGGATGTTGCAAAGGTCCTCTGATGACGGTGCGGAGCCAACACGGGCTGACTCGTGGCTCGTAACACAGGCAGAAGGTCCCTCGCTGTAACTCCGAGAGGCTCCTCGGACTGCCGTCAGCCCAGGTCTCACGCCGCACCGCGGGTTACCGGAGGCAGACGGGCAGAGCAGGATCCCAACGGGAATCGGCAGCGACCGCCTCCACCTCACGCCCAGCCAGAGGTCAGCGCTCCACCTCGCGCCGAGAGCGGCCTTTTCCCCCCGTCAGCGCCGCTGCCGGCAAACGCGAAGCCAAGCAATCGCTCTGAACTTTGCTCAAACGAGACGCCCTCACACGTAAGCTGCTTTTACACGGGGTGGCAGAGCCCGTTTCAGCCCCCGGCACGAAGCGCCGCTGCCGGCGCGGGCTGAGGCTGGCTGCACGCCGCCCGCGCCCCTCCGGAGCCTCAGCCACGCCGGTCTCGTTTACACGGGGACGGGAGGCACTGCAGCCCTGCCACGGGCAGAATCAGAGGAGGAAAAGCAAAGGGACCGCGAGGAGCGCGGACAGCAGTGGGGTCTGGAGGGCTCCCGAGGGCAGTGGCTCGTTCCGGCCCAGCCCGACGCGCGGGACGGCTGCTCCGAGGGTGGGAGGTCCCGGGGCTCCGGCCAGAGCAGGGGCAGGTTCGCCCCTGCAATCAAACCTAAAGCAAGCATTTGGCTTCAGAGGTTTTAGAGTTGTTGTTTAATCCCGAGACAGCGCAGCTGAGTGAGTTTAGAATTTAAGTTACAAAAAAAGAAAGCACTAGAAAATAATCTTGATACAAGAGCAATAATCAGCTGAGGTTCCCCACCCTGCACAGGGAACCCTGCTCCGCCATCCGCCCAGCACAGCTGGGATGCTGCCGAGGCATTGCTTGTTCCCAGCACACGCTGGGATGGCAAACTGTCCTGGGTGAGAGTTATGACGTGGGGGAATCCCCAGAAGTGGGAGTTAAGACGCTGCCACCAGCTCTGGTTTTGGCCTGTTCTTGACAGGTGACGCTTCTGTGGAAGAAAAAGAAACTCGTTACAGAAAAAGAGAAAGCAAAAAATCTCCAGTCATCTCCTGCGGAAGAACCGGGACTCATAATCCACTTCTCCGAAGAGCAACAACCGCTCGCACAGCGCCTGAACCAGTGAAAGTTCATTATAAATAACTCCGCATATCCAGTACGCCCCTCTTCTTCCCAGCACTTGACGAATTAGACCCGTTTCGGAGCGTACCCAACACGGCCTTGGCAAGCCCCAGCCCAGCGGCACGGACCCACGGCAGGGAGCGGTTTCGGGGGGGGCAGTGGGTAGACAAAGCTTCTCCCCTCCCCCGGCGACCCCACGGCCGCAGGCAGCAGGGGCGGCTCGGGTTTTGCTCGGCCACCGGAGCCAGCGTACAGAGCCGACATCTGATCCCTGTTTACCAGTAAACAAGCACTAAAAAGAAACCAGCCCCGTTCCCCACGTCCCGGATTTCTCCTGGGCAGATTCCACACGGAGGACACGGCTTCCTACAGCCCCCGGTCTCCACCAGCAGGGAAGCCCAGCGTCTGCCACCGACGGGTGGGTGTTCTGCCCTCCCCGGAGACAGACTCTCTACCCGTTTGCCTTCTGGCCCCCAGCCGAGCCCAGTTCCACCTCACCCCTTGTCTCCAGGGGCAGAACCTTCAGTTCTCCAGCGTGGAGAGACATCGCAACGCTCTGTGAGGACTCCCTCCTCACCAGCCCCACGGCGCCCGTTGCTCACTCTGCTCCATCAGCTCTCTCCCGCTTCCCCCTCCGCGCGCGGCGGCGCAGACGGCCGCTGAGGCTGTGGACCGCTCCGGAGCACACATGCATGTGGCATGGGCTGTGCGGAGCCCACGCTCTGTCAGTCCTGGAACTGCGGGACTCCAGCGGTCCTCATCCAGCCGGTTCAGAATTACCGTTGTTGCCCAAAGAAAGGTCACAAGAGTCACGAGTTGTCACGAACCTCAGTGCAACGCAGTTTTGTGTGGCGTGCGCGCTAATATCCGCGGTCACAGGAAGCTGTTCCTGCGTAGCAGCACGTTGCGGTAACGCGCAGGGGACCGGTTCGAGCCTTGTCAGAGCCGTGCCTGGGCCAAGCGCGGGGCCAAGGAAGGAGCTCCTGGTGGAGCTCCGCAGTGGACCCTCAGCGGGTGTTTGAAGGCAGCTGGTGGCCTCACAGCAGGTCCAAAGCGCGACTTAACAAGAGCAGATGTAACTAAAAGGAACTCCTGAAGAGGAACGCCTAGCTGCTGACTGAGGAACCAGCCTACAGCCGTGGGTCCTCTTCCCGGGAGGGGTCAGCTGGGTTTGTCAGAGCCACGTGGGGGAAGCTGGCACAGCCCAGATCAGCCGGGCTTTCAACCAGAAAGCTTCTATTCTTTCCCATTTGCCAGGACAACACTTACAACAGGAGAGCATCTCAGACCGTCGCATGGAACCGAGAAGAAGGACGAGAAGCCAAAGGTGCAGAGCACACAAAGAAAGCGTACCTGGGGTCTTCTCTGGGAGTGGCTCAGAAGGAACTTCTGGAAGCTCCACCTGTTCCTGCAAGAACATTAAAGACGACACATGACACACAGCCCCACACTGGGGCGCTCACAGACCCTCGCACCGCGCTTTTGTGCGGAGACCGTCTGGGAACAGAAGACTAATAAGCGATTTCACATACAGACTTACATCTGCCCCAGAACTGCAGGAAGGGGTACGGGCGTCAGTACTGCCCAGGAAACGAGCGCAAGGGTTATTTTAATTATGAAGTGAGAGTTAATGGGACCCTGTGTTAGCTACGAGTCTCCCCAGATCCACGCTAGTTGCAGATCCTCTCCACCTCAGTCTCCACTGGCCGCCCACTTCCTACAGCGGAGCCCAGTCCAGGCAGTGCCTGGAAGAGCCACGGGCACCACAGCGGTGTGTGGGGACGGTGGCGCACACCCACTGCTCTTATCCGAGCGTCCCCCAGGGCTTCCCAGATCTTCCTCTGCTGAAGCGGAATAGATATCCAGCAAGAACAGAGGTGAACTGACTGTAACAGACAGCAAATACAGGACAACCCTTCAAAGCATCCCATTTTTAAGTGACCCCCGTGTGCAGAGCAATTCGCTTGATCTTTGAGGACACAACAATTGGGCATAAACAGGTGCAATTGAGATCTCTGGCAGGATAAGATAAGCTATTGAGAGCGGGAAAAAGATACTTTCTCCCCTCTTACAAAGAGATTCCTGAAAATGTGATTTAAAGTCATTACAAGAACATCGGTCCTACCTGAGTGATAGCGTCTAATTCTTCTAGAATGGCCTCTTCATCTTCCTCGGTCAGGCTGCCAGCCAGTATCTCGTCTATTTGCTACGGACGAGAGGAAGAGAACGTTCCAGTCAAGAGCAGCGTAGCAGAAGCAGCTCTGTGGCCTGTGGCACGGTCTGCGTGCACGGGAGAGCAATGCAGCCACGGGGTAAAGGGGCACTGAGAAAACTAACAAAGCTGATTTTTCTGCAGGGAACTGAGCTTTAATTCCCAACCCGATCACCTCTTAAATAAGGCTGGGAACACAGCGCACGCCAGAGAAGCTCTGCACGGCAGGCAGTCTCTGCTCACAGCTACTCACGCGCACAGTACGTACCCTCTGGTACTCCACAGCATCCTGGGTCTCACCTATTATTCTTTCTACTTCTTCTATTGACATAACCTGAAGAAAAGAGCGAGAAATCCATGCGTGAGCGAGGTCTGCAGCGCCTGCGAACACCCAGGACTCTGCCTAGCCCAAGGCGAGAGAGCGCTCAGCTGACCTCGCACATACCTGGTGCATTTTGTTCAGACATTCATTGCCTATTTTCAGACCCTCAATGACCTTCATTTCAATCTGGGTGAATTCAATATCCTGGACCTGAAACAGAAAGGAGAAGGGGACCCATCAGAGGCTGCCACATTCCCATCGCTAGCCAGATACAGGCTGCCAAGATTCTTGGGAAACTGCGAGGAGAAATCAGCCAAGAGCCCTTTCTCTAGTCAACAGAGGAGTAAATTGTACCAGCAATAAGAAACACGCGCACAAAAAGCCGCAGCACAGGTGGCTGCAAAAGCACATCCAAGAGCCCTTTAACCGGTTTCCCAGCTGACAGTCTAAGCTGAGGCCACAGTGTCCACCCAGAACACACACATCCGTTCCTGACACCCGGGGACCGAGGCAAGCCCGGGGAAGCTTCTACTGCAGCTGTCCACGCGGTGACTAAAGTTTCACTAATTTACAAAACACGTATGTAATACGTGACCCGCGCTACAGGCTCAAACCGTACTCCCCGCTCGATTCTGGAAGAGTCATGGCACACACGTGATTTCGGAGACACCCGCCCTTCACAGAGGACTAATCCCCTGGTACGAGCTGACAGTTAAAACGCAGTTCCGCACAAGCAAAAGGAACACCCACCCCAGAAAAAAGACTTATACCAAGTGCGCGCAGAGGGCCACTAGCAGCCGACGGCGACTGCTTCTCACTTACCATCCGCTCCAAGTTGCTGATTTGGTTTTCCGTTTTATCTAGAAGTTGCTCTTGGTAACGCTTCTTCTTTAGCAGGAGCATGGCTTTTCTGAGGGAAAACAGGAGGAGGAAAACTCAGCACAGGAGAAAGCAAAGAAGTCTAAAAGAATCACACTGAAGCCGTGTTTATGTTTTTTCCAAAAGAGGACAAAACCACGTGCCAATTAAATGACAGCTCTGAACTGCTCCTGTGAGGCACACGGATGAGCAAATTAATCGTAAACGTGCTAAGTGGAGGTGTGTTTGTTGTGGATTAGGACTTCACTGGCCCAGTTGTGCGGTAGCGATGCCAAACGAAGCCCTTTGCCGCAGAAGGCTTATGCCTCAAAACAGGACCACACAACTACCGACCGCTGTACAGAGAGAGGACCACTTTTTGAAGACCTCCTTTAGCACCAGCCGAGGAACGCGGGCAGTCTCCCGTGGTTGTAAGCAGAATCACAGAAGGGTTTGGGTTGGAAGGGACCTTGAAGACCATCCAGTGCCACCCCCGGCCCCGGGCAGGGCCACCTCCCCCCAGCCCAGGTCGCTCCCAGCCCCGTCCAACCCGGCCTTGAGCACCCCCAGGGATGGGGCAGCCACAGCTCCTCGGGGCACCCCGCGCCGGGGGTCACCGCCCTCAGCGGGAGAGAGCTCCTCCTTATAGCGACCATAACTCTTACACTTTTTACAAAGTTTCACACTCGGTAACTTTCACACCCTGAAACCCGACGCCTGAAGCCCGAAGCGCGGCGTTCACCCCAAGTTCCCCTCCGCGAGGAGCCCCCGCTGCGGCCCCGCCCCGCCCCCACTCACTCCCTTTGGCCCTCCTGCAGCAGCCGCCGCGCCAGCGCGCGCTCCCGCTCCAGGCTCAGCCCGATGCGCCGCTGGTACCGCTTCAGCTTGTCCCGCTGCTGCTTCAGTTGCTGCGGAGGGGACGGACAGAGACGGGCCCGGTCACCGGTCACCGCCCGCCACCGCCCGCGCCGGGCCGGGCCGGGCCGGGGCCGACCCCGCCGCCACAGCACCCCCCCCCGACACCGCCCCCGCCCCCCTCCCAGCGCGGGGCCCCCGCAAACGCCCGCCCGGAGCGTGCGGGGCCCGGGCCCGAGGCGGGCATGGCGGCGGCCCGGCCGGGGCCGGCGGCGCGGCGGTTCACCGTCGCCGACCGAGCCGGGCCCGGGCCGGGGGGCGGCCGCGCGCGCCGCCGCGCTCACCAGCACCGCCTTGTCCTGCTCCGTGACGCGGCTTCGCCGCTTCCGCCCGAAGAGGTTCCCCATGGCCCCGGCGCCGCCGCCGCTCCTGCCCCGCGCGGCGCGGCCGCCCCGGCCCCGCCCCCGGCCCCGCCCCTCTGGCCCCGCCCCCCGACGGCGGCCGCGCGGGGCCCGGCCCGGCACAAGGCGAAGGCGCGCGGCGGAGGGCGGCGCCGCCAGAGGGCGCTCTGGGGGCGCGGCGGGAACGGGCGGGGGAGGGGCGATGGGGGCGGGGGGTGTAAGGGATGGGCGGGGATGGGGGTTGGTTGGGGTGTAGGGGATGGGGGTGTAGGGAATCGGGTCTATAGGGGATGGGGGTCTATAGGGGATGGGGCTGTAGGGGATGGGGGGCTATGGGGGATGGGGTCTATAGGGGATGGGGGTATATAGGGGATGGGGCTATATAGGGGATGGGGCTATAGGGGATGGGGCTATAGGGGATGGGGCTGTAGGGGATGGGGGGCTATGGGGGATGGGGGGGGTGTAGGGGATGGGGGTGTAGGGAATCGGGTCTATAGGGGATGGGGGTCTATAGGGGATGGGGCTGTAGGGGATGGAGGTGTAGGGGATGGGGGTGTAGGGGATGGGGGGCTATGGGGGATGAAGAGCTAGTTGTATGGGATGGGGAGCTATAGGAGATGGGGGGCTATAGGGGAAGAGCACATAGGGGATGTGGGGCTGTAGGGGATGGGGAGCTATAGCTGATGAGGGTATAGGGGATGTGGGGCTGTAGGGGATGGAGGCTGTAAGGAATGGGGGCTATGGGGGGTAAGGGTGATATAGGAGATGGAGATATATAGGGGATGGGGGGCTGTAGGGCCGAGGCTGGGGCAGGGGCAGGGCTGTGGGGTGGCGAGGAGCGGAGGCCCTGTCCCCATCTGCCCCTGCAGGGACTGGGCCCTGTGTCCCCACGTCCCCATGTCCACACAGCCCCATCTCCCCACGTCCCCACACAGGAGAGGCTCTGGCGCTGCCCGTGGCTTTGGGGGCTCTGGGGGCAGTTGGGCAGAAACGTGCCCCCCGCCCTGAAACGGCCCGGCGGCGGGGAGCGGGGACGCAGCCGGGGGCCGGGCCGGGCCGTGGCGGTGGCCGTGGCTGTCACCGCGGCTTTGTGGGGCCCACGGGGAGGCTCACGCCGGGGGAACGTGGCAGCTCCGCGGGGAGCATGGAGTCCTCCGCCCCGAGGGGTGGGAATCCCAGAGCCTTTCCCGCCCTCCCGCCCGCCATGTTCCGCAGCTCAACCACGACCCGCTGGCGGGGCTTTGCCCGGGGGAAGCGCCAATGTGGCCACGGTGCCCCCCCAAACCCCACCATGTCACCCCAAACCCCGCTGTACCCTCCCAAACCCCACTGTATCCCCCAGACCCCGCTGTGCCCCCCTCCAACCCACTCCTGCCGAGCCCAAACGCGGTTATTTCTGTGATCCCGGCACGATCCGGGCTCACATAAATGATTCGGCTCTGCCATGTGCGGTGCCAGAAATCACCTCTTTTCCCCCACTGCAGTTTTGCCCCGGATCACCCAACCCCTTGTTCCACGCCATCCCACACCCCTAATTAATGGTTTTGCCTCTGGAGAAGGTGATTAGAGACCAAACGCTGTCCTGCGCCGCGGCAGCCGGGCTGCGGTGAGAAATAATAGAAATAAAACGGTGCGGAAGGTGGTTCCCGGTGCCACGGCCCCAGCGATGCTGAGCCCCTCGGATGCCCAGTGCCGTTTCACCCCTCCGTGGCTGTCACCCCAAGGGGCAGCCGGGACACGACCCACCTCTTGGTGGCTTTGATGGTGGCCCCAACAGCCCCTCCTGCCCGTCCTCACCCCTCCTGACGTCCCCGACCCCCCACGCCATTGACATGGGGATGGGAATGTGCGGGGCTGGGGGGGGATTTGGCGTCTCAGCCGGGACCCAGCAGGACCGTAGCAGCATCGGTCACTCTGGGAAGGGGACAGGGAGGGGACAGTGCCCCGCAGGCCCTCGGGACGAGGACAGCACCGACTGTTCCAGTGCATTTGCCACAGCCAGCGCTCGAGAGCTGCATTTGAGGCTCGGGCGCACACACAGGCTCCTGCAGCACAAACGCTGCGTCTCTGCTCAGCCTCGGCAGCGGCCGCCCGGGCTCGTACAAGCGTCTTTCGCCCGGGACCCCCGTGGGGAACCGGCTGTGTCACCGCGGAGAAACTGCCCCAAACCGCACAGCCCCATCACCCACCATCTAACGGGGTTCCCTCCTGAGCCACCGCCGCCCCCTCCCCGCAGGAAACGAGCCTCAGACCGGGCAGTGTTTCTGCATTTATTTTTTATTAACCATTTATTTGTTTGTAATTATTTTACTCTCACATTACAATCGTGTGGGTTTTTTTTTATATTTTTTTTAAACTTTATTTATTTTTGTAAAATAAATAGAGATAAGTGAACTTTTTAGGTAGGATGCTCTCCGGATCCTTGGTTAAACTTCATGATTGAATCTCTGCATCAGACCTGTGAAAATACAGCCCGCACACGCACACGCTCAGATGAAAGCTAAACAGGTCCCGTTGGCTAAAACCCACCTCCTGGCCGCAGGGGCCGGCGGGCACCGGGCAGCGCTGGCCGGGAGCAGCAGCTTCCACCACCCACCTTCGCGTTTTGCCAGGTGTTTCTTGTTCCTTTAATGAATACACTGATATAAGTTAAAAATCTACTGGTTTTTAAGCTGTGTATGTTAATCGGTTACGCGTAGACCCCAGACTCTGGCTCCACGCTTGCCGGCAAGCCTCTCGTTGGCCCCGGCGCGGGCAGGGCGATGGAGACGTGTACTGCTGGGACCGATGCCGGAGCAGCACGGGAGCGGGTCGGGAAGAGGCACAGCTCTGTTAAATCATAATTAACTTTTGGTAACTTAAAAGTGGACGCTCAGGTAGTTTTTCTTAAGTTTAAAGCCTTTGATTCGTCATCCTGTGAAGCGGCCCTCGGCCTCCCTGCTACGGGGGGAGAGCGACGGCGCTCAGGGTACGGACGCAGCGCTCAGCCTTTGCCCTCTGCTCCACCTCCGCGGTTCGAGGAGCCACACCGAAGCCAATATCCAGACGTGCGTACGGCACTTTGCCTTCGGCGTCGCTGCAGTGAGCCTGGGACAGCCGGCGGGCCAACGCCACCACCCCGGGGTGGCCCAGCTGCCTCGACACGTATAGGAAACAAGATTATCTGGTGTATAAGGAGCAGTGACGGGTCAGACGTGCTCCGCAGAGGCCACGGCAGAGGTGAAGCCGCGATCCACACAGGGAGAGAACATTTCTCACCCCTTCCCTCATTAGTATTTCCTTCGCTGTCAGCCTCATCGCTGGCAGTTTGCTGGGAGCCTGCAGACCCCGTGATAGCGGCTGGAAGAAAAACTGGGGACTTCTGGACTCGGCAGGTCAACCTTTGCCGCCGCAGTGATTTTTGCACGGCACAAGTTCTGTTCCTGGCCAGCTAAATCGCACCTCGGCAGCACTTGAAAGAAATCCACCCTTTGGCTTTGCCTTCCCCTCCCCCCCCCTCCAGCCCATCACGGGTCTCAAGGGACAGAAACATTCATTATCCAGACGCGGAAGGTGCGGGAGACGGAGCAGGGTTTCCCCTGGACAGCGGGGACAAAGCTGTTTTGCTCAAAGCAGGATGACTGCCGTCTTCCCCCTCCTTTAGTGATTCTCTTGTGCTCAGACCATGTGTGGTTACATGCCCAGCTCTGCAGGGACAGACAGACAAGCCACAGCCACGTCCACGCAATGTGCGCAGCTGCACACACACAGCAGCAAGTGTGCGAATTCCCCCGACCATCGCCTTGCCGAGTCCGAGCACACCGGCGGCAGAGGAAGGCCCGTGGCTGGACCCTGGCGCCCGCGCGGCCCGGCAGAGCTCCCAGGCCAGCACACGTGTGTGCGGAGTTCACCGTGGGCAGAGGGACAGTGACTGCAGAAGTGACGGTGACCGAGATACCCCAGAGCTCCCCACCAGCACCGTGCGCTTGGGTGGAAAGCGGTGACACGAATAACTTGCTCCAGGCTTGTCGGGACGTTAGAGACGTCCGTTCTCTTCCTTCCCTCTTCTTCCTGTATGTGCAACCTTACGGCACGGTGGCATCCTGCCCTGCTCCTGTCACCTCCTCAAGCCCCTTCCCTCCGGATCCCTGCCTCCCCGCGCCACCACGTCACCTTCTGCCTCTCCTTCCACCGGAGCGGACGCTGCAGAGAGGATGAGGCTCATGCAGAGGAGAGGCTTTCCCGCCTCCCGCGCTCAGGCGGTGCAGGAGCACGTACGCTGTTCTGCGACGGACAGCTCGGGTCTCGCTGCCCTGGCGGAGGAATTACAGTTTGGCACAGGGTAGGCAGCAGCTGGAGGGGTCCCGTGGTCCGGTCGAACGCACAGAGCTGTAGGTGAGTCCTGACTTCAGTCCTTAAAGCAACCTACGCTCCAGCAAAACAAAGAAACAAAGACTAAAACAGAAAGCTCTTTTCAAGGGTATTGCCTCATCCAGTCCTTCCAAGCTCAGGAGCCGTGTTTCTAACAGTCTAACAGAGAAGCCAACCACTGGAAACAAAAATAAAATGTTCCTTTTCTGTAGCTTTTAGAGGATATAGCTGGGAAAAGAAAAAACAAACAAACAAAAAAAAACCCAAACAAAAAAAAGGAGATTGTCTCTCTTCCCCTTGTCAAAATCATCAGTAGCTAAGTCAGAAAAAAAACGTTCAAGTTACAGGTTGCAGCAGCAGCCAACACTAAACATTCAAGTCGATAATTTCACTATGTACATTATGGGTGAGACACGGCCCTGCCCGCTGGGACTGCCTTCTCCAGTGCCGCTGCCACCAGCCGTTATCTGATGCGCTTCTCCACCGAGTACACCGAGATGTAGTAGTCATTGCTGCCGACTGCCAGATGAGGCTGCGGAAAGAGCAGATCGGGATAAACGTCCAGGTGCCACGCGGTAACGAGAGGCACATCACAGGCACAACGGTAACGGTCGACATTTTCAGCAGTAACGCCCAGATGCTCGAAAGCTCTTTAGTGCATCTGCCAGGGCAGCTCTGACGACATTTCTGCCAACACCTACACCGTCTCAGCGAGTTATGTGCCCATTTCAGCCAGAGGGAAAAATTATGGGGACTATTAGTTGCCAACCGCTAGCATAATTTTTCTAAACGACTGCAAATCTGCTAGTGAGGAACCATTGCCTGGGCTGAAAATTAGCATTGCCTCCACGGAGCGGCCCCGGAGCGATCCCAGCCGCGGAGCCGCGGGCTGGACAGGGCTTTGTTGGTTTGCTTATTTGAAGAGCAAAACATTTCCAATCCTGAGCCACCTCCTTCTCTCTCCCCCAAACCGGAGGACAGCAAAATCACTGTTTAGCTTTGTGCAAAGCGGCTTTTTCAAACTGGAGGAGGAGGAGGTGAGCTTCCCTTCAACCCTGCTGTCCCCAGGACGAAGACGCAGGTAACGGAGCAGAACTGCCCTCCCCCTCCCTGCCCGGCTGATACCGAACCGCGGGACAGCACGGCTCTTCCCTCCCCTCCGCCGGGCCCTTTATCGTTCCCGCTGCTCTTCCCCATCACATATTAAATATTTGTGTTCTGATCTGCAGGTTTCTAAAATAACGCTCTGTCTAAATCCCTTCTTTAACCTCCTCCCGTTTTTCCTATCCATTCACGTTGTTTCCTTAAGGCTTTCATTATTCTCGTCTCTGGGTGAGCAGAAGTCCATAATGCAGATGGGCACCTGCCTCCTAATTAAGTAGCAACCAGATCCTCTCTCTAATGACTACTGCAGAGCCACCTCAGCTGTGACATATTCCGAAATCTCCTTTTTGCTCTGATTAATTCTAGACTTTATCAGCGCATGCCTTTAATTTCTGTAGTTCTCTCATTTTCCTGACGTGCGGTTTTTCTGCTGCACAGCATCAGGTCTTCCTAAAGCCTTACGTAAGGCAGAGCAAAGGCTGCCCCAGAGACACAAGGGTGAGCCTACCGTCTGCAGGAGCAGAGGCACAGAATAAAGAAGAACATAAAATTTTGTGCGCTGGAAGCGAGAGACCGCACCTCTCCAGTCCGCTCCACACAAATTCACCTCGGACAACTTTTGTGGCAAGAACTGCAGCGAGCGCTAAGCCAGGCTGCAGTCCCGGAGGGATGGGAAGAAACGGGAACAGCAGATCAAGTCGATCCGCAAGTAAAGAAGGCTCAGCCGCCGGCAGCCCCGTTCCAGCCCTGTTCCAGTCCCGGGTGCACATCACAAACCAGCAGTGCGGGCGGCAGCGGCAGTGTGGTGCTCTGGAACCGCCCCGAGGACCCGCGCCGCAGGACGCGCGGCTCAAAGCGCCCTCAGAAGCCCAGGCTGCGCTAGAGGCGCCTCTGCGCCTTTCTCTCTTCCAACACGACATTAACTAAGAAATGCAAATTCCGAAATCCAAAAAGAGAGAGGATACAGACCCAGTGGGGATGGAAAGCCAGGCAGCTGATGGCTCCGACTCTTTGTCCCATAAAACCATCGTAGTATTTGATATTGTTGATCAGCTCCCCGTTTCCGTTGTAGATTGCAGTGAACTGGTTCATCGAGCCACTGGAAGGGAATCAAGAGAACACGGTGTGACTGAGACAGCTGTGGAACAACAATTTCGTTGCCTTCAGCCCCCTTTCCAGCTCTGTCGACCTGAGCCGGTGATCAGAGTAGCGCGCGGTGAGTTCTTGTAAGTGGGGAGACTGACTCTAACTGTACCACGGCAACCTCAGAGCAGAGGTGTACAGAAAGGTCGGAACCACCGTGACCCGTTACGCTGCGGGACTGAGACCGGAAACCCGAGGAGCTGATGCACACACGCGCCGAGAGCAGATCCCCCAACCACCCCCGGGATACGTGGCCGCGGGGCAGTTGCTGGTCCCCACTCAGAGCCCCAAAATACACACGCTGACTTTGAACGGGGATGTGACACAGGAGCGTAAGACTGGACACCCTGACTCAGCCAGTGGTGCAGAGGTGTCACTAGTGCACGCAAGGGATAAAACTCCTGAGCGGGAAACACGGGGGAAAAGCTGGGCTGTTCGTGGGGAGGTTTAAACAACCAACCAAACCAACGAAACCCCACGAATAATGTCTGCAGAGACAAATTGTCCTCTCCGCCCACTCCAGGGACACAAGAGAGGAAACTAGAACTTACCATGCAAAGAGGTTGGCTTGGGGGTGAATGTCAAGGGCCGTCAGCCCTTTGACTATCTGAAGGACCTTCATGGACTCCGGCATCCGGGGGTCAAAGAACCGCACGTCTCCATTTACGCTGCCAACACAGGAGTTCCACAACGTCAGGCTCTGCCCAACCCAGACCCCGAAGCCCGGGAACTCCGGCCGTACGCCCGTCTGTGAGCTGACCACTTCCAGCAGAAAATTAGGACAGAGAAGACACGCGCCCTTGCCTTCTCCGTCCGTCCGGCCGGATCCCCACCGACGTCACTTATATTTGGTACCATCCGCAACACCGTAAGTGCTGTGCAAACGGCTCTGCCTCTGCCCTCGGGGGGGATCCATTATTGCTTTTATCGCTTCCAGCTCATTGCTGAGTGTAAGTGCCTTTCCTGTTATGTCATACTCAATGCACTGAGCTGCACGTCAGACCCAAATTCCTTCTCCTTTTCAGAGTAGGAAATTGTATTAGAAACCCAACCAGATGGGATCTGCCGGTACCATCCACTACGCCACGTCTGGACACAGACAGACGAGTCTCGCTGTCCAAAGGACTCTGCGGACCACGCGTAACGAACCCTGCGAACGCTCAGGCGATGTGTCGACCCTATTAATGACTTTATCAGGGAAGAGAGGGCAGGGAAAGCAATAGTGGCAGTGGCAAGATACTGCGCTTAGCAGATCGAGCACCTTTCAAACACAAATGATTCCTTTTTGTTAAGTGGTCTCTCTGAAATACATCAGTAGAATCACGTCTGTTGGATGGGCAGAAGGTGCATCTTCTCCCACAGCCCTGGAACTGAGGACCAAAGATTTTGCCGCGGTACATCTGCTGTTCTGAGCTCCTTGTAAGAGACCGGTTGATCGGTGTACAGAAAGACAAACAGAAAAGTCTCTTACGGAAATTAAATTCAAAATCAACTCATCTGATCTCATTCCGCGGGCAGCAGAAGTAAAGCTTTTGGCACCGCAGCTTTTGAAGTGTTATTTTTTCCAAGTGAGTGACGGCCATACAACCGCCAATCGCCCGACAGAGTTAAGAACAATGAAAGCATTAAGAAGCATATTGCCTTTAGTTTCTTCACCTCTGGAATACGTAATACTGATCAAAAGGCTGTTAGACAGGATTACTAATATCATGATAAGAAGCTGCAGCTTCAGCTGTCACAGAATTAAATTCAAGACAAATTAAACTCGAGGTTGATTTAGATCCTAAAGACCAGATGCAAATACTGTTTGAGGGAGATCAAATATACAGTAAATTCATTTAAAGCTTTGAACCTTAATAAGACTTGAAAACGGTTCTGAATGTACTGGAAGACCATGCAAGAGCTTTAAAATGGCAGTGAAGCTCTGTGATGAGGGAGTGCACAGGAAAACACATCCCACGAACAATACGAGGCAACAGGGAGTCAACGACAGCCGAGCCACCCAACCAGGGTATCCGGCAGGAGCTTCGGGACCTTTCCTGGTAGCGCTGTCAGCCTGACAAAAGCAGACCCGCTGTTAATGAGGAGCAGCGTGGCGGCCCCAGCGCTCCGAGCGGAGCGGCTGAACACGACATCCCGGGCAGAACCGGCGCCGGGCAACGCAGCGCTGCAGGACCCGGCCCAGTCGCCCGTCCTCTCCTACCACCTCCTGCCTCTGGTCCAGAGAAAACGTTTCGCTGAGGTTCAGAGAACTGCTCCACAAGCAATGCAACGCCTTCGGGCTTTGCAGGGAACAGCCAGACCCAGACCTCGCTACGCCCTAACGTGTGTTTTTCTTGGATCCTGCTGTCAACTGA
Organism: Vanellus vanellus; assembly: GCF_965231255.1. Lineage (NCBI taxonomy): Eukaryota > Metazoa > Chordata > Aves > Charadriiformes > Charadriidae > Vanellus > Vanellus vanellus. The sequence goes on from NC_138922.1 coordinate 14,313,602, forward strand.
AGGAGAGAGTGAACTGGGAGGAACCGAGCGCAAGGCGGCTTGTCTCAACAAACCCCATCCCTTTGGGATGAGACCAGACCTGTCTTATGAAGTACGACATTTTCTCATACCTCTTCAATCCCGAGAGAAAGCACCACGTGCTGAGAAGGGCACTGGGGAGAGGGGGAAAACGAGCCCTCCGCCCCGGGCTGGCCAAGCGTACAGCCCTGACCCCCGGGACTGCTGAAGGAGATTACAGAAAGGAAGATTAAAAACTCTAATATGTGAGCTCGACAAATCTGGCAGCTGCATCACATAATCCCCTTTCTGAAAATCTTAATACATTTTTGCCGGCCCATCCCCCCCCTCAGGAATGTTCCGAATCCCAGAAAATTATGTTTTGTTTCCATTTTGTAATCAAGAAAAGAGCCTCTTTGTGTGCAAACGGTGGCTTTGTGACAATAAATTATACTCTGCTGTTCTTTAATGGCCAAATAAGTATATGCTGCTCTCTCCGCAGTATTTACCGTGCAGCAGAAATGGATTTGTGTGTAGACAACTGCAGTAATCCTGCACAGCAATATGCCCAGCAGACGCACCATCAACCTTCCTCCTCGTCTTCTCTCTCCAATGACCCCACGGAGATGTTGGCAACAAAGAACAGCCATAAGATACACTATATCTGGTGTAGGTTTCTGGTTCACTCGATTCCTCCCTCCCGCGCCTCGTGACAGTGATTTCAGCGAAGACGCCTTCTTGTTTACTTTCAAACCTCACTGACAGCTTCCAAGGAAACCTTCGCATTTCTTTTTGCCTTCTCTCCGCCACGTTCAGAGCAGGAGTTAATTACTGAAGCAAATGTCACACCAAAGAGCTTTACCCTCTCAGCCCTTGAAACAGCAGAGGCAGGATTCCAACAGCAAACCAAAGCGTGCTTAAGAGAAAACAGCTCAGAGAGTACAACCGCTTTTACCTGACGCTCATGATGTTGCCCTCGGGATGCTTCTGCAGGTACGCCTTCACCACCCAGGCCGTGTGCTCTCGGTACGTCATGACACGGCTGAGGAAGAGGCAGAGGAACGTTTTGAAGGGGGGGCGGTGGAACCGCGAGGGCCCCAGCGAGCCTGGGAAGGACGGGCAGTTACCATTCACTCAGAGCCATCCTCCTGTCAAACACGCGGATGGAGCCGTCGCCCAGCCCCGCCACGATGAGCGAGCGGTGGGAGTCACAGGAGAGACTGGTCACACAGCTGTCAGCTCCGGTGGGGATGTCCTACGGAGAAGGCACACAAGCCCCAGGCTCCAGTTACCATTAATCAAGTCCATTCCCCTACCGGTTTATTTTATTTTTTAAACCTTTAGCTCTCTCCCTGCGTTCACCGTGAGGGTCACCACCACACTCGGCAGAGCCCTGGTGGGGGGTGCAGACGGGCTGAGCAGATGAAGCACAACCTTCCTCCTCGCCGGGGAGGGCCCGGGCAGCCCAGCCCCGCGGCAGGCGGCGGCGAGGCAGCTCCGGGGCTCTTGGGCAACGTCAGAGCGGACACCAAAGCCCTGGACACCACCACGAGCTGCCTGACAATACCGCACCGGAGAATCCCTTACGCAGGCTAAAGCGAGCCCGGGCTGTGCCGCCTAAAGTCCCCGCTTCGGGACACGTGACACAGAGATTCAGGTTATCTCGTTAAGACGCCAGACACCGTGTGTATTAAAAAAAATGACATGGAAAAAGAAGATGGGAGCTTGCAAGGGCAGCTGTGCTGGGACGCGGTGTGCACGCTTGCTCTGCGGCTGCCTTTTCGCTCCCTCTAAGGAGAAGAATTGCTTGAAATAACGTCTACGCCTGTTACGAGGAAAAACATTTTCAATTAAAACAGGTGGAAACTAAGCAGTGCTGAAAAAGCAGGGGAGCAGCAGGAGGCACGCTGGAGCGGCGGCAGCTAGCTTCACCCCTCAGTCCCGTTTTCGCTCGGGTGCATATTCACCTCCCCCAGGCGCTCCCCGCAGGCTCAGCGGCGCGAGGACCGCGGGGGCTGCAGCACCAACCTGGGGGCTGTTCCCGCGCCTCGAGACCCGGCCCCTGCCTTTGAAGCAGGAACAATCAGCAGAAGTGAAAATGAAGCATTTGCTTCTTCAGCGGCATCCCGAGTGCTTCCAGGGGTACGCTATTTGTAGTTCAAAGAGCGGGACGGCACCTTCATTAGCTCCGATTACAGAGCTTCGCCGCTCTTTGTGCTGAGTTTCGGTTTTCCAGCGTTACTGAGTCAGGAAGTTTCAATCACTTGAATTTCAACACAACCGATCTTTTCAATTAAAAAAGAAACCGCATGTTTTTAGACACTTTCAGCGCAATCATTAATCATCATTTAAAAGATTTTCACCTCCTGAATTTTGCTGTTCCCTAATTTACACAGAAAAAATAATACGCGAAAGTAATTAAGATTAACATAGGCTTAATTATCCTGCATTGTGGGGTCAAAGTGTCGTAATTAATGTTCATCCAAAGGTAATTAATTTCTAGAAGCTTTGAAAACTAGTCTTGCTTTTTTCTCCAGCACGGTGACTCCATCCTCACAGACCGGCAGCTTCTCCTTATAATTCCTGAGAAACCCCCGTTGGAGTACGACTGATGCGGACGCTCGCAGCGTCTCTTCCCCGCTACACTGCGCAGCAAGTGACCTGTGCCTGAAATAAGACGGTGGTGCTGCGGTCCCGCTGCGCGCGCGGGCCCCGGCCGGGAGCGGGCTGAGCAGGGACGTCCGTGCTCTGCGCGGGCGCAGCTTTCCTGAGCGCGGAGCTGCGGCTCGGGAGCAGCGCTGCTCTGTGACGAGCTGTGCGCGCCCCAGAGAAGCGGAGATGGCAGCAGTAGGTCAGAAGGCTCTACCCCCAACCCAGTTCACCGCGTTTCCTCAAGGATTTGTACGCTCTTGCAATTATGTGCTAATAGGAAGGCCCACCTGCAGCCTGGCGCCTGCCTCCGGACTCCACAGCCTCACCTTTCCCAAACACGGCTGAACAATGCCCGGAATAAGGGCAGCAGCTTCCAGGAAAGACCTGACACACTCGCTAAGTGTGTGGGGATTTTTATTCATCTCGTAAGGTGACTCTGAGGCAGGGAAGCAGAAGCTCCAGAACCTGCCGGCTCGCCACAGAGGAGTCTCGGATGCTTTGGCAGTGCACGGGGTGACCGCACGGGATGTGCTCCGGGAGGGAGAGGGTGAACGGGCCCAACACGCAGACCTTACCTGGACTTTCATTTCCCGATCTGTGTCCCAGATCCGGATTATCCTCACATCTCCCGATGTCATCAGCAGCCCGGTTTCTTGTTCCCAGTCGACCACCATTCCCGCTCCTACGACAAAGCACAGGCAGCGCGTGCAAATTAATCTCCGCAGCAGCACAGGCAGAGCTGCACTAATTAGAACAGCAGCTTTCGTGACCTCATGCTACAGGAATATTAGTATTAAAGGAAATTTAAAATTACATACACACACATCCATACATCCTCCAAACGGGATCAAATCAGCTGGTCCCGGATTTGAGCCCAAAATACGTCTTTGACCCCTCGGCTCGCTGAAGTGCTTGGAAAAGCCAAGGTGCGGGTGAATGCGACCTTCCAGGGACGCTGCCAAGCTGCTGGGGCCTTCTCAGGAATCTTAATAAATTGCCCACCACCTTATGAGAGCACCAGATTAAATGATGACCGAAGTAGACTAAACTGGTGACATCTCACACAGCATGACCCGAGAGCCTCGGGTTACCGTGACTCCTCGTTCTAATAGAAATATGTGGCTGAGGGGGGGTGATTCTAAACAGGGAACAGAAATCAGTGCTACGCGATACTGAATTAAACAGCTCAGTAGGAGTGAAAACCAATTTGCTATACAGACAGATAAGGAAGGGAACAGTCTGCAATTACACCAGCTAAAATAAATGCACAAGAGCTTTTGCTCCTCATCTTTGAGGGCATAAACTAATTGCCCAGTGAAGTTTAGAAAAACGTCCTACGTGTGCTGTAAGGGAATTACAAGGGGTTTTGTATCCCCAAAACACCTGACATGGGCACCCACTTACAGCCGGGCTGGTACGCTGCCCGAACCCATGGACTTTGCTGGCACAGCGGCTTCCAGAGAAGAGTAAGTGTGTGTCGCCCCCTCTCCCAGCTCGGGGAGCACGGTGTCCAAAAGCCACGGAGCGAGCTGGCTCGGCTAAGCACAGAGCAGACGAGCGTCAGAACAAAGCAGACACCGGGCCCTGGGCAATAGCTGGCACCGAAGCCCCCGGCTCGGCCGGGGAATCTCTGAGGAGCAATTCTTGTACATTTAATTAGAAGGGACTTCTTTGTACCTGTGTGCCGCCTCCACGATACAGAAAGCTCTGCTTAAAGCCGAGCTGTACACCAATTATCTTTTGCTTTTTATGCTGCAAAGGCCGACCAACCCCAAATCTACGGGATTTCCAGGGAGACGCTTATTCATACATTGAAAACACAAACAGAAACCCCCAGGAGCGCTGCACCAGGGAACCAGGGAAGAGCTCCAGCTTTTGGGTCTGTTTTGGGCTCGTGGGGCAGCGGCAGAAACACCCTTGCCTCGCCCAGCAGCGGTTCAGGCTCACGTCCGCGCTGAGCTGAGACTCCGGCGCCGAGAAGCATGCGCTAAGCCCACGCGACCCGGCGCCAGCGAGCACTCCGCGGTGCCTCAGGGCTGCGGGCTGCTGCGCCGAGCCCTCCGCAGCCGCCGCCGCGGGAGTCCCGCATTGCCACCGCACCACTGCACGTGCACAACTCGCTTGCCCAGAAGGTACGAATGGGAATTTGTCTCCATTTACTGCGAGGAATCAGCCCCAGCAGGAAACTGAAACCTACCCCAACATGCTCTTTGTCACCCAAGGGCCGTGAGTGCTTTTTACCAGCCCAAACGCCTTTGCAGGGCACAAAGGAAGCAACAGAGGCATCCTGCAGACACCGAGTTTTCTTCAACGATGATGACATGACCTTCTTCTGCACAGATCCAGATAGAACATTTTGCCCATCTCCCCTTCCTGAGCATCTCGTCCAAGCCGGTTCCTGATCTCGCTGCGTACCGCTGAGAGGATTGCTGACATTTATTGACAGTCCGTCATCTTCCCGCGGGAAATCCGGGACTCCCGGCTAAGCTGAGAGCTTGGGTCTTCATCTCGCGGGTTAAATTGATTGTTACTTCAGATCGCCTGGCAGCTCGGAGGGCTGCTCGAGATCGGAGGCAAACAAGCAGGCAGTGATTTAGATGATAAACATCACTGAAGTGTTTTCATTTGTCACCTTGTTTACGGCCCATGTGACACGATAAAGCTGGCAGGCCGAGACAGATACCGCCATCACCGCCGCTGATGGAGGTAAGCAGGCAATGCGCTCTGAGGCAGTTTTAAAGCTCCCAATTTTGCAGTTGCGTTCCCCAGTTTGAAGACAATGTTTGTCTTCAGTGTGAGTGGCAGCAGGGGTCCCCGGCCTGCTGCGGTCCCAGGCGTCTTTTCTGCGGAGGGGGACGGCGACGGTGAATTCGGAGTGATGACTGGCGCTTTTGGTGCTCCTCTTGGTGCATCTGTCGGGAATTGAGGCTCCGAGGACGTTCAGCGATGCCGTCTAGAAGGCATGGGGAAGTTTCACTGGGGGAAGACACTCCAGAGGGGTTTTACTTTATGTAAAATGGCACAGAGACCTCCCACGGGAGATGCCCAGAGAGAGGACAAGGGCTCTCCCCGGAGCAGGAGCTGACGGAGCCCACTGGTGGGGAGGAAGGAGGGAGCCGACATCGCTGCGTGCTGCGGCCTGTGCTCTTCCAAGCAATCAGTGCGGCTCCTGCCTTCCTTATCAAACTTAAATTGTCCCCGTAAGTGATAACCTCTGCTCCCCGGAAGAGGGAAGTGCAGTGTTTTGATCACCCCGTAACAGGGGATCTTCCCTTTCTTTCATCAGATATCTTATCCTCTCAAGAAGATATGAAGCACTGTTTGTGCTGCTCCTGATGCACGGCGCGCGGGGGGACGGGCAGTGGCCGAGGACAGGGGCTCACGTGGCACCGCACGACGCAGGCGTCGGGAATAACCCAATATTGGCACAAACGCCGCAGCCGAGGGCAACTCCTGGTACCTCCCACTGGGGGCCGGGTGGCTCCATCTGCAGCCTGGAGCGGCGGCGGCTGCCGGCGGCAGAGGTCCCGCCGTGCCGAGCACCAGCCCCGGGCCGGGGGCTGCTCCCACCCCACCGCAGCGCAGTGGTGCTCCGCCAAAGCAGCGGGTGCAGCAGAGGGGGAACGGGGACCCCAGGATGCGCCCGGGAGCGCTGAACCAGAATTCAAACGTGTCTGAAAAGAAGCAAAGCCTTTGTACATAGATTTAAGTCATTGGGAAGCGAGAGGGAAGGTGAGCTTCCTCTGGCTGTGAAACGCTAAATTCAAAGATGACACTCACAGTACGAACTGAGACATAAATAGCTGAACTATTTCTGTGTACGAGTAAATGTTTTCGTGGTGGAAATGATACAGTGTTGGCTCATGCTTATATGTTAAATTCCTAGTATTTTGGGATGAGAAGCAAATGTGGGACTTAATACTAATTATCATTTCCTTTTTAATTAACAGCGGTCCTTCTCCAGGATGTTACAACTGAGACTGCAGCTCACCCGCTGGGCTTTGCCTTGCGGCTTTGGCACCTCAGATGCTTCTCGGCTTCGTTCTGGCACAGAGGGAACGCGCTCTGCAGAGCCGGGCGACCCGCGTGCCCTGCCCGGGCCACCCCGCCAGGCTTTGCGTTGCCCACCACCCTGCGTCCACCTCCTCACAGAACGGCGCGAACGGGGGCAATGCCGTGGCAGCACTGCAGCCACCCGGCAAAGGCCAACAGTGAAACCGCGGCACTCACAGAAGCCAAAGAACTGCAGAACAGGGCCCAGCGACACGCTCCTACTGCGTCATCAGCCGAGATCACAATTTTCCCGTAAGGAACGTTATGTTCTCAGATAATGAGCAACAAACCTTCCACAGCTCAGGAAATTGTTACAGGTTTGTAAGTTTTTTCTTGTTTGTTTTGTTTTTTTTTTTTTTTTTTCTGTTGGTGTGGTGGGGTTTGTTTTGGGTTTTTTTTTTTTGAGTCTTTGAACACAAGTACTTGCAGTTCTGTATGATACAAGTTTATACAGAAGGCAACACACACCAACAGCCGTTCTTGAAGCTGTAACTTTCTACAGCTGTTCCCTCAGGATTCCCCCTGAGCACCAGATACTTGTCCGGATGGGATAGTTCCTCCTACAAATGCCAATGAATAACACGGGTGTTGGAAGCAGCTGCATTTCCAGTGTTTGCGCTTATTTTTAACGTCACTGGAATGTGGCCAACCTGCACTTGGCATTTCAATGAAATCAGGAATACCGACACAGAACACAATATAAAAGCATCTCGGATTCTGACTGATGATTTTTTAATCATGGGCCCTCCTGGCCGAGCAACGAAGGCGCATCACTGTTTTAATTTCCAGGAGCAGTGGGAGGGTTGCGTGACCTCACTCATCATTAATTTCTACAACATTCTTTCAAAAAGTGCCACTCTTCTCATGCCAAGGACTGTGCGCAGCGCGGGAGAAGAGTAGCTGTGATGCCGGGAATCCAATTAAAAGAACGCAAACCCCTGGAGCTGCAATTTCTCCAACTATTTTATTGCCATAAAAAAATCTGACCAGAAATAAGGTGCTCCTCCCAAACTTCTTATTCCTAAAGGACAAGATACCAACCCCGGGGAGACGGGGGAAGACTCGCTCTACTTTTCTCTCTCCCTCTTGTTCCGCAGTAGAAGCTCTGTTTGATTTTGATCGTTTGATCGGCTCCTTCAGCAGGTGAGAGCCCTCCCTCTGCCGAGGCTCCCCTGTCGCAGGCTGCCCCGCGCAGCCCCCCGGAACCTGCCCTCCCCGTAGGCTGCTAACTTTCATTCCTAGGAACACGCCGAGGCCGCCCCTCCGCCCTCTCCCTTCTGCATCGCTGCCCGGGGAGCCGAGCGTGTTCAAAGCAGAGCAGAGCCTCCAGAGGGCAAGGTCCTGGTTTTCTGCAGAGCAGGTATTTGACGTCTTTCGCTTTGTTTCGGGAGCCCCAGGAGAGCGGGAAGGAAGCAGGGAACCGGCAAGCATGTGCTTATTTTTTCTTGCTTGGCATCAGTATAAATTTTCTGGAGGTAGGACGGACGACGGCTGTTTACACACCAGCACCAACAGCCCTCAGGCGGCAGCGATGGATAGAGGTGGGCACAGGTCAGACGTACATTCTCTTGCTAACACCGTCCCCTTCGTATCGCACAAAGCGTTACGCCGACGGGCGGCAGTGCAGCGGTGTGCTGAGCCGCCCCGAGAGAGCTGTGACGGAGCGGGAGGTGAAGCAGCCGGGCAGAGGGTCACCCTAATGCATCCCCAGACTCCCGCTGGCTCTGCTGCCTCCAGGCCGCCGAGCGTGCCGGCTGCGGGCTCTGCCCCGTGCTCACGCCAGCTTCAGGGACTGCCGGGCTGACCCGCGCAGCGGCTGGATACGACCTGGACCATTAAGTCCCTAATTCACCACCGATCCGCAATCCAGCAGCGCCGGTGCCTCCTGCCTACCACCACGCGAGAATGAACACAGTCCCTATCCTTCTTTCGGTAAAAATTCCCCACAGACACCTAGGCAATGAGAACAGATTTTCTGTGCTTTAGACACAAAACTAGTTTATTTTATCTAAATATTGCTGATGTATTTTGCTGTCAAGCAAATAGCTAATCTCACGCATTATTAAGGCTTCTTCAGTGGGAGAGAAGGAGACCTTTTCCTGCACGTTTCACGAGGAGGACACCTGGCCAGGAGACGCTGGTGAACGCTCTTCATTGATCCGCAGTTATTTGTGTGCTCGGGACAGCGCGCGGTCGCTCAGCACCAGCAGCATCGATCCAGGCAGGCAGGGGCTGCTATCTCCTTCAATGGTTCGGTGTACCGAGCGGGGAATTCCCCGCAGCCAAGTCTTGCTAATTTTAGCCCTTCCGTTTGCCAGTGGATTTGCGAGGGGAATGCCGAGCCAGGCAGCCGACAGCAGCACAGCAGCTTTGCTAATTCCTATCCCAGTGCTCTGCCTCTGAACAGTACGAGAGAGATTTGCAAGAGACCTCAAGCTAAAGAGCTCTGAATCACACACCGCTGCAATCATCTCCGTCCTATTAATCATTACAGACACATTCAGCTCTTATCAGTCAGCAAATATCAATAATTGATGAATAACCCAAGATGACTACGTCAACACTAACACCCATGGACGTGCGCACACACAAAGATGCTCGAACACATCAGCGCTCTGCTTCCCCCGGGGACGTCGGCGGCAGCGGAGGGGCCCAGGCGCCAGAGCAGTGCAGACACTGCAGTCCTGCCTCCTACAGATGGGAGCTGGGGCCTCCGTTTACCTTCCTTCCACGTGAAAGAACAGAATTCGTAAAATCTATTAGGCATATCCTTGCCAAAAGTCCACTCTTCTAGACCTCCTGGGAAAGATTCATCAGCTTCTCCTTTTCACACGATCTTTACAGCGAAAGTATGTCACAAACAGACCCCAGTAAAATCCCCATTAGCTTAACGGTGGTTCACATTTGGAACCTGTCCGTCAAAGCCTTTTGCCCAGTGATGCTTTGAAACCTTCCTGGAAAGAGTCTTGTACATCCCACCCCAACCTCTCCCTGCAGACCGCTCAGAGTGCGCCACGAAGACGCCCCTTCCCAGCGGGTGGCTGCGCTCACCCAGCGCGGACACCCTCCCTGCACGTCCCACCGCCGCTGCGGACACAGACGCACGGCCAGGAGCGGGAGAGGTGGGAGCAGCAAAGCTTTCCGGGAACCACAAGGACCCAGCAGTCATTCAAACAATGCCAAAAAATCCAACCAACCAACCAGCCAAGCATCCCGGAGCCAGCCGAGGAGGTCCTTCCCACCCAGCTGATCGTAGGTAACAGAAAGAAAGCACTCACCTCCCTGTTTACTTCTGTCAAGATAGATTGAAACCCTTCGGGCCAGACCTGTGAGAAGACAGGGATTAAGGGGTTGACGCTAAGGGTAAGTGGGTCAGCCAGAGCAAAAATAAATCTTAAAAAAAGGATTAGAAAAAGCAACTCAAATTAAAGGAAAGAAGATAACAGAGAAGCAGAAGCACCGAGAGCAGCACATGCCTCCATCCAGAGAGCAGGCACCAGTTCAATCACAGCACTCCCTGGGAAGCCATCGACGGCGGCGCCTGTCATGTGTGAAGGGAGTATTCTGGCGGGCTGACAACAGCACAGATTTGACATTTCTTCTTGAACAAGGAGACTATCCTCTGCACGATCTGGTCCCTGTTCTGCAGTGAAATGCATCAGGAAGTGACAGTCGGAAACCCATATAACCGATGGCATCTGTGTGAACCGAGGCAAGCGCAGAACAGGCGGCTTCTGCCCCGGCGGGTCTGGGCTCCCCGCGGCGAGGGCGGCTGTGCCGGGGGCTCCTCTGCCCTGTCCTGCAGGGGATGGACAGATGGATGGATGGACGGATGGATGGACGGATGGACACATAGCTCACCAGCACGCAGAGAGCACCAACAACTTACGGCTGCTCCATGTAAACTACCCTTACGTTAGCCGCAGCCTAGCTTCTAGCCGCCAGGCAGTCAGGGAGTGCTGCAGCACAGGGGGAAGCGAGAGGCACTTTGGGACAACCCTGGAAAATCCTGCACAGGGACCTCCAGGTATTGGGGAAGAGACCGGGCTGAGCCCTTCGGTCCTCCCCCGGCACCCCTTCAGAAGGGATACGCCGGTTCTCTGTCCCGATGCGGAGGAGGGGAGACACGGTGGGCGTCCGCAGAGAGCCCCCAGAGCTGGGGAGGGACCGGCTGCGCAGACGCCGTCTGGTCATCGCGCAGCAGCTGGTTACGCTTCTGTATTTTTTCAAATTCCAGAACTGTACTGCTTTAGAGGGAAAAGCCATTCTGACCGGGGGATCGTGGCTTGTTTCCCTGTGTCACAAGGAAACGATACAGCCCATGGCAGTGTCGTTCAGGAGCACGAGCGTGGCCGCTTGTCCTAAGGGACAGCCTGAGCGCAGCGCCAGTCCGCCCAGCAGCACGCGCTCGGAGCGGCTCCAGACTGAGCTCTCCTGCGGACACCAGGCGATGGATGGGGCTGTGCTGCTCTGCAAGCTCCCGCCGCTCACCGCAGCCTTCACGCACCTTCTTCTATAGAAATTGCCAGAATTCCCAAAGCCTCCTGCTCTGAAATCCCAGCTCCGGAGTACATCAGGTTTATGTTCTTCCTACGCTGCTCAATAGAAAATGCGTAGTTCTTCCTACGTCTTCTGAAACACCAGGCTATAAACAACCGGCGTTTTGCCTCTTTCTCAGCCCCCTCCACCGCTCGCACTGGGGACTCCCAGTCACCGCCGTACGCTACAGCCCCTGGCACCAACGCTGCTTTAAACACCCTGATTTTGACTGAAAGAGACTTTCTTGGTGCATCATGAGTGCAGATCAAAACAAGATCAACATCAACAGATCTTGTGTTGGAAAAAAGAGGGTGTCCACACAGTAGTTTGCCAGTCTTTAAATTACGACTCACCTACCCTGAGCCTCCAGTCAGCCACTAAGCGCAATGAACTGGGGCCTGAGCGAGAGTATCCCCGCACGGGGGTTTAACACGCTAACTTGGCCGTATCAGCTCACTTCTCTTACCTCGGGCTGCACACCACAAACAAGTCCTTACAGAGCATAAAAGTTAAAGTTCTGTGCCTCACCCCCATCTGCTCCCCCCTCTCAGGCGGCCCCTGAGCACGTTATTGTTGACCTCCCATCACTCCGACAACCCAGGGATGCTTTTCAAACTTCCAAAGGATGTATTTAGGTATTGCATATTCCTCTCTCCTTTTACAAGTGGGAAAACCGCCTGGAAAGGTCAGCATGCCGGTTGCTGTCAAGACAACTATTAAATTCAGAGCTGAGTATGACATGGGGAGAAAGGGTGGGAGAGGAGAGAAGGAAATCAAAAGCAGGAGCAAACAAACTCCAGCAAAACTCCTGAGCTCTGCAGCTTCAAAGATGCATTTTCAGTCTTACGAGCCAGTGCTGGACCACAACTATGGTCTCGGCAGCAAACGGTAACTGTTCCAGAGTCTCATTTCCGAGGGGACTTGATCCACACAGCTCTTTTGAAGTGACTACATTTCTTTCTCTCTCCACAGAGAAATCTGTCCCTCTCTTCTTCTGAACCTCATTCTCTTGCTCCAAACAGGACCCAGACTTCCTTAGACCGTAAGGGAAAGAAAAGGGCAAAACCCCATAATCTTAAAGAGAACAGACTTAAAGGTTTCAACGCGCTCGTTTTGGCAAGTGTAACCATGCAACTCTTACAGCTAACTCAGCTCTCGCCTCAGCTCTTGACCTATTGTGCAATGCCAAACACTGATGCTTCCAACCCTCCCTTCTGCCCGGGAGGGCGCAGAGAGCGAGGCACAACCAGCAAACGCGACGCCTCCAGGAGCTGCACGGGGAAGGTAAGGCAGGAAAATGGCATTAGCCTGAAGGAGTTCCATCGCCAGTTGTCAGCATCCGCCCCGAACGCGACGGATGATGCAGCAAGAAGCCGATGATCAGAGCAGCCCGGGGGTATTCCCAGTCATTTGGGAGAGTCTGTTACTGGCACCAAGGAAGCAAGATCCCGAGTCCAGGGATGGTAAACCCTGACCAACGTCCTTCGGGAAAGCTGCTGCTGACAAGAAATACAGACCAACCGGAGGACCTGACAAAGGGCAACTTGCAATGGCTACTGGACACTTTCCTCTCCACCTAAGGAGACTCAGGGCTTTCTCCACTTGGTGCATTGCCACTGTTTTCCTCCTGCTTTTATTGACATCTCTGCAAAGAGCAGGTTTTGGCCATGGCGACTTTCACAGTGTGCTGCAAACTTCCAGCAGCTTATAATCAGTTTTGTGCACAGACAGCAGAGAGGCACAGAGCCTACAGTTCCCTCAAATACAGCTCCTCCTTCCTAAAACATCAGAGGTGAACCACGAGGTGTTAAGGAAAACATAACAGATACAAGCTCAACAAGGCAGCACCCGTAAAATCCAATGAACAGCTGAAAGAGCTCTGTCAGACTCCTGTGATGAACCACATAAGCTCAGAAATGAGAACTGTCAGATTTTAAGGTCAGGATGAATTATGACGGTCATCTCATCCGACCTCCTGCACAGCGCGAGCCCGGGAGCCTCACCCAGCAGCTCCTGCATCAATCCCGCAAGTGCTGATTGAACTACTGCACAGTCAGAAAAACTTGTAGCCTTGATTAAAAATATTCAAGCGACAGAGAATCACATCAGCGCATCAGTACATCGCCAGGTCTCAGAAGGACAAAACGTCCACCTCCTTTAATGTCCTAAAATAGACTTCAGGGCCACGGAACCCGCTCTGCTGCGTTCAGCCTGTGCGTGGCCATATCCCAGTGCTCCTTTGCACTGCTTTTTCCATCCAACTTTTCTAACGTTCCAGGCAGGTCAGTGTCTAACTGTGCTGTCCTTCTGCACATGTCAGATTTAGACTGCGTATTCTCTTGCCACCTCCTGACCCGCAATAAACAGCGAAGAATACCTGCCAAAATTTGAGCTCAGGCTACAGGAGGTCACAGGTGCAACATGCAAAGCTGTGCGAAGGCTGAGCAGCCCATCAGAAGGAAAGAGGCAACACGTGAGCTACTACCCCACCCGAAGGGGCAGAGTAACCTCCTGCCACGGCGAGCACGGAGGGGCAGCGCCCAGTTCCACCGTTGTTCTACAGCTCTCTCCTGGGGAACACAGTTAAGGGGAACGCTTGGGCAAGACAGCTGCTGGGAAGCTTGCAAAGGCTGAGGACGTCGTACCCTTCTGCTCCCCAGCAAGAGGCTGCTCGGGTTGTTCTTCAGCGTGCGCGTGCGAGGTGGCCGTGTCGGGCTTTTGGTTTTGTTCGTTTGTTTTGTGAGAGCTGGGAAACGAACTCCTCACCAAGGCCTGGCAAAAGGCCGTCCCAGAAGGCAGAGACTGTGGAACAAGGTTGGTACTGATGGCTGAAGTTGAGAAACCCATTTTACTCTCCCCATCCCTAGAACAGACCCCACCATCGCAAATTGTTTTTACCCCATCCAACAAAACTTAGCGGGGACCCACCTCGTGTAGTGGGCAGCATGTCTGACAGCCCCTGCCAAGCAGTCACCATCTCCGGGTTCTTTTCCAGGTCTGCAAAGTTCTTCCACACTCTGATGGCACCATCGTCTTGGGGAGCACAGAAAAAGAGAAGACAATGCAACATCACCGCGGATGCAATGCTGGTGATTACTTCTGCACAACACAGAAGAACAGAAGCGGAACTGCAGTCACACAAACTCCGAAACTGAGAGAGTCACTTGAATTTAATCTTTTTTATTAGTGTTGTTTTTCCTCTCTAATCTTACATCCATGAAACCTACTGCATTGTTCTACCGGGAACTCTTCTGGAAGAGCTTAACTCCTTCCCTCAAACAACACCCGACATTAGATGTCGCTCCATTTCTTTGACCCATTAATTTTCTCTAGGATTCGTCTCTCTCCTCCTTGCTACTGGTGCCGAGTGCTACAAAAGTACCCTACTAAATACAAAATACAACCCCACAGCAGAACTTGAATCAAAGCCCAGCCCATCAGCAGCAAATCTTTCAAGAACATCGTGTATTTTTTCAATTTGTTCCCCATCTGTGAAACTTTTGTGCTAAGAATCAATAAATTGAAAGGAAAATGTCCTAAAGGCCCTCTCAGCTCCTCTTCCACCTCTCTTAATTATACCCAACCTGTACGTTTCGGCATGAAGTTTGAGAAGCTATTGAAAACACTCAGACTGACAGGTTTAGAATGGTTCCTTGGGAGAGAAGCAGATCTTACTCACAGCTTTACAGAGCAATGAATGGGAAAGAGCTCTTCATGGCACCTTACGTGATGCAGCGGGGCACCCTAGAGAACTGCTTCCCCTGGGTGAGATACACGGGCTGGAGAGAAACTCAGAACTATTTGAGAAGTTTAGGGCTTAAAATAAGCCCTGCCTGCTCCAGACTTAACAGCACAAGGGACAGAATTTGATTTCTTCTACTTTGGTCGCAGCACGATTTCCTTTTCAGCTGTGGACTCGGCAGCTTTTAACCAACCACCGTCCGCTGCCCGAGGTGCCGTACAGGAGGAGGGTACCCTCAACCTGCGATGAGAGGTCGAGACTCCGAGTGATGTAACGAGCTGCGACTGCAAATGGTTTCAGCAAGTGTCTGACTTGTTACTCATTTGAAAACCTTTGCGGCACACACTTAAGCAGTTAAGATATTTCAGCAGTGCCAGAAACAACTTTCAGCTTTGATCCGGGGAATGGCTCCGCAGCTGCGACGGGGCAGGTCGCGGGGAGGGAAAGCTCAGGGTGGGCCAAATTCACCGCGGGGACAGCCGGGGGACCAGAACAGCCCACACGGACTTTAATTGTGTAACAGCCCCCCAGTGCTGCCCCAATATGTGGGAAAAGATGTCATTTACCTGTGGCAGTCAGCAGCAAGGAGCAGTCCTGTCCGTTCAGGTACTCCATCGCTGTGATCCTGGTGTATCGAGGGTTCCCGTTGTGGAAATAGTCCAACTTTTCCCCTTTCTCCCAGTCCCAAAAACTGGGGGAGGAAAAAACCATCACGTCAGTTCTTGGTTCTCTGTGCAAGCTATAAAAGAGATCTACTCATTACAGTGAAACTAAAAATGATATACATTGGATATAAATTTGTTTTTCTCCTTCGGTATTCAGCATCATTTTATTAACAATGTATGTCAACCTTCTGCCAAAGAAATAGGATAAAAGCCCCATTGTAAGTAACTATTATAAATCTGTCGGGATTCACTCACGGCCCTCTAACCCCGCACCTCCCCCAGGAAAGCACTCGGCGCTTGGTGCAAGTACGGCACTGAACGCCGGGGGTACTCTGCCCCGTCTCCCTGCCCCGAGAGAGGGAAGGATGGCCATGAGGGGAGCGGGGAAACGGAACAACATTCGGCAGCGCTACCCCGTGCCAATCCATACGGAGCCTTTGACGTGCGGCGCTGGACCGTCCGCAGGTGCTGCGGGGCCGCGAGCGCTCCAGAGACCCGGGGAAACCCTTACCAGATGCTGTCTTTGTCGGCCACGGCGATGCAGGGCGTGAAGGGGTGGAACTTCACCACGGAGGGGACGCCCGGGTTCCTGTTGAGGAAGATCTGATCGTCCAGCCGGGAAATGCCTGCGGGGGGACAGGAGGCAGCCGCGGCTCAGCGCCGGGGAACACCCCGCCGAGGGACGGGGCTCGGACCCCCCGGCTTCCCACGTGCCACCCTCCTCCCCCTCCCGCCCAGTTCTCACCAACTGACCCCCAACACTCTCCTCCTTAAGAACCTTCTCAGGCCCCCGTTATCCGACAGCCCCGGCTGCTCCGTGCTCATTGTCCCACGGCTTAAGGTGCAAACTAAAAATTGTGGGGACAAATCAGGGGCTCCTTTACTTTGGGAACTGAAACGAAGGCAGCAAGCAAGCACAACCCAGCCCCCAGAAACACCTGCTTGTGCTGACAGAAAAATAAACATTATTTTTTCAAAGTAAAAAAAATGAAAACGCTTTTTTTCAACTTAAAACTTCAGACTGGATAAGAGAAGGCTCAGGGGAGACCTTATTGCAGCCTTTCAGTAGCTAAAGGGGCTCCAGGAGAGCTGGCGAGGGACTTTTTACAAGGGCATAGAGTGACAGGATGAGGGGGAATGGCTTCAAACTGGAAAAAGGGAGATTTAGATGAGATAGGAGGAAGAAATTCCTGACTGTGCAGGCGGTGAGCCCCTGGCGCAGGGTGCCCCGAGGAGCTGTGGCTGCCCCATCCCTGGGGGTGTTCAAGGCCGGGTTGGACGGGGCTGGGAGCGACCTGGGCTGGGGGGAGGTGGCCCTGTCCAGGGCAGGGGGTGGGGACTGGGTGGGCTTTAAGGTCCCTTCCAACCCAAACCATTCTGTGATTCTATGAAAACACCTTATTTCATTTTAGCTTGTGGATTATTTACTTAACCTTTCATTTCAGTTCTTTTAAATTTTAGGTGAATTTGCAAATGAAAAATATATTTTCCACGGAGACATTAAAATGATGGTTAAAGACCTTTCTCATCTTTTCTTTAGACCAGTTTGCTATTCACTAACAGTTTTGGTACCCCTGACACTGCGATTTTTTGGCACAGTATGAATTCATCACACAAAACCCTAAGCCCAGGAGACATTTACTCAGTTCTAGTTTGTTTTAGAATGCATCCATTTAATCTAATTTTCATTAAAGACTGTAAGTCTATTTTAATTCTTTTTAATATTTCACATTTTCATTTTTTTTTAATGAATACTGGCATTTTAGTCTCTCAGGTCAAGCAACCAAATATGAACGCTGTCTAGAAAAAGACTTAACTTCTTGAGGCAAGCATGAAAAACCTCCTTCTTTGTATTCAAACAGATCTCCCAAGCCACCTCCTGGGCTCCAGTCTCATTTCTGTATTACTCTGGTTCATGAACTTCCGCAGTTTCACGACATTAAGTCAGCCATTGCACTGACTCGAGCCCCGCAAACCTCCAGGGAAGGAGGTACACGCAGGAGGCTGAGCCGTGGGCAGTTCTTCACTCAGTAAATAGTTATTTCCAACGCCGCGTGCCCCAGCGAGCATCCCAGGAGAGGACCACCCCCCCCCCCATAGGGCTCTGCCCCGGGGAACGCTGCCATGAGAGGGGCTCCCAGAAATGCCACCCCCCAGGCTCTGTCATCAGGGCACACACGCGGGAATAATTTCAGTGTGCAAATTCCTGAGGGCACTTCATTGGGCTCCACTATATTCAAATAAATTCCTGTGCTAAAAGAATTGTAGCCCAACCGCTGCCTCATAGAGGCATAAAGAGTCATAAAAAAAGCCGTATCAGCTTTCTGGAGAGTACGCGCTAACGAAACACGAACCTGAGGCTCATGAGAGGGAAACGCGTAAGCGCACATAAAGCCATATGTTCAAGTATTAAAAATGTAGTGGGGTATAAGGAGCAAGCAATCAGTCACAGGGTTCAGCAGAGCGGGGAACGTGGAAGACAGTGCCGCGATGCCTTCTGAGCGCGCGGAGGGCGGGTTTGCCGCGACGGCCGTCCAAGCGGCGTCTGACACACGTCAAACGCTCTGAGCCCTCTCGGCCAGACCGCAGCTCCGAAGTCCACCCTACAATATCCTCTGCCTTCTACCCCTTTAAAAACATAACCCACAGCGTCCGCCCGAACAGGACAGGGAGGAAAAGCCCAAATGGTAAATCAATACCATCTGTTAAGGTTCTCGGCATTATTGATTTCACGCCGACTGCTCTGGCTCTTGCGGAGGTGCCGGCTGTGGTCGGGTACGTGGCAGAAGAGCTCAGCTGCCGCCCGCCGGCCCAGAGGGCTCAGGAGCCAACACTGCAGATCGGACGCTCCGCCAGTTCTCGTCAGCGGGGAGCCGGCGCTCACGGCGAGCTCTCGCAGGCTCCCCAGTCCCGACAGCTCCGCCGGCCCGGCGCGGCGCCCCGGCTGGGCACTCCGCTTGGGCCCGACCACGGCGCTCTCTAACACGGCGCCGCAGTGCCGTCTTTGAAGGGGAAGGCAGACGTCGGACATTTTAAGTGTCCGCCCCCCTGAGCTGGCGGACAAACCCCGCAGCTGCGAACGGAAAGGGGAGTGACCCCACACGGCACAGCCCCACCTGCACAAGGGGAGAGCACGGGCACCCTTCCACCCCGAGGGGCAGCACGGGACCATCGTTAATTGGGGTTTTACCATTGAGCATCCTGACTAAGCGCGGTGCTGGGAGCCGGAGGAAGCGGCCCCCAGCGCGGGAAGCGGGACGTCACTCACCCTTCTGGATGATCTTCTGGGCTTGCTTCCTGACCCGAGCGTTGCGCAGAAACCGCCACTCTCTCTCCTTGCGAATCTGGCTCTCCAAGTCATGCTCTTCCGGGATCTTTTGGTATATCAACATAGTCACAACACAAAACAACAGTAACGATCACAACTCCATGAATGACCATTGTAACACACGCTCGTACACATGCACGTCAGACTAAGCCATAAATTCTTTAGGGTCTCCAGCTTCAGGCAGTAAACAGAGGAGCTCGTGGGACCTTATGTTATGAGATACTTGAGCATCTTTCTGATCTAAATCTTCCCCATCATCTGCAATCTCTTCCCTTTTCCTTTTGCTGTCCTACATTTTGTTTTGTCTGTAAGTCGTAGGCGTTTCTCCAGAGTGGCCGGGGCTTTCCGAGGAGCCACGCACACTCCAACCGCCCGTCGCCGTAACACGTGCGATGGGTCGGTAAGGAACGCTTTCCTGCCGCACACACCGTCACCCTAACTCCTCTCCCCCCTGAACAGTGCAAGCCCAATTTCAGTGCGATACAGATTACTCTGCTTAACACTTTTCAGCTGAAAAGCATCACGTAGCAATCCTGAGATTAAAGAGAGAGCCGAGCTTTGATACAGACCGAAAGCTCAGAGCACATTAAAATCTTTCTTTCATTGCTAATAGATGACTGCAGGCCAAAAAAGGCATTACTTTATTTTCAAATCCCTGAGACGCTCAAGTTACCAACATCATATTTTACTAGTAACGGTAACTGTTTTACTTTCCAGACCAGAATTGGTTCCAAGAAAACAATGCCCCCGTGTCACCTTGGTTTGATTACACACAACGTTCCACCTGAAACTGGAGAGAGGCCCCGCAGCACTATGCAGCCACTCTGACCCCTTTTATTCTATTTATTCACACCCCACAGCTCCAGGCTTCGCCGTGGGGTCCCTGCAGAGTCTGTCCCCAGCCGGAGGGCCGGTCAGGACTCCGCACCGGCGCTGCCGGCAGCTCCTGTCGGGGTCCGGTACGTCGAGGGGCTGCTCCTAACGACTGGCAGAGATCACGGGCATCCCCGCCCTTCGTCAAAGTACAGGATCAAAAGGAATAAAATCCTATGATCTCCTCCCCAAAACCACGGCAGCAGTCGCGTATGAGGTGTCTTTTCTTTAATGCTTAAAAAATTGGCCAAGGCTAGTAACACCACTGCGCTAGAAACATCCTTGGATCAATTAAGGAGCTGAGATCCAGGACTCGCATCTGGCCTCTTCTGACGAAGGAAACGAAGGCGGTTCCAAAAGGAGTAACTCTCGGAGAAGGGAGAGGTGAACGACAAGGGCCCGTCGCTCCCTCCCCATCCCCCACAAACACACACCTTTTTTCCTTAATGAGACAGCACTTACATCCTCTGTCACTATTACATAAACTGTCTTCAAAATGCACTATACCTTGGGAAACAACTATCACTGAGCTGAATTTCTGCTTCTTCAAAATAAATAAGAATAAGAAACCCACCCTCCACCTTTCCTTCTGGCAAAAAAACCCCAACATTATTTCAATTTTTCAAGAATACAACATCTATTAGAAAGGCAATGACAAATGACCAATAACGTAAAGCAATAAACAAACCTAAGATAAAATACATCAAAGGAGATTCGAGAGCGGAGAGATTACAGCTACACCTTAATGAAAATCCAGCTTCTCTGGGAATAAATTAAAGTGAGACCTAAAAGGCCAGGGGAAGACAAGGGAACGAGTAGAATGGCAAATTCTCCTCCAGGCACTCAGCGGCTTTCACAGTTTAGGACTACGAAGTTCGCAGCCACGCAGCTGAGCGAAGCACTCTTCATTCCCGCAGGTAAGAATACCGGTTAGAGGAGCCGCTGGGCTTTTCGGCTCTGAAGAAAAATAACTGCGCTCTTCCAAGGAGGCCGAGCAGGCGGTTGCTTTTAGCACCTGGTATCAGTAACAAAGATCCCTCCGGTAAGGAGGTGTCCCCGGGTACGGCCCCTGGACGCTGCAGCAGCGGCAGCCCCCGTACGGCAAGAGGAGCCTCAGAGAGGGCTGGAAGAGTGCGAGCGAGTGTAGGGTGGGACGCCCTGACGAGAGGGAGACGGCGCGCCGGCTCCAGTCAAGAGGAAGAGCAATGCACAGGTTTCGGTTCCCAGGTTTGCATCCGCGCTGCTGGTGTGCCGTGTGATTGTGACAAACCCGACGCCTGCACACCTTCCCCGGCAAAAGCCCCCCCTCCCCCAGCGCCGCACAGAACGGACGGACGTCTCTACGCGGCCTGTTCCGCCCGAGGCGCCGGGGCACCTCCTGCAGCACCCGCCACTCTCCTACGCTCTGGGGCGGCCTCCGCCTCCGCAATCGTCTCTTTGCCGTCCTCGTCTTCCTCTTCACCCTCTGAAGATGGGAACAAGGGGAGCCCCAGGTGCTCGCCCAGAGGACGCTGTGTTGGGAAGGGGTTAGAGCCGTGTCGCGCGTTACGATGCAATCCGGCTCCTTGCAGCAGCAGAACACTAAGGGCATATGTGGAAGTCTTGGCTTCGCTACGGCTGACTCAACCAACCATCCTCTGCGCCAACCGCTCTGCAGACGGGGGGTGTCATCACCTTGGAATTCGTAAGGGAGGTTCCCGCAAAGATGCTTCCGCCAGGATCTGTGTGTGTCCAAGAGCTTCCCCCAGGTCCAGCTGGGATCACAGCTGAAAACGCCCAAAATACACTCGCTGAGCACCAGACACTTACTCTCGGTGGCTCTGCTTCTGATCCCGACCCCGGGTCTCACCAGTCCCAGGGTTACCATGAAGCTGATTGACGCCGGTTGGAATCTGGTGAAGGGGCAAGGTCAAAAGAGAAAGTAACGGGCCCTGAGGCTGCACAGCAAGAAACCTGCCGGACTCTGCCATGCTGTGGGAGGGTCACGGAGCTTGGAGACGAAACCGGCACGAATAACGTGGGTCCTTCCAAAGTGTTATCAGTAAACATACAATACACCTAACGAAATAAACTCTGTTGAACTCAACTTATCCTTAAAAGCGTTGCCAACAGCTGTGACCTAGCAGAGACGCTCTGCACGAGTTCAGTTACGTGTGACAGAGGCAATTAGTGTACTTTGGCTAATGGGGCAAGGTTTCGGCCGACCGAGCAGAAAGAGTCAGAGCGCGCAGGAAAATGCAACCCTCCCCTCCCAGGGCCACCCACCCGCGGGACGGGGCTGTGCGGATGAGCCTGTCCGGAGGGAGCAATAACCTATGGAAACATGAACCCCAGGGAACGCGCCACGAGGGAGCCGCTGGTGACAAACAAGCACGGGAGTCCGTCCGGACGTGTGCGTAGCACAGAGCTGTGACCTCTGGCCCAGCTGCTGCTGGGAAACCAGAAATTATTGTTCAACAGAACTACTATTCAGGCTCATCATCCACGTCCTTGCCTCCCTCCCAGCCAGCTCCCATTTAAGCATCCGAACGTCGTTTCAATGAGCCAGAGCCCGGTTCTGGCTGTGGCTCAGCTCCGCCACGCAGAGCTCCCAGAGGCAGGTGGGAGCCACAAACAGTGCCACGCGATGAGGACCACGCCACGCCACCGACTCCCAACACCTCTGAGCTTCCACCCGGACAGAAACCAATTACGACTCCGAAACCTCCCACCAAGCGGTGTCATTCGAAAGCCAATGAAGTTTTTCTTCTTTAACACTTTGTCTCTCCCTCTCAGCATGGGAGTCGGTGTTTGGAGGGGAGCAGGGAAGATTCAGCTTTACTGCATTTACAATGGCTCCGGTCGTAAATACAGTTTTTCCCCGGTTGAGGTTACTGCAGCAATCGCAGGGAAGGCTCCTCCTCTACCAGGACTGGGAACAAGGGCCAAGACGCAGTGCCGAAGTGAAGGCAGGGATTTATCGGGAAGGACTTCTTATGTAATTCTCACCTTCCAGGATGCTCACCAGCTCCTGCCTGCGTGTTCTGCCAGCCCTGGAAGTAACAGACGCTGGCGCCCGCTCCCCTTCGCTCAGGGCTTCCTGACAGCTGGCACCACCGCTTTCCTGTGCCGCTCGCTCCAAGACCGCCCGCGGTTCGCAGAACAGCCTTTTGCCACAGGAGTTTTTAGGAAGAGGAAAGACTTTTGCAGAGATCAGAGCTGGGGTAGGTATCTGTTCTTCCTGGCACACTGAGAATCCACAATGCAGTATTTTCTTTCTCCATTTATTTGATTAGATAATCGATAAATCAAATTCGGTATGATGGCTTGAAACGGAGCCAGTGATTTACACTGGAAATTAATCCCTCAATCTTTCCAGTGAAAGCATTCTCAGAGCAAGGTCTATGAAGCAAAACTAAATTCATAAATTAAATATGACTAAGATGCACTCACAGTCATTTTATGTTTATTCATTACAGGAATAGTTGTCTCGTCTTTCCCTGTTTACGATGGTAGGCAGCATCTCCAAATGAAGTATTGGAATTAAACATCAATGTCATCTTTTTCCATCAGCACTCGGTAGACTTTACTCTCTGCCTTCTTTGTGAGGCTGAGGCTCCCGCAGGACCGCAGCCACCAGCCAGGGCTGTTTGTTCCTTGTTGCTGCAGGAACAGCCATTCCAGGAAAGCGGCGCTCCACAGACGCTCAGCCCACGGCGGGATACTGCACGGCCCGTCCTGCGCCCGACAGCACCGGCCATCGAGAAACGCCAAAGAGACCTCTCGTAGAGGGACTTCTCCCCCTCCCCTGCACACGCACCACCCACTCTAATTACAGAGATACACATCGTTCCCTCTCAGTACGCCATAACGTGCAAGTTTTTCTGCGGAAACCCTCTGCTCGGCCTTTTAAAGCTGCTTTACGGAAGTAATGGGGAAATCAATTCTCTTCCTTATTTTATTAGAAAACACAGTTTTGTTTCGCTCAAACTTTACCTAAAACACTGCTGCTGAGGACAGTCTGTGCTCAGAACACTCAGCGAACACTCAGCCCCGGTCAGTGAGTATTTCCAAGCGAAAGCACTTAGGAAAGCGTGAAAAGGCGCAGCGCTGTCACACGCTGCCCCTCCTGCTGCGCCGGGACCCGCCGACGGGACAGACCCTGTGCGCGGTGCGCACAGCGGTGCAGCGCCTGAGTCTCACGGCGAGACACTGTAGGCTCTGGGACTCGCTGGGTGCAGGGGAACCCTCACTTTCCATGACTCCCCCTCCCTGGCTTCCCTAAACAAGTACAGGAAAGCTCCATATTTTTTCGTCCCTCTCCTTCGGTAATTTTCTCTATTTTATGCCCATGGAGTACTAAACCCACCCCCCCACACACACACACAGAGCTCCCCACCTACCCACTCAGCCTGCCTTTGATTGGCTGTCTACCATGATTCATTTCATTAATAAAGACACCCCTCTTCACTGGGAAAAGCTTTCCTTAGAAAGTAGACAAATGTTTTTAATAAGAACTAAGAACCAGAACAACATCCTCCTCCTCCTGTACTCTCTTCTGGACTTGAATCAAGACACCAGAACTTATCTTGACGAGAGCAAACCCTGGTTGAAAGCTTGACCAAGCAACCAAGCCCCACGGGCCAGATGTACGTCCTAATGAATTACTCTGCTAACGATATCAGAAGACAGTTAATTTCACTGGCAGCTGAGGAAGTGTCAGGCAGTCGCTTCACCATCTCGTCTTTCCTCAGGGTGATTCTCTAAAGGAATCAGAGCTATGCAGAAACTGGCTGCCGTGTAACTAGTTTTCTGATATCCTTGAACTTGGAGGCAATTACCTCACCTGATCATCAATTTAGTGTGCCTAAAGACTGGAGGAAGAGGTGACGGATGGCTCAGTGGCAATTCTTGGATGAGGCAGCACATAAAATGTACAATTTCTTCATTATTAAGATTTAAATATCGGTGGTTGGATATAAACACTCAATGCCGAGTTGCTCAGGTAATGGCATTCATACAGACAGTGGATTATTATTCACAGAAATTGCAATACCTCCAAGAAATTAAGCTGAAATATCTGTTACAGTTTGTGCTGCTCGACTCCCAAGGTACCTGGAGGTTTGCCTTGTCGTGTTTGCTTATAATAAGGTGAGATTTACTGCTTGCTTTTATTTCATACTTAAAATTGAAACTTGATCTCTGGCCAAAAGATTCTGGGAATTTAACATTTTCTGTTTCCAGTCACTGATGATCTTTCCCCATCTCTTAAGAGCTCTGTTTGTTTTTTCCCGGGAACAGGGCTTCAGCGTATCGCTCACTTCACATGAAGCCGGCTTAGCTGCCAGCACACACTCACTTCTAAAGAGATCTCAAGGGACACTTGTCATTACCACCCTCATTCTTTGCCATAACAGAACTTTTAAAAAAAACAACTTTAAAAAACAACAATGATGCTTCCAAAGTTTCTCCCAGGCGGTCGCACGTAGGCCCAGTCACCACCACTTTCTCCTTTTTAAGTTGAAGGCATCTATGTGGGGTGCCCGGGAGCAGAGCGCAGCTCTGCAGTCACACTCGAGCCCGGGGTCAGCCTGACTTCAGCGCAGGGCGCGTTCTGCTGCCGCTGGGATTACGCGGTCTCCACCCAGGGCAGCAGTCTGCCCCACTTCTCTGCTTGCTTCAGCATCACCACAGCCAGAAAACTCCGCTAGAATTTCAGAAAGAAAAGAGCGCCTCTTTCTGCAGCCTCTCGCAGCCCTTTCTGGAATAAAGGCCCTCCACTCTTCCATTTATTTATATAAGAAGATCAAATTTAACTATAATGCAGTTTTCCATTTACGGACAACCACAACATTTGTAATAAACCAACTCTGCGATGCAACCTGCAACTGTGCAAAACTGGTGGATCTGGACCGACTACTGAGCCTCTCCTCATTTTCAGGCTCTTTCTTGCCCGTGGCCCGTGGGGCGCGGGGCTCCGTTCCGGCTCTTTCCCCCGAACACACCACCGTCCTCTCCGTCACTAACTCTGTGGCTCCCTCTGATGACTTCTTCCCCCTTCCTCTACCAGCACAGCGGTCACGCAGCTCCTGGGGGCAGCATGATGCAAGTAAATCCCTGCCTCTCCCTGCCCGCGCAGAAGGAAAAGGAAGGGGCGAGGAGCGGGGGAAGCCACCAGGGCGCCCGCTCAGGACAGCGGCGCTTTCGAAGAGCTGCAGTGCCGTGACTCAGAAAGCACGCACAGAGATAACGAAGTGTTACCTTCATGACCGGCTGAGCAAAATACTTCGCGCTCCAGTCACAAAACCCCGTCTGCACTGTGGCTGAAATGAAACTTTTGTGTCCCACGGTGTCATCGGCGTCGTCGGTTGTCTGTCCAGAAAGAGAACAGGTGGTTAACCCACACCCTTCCCCTTCCCGCGGGCAAGGGGCACACCAGTCCAGGTTGCCTTCAACACATCACCGGGCAGAAAAAAGCTCAAACACATTGCCAAGGATATGGAATTTTTACATCTAGCTTTAAGATCACTGTCATTACATTAACTCTTTTGAAATGCGCAAATTCCCTCGTCTGCACAGCACAAGATATAATCAAGCTGCTGTATGAATCAGGGCTGAAGCATCAGTGTATCATCAAACTGAAGCCCCAGGATGAGTTTTCTCACCGTCTCCCAAGCATCTGGCACGAGAAACAGCGGAGCAGTGAAGGTGATTCAGGATAAAGCAAATCCGGACAACAGCTTCACATCAAGGGCATACCCAGACTGAGTGTCTGTTACGAGCACAAGGCACCCAAAAGGAAAACGGAAAGACCACTCCATTCAAACAGGTTTTATCTGTTTTTTCAGACATACGACCCCGGCTAGCGCTGCCATGCCATGAGCAGTGACGGCGTTCCTGCGAAGGCTTCGACATTTATTTTTATTTTGTAATCACACAGAAGAATTGACTCTCCGCCACCGGAAGCTTCTGTGAGATCACTCATTAAAGAGAGGCAGAAATGCCAATTTAAGTGAAGAGCAGTTACTTCTCAGCAGTCAGAAGAGCTGGAAGCTGTGCCGTACACTTCTCCTGGGGACTGCGCTGCGCACACCTCACCGCTTCGGACGGCAGCGTCCTTCCCTCTCACAGTGCCAGGAGGGAGAACAGGAGGGTCTACGTCCTCCCTCCATCGCGCTCTCTGCACCAGTACAGGCAGCAGAGCACACTCGCTGCCTCCTCAGCTTCCTCTCACCCACAGAGCCCGCTCCAGGAAAACCCTGGAAATGGGCCGACACAGAGGGAGAGGTGGACACAAAACTACTGCCACACGGCGGAACGCTGACCACAGGTAAGTGTAGTCTCTGACTTCACCTGATGGCCACACACACATCCAGTGAGCTCCGAGCTCCGACTCAACCATATTCACCCACCATGACTCATCTGAAGGTGACATTCAGAGTCCTTTGTGCATACTAAAACCTGACTGACTGCTCTACCTGGCACCACATCACTCCTTCCTGCTTCTGTAAATGGAAAAACGCCCAGCACCTGATGAGTCTTTAGAATGCTAAAGTGTATGCGAAACCCCTGGTGGCTCGCTGGCTCGCAGGCCGACAGGAGGAGTCCCTGCCCGTCCTCTCCCAGCGGCTCCCAGCTCCTCGCTGACCGGCTCTTCCAGCAGGACGACCTGCCACGAGCTCTGGTCTTCCCAGTAACGGTCTGGGCTCACGCTCTCCCTTGTGCATGGTGAAGGGGGGCTGCCACGCGTGGAGCGCGTACGGGCTGCTGGAGCGAAGGAGGATATTCCGGTGCAGAAGCACCTATCAGTCCCTCCAGAGGAACGCCAGGTTGTATGTTAAAGGAAGAGGAATCTCCCCTTTTTCCTCCTCGGCCCCTGCTTTGCCGGGTTTGGAGAAAAGGCATCTGAGGGTCACGGATCTGACTCCGCGTTATCGCTCAGGCAGACAAATGTTTATGACAGAATAAACAATCAACTCTGATTAATCACTTCTTAGTAGCAGCAGAAGTGAATAACGCCCCATCAAAAGCTATAAAACAAAATTTATCCTGAAGAAAAAAAATTAATCAATTTTTATGTTATTAGTTAAGAAGCAGCCAACCTGCAGCTACGAGCAGCTGGAAGCAAACAAGAGATATGTAGAAATAAAATACCATGAACAGAACGTGTAACAAACCCCCGCGGAGCAGGGAAGCGGTCAGATCTGAAAGGAAAGTGTCTTTACCTGTTCTGGCCCTTTGTCAAACATTTTTCTTGTCCTGGGGAACTGGTGGGAGTGGGGAGTATACTGAACCCCCATGTTGCCGACGTTGGCAGGTCTCACGGATGTGATGTCCCGACTGACCGGTTGTTTTGTCACATCGTTTGTCAGGCTGGAGCTGCTCGTGCTAGTGGTTGGCGGTGACCCTCTAAAGATGGAAGAGGGAAAGGCTTTAGGCAGCACTGGGCAGGAGAGTGAACTGCTGAAACGTGTTCCCTGAAACCCGGCACGTCGCAGTGAACTGCGATCCTGACGCATTTTCCACTTTTGCCAACCAACCTGGCTTTCTACAAACCAAAGACAGTTCAACGCTCCCTCTCACGGGAGAAACACAGCACTGCCCCACAAACACAAAGGGCAGAGGACACCACCATCATCACCTGGCCCACCGCCTCCCTCTCGCGTGTGAATTACACTACTTTTACTTTCTTTCTTTTTACTTTCTTTCTTTCTTTTTTTACTTTACACTTCACTGCTGCGCTTCCTCTACAAAAACAAAACAAAGCAAAAGAACACAGTCCCCCCATCCCCTCCAAAGACAAACCCCCAAACTAGAGCGAACCTTGACTGCACCAACTCCAAACTGAGGATAGAAAATTAACATTTTGGGAACCTGCAGGTCCCACAGTCCCGCGGCCACAGGGCACGACAGCGGACCTCAGGCCCACGACCAGCTGCTGCGTTTCAATGGGGAGACTGGAAGTCCCGTCAGCCCACAGAAAAGCATTTTAATTTACATGTAAACTGAGATTTATCTTCTTGCACAGCTACATTATACTATCAGAAAATATTAAAAAACATCCCTGTGCAGTTCTGGGTTCTCCTTTTCAACTGTGAATCCTACCAGTGCCCACTGGTTATGGGGCTGCTAGGGCCACAGCGTGATGCTTTCCCTTGGAGAGCAGGTTTGGGGGAATAATGAAGCTTTTGGATCCTAGCTTTACCCACACCATCATCTCACTTTCGCTACAGTTTGGGTACGGCCTGTTGATCATCAGACAACCCTGCCTTTTGTCAGCTCAACGTGCAGAAAACACAGATCAGACTTCAGTGGGAAGTTTGGCTCCGGCACAGGTCAGCTCTTCAACTCATCGACAGATAATTAGTGGGGCTTGGTACTCTTTGCCCTAAAAAGAAAAACAGGGGAAAACTCCCCACCTTTTCCCAGAGCTTTTGCTTCTGACCACCTTACCGGTGCTAAAACAAGAAGCCACCGAGACTTGGGCCGGGTCCCTCCCTCGGGCGCCGTCAGCCGGGCAGGGAGCGCCCAACCCCACCGCCGCAGGAGCGCCCGAGAGCGGCGCTGGCGCTTACCCGACTTGGTGGATGTGCATGCCCTTGTTGGTGGGGCTGGCGGGGGCGGACTGAGTCAGCGAGGAGGTGTCGAGGATGCGCTGGGGGCGAGCGTTCACCGTTGCCTACAGGAAAAACACAGCAGAGTCCTGAACAGCCGAGACTGCGCAACACCAACCGCGGCGATTGTTACCCCACACAACGGCACACCTGGGGTTAAATGGAGTCAAGCTCTCTGCCAGTGTGTGTGTGTGTGCGCTTAAAAATGTATATGAAAAAAGCCCCTGTGCAGTTCCCAACACATAAGATGATTTCACTACTTTTTTAGTCAGAAAACACTTACCGGGAGGTACCCCTCTGTTCCTTACAGGGAAATGGCTCTGACTAACACATAAACCCCTTCCCCAAACCAGCTCCAGCCCCCGACCCGTACCAGCCCCCCGACCCCCGCAGGCAGCCCGGGGCCTCCCCTCCAGACACCCCAACCGGCGCCAGAGGAGCGCATTTCCCACCACAACCACCGCTCGCGGTGCCCCAGCACCCATTCCAACCCCCACTTCACGTCCCAGTCACAACTCTCCGTGTAAATCCGGCAGCTCCCCGAAACTGCCTCCCGTCACCGCTCCCTCTCCCCTAACGAGCTCCAGAAAAGCCGGGCTCCCGTTAGGGGATGCCCTTTCCGCTGTCAGGAGGAAGGCAGGGGATTTACAGCGTTGGGTTGCTCGGAGCTCTGCGGAACGCAGCCCGTCCCCCCGCAGAAGGGCCGCCCGGGGCTCAGCCACCAGCCAGAAGAGACCCGTTTCCGAAGGAGCCCGAGAAGGTCTCGTCCGTTCTCCCGGGGAAGGCCCCAAACACAAGCCAGGGGAAAGGCAGCAAGAAGCGCGGACAGCCCTCCAGGCTGAGCACGCTGCTCACACCGTGCAAACAAACTCCCAGTTAGAAAGGGAGAAGCCCTCTCCTGCCCACGGACTCCCTTCCTCCTCTTCCCCTTCCTTGGCCTTCCCTAAAATGCTTGACCTTTCTCACATATTGGAATAACTGTTAAAGGCAGCCCCCGACTGGCACAGAAAACCCGGGGGGACAAATCCCACAGGCAGGGCAACCTTCATCCCCCCTCCAACCCTACTGGAGGCGCACCTCGGCCCAGGCGCCCGGCGCGGCTCTCGGCGATGCAGTGGGGTTGGACCCAGCTGAAACCGCGCTGAGCAAGGTACGACCCGCAGGCACCGAGCACAGAGCACGCGAAAAGCGGGAGCTGTGCATGGCCTTCTGCAGCCCAGACGGCTAACGAGCCTTCTATAAGCGAACGCCTTCCCAAGGCAGAGCCAACATCCCTCGTGAAGAACAGCACCTGCCTTTGCGCCCACAGCCCACGCGCGTCTGCCGCAGAGAGGGCTCGGAGGCGGTGAGCCCGGGAGACACCCTGCCCTCTCCTCGCCGGAGCCAAAAGGCCGTCTGAGACGACCTCCGCTTCTCCCTTCCTCACACGACCCAGCGAGGTCTCCACCCCGGGGTCCGAGCAGCCCTCCCGACCGCCGCCTGTGGGGCTCCCGCGGGCCGGAGCGGAGCGAGCGTTCCCCCAGGGCACACCTACGCCGCAGCGACGCACCGGACGGCTCTGGCGGGGAGGGCAAGCGCCATCGCCTGCGGCGAGCCGGGCTGCCCGCGCCAGCCCCCTCCTGTGAGCCAGGCTCAGTTTATGGGGTATTTTCCTGCTTTGCACAGCGGGGCAGGAGGGGTCCCAAAGGCCGCTCGTCTCCCCATGGCTCGGGGATGCAGCGGGGCCTCCGGTGGGAAGGGGTTACTACACAGGGCTGGGACAGACGATCCCGCCGTCAGAATGGAAAGAAAGGAGAAGCAATTATCAACTAGTGACATATTATTATTCATAACTAGTTTTAATTAGCCACAGAAGGCTCAGGTTTAAGATTCTGGCAGTCGGGTCTCTGTCACCTGAAACGGGTCAGGTCACCTCGTTTCCCAGCAGAGGGACAAGGTTGGCTAACGATGGTTGGCTGAAGGTGTACACAGAGAGGTGAGCGTGGCAGACAGCCCTCCTTTTCCAGGGAAAAATAAAAAAGCCATTTCTTTTCTGAAAGCAGCGAGCAGTGCGAGTGCCGCAGTTGAGTGATATGACAGCGTATTTTGCTGGAGGCAGCAGCTCCCCCTTTCCCGGGGATTTGCTCCTCTGCCAGTCAAATCATCTCTTTTCAGGAGGGGAGATGGTAATTCATAATTTTGCAAATTGATTCCAGGTTAAAAAAAGAAGAGCACACTGTCAGAATTACTTGCTTATGCAGAGAAAAGCCTGTACCAAGGAGTGATGGCGTGGAGGAATAACTCCTGGGATAACTCAGCCTCAAGCCTTCCTTTAAAAACAGCTGGATGAAGCAACCGGGGAGGATGCAAACTTTCCTTAATTAATTGTGATTTCAAAAAGTCTTAAAAGGCCAACATCGATTGCTGAGTCCTTTTTGTTTGTTTTGGTGCAGGCAAAAAGCGTGTTTTGGATTTTTTAAAAGATCAGGCTGGGAGTGAGAGTTGTACCATTCCAATCTGCATCATAAATATAAATCACAACACAGCCGCAATCTGTGTGAGAACTCGCAGTGTCTAATCAGCCCATGAAATAAACCGGCGCGTTTCACATGCAGGAAGGATGCCCGTCTGTGCAACCTACTCACCGGCTGCTCAGGAAGACATCGCCCCAGTTAAAGACCACCGGAGTTCTCCGGTAGACAAAGATCTATATTCATGGTGCCATTAAAAATCCCGCATAAGACTGGTCTCATTTGAAAACAAAAATTCTGCTTTTAATGCACACAGCGCCTCGCAAATGACTGTTTCACAAATGCAGACTCTCAGACTGGACTTTTGCCCGGTCACAAAACTCACAGTACTGGTCCCGTGTTTTCCCGCAGGGCAGTAGGAAGTGTAGCAATACCGACTCTTCTACCGCCCTCCGACCACACCGCTCTCGGCGCGTTGTCTGATCGCCCCTCAGGGCAACCGGCTCGCACCGCTAACGCCCGCTGCTCCCAGAGAGGATTAAAAGTCATAAAGACTTAAAGCCCAGAGCTTGGCAACGTTTTGAGGCTAAATATTTAGGTCACCACAAAGGAAGGTGCAGTTCACCGGCACCATCCAGCGGGACAAGCCCACGGCTAATTTCGGCTGAGAAGCCCAACGCCAGCGGGCGCCGCCACGCAGCTCCCACGTTCCCTTCCGCTGTCAATGCAGGAAAACTTCAGATGCCCAAGTTCCTAAATGGAACCTCTCGTTCCCTGAATTTTGTATGAATTACAACAAAAGGGTTGAACGCCTAAATATTCAAGTGCTTTAATTCACCTGGAGCAGTATTTTTGTTTAAGCGAGAAAATCAACTTTTGGTTTTATTCAACGATAAAATGCAAACAACAAAATGGAGGACGCGCTGTTTGCACACCCTGGGGAGGGCCAGCGGGCAGCATCCCGGCTGCTCCCTTTTACATCCAACACAGCTTCGTTAGCACCGAGGCAAGATCTCAGGATACAGTTAGCAAAAATTTAATTGTTACTAATTTGCATTACCCATCAGACAGCTCCTATAACCTGCCCGAGCTCGCAGCGGCAGAGACGGGAGTCAGGCTGGGAGCCCTGGCAGCGCTGCTCGCAGCGGGAGCTTTGGCCATAATGAAATGAGTAGAGGCCAGACCATAACCCAGGACCTGAAGCCTTAACTTCCATTTTTGTGGGCCGCTAATAGGATATTTTATTTTTTTTAAGCAAAAAAAGCCTTTTCAGAGGCTGCCTAAGCCAGGTGGTACTGGCAGAAGCAGAGCCCACAGCATCACCAAGTGCACGGCCGTCAGCCCACTCCACACGCAGCCGCCCACACTGCCGGACAAATCGCACACTTAAGTACTTTCCTTACGGATCTTATGGCTGAGACAAAGAAGAACAAATAAGTTTTCTCCACTGAAGCGTCCCCAGATAAAAAACTTTGTAAAGAGGAATACTTCCTTTATTATTTTGCAAAACCGCTTGGACAGGCGCTGCCGGGGAGAGGGCAGCTGCGCGAGCGGCAGAGCGCGAGACGCACGACTCCCATCGCTCCAGCTTTGGGACCCCATTCAGCACCAAGACATTTGAGTCCAAAATTGTCAGGATCAACGCAGAATTTACCAAACCAGCCACAACATTAACTACAGATATCACAACCTAACATAACAATTCCTGCTGGCTAAGCAGACCCACGGCGCTCTACTGAAGACATCCGCAGGGCACAGCAGCCGCTTTATTAATATTTATACGCCGCTTTCCACCAGCAAGGGAGTAAGTCCTGAAAAAATGTTTAAGACAGGAAAAGCAGATCCGGTTCCTCTTTATATCCCTTTCAATCCCATAGTAGGAGCGACATTTCATTTTGGAAAGAGCCTTCCAAAATACAGAACCGAAATAGTTTCATGCATCTGGAGCGGAGAAGGGGAAAATTTTTCCCCTTTTCCTTTTCTTATTCACCTGAGTTTGGCGTCTCCAGCCTGACAGTAACTTGTTGTGCTCCCGAATCACCAGGGAAGGGCTGACCTCATCGCCCCCACTGTCAAAATAATCCTCTGTCCCAAACCCCAGACTTCACCACTCACTGACGCGTATACTTAAAAACATAAGAGAGTTCAAATAATAACAACTATTTTCTCAATAGGAAATCAGATTTAAGAGCAAGAAATCTCTAAGGCATTAAAATGGTCGTGCACAACGCTGGCATCTCTTACTGCAACTTCAGCTCGGAAGCCTACGTCTGAAGGTTTAGGCCTGTTCCCTGGAAATGCTCAGTAAGAGACGTCACCTTGCACTGCGATGGCTCATGGGCTGGATGCTACAGCAGCTAGGAAGCGGGTGGGAAGGACGGCGTTCCGACAGCTTTCCGACAGCCCGCCTGGGGCGGGGAGGGGGGAAGGCAGTTGGTGAGAAGATGTTCTGGGGTGGCCTGGTGCTTCGTTTCGGGTGGGAGGTGAGGGTGCTTCTACAGCTCCCCAGGCTGGCAATTCTGAATCGGCAGCGATGGCAGCCTCCAGGGACATCTTGTCACCCTCGGAGGATGAAATGTGATGAGGATGGTGGCTTAGGCGGATCAGGCCCGGGCTGAGGAGGTGAGAGTGGCGGGGGTGTCTGCATGCTGACTCACATGTACTAGTTCACCTGGGTTGGAGAGCCGTTGAGGCTTCAGTCTGCAGGCCAGTCCCACTTGCATAATCTAAATCGGTTTGCAAACGGATAATTTCATGAAGTATATTTAAGGTTTCTCCCAGGGACCGATGTAGATAAGTAGACTTCTAAACAAGACCTACTGTCTAAGGTCTGTACCTAATTTATACCCTAAAACAATCCCAGGCCCTCCCCCGTTTGTGTATTTTACCTGCTCGGGACTTCAGGAGTGTTTATCACTTTGAAAGGTTAAAAGCTCCTTCTGCAACAGACCCAGACTGAACTACGGCCGCTGACCAGAGCCCTCCACGGGACCCGCTCAGCTCAGTCTGCCTACGCTCTGCCTCAGCACGGCACGAATCAACACACACGCGCCTCGCGGACGCACGGGCGGACAGAAGGACGTACCTTGTAGGCGATGCTGTTGAGAACTTTCATAGCCAAGTCGGAGACGTCAGGATAGGGGTCAGCAGCGAGGTGAAGGAGTACTCTCCAAATCTGGGTGTAAACGCTGTTGAAACTCACACCTACAACAAAGAACAAAACAAAAAACAAAGCCCCACAGCACGTGACAATCCATCAACTCAAACTCTTTGATCTTATGTGAGAAAATTCATTAGACCTCCAAACATCACAGTGACATCTAAGAAAACATCAAGAGAAGAGCTCAAAAACTCCCTACATGGGCATTTTGTCTCCGTTCCATCTGTCTCTGTGAACTCTGCAAGGGCTTGCAAAACAGAAGTGGGAGAAAGCAAAATAAATTACAGACCACCTAAATCAGCTTCGGTCAAGCTGCCGGTTTTCTACTCCTGAAACAAATCATCAGGAACGGCCAAATGGACAATGTCTTTGGGTCTCCTGAGTTAAAATACTAAACAGTATAAAACCACAGTTACTGGCTTATATTTTCATGGTTATTTTTATTGCTGTTTTAAGCACTAATACTCAGCTTGAATGTTCAGGGTTTTATACATCCTGCAAGTTTACTAAATATCTAAATGTTAAAAATGAAGCTTTGGGACGTGCACCCTTGCGAAGCACTAAGTCCAACTCCGTCTTTCCTATTGACATTTGTATCAATTCCTCAATTGCCAATTAGTTATTTAATGAGAATATCTGCCGTTTGGTATTTCAGCAGAAGGGACTGACAGATTCAAAGTACAAATCAAATTAATAAGCAGTTGCAACAACTGACAAAATTCTGCGAACATTTTATTTTGCTGCTTTTAGGCGAATCTTTAATTTGTTATTCTTTCTTCTAACCCTCACAACGTCTAAGAGTTGTAACACCGTCGTTCGGGAGTTGAGCCATTTGGACAACATTAAAGCGGTTGCACTAACAAAAAAGGAACTAAAATAAGAATTTCAGATGAGTCACAATCAATGGTAAATGACAGATCAAGCTGTTACCGCGTTTCCTTTCGTGTTTCTGGGAGGCATCTAAATATAAAGCGTTGAGCCAGGAAGAAAGGGCTCCTCGGTCAACGAGCAGCTCCTCACCTCGCGTAGCTGCTAAACCTGATGCGCAAACCAACAGAAAATAGACTTGGCCAGTCCAGTTTTGTTAACTTTGGCTGAAGAAGGCAGGGAGCGCACCGTAGTAAGCTTCCAGAGGGCGCACGCTTCACGCGCTGTCTGCCGTAGCCAAGGGAATCGTCCTTCTGCCAGAAACATTCCCCAGCGCGCGACAAAGCGCTCTGCAAAGGCAATAACCTCACTCCATCCTCCCACCCGACCTGCACAGGGAAGGGTCTCTCGCTCAGCCGATGGCCCAGGGATTTTCCAAGTGGCGCCTACTTACAGAGTCGCAGGCAGAAACCTCACAAAATTTTGTGGCAGCACCACCGGGACAGCGCTGCCCGTCTGCTGGGGGCTACGTACGCCCTACAGCTAATGCCAACCTCTCCGAAGGACGCAGGACACGGGGCCTGACAGAGACACAGCAATGCTAAACCCACCCAGGAAAACCGAACAAGCTGATAACCTGAGAGGGCAGTAACAACTGCCATGATACGGCGGAGTCAAAGGGCGCTGATCTGTCCCGTTCGGTTTGCACCAGCTGAGGACAGAGCCCAAAGCGCGCGACACCACGGAACGCGTGAGGATGGCGTGTATGAGCTGAGCAGAACTGAACGGCGCGGGACACAAGCTCAGGGGTTGGCTTTGGTCACAACAGGCAAAAGCCATTGTCTTCTTCAGAAGCTCTCGTATCCGCGTTTAAACAAAGAAAATGTCAATACGCAATAAAGTAAGTCTCTGCTTGGGGGAGGCTCAGGCCTCCCAAGGGCAAAGGATGGCGATAGGATGGCTGTCTGTCCTCTCCAGGCTGCCGCCCATTCAGGTTTTATTTTTGCAATTGCCACGTTCATCCTGGAAGCATCTATTACCAGGGAAAGAAAAGGAGGAGGGGGAAGGAGAAAGAGCAGGAGAGGCAGAGAGACGACGTGCTGCGAGCTGTGAGGGGAAAAAGAGCCGCAGCCCGTGAAGCGGCCGGGCAGGAATGTCATCTGGGGTCTGCACAGAGCTCTGCCTCCCACGGCTGTGCCGCACACGGACCGATGGGAAATCTGAACGGCTTGACTTCTTTTAAAGCCCTTGAAAGACAGTAAAAGGAAAGGGAGAGAAAGGGAGAGCGAGAGAGTACCCATCGCATTTTCTAGCGTCTCTGATAACCACCGCGCTCATGACGCAATCGCGAAGAAAAAACCCAACAACATTTTTTATACATGTAAGCGTCAGGAAAAAAACCACATTTGAAACACAACTGCACCAGCGCAATTCCTCATTCACTCGCAGCCTTTGAAAAGAACAGAGGGAATTTCTACAAAGGCATCTCGGGCGCAGCGCTGGCAGGACCGGTCCTTTCTTCCGCCGTCCCCCCGCCCCTGCGAGCGCCGTTCTCTGCGCTGACTCAGTCGAGTGACACAGCTGACACCGCTCCTTGTAAAAACCTCAGCGCCGAGGCAGTGGGACAATGGCAGGCAGCAGAGGTGGCAGGAGGAACAGCAGCTTGATTTCATGTAATGGACTAAAACGCAAAAAAATCTCCATGAGATGCAAACAAAGAGCCGAGCAAAGGGGGACGGGGTGTTAATCTAAGCAGACAGCTCTGTAATTAGTCAGCCTGATTCAAAGGCAGTTAAATGGACCTTGCAGTATAGATTTACGTTTACAAAATGATGCCTCTCCACTAAGAATGTCAAAAATAAATTACCTGCCTTTACTGACGACTTTGATTTTCTTTGCATACGCACAACTCTTAGCTCGATTTAACAGCAAGCACCGCGCCGGGGCGCTGAGGGAGGGACCCGGCTGAGCTCCTGCCCCCGGGTCACCGAGTACACGGAGGGGACAACCACGGTGGATGCCAAACTGAGTGCTAACGTTTTTATTTACTCTTTTGGATTTGGCAGGCTTTGACAGGGTTTCTTTCCAGTTCCCTGTAAACATCACTGCAGTGGTTCTAAGCCCGGACCTCCAGAAGCTCTCCGTGAGCGACACAGAAGGTTCTGCGAGAGCTACTTGGACGAAGAGAACATCTGAAATCCCAATTGCTCTCTGAACTCTACTTCGACAACCGCGGAGAGCAGCCTCCTCCCTACTGGGACAGCAAATCAGCGCTTCTTGCACAGACCTGGCAGTCTGCAAGCTGGTCTCTTTGCACGGGGCTGGGCGAAGGGGCTCCTGCCCACTCCAGCCCCCGACGGCGACTCCAATGGCAAAGCACGAGCTTTTTCACTTTGCAACAGAAACCAGAAGCGGCTCATTAGGAGAAAGTACGTTCCCTCAGAGCAGGTACTGGCCCTGGACCAGGGCTGTCATGGCCAACGTGAAAGCAGCCCACCATGACCAGCCCCTACGTCAGCTTCCATTCCCAAAAACCACTCAGATCCCTGGGCTTTGCTGCTGTGCAAGTTACTATCTATAGATGCTGCTGGTTGACCAGTTACTGCTCATTATGCCTCTGCATTTAAATGTACTGGCTGGTGAGAGAGAAGGAGGCTCCACCTGCCCCAGCACTCGCTCGCCGATCTGCGCCGGCTCACTGCCCACCTACACCTCGCGCTCTCCTCATCCGCGCTGCAGTAACTCCCGCTGGAAGGGTTACTTCGAGGCAGCTCTTCGGGACGGATCCTGTGATGTGGCAAACAGCTTTCTGCCCCCAGTCTCTGCTGCTGCAACAGAGAGCTACTCCCCAGCAATTCGTCGCTCCAAGATTTATTTTCCTCCTCCTCTGATCATTCCTTAATATAATCTTTCCAGCAATGCTCTCTGTAGGACAAAGACTTTAATCATGCAGTTGGGATATGAATAATCAGCCTCAAGGTATGCAAAACCCCCATCTTAATTCCTTCCCGCTTCCTATCTTAAAACTATACTAATCTAAAAATTTCCAGGACACCAAGACGGATGAGGAGCTGTACGGAAAAAGCAGCAAGGCTTAGCTTCCCACCCAAACGGACGCCTTTGTTGACTAACCAAAATCTGCCTCTCGCCAGCTTGAAAACGTGGGCCTCTGGTAAGAGGACTGTCGGGCCAAGGAAGGGTCTGCCGGAACACAGCACTCCCGGACGAGAAGCGCGTGGGGGCACTCCACGGGGACACGTGGCCTGCAGTTACCCGAGCAGCTGTTTGTGAAACGGCACAAGAAGGAACGGAGAGGTTTTCCTCCGGTTTATGGGAAGAGCTACGTTGTATGATGCCGCAGTGTCAGTAAAGTGCACAGACTGACCCAGCACGACCCCTCAGCACCATGTTCCCAAGACCGCAAGAGAGGAAGAAAGCCCTGAACATCAGCGAATCAACCCAGGGAATGCAGAGTACGCAACACAGAATTAAACCGTGGTTGAAAATGTCTTCTTTTATTATTACAGCCTAGATTTCTGCTTTGGTCCGAGTCTACCCACGTGCCCAAAGCAGCCTTCTTACTGCTGCGCCTGTCTCAGACATTTGGCAGAGTCATCACTGCAGAGCCAAATCACCGTCACTTCTTCCAAAAGACAGAGAGTGGAGCGAAACATTTCTTCAGTCAAGAGGAGCCGGTCACCCAGCCGCACTCTGCTCCAAGTTACCCCACTCCTGCCAGCTGTACAGCGGTATTTTATTGCACATTAAAACTTTAAAGAAAGGGGTTAATCTGAGCCCGGCTGCACGGCACCGCTGAGGGCGGCTGGAGCTGATGGCGTTTTGAAAACTCTTTCCTTGGGGAGCCGGAGCGAGCAGGCTGGAAGGTGGTGATTCTTCAGCAGAAATGAAAAAAGCCCGGCTTTCAGCAGGCAAATGCTGAAGGTAATGGGATTCTGTGTGAGTTATGAATTTTAAACACTTCTATAAGCTCTGCCGTTTCCAGCTGGATATGAACTCTTCCGATTGAATAGGAATGAGGGAGGCTTTGGAGAACTGCTCTTCTTGTTTTCCTAGGTCTGCCGCACTCATCTCCAGCTCATCTCCAGAGCCTTTTCCAACTGTGCTGTAACGCTCGTGAGACACGCACAAGCCATCAAGCAGACACCAGTATGCACCAGTAGAAATGAGGAAAACTCAAGTTCTCACTTAAGATGGAGAGAAATTTCCTAACATTCCTGTCACGCTTTAGAAGATCCAATTTCATGACCTACGATCAAGAGCAAATGAATTGATCCAGTTTCCGATGAATACATGGTTTTAAATGGCCACAGGGGCTCAGGAATTTCAGCCCCAGAATGTTTCAACTCAGGAGAGTCAAGTCACCGTCACTTCTTCCCGAAAACACAGAGTAGAGCAAAACGTTTCTTCAGTCAAGGCAAGTCTGTCACCTGGGTGGACTCCTCTCTGAGTTACAGCACTCTTTTTTCACTGATTTTTGAAGGCTAGAAAAATACGGGCACATTTACCCATTCCAAAGAAAACAGAGGCTTCCCCCAGCACCTCCCCGCTGCGCGCTGCCTCCCCGCGCCCCGGCGGCCCTCCCAGGGGCTGGGTCCTTCTGCACCTTGTCCACAGGGTTCACGTGGTTTGAGAAACTCCAGCTAGTTTAAAGCAATGCTGTTGCAGCAATCAGACACGACTGAGAAAGTTACTTGAAAAACAACTGAGTTGAACTATCTCAATATAAACATTCCAGTTCTGGTCTATAAAAGAAATGCAAATAATCCACTACACAAATCGGCCGTGTGCTACATAAACACAAGTGAAATTTCCCTTCCTTCTGTGCTCGAGCCCTCTGCTCTGCAGAGTTCTGTACACCACGCAGCGAGCCGGCCGCCGGGAGACAAAGGGACTGTTGAGTGGTGTTAAAGAGTTCCATGCTGTAGTGCTGTTAGAGCTGCTCACCCGGGAGGAAATAACGGAGAGGGGATCGGAGGCAGCGGGATCAGCCACGGAACTTTTTGCACAAAAGCACATTTCTATGAAACACTCAGTCTTCTTGCTTCTAAGACACAGCCTGGGATTTCTTCTTTTTTATGTCCTCTTTTAGCAATGTACATATAAACCCGCATAGGAGAGTAGCTTGGTAAGGCTTTCTTGGATGCGTAACGCAATAAAGGGGCTGAGCTGTGCAGAAATACAACCCACGTGAAAAATAACCAGGGGAAGCAGTTAGTGCCAGTGTGGCCAACTGCCGCCCGCGGGACGGGGAGTCCTCGCTTTCGTTCTCTACCCAAGGACCCTGCAGTGCGTGTGAAACTCCTGGATACGCTACGGTTTTGTGCTCAAATTCCTAACAGGACCGCTGCCCATCGTAGTGCACAGCTGGAGCCGGGAGCTCATTTCCAGTCCCTCCATCAGAGCAGGAGGGACTCTGCTCTGCACGTACCCCAACCAAACACAAGAGCTGCATTTCTAGCGTTCGGAGAAACTTTGCCGGAGTAAGATCTAGCAGGAGCTAAGATCCAAACTTTCCACAAAAGCTAGTGCGAGCATGTGAAGGAAGGGAACACCAAAGAGAGGGTGAGAGAGTCTCTACTCACCTATTAGTGAATTCAGAGAAGAGTAAGAGCTGACTCGTCTCATCTTGTCAATCGTCTCAAAGGACAGGATATACTCTTCATTCTCGGGGCTGCCCAAGGTGCTGCTGGCACTGCTGCTGGTGCTGAGATTCCCAGGAGAAAATGCAACAGAGCTTCCAGCTGCCAAAAGAAAAGAGGGCAGATGCCGAAACAAGAACTGGTGAGAGCACAATTTTTACCCAGGCATAACAGCCCTTTTCTAAACCCTGCACCGCTCAGTGAAGGCGCAGGCAAATCCACAACGTCCCCTTTTGAACAATGAATGTTTAAACAGAGTAAGCATCAAGGGGTCAGAAAAGATTCCGTTAAAAATCCATGCGTGTTAGGAAGTCGGAAGGCACCTTTTTGGTCCCCAAACACTCAGAAAAATCAATACTAATGACCAGAAAACTGAAACTAATTATGAGGGGGGTTTTCATCTAAGCCCTCGGAGCTGGCAGCTGGATAATCTGGGCTAAAGATTCAGCTCATGTTGTCTTGCACGTGGTATTTCCTGGCTTGCAGGAGACAGGAGCGGGGGAAGAAGAGGTAAAGAAAAAAGAAAGGATTTTGAAATGTCTCTTACATTCTTCGTTCAGACTGAGGTTCTGCAAGGACTTGTTCAGGTTCCTAGCTGTGGTGACTGCTCGGATGTTCCCGTAAGAGCTGACGGACCGCAGCCGTGGTGTACATGGACCATCTCGCACTGGTGTCAAACTCCCACCCTCTGTGGATGCAAAATTTCATAATTATAGATGTAACCAAAGCGATCACCGCCTTTTGGTTATTTCCCAGCAATAACGGAACTAAAATATTACCAATGTGAACAGAATTTAGTCATTGCCCGTTAGGCTAAAATGGAAGGAGGTATGACAAAGGATCCTCTGCACATAATCAGGAAGGACCGCGTGTCTGCTGTTTGGGCTGTGGGCTTTTTTACATCCAATAAAACCAGGTGAGCCTCGCCTCGCCTCGCCACTGCCTGCATGGTACCCAGAGAGGCATGAGCATTCTCCTCTCCAGGTCGGTGCTGGGCCACTGCCCAGACACTGTGCTAGGACACGCTGCTCCACAGATGCCGTTTAGTAGGCAGCATTTGCAGGCTGCTCTCTGCTTCTGCTCATTAAAAATCCAGTAAATTGTCTCATTATAAAGAGTTATGAAAGTCCTGGTTTCCCAACCGAATTTCAGGCCTGGTTTCAACTCATATTTCACCCATGACCTGGATACTCATCATTACCCAAACTTCCTCATTTTCATTCCTGCGCACAGACACAGTACCGTGGCTTCAGAATGGCTATTTCGCTCACTGCAGAGGTGGCTGCATTACGGCGGTGGGGCCAACGCTCCCAGTGCATCCTACTGATGATAAATACTTTGGGATTCTTTTGGATAAGGAAAAGCACTATATAAACCGCATGTAATGTTTATTTCCTGCAGCAAAAAGTACAAATGTGGAGAAGCTTATTTTCCAATAGGATGTAGTTATTCAGACAATAGGGAGATTAAACTACTCATTGCAGAGGCAGCACGTCCTCTTGTCTCCGAGCTTCCATTGCAACAGTCCCATTATCCTTCAAGATTTCCAATGTACTTAACATCTACAGAAAATACGAGGCTAGCAACAATTTCACCAGGGCTTTTCATTCCTCACATAAAGCAACAGAAACAACAAGAGGTATGGGACCACAGAGCACAAAGTTCTTCACCGCTTCTCGGCTGGTGCTTTGCAGTAGCAGAGTACAGTTGGCCCACTGTTGGTGAAGCTTCTCATTAGGTCAGTGTGACACTGAAGTTTCAGGAACAATCTGAGGGGAAAAAACCAGTCTGGGAAGCCTGTGTACTGCCTTGACAAAAAAACTTCAGCCTTGATCTGGAGGGAATCCCTCTGAATTCGACAGGGTGCTCAGTCTCTGCAACTTGGGCTGAGCTACAGCCGGGTTTTAGGCGGAGGCTCAGCGGATGCCTTTCTCCGGTGCAATGTATTACAGTGCCAAACAGACATCAGAGCCACCCACTGTGCCACTCAGCTTTGTGGCGAGGGTGCTGCTTGATAAATCACCACCAGCAAGTATTTCATTGCGTTGGGCAAACTCTTTAAATAAAAGTTGCCAAGCGCCTTCAGGCCATACATT
The DNA here is from genome assembly GCF_965231255.1 of Vanellus vanellus. Classification (NCBI taxonomy): domain Eukaryota; kingdom Metazoa; phylum Chordata; class Aves; order Charadriiformes; family Charadriidae; genus Vanellus; species Vanellus vanellus. The sequence goes on from NC_138922.1 coordinate 14,357,277, forward strand.
TCCCGCCCACACGAACCCAAGCCGCCTACCTGTGGCAGCTGGAGAAGGGAGTGGGTAATTCTTCTCCTCTTCCATGAACTGCAAGGCGACGGTGCAGAAATTGCTCTCGTACTGAACCACCAGGTGACTTAAAGCCACCACCAGCTCCTACGGAAAGAGCAGAAGAAACAGTATTCGTGGTTGCCTAGGTCAGAAACAATGGACCAAAGGGAAACACGGAACAATATGCTCGTTACTGCTGAGATGACTGGGTGGCCATCCAGACTAACAATTTTCCCTTCCCAGGGACGAAAGCCAGAGCGCTCTGTTTCAAATGTAATTCTTCCTAAGTCTTTTACACCTGAACAGGCTCCCACTCCTCTTTGATTCTGCCCAATATAGTCAAACCGGTGCGGTGTCACAGGAAGTACTGGACTGGCGAGCAGCGCCGGTGCGCGCAGCAGTCTCACCGGGAGACGCGTGTGTCTCCTGCAGAGCACTGATGGGCTGTGCTGAGCATCGGTGTCCTCAGCCCTCCACGGCACAGCCGGACCCTCTCCCAGTGGTGCACACGTCCGCACGGAGCAGAGCTCTCGTCCTACAGCCCGTCCTACGTTTGCTCCGAGCTGAAGGGAACAGAACCTGACAAGAGGCCCCTGCGGACACGGCTCAGCTCTTCCATGAAGAGCGCTGGCGTTTGAATCCTACGCTGAACCGCTCAGTCTCGTACTGACCCGCAGTGTCGGCGGCTGACATGAGACCAGAGCTGCCCACCTGCGGGGATCGTCAGTCCGCTCCTCCTAAATGCAACTCGAGAACCTGAATTACCGGGGTGGGGTGGGGAGGGCAGAGGAGGTGAAGTTCAGCCCTCAATCAGGCAGGGCTCGCTACGCGCCTGGAAACAGCACACAGGAGAGGCGGAGAGCTGGCTTTGGCTGCTGCTCTCTGTTCAGGGGACTAATCTCCAAAAGAGAGATTTATGAATCTCAAAGAGCATACAGTGTGACATGCAGTTCTCTCTTGAATTAAACTGATTAAATGCTGGAACGAGACAACAAAAATTAATCCTCACAACGCTGGTGACAACTGTCAGGGTGTTGATGTTCCAGTTAAGTAAACACAAGCATTAGGACGCCTAAGTACACCCACCAAGAACAATCCAGAACGTCAAAGACTATTTAATGTACCACTGATGGCGCATCAGAAATTGTAATTCTCCAAAACCTGGAGAATTACTTTGAAACAGTCTGTCATCTGTCCCCGTGGTTTCTAAAAGCAGCAAGATCTTTCTACTGGACGGAGCACTCATGTTCTCTCCACAGCACTCTGACTCCCTCTCCTCTTCCTCCCCCAGGACCGCCACATACTCCATGTTTCTAGCAACACATCACTATTTCATTTAAAACCTGAGATGCTGTAATGTAAAATACTGCAATCAAAACAGTAATCGGCTTCGGTGTAATTGCTCTCCTTCCTTATCCCTGTCTTCACATTCTCTTTAAATGAAAAAAATCCAGGATATAAAAATTCCCACAAACCCCTGAGACTGTTACTCCTATTTCAGACATTTGCTTAGTGGAATACATGAGTTAAATCAGAGGTCCACTGTTAAAGAGCAGAAACATTTTGATCTGAACAACAATCTTGTCAACACCTGCACACCATGACATACTACACTCGACTCCTGTTATTCCTGTCAGTGGGCTCCTTTTATCGCAAATTGTAAATGAAATGTTGTAATATGTGCACTGAAAAAGGGCAAATGGCCCAAACAGCATCCCAGAACGCTGCTGCGTGTGACCCCCTGAGCGTGCAGCGCACGGCGCAGCGCCGAGCCCTCGGCCGCCGCAGTGGGCTGACGTGGCCGTTCTCACTGGTGGCGTCACGCGCGTGTGGTGCTTCTCAGCAGGACGTGAAGTTAAAAGACTTCATGATGAAACAGATACTTCCAAATGAGTCACATTCATTGAAAAGTCATTAAATAATGCACGCTCTGATGAGGCATAGCGCAGAGCTCGTCAGCACGAACCCACCCCACGTGGGTGCCGCCGGCCTCTCCGTACCTTTCTAACCATGGGGCTCCCGTCGTTGATGAGTTGCGCCAACATCATGGCTACGTTGTGATCGATGGTGGTGGAGTGATCGGTCCGTTCAGCTGAGTTGCCCACAAATGTTCCCAGTGCAAAGACTGCAGCACAGCGGACCTGCGAGACACAAACATTCATTATTATTTTCCTCGTTTCCAGCTCGAGGTTTGCCAGTGGGATTCTTCATGCCCACAAACGGCGTCTCTGGAAAGCCAGACTACCGTGTCAGGTAAGGAGTGAGGGCTAAACGGAGGCCCACGGAGAGTAAAAACCAAAACAGATTCAGCAAAGCACTGCGTTGTAAGTATTGAGAGACGCGGGAGTATACTTAATTTCCCACAATACTCGGTGACCTTCCCATGGGTGATTGTTCCAGTTGACATTGCCTCGAATATTAATTAACAGGAATAAGGTACACAGGGAGTTACTGTTGGGCTGTGAATCTCTTTAATAAGAGTGCTGAATACCGTCTTGAGATAAGGGCTTACAGAAAGGCAGAAGATGATGGAAAAAAGAGATGGAGAAAAGGCAGCAGCTCAAATCAGGGTACGCTTTGCCAGATCACACAAAGAGCAGAGGGATCAGGTGGCTCGGGAATCTTACCGCCGGCCTCGGCAGAGACTGCAAACAGTGGGATACGGCATAATCAGCCGCTGCAGGATGCGCTGCATAAAGCAGAAACGCTCGCTCCAGTTCTCAAAGAGATGTAGGGCTGTGCTGTAAGGGCAGCCGCCCGCCCGCCCGCGCACAGGGACCGCTCATGCCGGCGGAAAGCCGGGGCCAGAGAAAGGAGGTGGAGGATGCGGGAGAGAAAGCCTGGATGGAAAGGGGAATCTAATCTTTAATCACTGCACGTTAGCAACGGCGTTTATCTCCAGGCTTCCTTCTCCCACACGCGCTGTAATTTCACTGGGGTCTGACAGGCTCTGTCAATCACAGCCAGGCTCTGCACAAGAAGCGCTTCTCTCTTGCTGAGTTTGTCACAAAGGTAAAACACATTCGATTGAAGATGTATTTTCACACGTACCAGGAGGACAACAGTTTTCATACTTGGACAAAAAGACTAGAGGGTTTTTTGCAACACAGAGTGAGTTTTGGGACCCCATTTTTAACGAGCTTCTGATATGCAAGTAAGCAAAAAATGTGGTGCTTCCTAACTCCGGTGCCAAGGTTCCAGGGCTTTGGGGCTGTACGAACTCCCCCTGCATTTCTTTGATTACCTCCTTGCAGGGCTGGGATGATTTGCACCACCTCGAAGAAACAGCAGTAAGATCTTTCTTTGAACCAGACACAATCATGAAGCTCTTGAAGGCCCCGGTTTTGTAAGTATTTCTGTAGCCCTCTGCCAGAACTCTGACAATTCAACTGATGTTTATCAAAAAAGTTGGATTTTTACCTCTGGGATTGGATCCGAGAGGAGACTGTAGAGCTTTTCATGAGCGCTGTCTCTCACGCCACACCACCTGGCTGAGTCAAAGTTCTGCCAAATGCGTCCTAAACAAATGGCCACCCACTGACGCAGAAGAGGATGTGGATCATTTAACTGCTCCAGGCAAATGGCAATCAGGTTTCCTTGAAGGCAAGCTTCCTAAAACACAAATCAATGCAATTTATTTTGGATGACAGCTTCCCACCTCATCATCAAAAAAGAAGATTATTTCTGAAATAGACAGGAAATCGAGAGAAAATAATTATTCAGGGGCTATATACTGATTTTGTTATAAAATACCATTTGGAAGCAGCATGAAGGGAAGGTCAACTACACGCTGCTACAGCTAGTTAAATAGCTGAGCACTCAAAATGCTTCCTGTAATGCATAAAGCCTGGTTTTTTTCTCATTGGAAATATTCCTCGCACATGTCAGAGCCCCAAGGTTTATGGCTCATTCCATATACCCCTCCCAAGAACTTGATCACACCCATCACGTTTCCACTCGAGAGGCTCCTCCGCGAGCCCGGCAGCGCGCTGCCTGAGGGGCCGATCTCGAGTGACTCGTGTCCTTAACCTCCACATCCCGCCGCCAGGTACATAATGTGTTTGTCACACCTCCAGGTCAATTTTTCTTTCAATCCACACAAAAATAATGTAAAGCAATCTTCTATTTCAGTTTTCCAGCTCAGGGCTGTGCTTTAACACAAGCCAGGACGCTTTGATCGCCGCGAAGGCGCATGGCAGAGAAGGGGCAGGAGCGAGTGGAAGGAGGAAGGGTGCCGGGACTCACCTGCCCGGTGTTGTAGTTGTTAACAATTACAGCCAGGATAAAAGCCGTCATCGTCCTGTGTTCAGCCTTAAAACAACACACAACTAATTGGTATCTAGAAAACAGGTCGGAGAACAACTATATCCCGCGCGTTCTGAAACATGAGGTTATTCTAAGTGCAGTTGCTATCACATCAGAATAAGAGGCGAGGGGAAAGGACGCTAGAATTTTCTTGTCATGCAGTCCTGTCACTAGTTCCACCGGAGACGCTTCATCAGGCTGCCGGAGCGATCCTCCCAACCACCCTGTGTCTACTGCTCGGGAGAAGGCACACAAACACCCTTCACGGGAAACTACAGCGCAGAGAGCATTACGAGGGCTGCAGCGCAATTCGGCTGCCGCGGCACCCAGCGAGCCCCCAGCCCCCATCGCCCCCCCGAGCAATCTGCGCTTACGCAACTTCAAACAAGTTCGCAAATTCCTCTTTGGTTGGGCTCTCTCTGTCACCCGACCTGGCAGCAGCATTTTTAACTCCCCTGGTCAGCGCTGCCTCTCGCCGGCGGCGCGGTGGGTGTCAGCGGGGAGGGGGGCGGGAGGCATCGACACAGCCGAACAGCAACAGAGCCGCCAAGAGAAGCTAAGCACATGCTAGAAGAGTCTGAATAAAGATGACTTGTCCTTACTGGCATATAAGGATCTGCCAGAACCGAAAGGAAATACTTGTGACCGTTGTCCTTCACAAGGTCAGCTTGGCACGACTGAAAAATGAGACAGAGAAAAACACAATGAGTACAATAACACAAAAAAGATTTTTTCCTCCAATGATGTATGAATATTTCGTGTCTTAATAATTTTTCTCAAATCTTGTTTTTATTCAAGAAGCCAAAGCAAGCGCAAGCCCTCCGTCGGGGCTGCAACCCCACATCCCCGCAGGAGAAGGGCCGACGGGGAAGAGCAGCGTCTGAAGGAAGGAACCCTCTGCCACCCTCCGGCCCCACAGACAGTGACTGAAAACAGGACCCCCTACTCAGGAGAAGAGTTAAATTTGCCGTCTCTCTGTCTCTTGTTAAACCTTCACTAATATTCAAGAGCCACCAAAGGCAAACCCAAGGAGGAATCCAACTAATTTATTTTTTTTAAGTTTAACACAATAAAAATTATGTAAGATTAGATCTTCTAAAAGCCCCTCGTCTAATTCTCCCCTTGATTTCCAACCCCATGCCGAGGCAATTAGCTTCCCCTAAATCAGATTTGCTGATAATTGCTGCTCGCTACCTTCCAGCTGCACAGTGAGGCATCTCCCCAACGACTGTGAGACCCCCGTCAAATCCGTGAGGTCCCCCGGGCAGGGGGCAGTGCCCCCACCTCTCCCTTTAGAGGACACTATGGTCACACGCCCGCCAGCAAGCGCCGAGCAGGCAGCCTGCGCCGTGTGGTCAGCCCCCCGTGGGCACGAGCCCGGCAGCCGGGACGGGACCGTGTGTCCTGTGACTGCAGAGCACTGTCCTCCCCGGGCAGGACGCTCCTGGAGAGCGCCGCACGCAATGCGCCGAGCACATCTTCCTCTTGCAGCGGCCCACATCGACGGGCAATTACCAGTAAATCATGGGGGGGGCAGAGGAGGAATTATTCATTCTTTATATATTCATTCTTTATACTCTGTCCAATCCCCCGCCTCGGCGGGACTAGATTTTGACAAGAAGATTTCAACTCATCTACGCAAGTGAGACTAATTGTTGTCTTATTTGGTCGAGTACTGCGGTGTACTAAATCGGTACCCAGTAGCGTGTAGTAGCATGATCTCCTACTGCACACCATCACACACTGCTGAGCAACACACTGCCTTTAAAAGCCCGTAAGGAGAGTAACGCGGGTTTTCCCGGGGTAGTATCAGCAGTGACGCGCATGGCGTACACTGTGGTTTTGCTAACATACCAACTCAGGCCTCAGGTTGACATATTAGGGTCAAACCAAAAGAATACGTACTACGAAAGTGAAAATTTAAGGGAGGAAACACTGCCTCGGCAATCAGCTTCCCCCGTGACTGTGGTCCTATCGCTTCATGCCAGAGACAGGGTCATGTATATTTTATCAGGCGTAGAAGGTGAAGGAGGGAACTAATTGTTGAAAGGAGAAGGGATTGCAAGACAGAGATGCGAGAGAATATTTTATTGCTGAAGGGAGTAAAGATGCTGGTTTTGGCAGAGCAAAGAGCAGAGGGAGTGGATTGGCGCCAGGCTGCAGCTACGAGAGGCTCTCCCGCCTTCTGCGCAACGCAGCACGGAACGCAGGCTCCTTTTCCCCCTTTTCCTTCTCAGCGTGAGCACTTTCTGTTCCTTACAAAACCCAATCTCCTCGCCTAACGCAGGCAGACACCAGCAAAGAGAAGGCTGCCCGTCCTCACCCCGCGCCCGGTGTGCCGCCACCGTTACCCGAACTCCCGGGGCTGGAGGGAGGGAGCAGCTCCCCTAACGCCGGCGCGCCGGCCCCAACCTCCCGGCTCAGGTCCCGCCAACCGCACGGGAAGGCGGCACCGGTACCACCTCCTCCTCGAGGAATAAGCAGCTACACTGGTGAGCACTGACAGAGCACGAGCAAAGCAAGCTGCAGGCTGGTGTGAAACCTCGGCACTCGCAGAACATCTGAAGCTCCCAGTGCTGGGGAGGGACGAGAGCAGAGCTCCCCTCGCTCCTCGATGCACCACGTGCGCTCCCTAAGCCATCCCTAACATCACTGGGTTACATTACTGGATTTGTTTCAAGCATGCACGGCCAAACCTTCTGTCAGCAGAGGAGGGAAAAGACATGCCTGTATTGATATTTAGCATGTAACAATAAAGCCTTCTTTTCGCTTCTGATATAATGACGTATTTGTTCCCTTTACGGAGTGACAAGTCACGCCGCTGCCTGTCCCCTCCCTTGGCAGTGTTCGTTGCCCTTCGCTGCCGGAGTCACCCTCTCCCCCTTCTCACTTCCACCACTTGTCTGCGGAGCTTGCTAGTGAAACAGCGGAAAGAAATCCTAATACAAATTTCCAGAGTATTTTTGCTGTGGTTTTCTTTTCAAGTGCAGCCACCAAAGGAGTGGGGCAATAAAATAGGCTATGGGAGGGAGAAAGCTGCTGGTGGAGGAGAGGACGAGGGGAAAGAGCCCTCTCAGACTGGCGTCACCCCCCGAGAAAGTGAAGGATGGCACAACACGCCGTGTAAATTATACATGAGCCTACCCTGAACCGTACCTGGGGCTGAGGCGCAGCCACGGAGAGGCATGCATCAAAAATAAGCTTTTCAGGAGTAGCTTTAAGATGAATAGTTTTCATTTTCTTTGCCTTCCAAAATCCTCTTAGGATGTTAATGAAAATATATTTATAAAACTAAACCTGACAATGCTAGATCAGCAGTGGGTAAAAATTCCAACAAATTCAATATTATTCTCCATACTAAAATGGAAGAGATATAACAAAAGTAACCCCCCGAACAGGCAAGATCCAACTTGTACAAGCAGTTCAGGCAATTTCACATTGGCTTATAACCGAGCCTGCAATTAACTGCGCGCATCACTCCTAATAATTTTATACTGCTCGACTAATTGCACCCACAAACCACGGAGTCTATATAAATTTATCTGCAATTACTGGTCTGCTTAATTATTTATTTTAAACCCCACAAACTAGAGCTCTGGCTAAGGCCAGCTTTAAAAATCAGGGCTCAGTTTTTAAATCTCATCCCAAAAGGTGCTAAAATACTGCAGAGAAGAGCAGAATCACGGGCCCGGGGTAGGAATCCCCTGTTTTCTGGGGGGGTGACTGCTTCTGTGCCGACCGCCTCCAACGCACCAGCAAGCACGTTAGACTTGGAGTAGGATTTGTAAGTTAAAGTCACCAAAAATTACTTTTGATTTATTTCTAGAAAAATCCCGTCTGAGAAGTACCCCCAGCCTGGTTTGGGAACCAGCAGGAACGGTCTCGAACAAAACACATTCGATCACAATCCAAAGTGAACCAGTTGAGGGGGAGTACGAGCGTGTGCCCGCGCGCTCTCGCCCGGGAACGTGTGACAGAAGGGACGAGCGCAATCTAAGCCCCTTCAACAAGCAAAGCGCCATCTCCCCCCTAAAGACACACTCAGTGAGATCTGATGGCGTTCACCTGCAGCGCCTGTCCCCGGCGCCGGAGGGGAACCGGGGCCTGCGGGATGCGGCCGTGACGCTGCCGCGTCAATAGACAGAGCAAACCTGCTCTCATCCCCGCAGCCACACCGCCCGGCGTCAGCGCCGCACCGGGGGTTCCACCCACAAAGTTTCAGAAATGAGCTTTTCTACAGGCGGAATAAATGACTGAGATAATGCACTGGTCTCCACGCGATCCAGTGCCTTTTTGAAGTACCTCAGGAGAAAGTCTCGGTAAAGCACATGTTGCTGAAAGCCCAAAGAAACAGCCGCGTTCAGAAGTACTCACGCTGTCCACTGCCAGAATTTTGGCCCAGATGAAGACAAGGAGCGGTCTCAGCTCACGAGCCGAACTCTGAAGTAGCTTCAGCACATACGGGAAAATGCCAACAGAGAGGGCCTGGGAGGCAGAGAGAAGAGCAGAGGCTGGTGAGCGGCTCGGCCTCCCCGCGTGCAGCGGCACAGATGAGGAATCTGGCAGAAAACAATGTCATACATTCCTCACCAAGAGGGCATCCCTGTGTATTTGTCTACTGCTCGTTTTAATCTCGGATGTCACCAGACATTTTCAGACTCGTTTGGTCCACAGAGACCGGGAGTTAATCTATCCCCGGCTCCTGCTCATTACAGCCTGGGCTATTTTATGCTTCATGATACGCTGCACTCTCCTCAGAGGGGGCCGTTTGCTCTCACAAGTAAACATACTGCAAAAGCTCAATAATTACAGTCTTCCCACTGGAAATTAAATAGGCCTCTCGCCTTACACGGGCTTTTTACCAAATCTTTTCCGTGGGATTAGAGACTGCGCTCACAGCGGGACACGCACCACGGAAAATCTTTGAGAATCCCACCGTGACCGCAGACAGCCTTCCCAAGGGTCAGGGAACGTCCGGCGGGGCCCACGCCTGCCGCGCCGGGTCCGGGGCTGTCACCCCCAACGCCCGGCACGGCGCGGCCAGCGCACTCCGCGAAGCGGGGAAGGGCGGGAGCAAAGGCCACCGCGGCTGACCCGCAGCCATGTTGTGATCCTCGTAGAGGATCATACCCTCAGAGGGCTTAACATCACCTTCAATGCGTAACTGTTTCCTGCCCCTGAGGGCTGAGCCGCCCGCGCGAGCACGGAGAGGGGAGTCCTGGCTGAGATGAAGGGGGGAGGTAAAGAAAACCAGCAAGAGGTCCCGTCATAGAGTTATTCCACAACCAGCTGGTGGTTCACCTTCAACACCGTTATCAACAAACAGCTCCATTTACAGGACTGTTTTAAACTGCTCCTCTGTTTAATTCTTATTTGTCATCCACGCTGTGCTAGCCGCTTTCCAAAATGCAGAAGGCAGCTGCCGCCTTCTCAGAAGGGCTTATAAATTCCAGAGACCAAACAGACAGAAAACGATGCAGCCAGGAAGCTGAGCGAGCAGATAATGCTCATCTGGGCTTTTTTGTTGTTATTTATTTTACATGACAAACCTTCTTATTTGTCCCAGACATTTTCTCCCGTTTTGTCCCCTACAATATTTTACACTAAACTCTTCCCCAGGAAATCCTCTCCACTGTAATGCAAACGAACAGCTCTTTGGCCTTCTTGATTAATGCAAACCGCTTTTCTGTTAGGGACGCTTTCTCCATTTTACACGCATGAAGAACACACAAAACACTGGTCGTTTGTCAAATCTGCGGAATATCTTCCACATCGTCCTTCCATAAATCATCGTTTGCATTTATCGCCTATACTGAGAGGAACTAGACTTGTACAAGGCAACGTGCAGCATCCACGCACCAGGCTCACTGCCCACGGCCCCAGGTCCAAAAATCTTCCCAGCAAATCAAGAGCTCGCAGGCGATGCACCTGGCTCAGCAGCACCTGCGGAGGAGAGGGACAACAGTTATTGCTAAAGAGAACAGAAATCCTTCTGACTGCAGAGCAAACAGAGACGGACCTCTGGACCGTTACGTGACTTTGAGCAAACTGAAAGAAAACGCTGGAAGACGAACCCTGACCGCTGAAAACTGTCGCCCCATTGGGCAGTGTCAGCAGTGGGTTCCTGCCCCTCCTGACAACGCTCTCCCTCGTGCTGATGCTGCAGCCACCGGCAAACGTTCCCCAGGAATGCCGTTATCCCCCGTCTCCACCTCACTGCTCCACTTGATCTCCCGCCTAGTTTCTCTCCAGTGCAGCGGGTCCCATGCGGCGCAGCGCTGCTCGATGGAAGCAGCCCCTGTGGACTGCAAATATCCCCATCGCACCGCCCACCTCTCCCCAGTACAGCGGGAACACGATGGCGTCCGCAGGAAGGGTTCAGAGGGGAGGAAACGGCTCAGCCTCCCACTACTTGAAACAGCTCAGAAGCAGAAAAAGAGGCTTTGCTTTCCCCGGCAAATCGATGTAAGAGACTTAAGAGGGAAGCAAAAGGTCACATTAGGCGTTAATAAAAATCTCATTAAAATGGAGTCTGACAACGATAATGAGGTGGTAGTTTACTGGCTTATACCTACCCTGGTGTGAAATATTAACAGACAGACTTTCAGTTCCTAATCTCCTTAACAGATGTAAGATATTGGAACGCGACGTTTAATCCTCAGTTTCAGCTGAGTAGCATCCCTCAGCGCGGCTCTCAGGGAGAGAGACTCATTGATTTAGCTCCCCAGTTCCATCCCCTTCTCAGTGTTTTTCCCCACTGCATACTCAAATGAAATTATTTTTCATGTTTAATATTGAAGAATAACTAAATTGCTTGGCTCATGGCCCGCACTATGGATGACCGGTACTAGAGACTAGTTGTGCAGAGAAAGTCCAGAAGAAGACGACAGGAGGACGCGTTAACTACTCTAATTGTTTCACCTCTGAATATCGGAGCTCAGATCTCAGGACAGGTCATAAGAGAAGGGATTTTGCGCATCCTGCCCTAGTTGGCACCAGCCTATTCCATAAACTCACTACAGAACTTGGCACGATTAACGGTGTGCTTTAAAGATGCCCAGCACGGGCGTAAGAGGGGCAGCTGCTTGAGATTAAAGCGGCAGTAGAAAGCAGGGCACGCGGGAGCCGGGGCAGCGCAGCAGCGGACAGGGACATGTCAGGCGCTGGTGCTTACGCAGAGACGGGAGGCACACAGCTTTGACAATGCCGTTATTCCCTGACCTTCAGAAAGAAAAACAAGTAAATCCACAAACTCTGTCGTAGTTGGGGAAAAAATGAATGCAATTGAAACGGATTTCCAGGTGAAGATACAAAACCACATCTCCACACCGCCAGCATCCCACAAGAACCTTTAACCAAATCAAATCGTATCCTATTTTAGAAGCTCCGTTTCATTATTTTCAAAACCAAAAAAGCCACCAGTCTCTCCCAGCTTTTTATATTCCCACTTCCCAAAATGATTTGCACAATAACCTGAAGCCAAAGCTGACACAAATTCTAGAGACTTGGATGAGGATGGGGGGAGGCTGTGCACAATTTACGAACTTTTAGTGCAATGATGAAATTGCTACACTGTGCCACCACACCACAACATGCACACAGCACTGCGGCACATCCCTCCCTGACATTCGGCCATCGCTATTCCTAAACAGAAAACAGGGAAGCTAATTATGTCCACACATGCAAGTTAGAGATTAACCAATACACAAGAGGAGAATTTAGAAGCAACAGTCCACATTTTAGCAGGAACCTCCTGACAAATGCAGGACGGACGGAAGGAGGGCACTGCAGCAGCCGTCTCCCCACGGCTTCCCGCGGAGTCAGCGCTCCTCCTGTCCCCGTGCACTGGAGATGGCATGGCAGGAGGCACCTCCGCAAGGACCGAGCATCTGCTCCTCGGGCTCCTTCAGGCTGTGCGTGGGTGAACTTCTCTTTGAGGACTGCTCTCTCCTGGGCACGAAGAACCCCCTGTGCCCAACCTGCCCCGCGCGCAGCAATTCACAATGGAAAGCAACTTGTTGAAGTCAATAAAAGGCCATTACAAAGGACCATTTCCCTGTCCTTGACACATCCAGGCTTTGCACGGCTGGCATCGTGGCCCTGGCACTCAAATACCTTCTGTCCCCAGGGGCACACCTCAAATGGGAAAACGGCATCAGCCTTTGTCAGGCTACAGCAGCGCAGTCTGAGCACTCCCAAGGGCTCAAAGCAAAAAGAAGCTCAAAAGAGCTCTGAAACGCACCTCCTTCCCTCTCTTAATCAGTTGGTCGCTGATCCAAAGTATCTCAAACCTGTTAACAAGCAATCTTATTCCACTATACAGTTAATACGCTTTAATTATAAGAATAATTATGTTGTCCTAGCTCGTTTTTGCTCCAGGAAGGAAAGCAGGTTCCTTTGCCAGGCGACCTCCCAATTCCACTGCAAGGTTAAGCTACCTGCAGAGCCCTCTGCTGCCAGACCATTCACTGGGAAGCAGCAGAGTTGGTGCCAGAGTAGAAGCCCACCTTCTCCCGCGGCAGTCACCGAGCCAAACCATACATGTGTCTATCCAACTCATCTCTCAGGGCTTGGGAGGCTCAGGGAAACTGAGATGGGGTCTTAGAGGGGTTGATGGTGCTGGAGTCCAGAGCAAGCTGGTAGCTAACAGAGGGAAGGTGAGCCTTCTCCATTTAGTGAAAAACATCCTATATCCTTGTACAAGTGACTGGAACCGCATTCCTTTAAACAGAAAGACTTTTGCTACCTGGTCGACAAGAGACCGCAGCTACCTTGACGAGGGTTTGTATTTCTGTGAATACAAACTCCTGGGGAGGAGAGGGCAAGAGCAGATGACGACTGTAATATGTGTCTTGCCACAAAATATTATTTGAAATGAGGTGTCATGTTTCTCCCAGATTTACTTCTCCTTTATACATAGGAACTTTGTCTAGTCTGAGCAAATGCCTACCAGAACTCTACATTCCTTCCAGGCACGGTCTTCAGAGACTTGTTTCTATGTTCTTGCAGCAAAATTTCAGCATCACATTAACGGGAACACTTCCCAGGCTGTACCAGACAGGTAAAGAAGCCATTTCCAAACGATTTACACTGCAGTAACTTCCACTTTCTGGAAACAGAGAGAAAATAAAGCCTCTGCCTGACAGAGCTGGCATATAAGAGGAGATACCAGAGGAGAGAACAACAAAGATGTGCTACTCTATGATGAAGTCTTGCTACTTCAGAGCAAACGAGGAGGCAGCAGAGCCTGATCCTGCCGAAGCTGCAAAGGGACTACAGCAGGAAATTTTGCTCAATGGAGAGCGAAGGTACAGGGGAAGAAAAGCACTTTGTCTTCATCTGCACAGGTCCAGTAACACGCAATCAGCTCTAATTAATCCCGAAGGAGTCCACGTAATTTATGTACCCAAAGGCCATCTGTTTGCCAGCGGAGCCCTCGGCAGCAGGGAGAAGCACGCGCAAACACACGGTGTCGGCGTGGCCGAGCCCCTGCGCGGCCGCTCACCTGCAGGACGATGGGGAGCTGCTCCGGGGGGTTGCGGTTCTCCACGCCCATGGTCAGCCACACTTGGAAAGCCGTCAGCTGCTCCGCAAAGAAGGGACTGTGCTGTTGGAGCAAGAACAGGAATGAGAGTATGGGTTAAAAAAAAAAGAAAAGATGTGAAACAACTAGTTTTGGCACCTATGGACTCGCAAAGGTCATTGCTTCCAAAAACTATTATTTTTAATTAGCAAACGTTTGTTTGGGGTTTCTTTAACCTATAAAAATTTCCCAAAGACTGACCAGATACAATTCCCTTTAAATATGCCGCCATTCTCCAATGTGTTTGAACAAAGGAGAAGGAAAGAGCAGAAAACCAGGAAAAGTTATTTCAAAAGGTCTCAGGGAAATGTGGGTAATCCCCTCCGCGTGAGAAGCCGACAGAACAGCAGCGGATTTATCTGCTCTGCAGAGGTAGTTCCACTCCCGTAGCAGTGCAGAGCGCTACCTCTGCCCAGTGCACAGCGAATACAATCCAAAAACATCAAAAAAGTATGTCCACCCACGTCTCGGTGTTCCCTGGCTGCCATAAACCTCTCCCACAAACCGGTGGCCGTTCGGGTGCTGGTTTGGGCTGTAAAGAGGCTGTCGCCTGTTTATCAGGTTTTTAATTCCAGCCTTCTATTCAGCTATCCATCACTTCTGACACCTGTAACGCAGTAAAAGGACTTCATACAGGCAAACAAAAATCAGAAAATGTACTTAAGATATCGAATCCACTAATTTAATTAGAGGTATCTCGGTAGCGTGGGTAAATGAGTACAAAAATAACCTGCAGAGTGCTACAGTATTTAATAGACTTCACACCAGTGCCCTACCAAAGATAGGCGGGGTGGGATGAACCCCCCAAGCGAACCCCGCCGGCTGGGCTTTGGCGCTCCGTACTTAAGACAACACAATCATATGTTGTTTTACAAAACGCATCTGAACGGCAGCCAGTGAATACAACGGATACTGGCTTGTAGTACCTCGAGACATAAAGGAATCTGGTTTAGGGGACAGCAAACACAAGTAGAGAAAATACCGCATACTTTGAAAAACATCCGACGTAACTACGGCCTCACTGTAAGACGATGGGATCGCTGGGGGGGCACCAGCCTGGCTGACCGAATCGGGAGTTTCCTTGGGGAGATCTGACATTCCGCAGCACCCGTGAAGTCCCTGGAACCCGCTGAGGTGTGCAGGGCGTCTCCCGCCCCCGAACACCGACGGTGACGGGCCCACACCGTGACACTCGTTCCCCAAAGCGCTCTGCTCGCGGAGCGCTCGGACAGTCCCCGGGGACAGCAGCAGCCGCGCCAGCGCAGCAGCGCTTGGGGAACCGCTCCTTTCGCCATCGCGCACAGCCAGCGCCCGCCACGGGCCCGGTACGAGAAGGCACTGAGCGAAGCACACAGCAGCTTCCCGTTAGAGATCGACAGGGAAAGAGAGCTCAGGGGGGAAGGAGGCAGGGAAGAGACAGCAAGCAGGAGGGCGAGCAAAGCACCCCAAACCCGCCCCATGGCTCCCCTGCCACCCCCCGTGCCAGCCCGCAGGCCCTTCTCCGTCAGGTCATTATATTTTCCAGGTCTGACTAGGAAAGAACACCCAGAGGAGACGCGCAGGTCAGGCGCACGCGGTTTATAACGTGCTGCTGAAACAGAACGGCCCTGAAGAGATGATCAATGGCTTTACCCAGGGCCAGGCTGGGCTCTGCGCCCGCGGCGGCACCGCGGCCGCTGAAGGGATGGCAGCAGGCAGCCCCGTGACTCACCTGGCGTTCCACACCCCACACGGGGGTTGCTGCTTCTGCCAGCCCAGCCACCAAACGGGCCACCAACCCGGGGACACACCGGCCCCGTCTCTGCCTCGCGGCCCACAGCGATCCCGCCCCGACTGCCGCCGGCCGGCCGCAGCCAGCCGCCTCTGGCACACAGCGCTTCTTGCCGGGCGTAAATCAAGGGGTTGGAGGGCCAACGCTGATTAGAACCCAAGGAACAGATCAGCAGGCGTCTGCCTGCTCCGGCCATTTCTCACAGCGCAGAGCTGAGCCCCGTCCGCTCCCTCCCCAAGTAACGGCCCAGTCCCACCTCCCCGCAGGCGTCTCGGAGCGGCGGTCAACAGGTTCGTACCTGTCTCCTCTCCGCAGAGCACGCACAATCCCACCGGCACTAATCATGATGGATTTTAAATGAAAGCGCAAGGAAGAGCTCGGAAGAGGACCCGCGCCTGCCCTCACACCTCGCGCCCGGGCCAGCTGGGACACTCCCAGCGTTCGGGCTCCCACCTGCGACCGCACAGCGGTGGCTCTACCTACCCCGAGTTCTAGTCCAAATACACAGGAATCTACATTTGCCAGGCTCGAAAACACGCTTGTACGTTGTTTGCACCCTATCCCCAATCCAGCACCAGTTGAGAATGACCACTCCTGTTTCACAGAATCATGGAATCGTCGAGGTTGGAAGGGACCTTGAAGATCATCGAGTCCAACCGTCAGCCCAACACTGCCAAACCCACCACTAACCCACGTCCCTCAGCACCACTTCTGCCCCTCTGTTAAACACCTCCAGGGATGGCGACTCCACCACGTCCCTGGGCAGCCTCTGCCAGTGCTTGGCAACGCTTTCAGTGAACAACTTTCTCCAATATCTATCCTACACCTCCCTGACTTGAGGCCATTTCCTCTTGGTCCTAATTATTTACTAGCAACTATTTGCCTCCTCTTATCCCTGAAATACAGAGAAATTTGCTGAATTTCAACTCAGTTGACAGTGAATGCCAGATTAGGTCTAAGACTAATAAAAAAGCACCCACTGATGTTGTTAGAGACCTGAAATAAAAATGAATATAAGCTAGGAGAGGAAAAATCATATTTGTGTAGATTTTAAAATACAGCACATACAGTGGGGAAAAAGCGATGGGAGGGTAAAAGCCTTAGGGCATCTTTATCAACTATGGGGTAATTTTTAAGTTAAAATTTTTCACTTTGAAAGTCATGCTGGCATGTTGGGATTTTTTTGGTAATAATACTGTTAGTCAAGACTGAATGCTCTGAAATGTTAAGAGTCAGGTCTCAGGCAGCATTGCTACAAGTAGGAGTTTCCCCCTCACCAACAGGCGCGGGTCGAATCCGACATCTCATACAACAGTGAAGAACTTAAAGTTGATTTTCAATCTACTCCTCCAAGTGAGGTGAGTAGACAGTTCCAATTTTCCCAAAATATCAACCCTTAAACTTCCACAATTCAAAACTCAACAAGCAAAAGTGACGTACTGCACTGAGGCTTCAAATAAAGATTAAACTGGGCACACAACATTTCAGAATATTACCCAACTTACCCTAAAGGCAGTTCCTTCCTCTATAATTGTAGGTAATTGGGAAAGGCAAATATCAACTGCAAGGTCCCATGCTTGCCTGAAAAAGGTGAAAGAGGAAAGAGAAGTCATTACAATTATCCGTAAGTGATATCAAGGTACATCTAAATTCTGATCATACAAGTAACTGGACAAAGCAGTGTTGTCTGACTGGCTCAGAAGTGCTTAATATTCTCTCTCTTTTTTTTTTTTTTTAAAAAAAGACAGGTATAACACACGAAAACTATTCAGAAAACAGCGAGCAGATCGACTCCAGCATCGTGTCAGGCTGAGCAACAAAATGTGAGCGAGGTAAGAAGCTCCCCAGCTGAACCTCACAGAAACTGCTCCTCTCTGTAACGCAGAAAGAAGCCAGAGTGAACTGAAGCCTTATTACACACCTGTCCTCAGGCAACAATGGACGACTTTTCTTTTTCTCAACTAGAAAAATGAACTCAATCCTGGATTAGCTCCAACCCATAATCCTTCAGCAGACACCTCTACATTCATCCCAGACCTCGCCTGCTCTGCATTCAAGTCACATCAGCTCGGGAGATGCAGTCCCGCTGACGAGCCCTCCACCGCCCAATCCACGGACACACCGACACCACCACACCGACTCCCCGTCCCCGCACCCTCGACACAGTCACCGAGTCACTGCACACACCGCCGAGAGAACTAACGCCGGCTCCATCCACCTGACTCCGAGTTGGGTTTTGAGTGGCAGCCCTGTCTACAGAGGTGGGCTCCACATGACTCACCCTAAGGATGGAGGGACGTACACTAAACTAGAAAAGAGAAAATATTTAAACATCTCTGTTTTTACACTTATCTACCATACTATTCAATGGCCAAAGTATTGTGACTTACAATATCGTAGTGTTAACTGTAACACTAAAATTACGTACAGCGTCCAGGGAACCTGCCGCGGCTGCTGCAGCGCAAACGAAAGGTGCCAACAGTCTGCTTCAAAACGCTCACGAACTGAAGATGGACCAAACTACAATAAATGCACTTGGTCTCCCAAGTTCCTAAAACGCCTCTAAGAAAGTGAAACAGTTACTCATTACCCCAGAAACTATTATTCCTACTCTACCCATAGACATTCCATGCACTTTTCATTTTAACAGATGAATTTACGCGCTCTGCAGGGCCGGCGAGTTAAACCACCACCCGCTGGGTTTCTTACACAAAAGAAACTAATTTACTCTCCCGACACATTTGCTCTTCCATGGCTCCTGGCCGCCATGTGTTAACATCAATAGCCCAAGCAATTTTTCTTCTCCTAGGAACATTTGCAGACATAAGGCCATAGGTGATAATCAATACAGTGTATTTTAGTTACCTGCTCTAATAAGTTCTTAAATCACCCTGTTTTGAGTCAAACAAAGCCTTCCATTAGAACAACTGCCGAGCGAAATCTATCCCATTAGCCTAACTGGCAGCTGTTCTCAACCGAGAACAATCTCTCCAATTAGATGGAAAAATAAACTGTAAGGCTCTTGCGTTTCTCCTACGGATTCAAGAGACGCAGGTCGCTTCCGCCGCCCCAGCCGCTGTCCCTCTGCCTCGCAGCGCGCACCTTCCACTTGACAATCCGCTGCCAATATAATTAAGAGGTAATCAAGAGATAATCAAAGCACGGGCAACAAATGCTTCCCACATGCTCAATAAAGACCCACGCTGGAGACAAAACGTTTACGCGGAGCTGATGAGAGAGATATTTATTCCTGGTTGAGGCAGAGGGAAAGTCAATTAGTGCAAATATAAAGACAATTTGACTTCAAGCAAAGAATGAATATTTCTGACTTTCGGGTTTCTTGGAGGAACGGGCAGTACCACCCAAAGAAATTCTCTCAAACATTAGAAAATGTCGATACGTAGTGCCTCTGAGATAAGTTTTACTACACAGGAGAAAAATGGTTTAGAGATCAGAGACAACTAGTCTTATTTTGGCTGCCTGTACAGGGATTCTGCGTAGGTCCTTCTGCTGCAGAGGCACAGAGCTAAGACGCTGAGCTCCTCAGAGTCACTTTAGGTAAGAAGCACTAATACTGCTATAACAATGCCCAAAGCAGCCCTGCAAGGGCAAATCTCAAAGCTTTTCAGTGTTATCAGAAAGAACAAACAAAAATTTAAAAAGAGATTTTAGTCGATTAAAACAAAATCTCTTTTTACGCTTCTAAAAACAGGCCATGAAAAATAGCGCGGCCACACAGCCAACGTTACCGAGTCTTTCAAAAGAGTCACCACCACCACAAAGCCTCGACGCGCCGCTCCTCACCAGCGGGACCTGCGCAGCCCCATCACCCGCCAGAGCCTCCGATCAATTCAAACACTCGAAGCGATTCGCCAGCCTTTGCAAAGCAGTGCAACGCCCGCTTCTGCCGGCCCTCTGCAGGGGACGCCCACCTCCCCCCCAGCGAGCCACGCGAGCCACGCGCGGTGCCCCAGGTCCCGCCGCGCTATTCCTGGTTGACTTCGGGTTGCACATGAGCTGCCACACAGGTACCCCCGGCGCTGGCAGCAAACAGGCAGGACGATAATGAAAAGATTCAAAACAAGCACAAATGAAGGGTAAAGGACTAACGCCACGGAGCCCGTGAAGAGAAACAGAAGGGGGAAAATACCTGTTACCGCCCCGGTGAAAATAACGGCTGGTGGCGGGGAGGAGGAGGAGCAGTGATTGACTGCTTTAATATGCCAAAGGGAACTAGGAAGGCGGGCGCTCGTAGACACGCTCGCTGAACAAGATTACGCTTTAGGACACAAACAAGAGATAAATTAGGGAGCAGCAGCAGGGGAACCGGGATGGGTGGCGTGCATCCCAGAAGTGATTTATGAAAGCCAACTCCAGAGATCACCGCCTCTCTCTTCCTTCTTTGCGGAGGCTGCTGTTCGCGAAGCCCTTTGGAAGGTTTGTTTTCACCACGTTGGGAACAAAAAGAGCCGGGTAATACCTCAGCATTGCTCCTTCTTCCTTCCTTCCTGACTGCGCTCTTCCCATAACCCCGCACCCCTCGCTGCGAGAAGACCCACTATGATTCATCCACTGGGCAGTACCCTACGGAAACACCGCAGGGCTCCAACTTCACCACACGATGCTACCAAAGACTGTGTTAATGAGTGTTTTTTTATATTATGTTGTCCTGATCTCTCTGTGTCTACAACAAATTGCTCGAGCACTTGCACAAGAAGAGAAGACATCTGCTCTTCGTACACCCTGGCTAAGTTAGAAGCTGTCAGACACTGTAAGGTTTTCTACCCATTCCTGTTATGTCTCCCCGAAAAGGGCAATAAAACCGAGCGATCCCATGCCGCGACTGATTTCACCAAGTCCAAAGGATTTCCATCGTGCACCACCTACGAGGAGGTGCCCATTTCTACGTGGTCCAAACCCAACGCGGATGAGGCAGGAACTCAAGAGAACATGGAAAGAAGCTCCACAGGAGGTGAAGCTCGAGTCGCCCATCAGCCCGACCACCAGCGCACCCAGCGTGCGAGCCGCAAGCCACCGCCGGGAAAGGATACTGCCGTTCAGAATACATGAAAACTAAAAACGAAAAGGCAAATGCCTCCTCCGTAATTCTACAATAAAAATTAAGCAGGGAAAGGGCTTCCTTGCATTCCATCCTTAACTCTCTTCTCCCGTGATAGAAATACTCATATATTTGTCTTTGCAGTTTAAATTTTTCTCAGCCCTTCAGCACAAAGTCCCTATTCACGTGCGCCCCAGACTCCATCTATCTCCCCCCTCAGCCCAATACCAGTTTCACTACAGTAGGACTGTTTAAACTTTTAATAATTTAACGTGAACTCATCCAGCTGCCTTTCCATCGCTTCCCGGAGGTGCTGCAAAGTTTGGACTTTTAAGCAAAGAACAGAAGGCCGAGAGTCCCAGCTTTGCTCGATGACTGGTTTATGGTGCAAATCCCTGACACGTTCGGTAACGGCAGCCCGCGGTAATGCTTTAACAGCACAAACGAAACACGGTTGCAGAGATGTGCGTTAGTCCTTCTGCACCCACACGTAGTGTATTAGCGGCACATTTTCTTACACTCAAGTTTTCTGGGCTGAGTCAATGTCTAATGCTTTTAATTCTCACATCACTTTTTTTTTTATAACGTATTATTGATGTCTTTTTATGTTCTCTCTTCTTCCGGGAATAGTTTGTATTATATTGCACTGCACATACAGTAGTGGAAACGGTGGTCGCGCTGCGGAGCGGCTAAAGAGAAGCTGAAGCCACGTGTACTCTTGGGGCTGAGGCACCGGCGTATCTGCTTGTTTTGAATTGTATTTCTGGAACTGTTAAGTATTTCTGGAACTGTAAAATATTTCAGACTTTTTCAAGTATGTTGGATGAGATTTTTCATGTTTGGTTTTCCTGCAAGTCCAATTCAACAACATACCCCGTTTGATTGGATTTTCAGATTTCAGCCTCAATTCACCTGCTCCAGAGCGACGCCGGGAGCTCCCTCAGCTGCTGCAGGGTGGCAGCTGGGAAGCTGCTCAGACACAGCTATTTAAAAAAAATATTTATTGCTATGAATATTCGTTACAACTCTGAAATCCTTCTGTCTCCTACCAGCGCATTCCCCTGCTCCAGCCGCAGCTTAAAGCACACGTTTTGCTATTTCCGTCCGACATTTCTCACTATTTGTAGTCTGTTAATGGGTCTCGGTGAAGGTAAGACTAACACAGACGCACACAAAACTCTGGTTAAACCAAGAGTGCAATCCGAATTAACCCAAGCCTTCAAACGTCAAACCGTTCCAAACACTCTCTCGAGGAGCCGCCTTCCCCTCGCTGAGACGCCGAGGCTCTCCGTGTCGCTACTGGAGACTCATCTCCTTGAGCAATCGGCGCCCAGACCCGCATCCGTCCTGCAACGCTCCCACGACGCTCAGAGACCCCAGCTCCTCTCTCACCTGTAACTGGGTTGCCGTATTACGGCTTTCTTTTCAGCTAGAATGTCAAGCTTATTTTATTTCCAGTATGTCATGACTTTCTTTCAACTAGAATTTCATGGTCGGTGTATACACTATTGCAATATTTCTATTATGGACAAATCATAGCTCTTCCAAAGCATAATTAAGGTACTTCGTTTTTAATATATGACCTATGTTAGGAACTGTTTCCAAACACATTATTAGGTCTTTTCAAAGGCCATGAATACAACTTGCTGCCAACAGCAGTAATGTATAAACCGTAATCCATCACAAGAGAGATCGAGATGCTGACAGAGCATCAGCCCTCCTATTCTCCCTGCACAATAGACGGAACGACGCTCGAAGTTGAATAGCTCAGCCAGTCAATCCATATATATTAATATTAATACTGGTATTATAGTAGAGCCTGCAGCAGCCAAGAACCTGTGGTGTGAGGCACCACACAAACACAAACACAAACCGCGCGTGCCCGGAAGGGTTTATGCCTAAGCAGGTAAAACAGAGAAAGCCAATAAAAGTAAGAAAGACCCGAAGGAACGAAGTATGTCAGAGCCTACCAAACAGGGCAGGGTCACAGGGGGCAGCTCTCCCGGCTCCTCACTAGGGTGCCCTTCTCCGTGAAATAAAAAGATTGACAGCTTGTGGGTCAAATTTCCCCTCAAAAAATAAGTTTTCACTTTGCCTCAATTGTTCAGGTAAAAAGGATAATTAACAGAGCAGGGAACAGTGGTCTCCCAAATGAATTGCCTAGAACAATAATTTAATAGGTCAAAATTTTAAAAAGCTGTTTTCAAAAAGACTAAACCAAAAGGAACAGAAGCTCCCGTCTCCAGCAGCCTCAGCGCGTCCCCACGAGCGTGCCAGATCCTCAACTCACCAGACATTTGAGTGGGACTTAGGGAAAATTACCAAACAAGCAGAGACAAAGGTACGTGAAAAACATAAAGAGCAAACGGTTCAGATTGAACGCCTGAAAAGGGGCAGTGGTATCTGTCCCGGAGGTAACCTGACGCTCACGCCCAGCGCCAGGAGCACTTGGCAGCGCCTGCCCGCAGCCAGCCCCGCTCGGCCCCCGGCGCCGGCACAGCTCCGTCCCCTGTCCCTCAGCCACCCCCCGCGCCTGGGAAGCAGGAACGTCGTCCTCTGACCCCGGAGCCCGTCTGCTCCCACCGGGCAGGAGCTCGTCCTGCGCTCTCCCCTCTCGCTCCGCGGGGTGTTCCGTGAGGAGCCGCGAGGCCGGTGCAGAGCCCCACGCGCGGGCCCACGGTGCCGCCACGAGGAGGGAGATCAGGGCAGCGGGCGCAGAGTTCAGGAGAGACAGTGCGTACGCTGCTACGGCCACTGAAACACTGACATTTACTTACGCCTTTTCTACAGAAGATGGTGCAAAAAAGGTACTAACATACACCAGTAGTTTGCTGCTCCCGTCAGCCTCCTGCTGGGCTGTGAATTATCTCTGTAGGCGGATCCCACCTCCAGTCCCTGTCTCAGCTGTGAAGGAGCAGAACAGCAGAGAAACACGGTAATCTCACATCACCTTTGTGAATGGAGAAGCAAAGCCCAGGGAGGCGGGTGAGCAGCCAGAGGGTAATGGAAGAGGGGAGAGTATTTGCCTACATGTACTGGAGAAGCTAAAACTTCACACCACCACTTTGGCTGCAACCAACAACCCAAAACCTGCGCCAGGAACACACACCCGGTGCACACAGGATCACAGTGAAAGGTATGAGGCCCTAAACCAACACAAATAAACAGCCCAAAAAGCACAGAAGAGGGGAGAAGGGGAAAGAGAAGGAGGAGGAGGAGGAGGAGGAGGGGTGGGGAAGCGCCCTGAAGCCTGAGGTCAGATCCTTGGGGAGCAGTGGCCGATAGGTGCCAGAGTCACGATCTGCTTTTACCACACGTTTATAACGCTGCAGGAGATCCCCGGAGGTTGGCCTTGCCCACCGCTTGCAGACCAAACCGTTGCTGACGACGCGGCAGCCTGGTCTCACTCCCCAAAGCACTGTCTGACATGCTGGGCAGGAAAAATCTGTGAAAACTCTCAATAAACCAGCAATCAGCAAAAACTCGCCGCAGCATCCACCACCTAACGATGCAGACGTAGATTTGACGCAATCATCAAATCACGCTGTTTGAAGTTTCCTTTCTTTTCAACACTCCGTTGGCCAACTCTCCTGCCCTCCAGCCACGTTACCTAGTTCCTCTGAACAGTAAACTGGGTTTGGAGGTTTCAGATCAGGGATCCATTAGAAAATTCCTGAATGAAAGGTGATGGATAAGTGCAGATTATTATTTTTAGAAAATATTTAAGCGAGCCCTAAATTAGTTTCTAAATCTGTCCTTACTAAAAGTTCATAATAATCAACTGAGCCACATCTGACAAAAGTGGAATTTTCCCCTCTGCCAGATTTGCTTCAAAGCGCACAATTTTTGGAGGACACTGAATAAAGTGTGTCAAGGGATTCTCTGCTCACTTGCTCTCTACTTCGCTGGTGTTTGGCACTCACAAGGGAAAAAGCCCTGTGTGTGACTTTGCTCAAGAAATTTCTTCTTCTGGTAAATCCCAAAAAGCAGCAGCAATGCCACTATCCCGTGGTGCAGCCTGAGGCTACAAAGGTATTTGCAGCACCATTTTGCAGCAGGAGAACTCCACTACAGCAAAGACAAGAATGCGGTTCTCGAACCCGTCGTGCGACCGCACAGGTCTGAGAGAGACACGGGGGGTCTCACTCCTGTGGTTCAGCACGTGGATGGCGACACCAACTCCAAGTCAGGACATAGTCCCGTAGGAAACCAGAAATAGAGGCTTTCAATACGTTGGCAATAAGAATGAATTATATTCCCATAAGGCACTGGAAATACAGGTTTTTAATATGCTGGCAATAAGCAAACTATAAGTAACTCAAGAAAATTACTGTTTTAATTTCAAAATTTCTGTAAAAACGTGTTCCACTCTACCGCAACTGGAAACGCAGAGTTCCATGGCTCAAGCTCTGCCTCATCGAGTGGCAACACCGTCTGAAAGACACCGTGGGAACCCTGGTGATTTTTTCTACTCTTCACTTACAAACGTCCCAGTCCCTCACGTGACACAACGGCAAAACAACTCACCGTATCTACAAATGACTGAAACTATTTTCCTCAAAAGTCGCTAATCCAACACTTCAGAAAGCTGTTTGCCATGTACAAGCACACAGAACCTTCGGCGAGGCTGCCCAGTTGCTACTAATTCCATCCGAAGTCTGCCCTGTTGCCTCCCCGCTTTTCAACAATGAAAGCGACCTTGTGTTACCGGCAAATGCCTCCTGGGTGGCCGCGGGCATCTGCCAACGCTGCCGGGGACCCTGGCGCCGCCCCGAGAGAAGCCACGCCGTGGAGTCTGAACTCGCTCAGCACCACCGCCTCATACCTCCTCTGCATTTATTTTCCTCCACAATTTTATGGAGGAACCTTATCAAAAGGATTTTGAAACCGTGGGCAAATTAAGCCCGCTCGGCCACCGTAACTCGACGTGTCGTTCGCCTTTTAGCAAGCTCCCCCGCCATCATCTTCTCCCACAGGAACTCCGTTCGCTTGGCCGTACCAGTTTGTACTTCGCCAAATTTTGTACTGTTCTATTCTTAGTCATACTGAATAAAAAAATGAAAGCAGGCATTTCTGTTATTACTGTTATTATTATTTTTATTATTATTCTTCATGGGACATTTGTCTGATAGTCAAAACCACATTTAAGAGCTTTTCGATAACTGTACCACCTCCGTTTCCATTAATCATCTTAAAAGCCACAGTAAAAGTAGATGAACTCTGCAGCAAAACATTTCTTCTATTTCAACAACGCAAGTTCCGAATTTTTCCCTCGGGCCCTCAGCTCTCCCCCCCTCAGGCCCTCAGCTCTCCCCCCTCCACACCCGCAGGCCACCGGCGCCACGTGGCGCAAATGAAGGCAGCGCACGCTCAAGGTTACACGGCCCGACGGAGGTTGCTGTATTACAGAATTACACCCTCATTACGTATGCACAGAGGAGAAATACATTCGGAGACGGGTACTACGCTGCCACGTGCCGGTTCGGTTTTGACCCACGGACCTCCTCAGCAAAGCACTGGGTAGATCTACGCAGTGAGAACCTTTCGTGACTACGGCGCCCAAAATCTCCTTAAGGCCTCTGCGGGGAGGGCAGCGCGTGGCTCTGACTTACCACATCGCGTGCATGTACGTCGGGGGCAGGCGGGGGCTGCTCACGGGGGTACAGTTGTAGGATCTCATAATTCTTTCGGCCAAGAGGAAGTTGCGAAATAAACTGGCCACGAGCAGGTCTTGCCTGAAGAGCTTCTGGAAAAGGTCTGCCGAGACATCGCACGGGTTACTAGATTCGTGTCTTGGTAACATAAGTACCTCAGGTAATACGCAGAAATCAGTTAAAACATAAAAACATGTTAACGCTTTACTCTGGTAACACGGAATCTGCAACAGTTTTGCAGTGACGTGATATGACAACTACGAAAAGGAAATCCTGCCGTCTAGTCCCTCAAAGCATCGCAATTACTCCCCACTTTACATTAACAGAATTAAATACTTTCTACCTCAGGTTCTTTTTTGCCTTTTCTGGATAAAACTCCCCTTTTGGCTTTTCACTTAAACTCAGCCTGAGTAAGTTTTTGGAAGTTACTGAGGTAGAGAAGGGCCTCTGTGTGCTACTTATCGAGAACGACACACCTGTTAAGTGGCAGTCGGATGTGCTTATGAGAAGCCAAAATGAATCCTCAAAGACAGCAGATGTGCCATCTTCTGCAGAGGCAAGGAAGAATTTATGCTGTGCTGAGCACCGGAAAGAGCATAGTTGGAAAACTGTTTACAAATTTGGCCACCCGTGCTGCAGAAGAACGAATTCAATGCAGACCAGGGGCAGAGAAACAGGATGAGGCTACTCATGGGAAACACAGAGTGCCGTACCAGCAAAGAGGAAAAAGCCTTTCCCTAGGATACTAGTAAAGGCTGGAAGAAAATAGATTGCTCTTTACAAACACAGTAAGAAAGAAAATTATTCAAGCCAAAGCGATCATGTCGGCACTAGAAAAAAACCTGCCTGGTTTCCAATGATCAGGTTGCTGAAACACTTCTGGGAGGAAAGAGGGAATGTAAAAAAATTAACTAGCCTTAAGATCCAGTCTGAGCTGATCTTCCAGTATTGGGCTTTAATTTTCTCATTTCAGCATCTCATTTATCTTATTCTTCATCCCTCTACTTTGAATAAGCAATGCTCGCTTCTGATGAAAACTTGATTCACCCGCCCAAGTCTTACCTCTAGGCAAGACGTTCCAGGCGATGGTGTCTGTGATAGCGGTGAAGATCCAATTCAGCTCTCCCAGGGGGGTTCTCCTGTCATTCAGTCTCCCAGGAATCCTGCAAGTGGGGAAAAAACCCAAGGAGGCTTCCTATTAGTTAGTTATTTTTTTTTGGAGATATAGACACGCACAACTCTCAGCCGCAGTCAAAGCTCACAAAAGACCAAGATTCACTGTATCGTTGATCCACCGTATCGTTCCAGCTACACCACCTTCTAAGCCAAAATCAGAGCTCGCGTGTGCCTGCTGCAGACGGCGTGGCTGCTCGCCCCGAGGGGCATGTCTGCTCTTTCTCACGGAGACACCCCGGGTTTCACCCAGTAGCTTCTTTAGAAACTCAAATTCATGAACTTAGTGCTCAGCTGTCTACAGACTCGTTGCATGGCCATCACCACTGCGTGCAGGTGCATCTTGCCAGTACCGCATCTTGCCAAAACACTTACTGAGCCCAATCAGCAGCTTTGCATTCAAACAGGAGATGTGGTCTGCAGTTTGGAACTTTCCAACGAGTACCGGGCCTCCGTGGAGATCAGTAACTTGAATGTCAGTTCCTTCACTGCATTTAAGATTAATATTTGCCCCACAGAAACCCAACAGCAAAAGACACACTCTTCCCGAGTTCTGGAAACCAGGCACTACTAAATCCAGAGGGAAAAAGATCGTTTTGAAAAGCACCTTCTCGCGAACAACCCAAACTGCTGCTGAGCACGCGCGGCATTCCGGAGCCGTCCCATGGCGCAGTCACCGCACAAGCGGAGGCGCCACGTTCCAGCCCCGGCGCGCCAGACGCGATGCTGCTCTAGAACAACGTGTATACGTAACGCGGGTCTCAGCACAGCGGCAGCCTATGCGCTGCCTGGAGGCACTGCGTAATCTTACCCATTCGCGCCAGGAGAAACCTACGTGCCTAAAAGGTAGAAAATACTGAACCCCAGTTGTTTTCTTTCCATTGTGTTCTCCCCCCACCCCCCAAGAGAAGGAACCCCGCTCCCCCAGGAGCCCGGGTCCGGCGAGCCGCTCGGCACGCCTGCCCACCGCTGCAATGAGCTGCCATCCCAAGAACGTCCATATCCTGTCAGCGATATGCATTAGAGTCTGTTCGCGGTGCGGCAAGGTACCTAAAATGCTGAGGAGTCCAATTGCTAATTTTATTAAATAGTCTAAAGTGGAAAAAAGTGGCACTAATCAATATCGGGCATGGCAGCTTTCCAAACAGCAATCTGCTCTCCTCCCTGCTCACACGCAGCAGATGCAGCGAAAGTAAGCGTAAAGTTTGGGGGTTTGGGTTTGTTTGTTTGGGTTTTGTTAAGGTTATACTTTAGGTAGGAGAAAATAACTCAAATCATGCAAAAAGCTGAAATATTCATACAGACATCCCCTTCCTCAAACAAAGCAAAAGCGGGGGGCCAACCAGCGACTCCGCTGGGGTAACCCAGCTGTATGCCGCAGGAGCGTTTCATCCATAACCGCTTTCAACTGCGCTCCCTTCGAGCAGAGGGTCATTACAGCGCAGACAAGCAGTGGGGGACTGCAGTGACATTTTGGTTTGTCACAGGGAAGGCCCTTCTGTGACTACGTGTGTGTATTTGAGCTATAAGACAACTTGCATTAATAGAAGATTCGAAGAAAACCGGAGTCCACCTCTCTCTGAAAATCGGTGGCATGAGCGCACAGGTCCCTTACACCTCGGACCCTGGAGTTTCAGAGCCGCACGCTCACACCCTGTTTGTAACGGGGATACCTACAGACCAAAGGATCTCTGTGCTGTAAAACTTCCACGTGCCATGAAGACTCGTCAAGTAGCAGGAAACAGAAAGAAACCCCAATCCCCTCCAAAGCAACAGCAGTTTCCCTGGGAAAGCCCTCGGCGTTTCGGGGTGGGGATGGACAGGCCACGGAGCGCGGACCCTTCTCCTGGGAGAGCCGCGTGCCGGGCGCGAGGCAGCGGGCAGAGAGGTGGTTTTGCCTTCTGTCACTGCGACCGGCACTAGAGTGTTGCCTGGTATTCACATTTTGGTATTCATTTAAACTGCTTAAAAGCAGGACATACAAAATATAGAAGACGCGGAAAAAACTTAAAAAAAGGACAGTAAACGAATGTCACACAGTGAGAAATTTGAGGAGGTCGTTCCATGTACCCCACCAGGGAACAGCTGGAACATTGCGGATAAAAACCTGCAAGGGAGAAGAAACTTGGCGCCAGCAAAGACTTTACCCGAGTGGAGAAAGCAGGGAGAGCACCTGACCATGCAAAGAAAGGGAAGCCATTCGGTCCCCGTCTTTCAAAGGATCACGACCAACACGCTGCAGAGGAGCAGGAGCTGTTTGACTCAGTTCTGAGGAGTAACCCGGTAAAAAATTCTGCAGCCTGAGATACGCAGAAGGTCACAGCAGACAAACTAACGGGCTCCTTTGGGCTTAACATTTATTATCCTAAGCAGCACCGCACCAGAGACAAGGGCCTGACCGCGGCACGGTCGGTGAGGGCGGAACAGCAACATTCCACCATGAATCCTGCTCGTCCAGGACCTTGGCTGACCCAGCATCCTGCTTTTGTGGACTGAAAAAAGTCACTCAAATTTACTTTGTCCAGGAACTGAACAAAGATCTACTGCATTTGTTCATCTGTAATACAACGTGAGGTCCAACGGAACTACAGGACCACCACGCAAGCTGGTTTCTGTGACTGGAGGGCAAACGCCCATCTACCGGGACTCAAAGCAACACATGCACAACGCTACCTACAGGGAGAAACAGGGCCGGGAACTCTTCTTCCATCTCTCTCAGCATCCTGATCAGCTCTCCTAAATCTGCCTTCTAATGCTTATTTGCTTCTCACAGAAACGAAAACAGGAAAAAAAAGACAAGGAAACCCCCAAAGCCACCCACCCCCCAGACCAAACCCAGCAGAGCCGCTCCTGGGCTGTCCTACCCGCGCTCCCGCACTCAGCAGCCTCCCACAGCCGCCCGCTCCCAAGCACCGCCTCATTCCCCTTGAGAAAGTACCGGAGGTGGGACGGGGAAGCCTCGGAAACACACACCCAGCCCGGTACGACATCCCACGGATTAATCCCACCGCAGCCGAGCTTCCCGGCGGTAACGACTTCTCAAACAGGAAAAGCATCAGGACACACCACGCGAAGCGAGCGCTTTCTCTACGGCAGCTTCCTCCTCTGACACGTACAGCGGGACTGTTTCCGTGCGGCCTCAGATGAAGCATATCCCCTTCTATAAATGCAGTTTCTAAACCAGCCAGAAATTAACATCTTATAAAAAATTCCTGTCTGTCTTGCTATCAGAGGGAAAATATACATCTCTGAAACAGTGTTTGTTACTGATCCCCCAGAGCACGCAGAGGGAACACAAGGCCACACAACCGCTCTCGTGAGGATTTCACGTAAATATTTGCATTGCGTAACACCCTCTGCAGCAAAATAGCAGTGTTTCATAACTCAGAATTGTATTAATTAGAAACCAAAGCGGTCCTTGCTGAGACTCCCATCCAAGCCGATCGCTGAGCTTGAACCATTTGATGGCCACCTGCAAGCCGGTTTTCAGGGAAACTGCAATAGGGTGTTTCACAGTAGAGTGTGAATCTTTACACCAGACGGGGCGTTCTGCGCACAGCTCATACTCCATTCTCTTTATTGGACGCAGACTGTGCGTTGGTCCGCACCTTCCCGATGGCACCCGGCAGGAGCGAGCGGCTGAAAGGCAAAGGTGCTGCCAACAGCCCAACCTTAGGAACTCCTGGTGACTTGAGCATCTACTTTCCCAGGGAACAAGCTATGCTTCTTATTTTTGTATTTAAAGACTTAGAGTAACTACTCATTAGTATAGTACAGATTTTAGTTTGGATTTTAAAATGCACACGGTATTTTTCCACAATTTCTAAGACTGCCCGCACGATTCGTACAAAACAGAGCTGCCTACGAGGGACTGCAGTCAAGAAGCAGAAATCAATAGGGTGCCCTTCTCACATCCTACGTGGCGTCAGGTGAGTTCCTTTTCTTTCTGCCCCCATACGTCGTCAGGAAGACACCGATTTTGTCCCGGCTCCAGCGCGGTGAAGATGAACGCCGCTCAGTGCTTTGGAAGCCTCTGGACGAGGTGTTCATGGCGAGGGCAGCCAGAGCGCGGGAGCAGCCCAGGGGTGGAAAGCAACAGGGAAAGCCCCGCCAGAGCCCGCGGGCGGCGCGCTGGAAAGCCGCCCTTGGAAGGACATGGCGGCAGGGCTGGTCCCGTGCCGCACGCAGCCATCAGTCACAGTCAGCGCTCTGAATGGGCAGCCGAAAATAAACACTGCGTATTTTCTGTTCCTAGATGGGACTTCTCGAACCCTCACCCCAGAGACGGGAGGACAGTTGGCAACACCCAAACGACAAACGGCGCGATCCGGGGAAGGGGTTTCTAACACTTGTATACTCAATGAAGTGGGCCCGGCAGAGTCAGTTAACGGTTGGACTCGATCTTAAAGGTCTTTTCCAGCCATAATGATTCTATGATTCTATCATCATCTTAAAGATGTAGAGGTCACTTTACTTTTGTTCTTTTTGTAGAGTTCCACTACACAAATGTACTTAATGTCATTTTTTAGATAAAATATTTCGGGGTGAGTACATTTCATAGAATCACAGAATGGTTTAGGTTGGAAGGCACCTTCAAGATCCCCTAGTTCCAACCCCCCCGGTACATTTCCCTCTTTCAAACCCATCCTGTGGCTATAAACTAAAGCTTCTTTTAATTTCTGTTTGGGCATACATCTACGTAACCAGAACGTCGCAAGGATCCAGAACGTACTTCTTCCCATGAGGAATACTGCTATCGTCTTGGTATCACTTCCCCGATGTCTTTCACATTACGCTTTGACAATCAGCGAGAGCCTTTGACAGGGAGGACAAAGCACAGCTCATTTGTAAAAACTATTTTTGAGGGAGGGGAAGAAAAGGCAAAAAGGGCAGGCTGTCTCAGCCGCTCGCTGCGATTTAACGGCTCTGCGCTCTCCATTGCTTCCTCCATCAACTTCCTGACAGGCGCCTTCACAGAGACCTAACCCACAGCAGCCTATTGTGAAAAGTGAGGACTACAAAATGTCAGG
This sequence comes from Vanellus vanellus, assembly GCF_965231255.1. Lineage (NCBI taxonomy): Eukaryota > Metazoa > Chordata > Aves > Charadriiformes > Charadriidae > Vanellus > Vanellus vanellus. Next base: position 14,389,894 of record NC_138922.1, read on the forward strand.
GTCACTAAAGAGCTCGTGCTAGGTGTTACCATCGATGTCCTTGTCAGAAATTCAGCAAAATCCCATGGATCACTTTAATTACAGGGGAAGCATTTACCTCAAAGGATGCCAGGTTCTCCCTTTGGATGGGCTCCATCATCACCTCTGCTTTTGGGTATAATACAGATAACATTGGGATACGCAATATCACGCTTAGACCTCAGCAAACAAGCTGCTTGGCACTGATGTATACCTGCGAACAGTCGCAATAATTCTAGTTTGAGGAAAGAAAATAACATAAGTATATTTCACTTTTCACCTTTTCTGGATAAAAAGGGCGAGCGTATACCATAGCTAACGGTGTAATGGTAACGCAGCGGGATATACGCTGGGGAAACCTCTCCAACTGGCAAGAGCTGCTGGGACAGGACCAGCGCAGTTACTGTGCTCAAAGACAAAACGCCCTCATCCCAAAACACCCCGAACGGTGCAGGCGCGCCGTGACTGGGCTCCTGCAACCTTGGCAAACTACTTGAGAAAGACAAAACGTTTGAGGTTCTTAAATTATTTGTTCGAGAGCGCTGTAAAGCTTTGTACACTGGTGCTCAATCCTGTCGTCTCTCTGTATAAAGATATGAAAGAAGTGTTGCCATGAAAACCATCCTTTGGAGTATGATCTTTGTATTTACAATAGGCTTTGCCTACACTAGAGACTGATACCCTGTAACAATGGTGATAAAATTAAATACTCCATTTCAATAAAACCAGATTTATTATGGAACAGAAACTTTTCAGAATAACATCTTCAAAAGCAAAGTTCTTACTCAACTCAAGTACTAACGAGCCATACGTTACCAACAGGTAGTGTGGCAGAGTGTCCCTGTTACGCCCTGGCTAACGATGTGTACTAAAACACCTTCTGAGATATGCTCAAACGCCTTCTACTGAACTGTCTAGAAGAACACAAAGGGGCTGAAGGCTGCCTAGCCTCGGTCTAAAGGCAACCTAAGAGTTACAGTTTTGCCACTATAAATGCAAATATTTAAAAACCAGGCTGCAGCATTTCAGAATTCGGACCAGCACATGTTGATTAAATGTCTGCAAAGACACCTCAACTTGCGGCAGCCGTGATCACACAGACCCACTCCAGAGAGGCCCCGGTCCCACCAACATCGGAACGATCCTCCTGCCTGCACCCTCCACCGCTCCCTCGCCAAGAGCTGGAAGTATTTGTCCCCGTCGAGTCCTGCTGAAAATAACACAACTTCTTCCTGCCTTTGTCCACCCAGTTATGAACCTTGCCGAGTTCTGCCAAGCCCAAACTCCCGCAGCTCGGGCAGTATTGCCTCGCACCAGGTAGGCAGCGTAATTTAGAAGGCAATGTTGTATCTTGATGGAAATACGGTTTCAGTTTAGCATTCGGCCTCATTTGCCGCGGCCCCTCCAGCCCCAGCGCACCGCGCCAGCCTGGCAGAGGAACCCTTCCCAACAGGGCGCGGAGCTGCTGATGTTCGCTACCGGGATCACCCGGGGGAAAAAACTGCGATACGAACCAGCTGCTCTCCTTCGCCTGCCCTCCAATTTACCGTCCTGAAGGCACCCGATTAGCTATGATCCGAGGGTATGCACCAAAGGTATTTGTTATATTACAGTATAATTTCTACATTTTCTCCAATTACATTACTTTTGCTGTGTGATATCTTGGGATTTGATTTTTCCTACTTTGTCTTTAAATTGGCTCCCACTGAACTCATCAATAATCAATAGACATTAAAACATTAATAATTTCCAGTCTGCGACATTCAACAATGCTTAAAGTGGAAACAAAATTAATTTTAGTCTCCAATTTGTTATTCCTAGTGATTTTTATAAATGGATTTTGTGCCGGTGAATGACAGCCTGGAGATGGGCTCTCTGCGTGCAGAACTGCACACGCTGCAGCAAGACGAGTTGCTCCCACGCTGCTCCTGCCGACGTGACGCAGAGGTGACATTCAGAGAAGGTCCTTTGTCACAAAGCCCTGACAGGAAGGGACTCTGCTCCTTTCCAGGTGTGAAAGTGAACGGTGGTACCACATTCACGCGGCATTTCAAAAGACTGTCTTCTAAGCGGCCACAGCAGAAGCATGAACAGCTCTCGGATCGCCGGGATTTTTGTGCAGAGAATTCCCTCCCTTTGCCAAACGGACCCAGGGAAAAAGATGCGAGGAAAGCCATATAGCCCTCCTGCTCTGCCGAGACCGTGAGCCTAATGCAGCAACAGAGACTTGCGCATCTTTGTACAGCCCTGATTCTCGGCACCCAGCTTTGTATTCCCACCCTACACCAAGTGAAACTGTTCCTTAGGATTTTTTCCAAAATTTTTTAAAGGCAGAACAAAGCCCCAGTACACTTCCCTCAGCCGCCACACACCACGCTGTGCCGGCAGAGGTGGCAGGGCGGCTTGCGATCAAGCAGAAAAGGCTAATTGAGGCAGCAGGAATGCCCCTCGTCGACGCTGCCACGGAAGAGTCTTATGAAGTGGCAGCCAGAGGTTCCCAAATTCCTCATACTCCACCAACGTAATCTTCCTTCTCTTTTTTTCTTTACATTTTACGGTCTGCTCCAGCAAAGATCTTCATTTCTAAACTAGGGATTATTTTTGGCTTCATCTCAGAAGATGCGTAATACAAACGCACGTCAGGATATACCACACGTTGAGTCATCAGGGCGCTGGTTCAGCCTCGGCAATTAGGAATCTGAGCCCCTTAAAGAAGCTGCAGCCTAATTTCGTCTCAAAATCTTCGGCTTAACTGTGTTATAAACTCTTTCCCCAGTTTTAAAGACAACTAAAGTATAAATTAGAACATACACATAAGCAATCCAGGAAGTATTCCAGGCCTACCTTGAGAGTGCAATAAAAAACATGTGTTTTCTATAATCGATATATGTAGCAGATGATGACAATGAGGTGTCAATACTTGATATCCACAGGACCGTACTTCTGGCACACCTTCCCTGAAGCCAGCCTTTAACGAATGCACGTGTGCTGTGGTGTTACCAACAAGAATCAACAATACTGAAGAAAATACTTTTTTTTGGCCAGTAAACCACTATTTAAAGAGCATTTAACTCTCAGCGGCACATCCAAGTGTTCAGTGAAGCCAATTCTTGAGCGACCTGGCGCAGACCTTCATTGACCCTCGCCATATGTTCTTTGATTAGATACACTCTTGTAGCAATATGTTAATTGCAATTAACATAATATAGTCATTGTTCTGGAACACATTTATCCAGTGGCCTGAGGTGATCTCAGTCCGCGCTGAATCACCGATCGGTTCAGGAGGAACTGCTGCTTCCCTCTGCGGTCCCCCGGCCAGAGATGGCCAAAGCCGCTGCCCTTCGCTCGGCGCACACCCTCCTACCCCTACACAGGTTGGAACTTCAGGACTGTCTGACCGTCGCACCCAACCCCCGCGAGCACAGCCCCACAGCCAGGTTAACCCCCGGCAGATTTCCTTCTGCTTCTCATCTCCTTAAAACCAAAAGGAAAAAAACCAACCCCAAACCCACCACATTTTCACAATGGCTTTCAGAGAAAACAATACCCAGCGGTGGGCCGTTTCCGAGACTGAGGCACCTCTGAAAACCGCTCTGACCCGTAGCTGGGGTCCTGTCCCTGTTACTTCAGTTGTAAACTGAAAAGTTATTTTTATTTTGGTAAAATTAGTGCCTCTGAAATGCAGCTTTACAGGAATCCTTGCCTAGCTTCCCCAGCTGAGATGGGACAGGGTAATCGAATTTTCACATACAAATTGGCATGATTAAATACCTACATACTACCGATGAGCCTGACTATTCTAAAATACGTATTGTGGAAGAGCCACAGTAGCTTCTGAGCTACAGCAGCACTGAGAAGCATTTTTAACCTCATCTGAATGTAAAACGTGCAAGTTAACACACAATGATTTACTAAAGCAAAAACCGAATGAGAAATTTCAGCTGATGCAATCTTGCCCTCATTGCTTCTGCTGTAACAGATAATTTGCTATTGGCAGCATGAGCAATGAATGATTGCCGCACTTCGCTATACCACGCAGAAGCTTATTAAAAAACAAGGAAGTATGATAATATATTCCTATGAAGAATTCACGCTTATTATCCACATCCCGGTTCTCCCAAGCCCCCGCAGGATGCCCTTCGATTCTAAAGTTTTCATCTTAGACAAAAGATGATAACGAGACTCTGGGCATCCATGTGTCAGAAGAGTTCTAACTAATCTCAACAGTGGTACTTCTAGAGCCAAAATTTCTCAGAAATTGAATGATCTTTGATTAAGCACTCCCAGACAGTTTGGGTGCATCCATGTTCCAACAATAGGGCATTCAAAAACAACCCACAGGGAGCACCGAACTCCTGCACCGAGCGGCAGCAACCGCCTCCTGTCCTGTCTGCCGGAATACGCTTCCCTTTAAAAAAACAAAAAATCTTAAAAACCTGCAAAGACTACAGTGAACAATTATTATTACTTCAAGGTCTACCTTGCTTGTATAAACTGAAGTAGAATTTGAAGAGTGGCTGTCTCGGCTCATCGGTCTGCCTCAGCTCCCTGACAACCAGGAATTACGCTCAAGTATTGCTTGGCGAAAAGCATCGTAACGTGTCACGGTGTTACGTCTGGAACATAACCCCCCGTCGGACACAGAACACAGGGCAGCACGGTGACGAAGCGGCAAACAGTATTTTTGGTGAAGTGTGTTTCTGTTCACTAGTTGGTTTTGGTGACGGGGGTGTGCGAGCACGGCTCCTCCGTCAACGCTCCCCCTGCCAAACACCCCGCCGACACCGGCTTCCCAATGCCGGACTCCCGGGAACACGGCCACGAGCCCCGGCTGCAGCGCCCGTCCTCTGGCTACTCCGGGATGGCAGCGCGAGCGGCCGGAGCTGCGGGCGCGCCGAGCCCAGCGCCAGCGCAGCAGTGACTCCCGCGCAACTGCCCGCGCCTCTGGGCACTGCCTCCGCCGGCAGCACCCAGCGAGGCAAGAAATGACAGATGCTGTAGGTACAGGCTCTGCGAGAGCCTTCCCAAAGAAACCGCCTCGCAGACAAACAAGAGAAATGTGAGAAATAATGAGGAAATTAAGAGCAACAGGATAAAAAAGATCATAAAATTTGGCTTACTTTTCTATTAAATCCAGTGTGACTCCTGGCACCAGTCTGACACTCTTCTGCATACAGAACCTGCGGAGAAGAGAATAAAAATAAAAGGTACTGATTGAATATTTAATGGCAAGGTTCTGTGGAAATAATATGGAAGAAGGTTTCTTTATTACAGTGCTTCTGCTTTTTAAATGGTGTTTGGGTAGAAAACTTTGCCACAGCATAATAAGAACCAAACAAGGCCCTCAATGTTTGTCACACTCATGACTATGCGGCGATTTCCATCGTCAGGTGTCAAAACTGGGGTATTGTAGCTGTCAGGGTGACAAGTTTCCCAACACAGAGCGGGGGGAAAAGGGCTCGCAGTCATCCAGCACGGTCCCGCGGGAGGAGCGAGCCGACAGGAGAGCCGAGGAGGTCTGCGCTTCTGGAATGATGATGAGCGTTGGCGGGGTCTCCCTGAAGAGATTTGGCGCCGCAGGCAGAAAAGTGAGAACGGGAGGGAAGGAGGGATGTGTCAAGTTCAAACACCTCAGTTATTTAATTAAAAAAAGTGCTGACTCCGTTTCCTCTGCATAACCAACCCCACTCCTCCAGGCGCGGCGGTGCCGGGGAAGGCAGAGCCCCGTTCGCAGCACCGCGCTGCGCCTGCAGACCCAGGAGTGTGGGCAGAGCGCACCGCTGCCGCCCCGCTCCCGAGCTCTCCTCCCCCTCCCCCAAAGCTCCCGGGACACGCTTTCTGGCCCAGAGGGCGGACGTGGGAAACGATAAGAAGAAAAAAATCAAATTCAACTGGAGAAATAACTGCCTCGGTGATATCACCACCTGCCCAGCCCATTTTCCCAGTCTTTCGGAAATCCACTCTCTGTTGTTTAATGAAGAATTTACCCATCGGTGTAACACAAGTTGCTGTTTAACCCCTCCACGTCGCTCCGTGCGGCACAGACAACTCTGCGGGCACCGCCGCACCGAGAGGGCATCGCCGCACCGGGAGGGCACCGCCGCACCGGGAAACCCACCTCCCGCTCCCAACCGGAGATGCTCCTTCCACCACTGCCACCATTCCCACAGCCAAAAGGCCCTTCCCCAGGTAACGGAGAGAACAATTACTTCTTTAAAGACAAGATGAAGATGTGCAGAGTCCATTTTCGAAGTCTTGAGGACCCTCCAGTTTCCTCGCGGCATCCCCCGCGGGCAGGACGTCCGCTCCTGCCAGGAACGGGGACGGGCTCTGAGCAGGTAAGCGGCCTCCGGGCTGCTGTTCCGCTGCGCGCACCATCCATCGTGAGAAAAAAAGCCATAAAGGTATCTGTGAACACTGCAGCGGGACCCCTACACAAGCTGCTAAAACGTAACCCCCTTACAACACTGCTTTACAGGACCACGCAGGGAAACACCCCGCTCAAGCAAAATCCGCCGGCGGGATCCAGCACGGCAGAGCGAGGTCGCTGGGACCGGGCGGGAGTCTGCCCCCACACCGAGGATGCCAAAAGCCTTTCCAACTCCCCTGCTCAATGCCGCTACGTCGCGCCGTGTCTGCAGGACCACGGCAGAGCGGGCACAGCTCTGTGCTGTCACACATTTGCATTCTGTGAGGAACGAGGAGATCCGCCTATCACCACACCACGCGGTATTTCCTATTTCCTTCGGGAGCCGCTCACCCGAGCCACGATCTGGCCTCACCTCGCTCACTCAGCGGCGTTTCACAGGCCTACAGGGGAACAGGGCAGCGCTGCAGGGCAAACAAAGGATGAGTGTGGTAACCCTGCCTGGCACGGCCGGGCTCCTGCGGCGACCGCCTGAGAGCCGATGAGCGGGCGGCAGCGCGCGTTCGCCACCGGGCAAACCAACCCGTTAGCCTCCTTTTTGCGCAAGGCTTTTGACTACAGCTGGTCGGATTAGAAGCAGAAAGCTTGCCCCACGTGTGGAGAAATTCAGGACACATAACAGGAGGAAGGCCAGTGCGCCAAGCGTTCCCTACGGCCCCTACGGCAGCGGGACGGGCTTTGAGGTCAGCGCCAAGCAGATATTTTCACATCCAGGCGCGTTCTGCAGCTGTCATTTAGCACTTCCTCGGGGACCTGCGAGTACTGCGCTGTGGGCAACGTGTAAATAAGCTCAGATTTCAGTTATTTCATTTGAGCTCGCGGCCCCTCAAAGAGAACAAAATAAAAGCAGACCACGTGTGACTGGTGCAACCCACCCCTCCCGCCCTGCCCGCCATCCGCTCCACGCTCCCCACGCCGGCAGCGACGCAGCCAGCGCTTACGGCGTCTCTGAACACGGTGCTGTCACGGCGTTTCTTTTACGCAGCACCCACCATTGCCCCGCACGGTGTGAGCGGGGTTAGTGCAGCAAAGCCCCACGTAACCAGCAGCCGCTTCTCCGCACGTCCTCTCTAACCACCGCTCACTGCCAAGAAAATGTACTCGTAAACAAAATGTTCCTCATCCTGTATCTGCAACCCCCTTCCGTCACTCCAAGGCTCTGAACGCGATGTCCCAAGCGATGGCGGGTGCCATCGCCACAAACATCAGGCGAAATGGGAGAGCTGCAGACAAACATACCCGCAAACGCCCGGCAATAACGAAGGGAAGCAGAAACACACAGAACAACGCTCCACTGGGTCCTGCTCAGGTGTCACAGGAATATTTTGACACTCAATTTAATTTCTCTAAATGAACTTGGGACAGAGGATTGGCTCAGTTAACTCCCCAAATTTCAAGCAGAAATTCACAATAAACACATTAGAAAAAATAAACAGTTAAAATGTTTGTTTTAATTGACCCAACACAAAATCAGCTGTCACAGGCCGAGGTCTCCCTTCCCCACACTCACAGCTTTGCGGTATTTGGGTTCTCACGTACAAACTGCGTGTCTGAAGTTCCTGAGCCTGAGCAGTTCCCCAGCTTTTTGTTTCTTTTTGGTTTTGGGGGTTTTCCAGCACTTCTCAGGGGCCCCGTTACTCTCTTGTGAGTGGGACGTCCTGCTTCAGAGCCGCAGGGTCCTTAAGACAATTTAGAGGGGCACAGCCTTCTCCCCGACGCGGCAAATGCTGAAACTGTAACTGCAGCGTGTTTCTCTCTTCAGGGACTGGTGATAATATAAGCGTATGATGCACTAGCGATCGCAACTTCCAGCATAGTCGCTTTTTGCTTTGGAGAGCGTGAGGGACGCAGATCTGTGTAAAAACGCACGCCAAACACACACCAACTTCTGCCTGTTCCTGCAATAGCCGCGGCTGCCTCCCGGCTAGTGCCTACCCTCGGGATTAACAGCCCACACGGCTTATCTTTAAGCTTCCCTCATATACAGCTATATATAGCTACAACGTGTTTTTGGAGTAGAGAGCTCGCAACAGTCACTACACACGAAGATAATCGGTATCAAGTCAGTCTGAATTCACGCACCGCGTTCCTGGAAGTGCCAGACCGTCGCTGAGGGTTTCAGGCACCGCCTCCGGAAGGGCGCGACTGACCGGTGCTCCTCTTACCAGCATCAATTTTTCTTTCCCCGAAATGAGACTGAAGCGGGTGCAGCTGCAACACCATTTGATAAGTGATTTTGTCCATCAGTTGTTTACTTAAAATACAGAGCACAAAATGGGATGTATAGAAATATATTCATCAAAATTTTATTTGCCCATAAATTCAGTATATGAAACCTCATTAGCCTGTCAGTCCAGGACTGCAAAAATGTTGTATTTCAAAAGCAACTCTGCAGGGTTCTGGATCAACTTGAGTTAAAGGGCTAGACTGACGTGAAAGAGAAGTTTCAATGACAAAGGTTTACATCTTCATTTTCGGTTAACTGTCTGCCGTGGGACGCCAACGCGCCGTTTGCCCCGAACGGGCGGAACGCGGGCGCAGGGGCTGCCCGGGCAGGGACTGCTTAACAGCAGCAAGTAACAACGCTCACAAGCAAGCACGGGTAATTGACAGGACCGGCATGGATAAAAACGCAACCGCAATAGCGCCCATCAATAGGGAATGCAAAGGGAGCATAACCTTCACCAGAGAACAGAGGAGAAATTGTTGTGTGCACAGTAAGCAACACACGGCAGCGCTGGATGAGACACAGTAGGAAACGCTTCACGATCCGGGAGTTCGCGTGGCATCTGCCAGCATCAGCCCCAAGAACAGCTGAGCTTAATAGTTTTAAATCCTTCCCCTGAGCTGCATTTTTACAAACGCGTTTCCTGTCGAACACAAACGAGACACAAGTCTGAGAAGATCTGGTGCTTACGGCAGGTGTAGCTCTGCCGGAGAACCTGCCCTGATCGCCCCTCCGCCACGTTCCCATGGAGATGAAGTAACAGAAAATTCCTGAACAGATCATAACACCCAAAAAACCTTTCTCGGTATGTACGAACTGTGCATTAAGCACTGTTGTGTAAGCAGTTTATATGTTTGGAGGGAACTTCCTTCCAAAATAAACCAAAAAACCACAACCCTCTCACAGAGCTTCAGCATTTTAACTTCAATTATAGCCCAAACTGTGAAGAGAAGGAGAACCCCGAGTCCCAGTGCCAACAGCTTTCACTTCACTTACGAACCTTCAGTTTGCTATAAACCAGTTACCCTTCAGTAGGCACCAGGGCCCACGCTAGGGATTCCCACTTTTATGAATTAGTGAAAAGGACAAAAGTTAAGCGGTGTCCCGGCGTCCTGGCAGCACTGATATAACACACACGCACAACGATGCGTTACTCGGAGTAACTGCAAGCCTCGGTGCAGCCACCCTGGAAAGCGATTATCTGCCCCCTCTCCACAGGAACGTGGGGTTTTGGTGGAAACATTCTCCCCAGAACTTGAACCCAAACCCCCATTTGCTGAATCCTGCGTTGCTTTTTGTTTTATTTATTAGTTTTGGACTCCATTCAACGAGTAACTTTTTAAAAAGCATCACCTGTATTTACCAAATTTCATTCATTGTCATCTGCCGGTAGCCCTGAGCTGACCAGGTGGAATGTGCAGTGAAATTTCAGTCTTTCTCCATAGATAAAACCAGCACAAATCTAAACTCCTCCACGTTTGGACAGCAGCGACCCAACAGCAGCCGCGAGGTAACAGTAGTTCCCTGCAACATATTTTCCTGGTTATAAAACACAGTATTTCTCGAAGTTCCCCTGCAGGCATTTTGCCGCACAGTAACATTCGTTAGCTGTTAGAAGAGAAGGATTTGTGCGGGCAGACCAAGCGCCGTCACAGAGCGGCGGTTCCGAGCTGACCGCCACCACCAGCCAGCGGCGGGAGCAGAAAGCCCACCGCGCGCCGCGCCGAGGCAGTCGCTTCGGCAGCCAAGAGCTATATTGGAAGTTAACCTCCTCTCTCCTTTCACCCGTCCCAGAAGGGAGGCGCATCATTCTCTCCGGATTAGATGAGATTAAACGTCTCGGGCTCATCCGCGGGCTCAGTCCTGTTGCGCACCCGCAAGTACTCACTTGTGAGTTCCGCGGAGGAGTCAGCATAGCACCCAGACCGGTGTCTCAGCAAAACAACATCAGGTTCCGTTTTTACAACAGAAGGAAAACGGAAGATGAAAAGGATTTAAAAGCTATGAGAGGAGCACGCACCTGCCTCACTGATTTAGAGGTCCGCCCTTCCTTGGCTACTCTCCCATTACTTCAGACTTCTGGTCCCCGAGACCTGGGTTAGAAAAATCATTTTCTCCATAGCCCTCTCAAAACCTGCCTGAAAATACTCCTAAGGCCACTGAAGCTCTTTGCCCCGCTTCTCCAAATCATCACTCCTGCCAGTGTTTACCAGCTGTGACTCTCTTCTGTGAGAAAATACCCTGTGCACTCACAAAATCAAACACGGGACCAAAAGTTAAACAGGTCCTGTGCTGTCCCTCACACGAGCAAAAAGTATCAGTCGAAGGCACTATGTGTCTAAACCAGAACTTGGGCAAATTAACTCGCTTAGTTTGGTGCTTCTGTAGGTCGGAAAGAGTGTACGAATTGTAAATTATGACGAGTATCTCCAAAGGACAGCTAACGACTCTTGAAGCTGTGTCGACCCAGTTGCCCACCATCGCCTGCAGTGTCTCCGGGCCCCCGTCCCTCCCGTCCTCGCCCCGTGCATCGCCTCACGCTTTTCATTCGGCACCGCACAGAACCTCGAGAGGACCAAGTGAAACGTGTCGACAGGAACGAATCGGCAGAGCTGTGTCCCGGGCTGCACCCGCTGGGTTCCTCGCACCGCGGCCTCAGCTGGTGCCACGGTTGTTTGTGCTCCTCTCTGGTTTGGGTAAAAATATTGCTCTTCGAAAGCTCCTGCTATCTGGAGCAGCCTTTTATAACTTTCTGCCTAATTAACTTGGTATGTCATTCCATAACAACTTTCTTTGGTTTATTGCTCAATTTCTTTCACTACAGCATTATTTAATGCCACTGTATTATTTACAGCAACTGCAATATTTGGAATATGATTTGTACAAAGGACAATTTACAAAAACTTGTATTGCACTATGTACTATTTCTGCTCTCTGAAGAAGCAGATATTTAATTCCCAGAACAGTAAATCCCTTAATCTGAGCAAACCTAGATATTGAGCTGGAATCTAAAATGTAATAAGTAGAAGATAACGATATTTTCACCTTTCTAGTTCTGATTAATAAAACGCCATCCCAAACGCATCGTTCAAATCCTGTAATGCAATACTGCAGAGAAATTTTAGGTTAGAGGAAACATGTGGATTAACAAATCTATCATTTCAGCAGACAAGCTACACAAATGATGTACTTGCCTTCAATAACGGGGAAGATACTCACCATCGCAGAGCAATTTTGATGGGCGTAGTAAGGCATGACGTGAAAAGGTCGGCTGGCAGGTCGGGGATCATGGGCAGCAGCTCGTTGGCTTCGCACGCCGCCAGCTGAATGCAGTTCTTCATGGATGGCGGCAAAGGCATCTGAGCAAGTGGATGGTTTGGGTTAATTGCCGCCACCTGGAGAGATCAAGGAAATTACCCTGGTGGTGAATTCAGTAAAGTTAATCTCTACACCATTTTGAAAATATCTAATCAAGAGCTTCGAAGTTCGACGTATCTCTGGATTCGGAGAAATGTAGAACTGTGGCAGCAGCCATAGCTCTAACTCCCACATAACTGACAGTATTTAAGTGCATTTACCCTAACTACACCTCACAGCAAAACCAGCAACTTGCACCAGACTGAGCTGCGACCGCCACTTCTGAGTCCTCAGTCCACGTCTGCCAGTTTGGACTCGAGCACCGGAGAAGCAAGTCGGGCTAATTATTCTCTTTCCCATTTAAGCAACCCCCACCCTTCCCCCGGCTCCCAGCCGTTCCCCGGGGATGGCAGAAGAGCTTCAAATGGAACAACGGGATTCCTTTGGCTGTGCTGGGCAGCATCTCCTGCCAGGGAGCGTAGCGGTGGCTCCCGCTGGGAAGCCAGAGGAACACCGCGCTCCCTGCGCTTCTCCCCACACACCCTCCCACCTCACCAGCGCAAAAAGGTCACGCTGGGAAACGGAAGAGAGAAAATGACCGTCTGTAGGCAGAGAGGCCAGCTTCTAACAAACAAAGAAATGTGCGCTGCCTTCTGCAGTGCAGGTGTTAACCTATCGGCAGATATACGTTTTAATCAATGCTTTAGTAAAAGGGTTCGAGGCCCTTACACGCAATTCCTCAGGAAGGAGGGCAGTCATTTCTGCTGCAAGCAGCACGCGGTACACTGAAAAATAACCCTACAGTAAGGTCTTTGCATCTCAAGATCTAGAACTGTTCTAGCAAGACATCATCTCCCGAGACTCAATTAGTTTATATTTCTGGGCACAATCACCTGTGTAAAATACTGAGAGCGGGGGGACGCGTTAGCGCAGGCTCCGTGCCAGCCACGGCGCGCGCCGCTCCCGCGGCTTTGCTCAGCTGCAGACAAGAACCAGCTCTGCATAAACGGTACTCAACTCTCTCCCTCCACACGCTGTAGATGGATTTTCAAAAGGCAAAAAGGAAGAGGAAACAGAGCAGACACTCACATGGTCAGTGTTGTGTTGAAATCAAGGCCAAGTCTGCTGTGACAGAGTTGAGTTTCTAAAATTCTGACCTGCACTACGGCAATCAATTAATCTGTCCAAACATCAATCTATAAAGTAGAAATACCATGTATACCAATATTCCCATCGTTCAAACCCACAGCAATTCTCTTAATTAATATTTTTACTAAGAAAGACTGTGATTTTTGAGACTAATAATTCACACAATGAAAAACACGGATGAACTTTCCAGGGCCTTGCGAAACAGGCAAACAAAATAAACCCTTCAGCCACCCAAAATTTTGATCTATGGTACTCAGAGGTTCTTAAAGGAGTAGGGCAAAGAAGTGTAAGACATTCGGTGTCTTCACTGCCCTTTCATGTACGAGTTCGACAGCAAAGACCCATCAAAGTGATCTATCTGCTGCATTATCAGAGATAACAGAAGTACATTCTTCCAAAGACCGACACTTCAGACAGTTCCTTTGTTTTCGCCCACCGAGTAGGGTAATACAATTGACCAATAAACTCATTCTTTACCATCTTCATAATTGAAAAATTCTGTCTGTCTGAAGAGGAAATCTATTTGGCGTCTCTGACGGGGAACAGAATAGTCGTGTTACAAACCCAGAGCAAAGCAACCTGATAAGCTACGGAGAAGTTTCAGATGCTTTTTCACAAATTCTGCAACCTATTAAGTTCTTTCATTCTTTAAATACTTTTTTTTTCCCCTCCATTCTAATCCCAGAGGCAGCAGTGACACACTTTGGCTTTCTCAAGTCGTCCAAATGAGCCAAGGCCCGTCCTTGCTCGCAGCTGAGTTGTGCCTCTTTCAGCAAAGACTCTCGCCATACCCTGTGCGGAGGCGAAGCTACGCTCAAGTCATCGCTTCTCCTCTAGTGATATCTCTAGTGGCATCTTCCGCCTTCGGCCTCACCTCCCTCGGCGAAGCGGTCGTGGCAGATAAAGCCATCTGCAATGGGCGCCTGTCCCCAGGGCAGCTGTGGCAGATTCCCACCTCTGCAACACAAAGTCTTCTTCTTACTGAAACCGATACTCCTCTATCTGCACAGCTTTTCGCTCACGCACATTAGCCATACTTTATTTACTAACAAAAGGGAAAAAATGTATTTCCCATTCAAGTGCTGTTTTGGAGGCAGCTCTTTAAAGAAGACAATGCACCACGCGGCGCTACAACATTATCTTTTCTCAGGTATCTTAGAGAAGCGTTAACTGCTTCTCTATCGCTCCCAAGTTATCAATTCTTTTTGTGCTTGCTTTCTTTGGAGACTGAACAGGATTTAGATGTTGCATTAAGAAAGAGTACCAGCCTCTATATTCCACGAACAACGAAAACCAGATATAATGGGGTTGCAAACATACTTATAAGTACGTTGTAATTAATTTTTATGTTTCTGGTGGAACTGTGTATAATCTGACAGCACTTGGCCAGTGCTCTGTGCCATCCAAAGAAAAGGGATTCTCATAAAAAAAATATATATATATATATATAAACAGCCGTGGCTTCCCTCCGCCTTCACTCCGTCAGACTCAAGAGAACGGCAAGCTCCTCTAATCTCCTTTCAGTAAGACACACTAACAATTATCTTGATCACTCGAGCAGCCCCTCTGAGTACCGGGTCCAGCTTCACCTCACTTTTCATGAATGTGCACAAGTCAGTAGTTTATAGTTTTCCAAATGAATTCTCCCCCACGCTTTGTGTGACGCTGTAAGCACTTCCCTACCTCTGGTACCAAGTCGTCTGCTTTCTATTAATAATAAGCAGTTAGCTCCGTAAGGCTTCAGCAGCGAAGGAAATCAAAAGATACCGGATGGAAAGCTGATGTACAACCCTGAAAGTATTTTCATAATCAAATTAACCGGTAGTTTTAACCTGTGTGGCAAAGAGAAGAAGTACTAAAGCAGTTTTCCTATGGAACCTCACATATTTTGCAAAATAAAAAAACAGAGCAAATGGAATTTAATATTTTTGTCAGCATAAAGACGGACATGGTTACTCGTGCTCATCCTTCTCGCGGTAGCCCCGCGCCCTTGGCTGCAGCCTGCTTTGTCGCCTTGCACAGAGGAGCTTTTCCTGCACACGCTGCGCCTGAGCAATTTATCTGTCACACAGCAGAATCCACCAGGGACGCCTCCGGCCGCCCGCCTCCCGCAACAGCTTCAAAGTCATCCTAGAGCTCAGCGAGAGCCAAGGCAAAAAGGAAGTGCACGAAGAAAGCAGGGAACGGGACGGTGAAGTTGGGCTGATTTGTAACCCACTCAGGAACAGAATGAGAAAACAAAGCAAAAATCCAGAAGGTGCGTTGTACAAACAATGGAGAAAGGCTCCGAAAAATATCCCAATGAAAGTCGCAGGCTGACAGGAAAGCCTGAAAAAGGAGAGCAGCGTATGCCCACCAGACACTTTCCTTGACGCAGAAAGACGGTAACCTTCATCTATTACCAACACTATTGATCTGTGTCTTGCAGCTTCATGTTCTTCCCAGGCCGGAGACTTTGGGAAGTTCCTTATCTTTACAAAGTACGGCATTATCACTGGGAAGAGAAGGAATAATGACGAATCTACACATCTCAAGCTATCAGACTGGTTTCCGTCAGTAGAATGGACTTTCCAATTGCCAAAAGAGACACCACGAAAGCACCTCCAAAAAAGTGGAATTTAGAATGAAAAGAATTAGAGCCAGGGATCCTGTTAATTCTGCTTGCAGGCTGTATTTGTGACAGTCAGTTGCCTGAGTAATTAATATTCCTTCCTTGAAGTTGTTTTTTTAAAAGAAAAAACAACAAAACACTCTTCGAACTGTGACAGTGTAGGAAGTCAGCCTTTAGAAAGCGCGCTCTCTGTGTCAGCTGAGGGTGGCAGCAACCTCTGGCAGTGGGGACTCCGACCATGCCAAGATGCTGCACAAAGAATCCTGACGTCTTACCTGCCACTTTGCATTCCAGATTTACTTCAATAAATTTATTACTAATTACATTTGCAATGAAAGACAGCTCTTCGTTAGAAACACATTAAACTTAAGCAGCCTGTGAAGGCGAAACCACCAGTGACAATCCCTCTGGGGACCGGGTTTATTTTATTTTGGTTTGCATTTTTACATTCAGTTCAGCAGCACAAAACTCTAACTACATCCGAATACACACCCAAATACTAGACTTTTGCAACTAAAATAAATATGTCTAGTCCACCTCAGCATTTATCTCGGCAGAAAAGACCATTAGGGCACAAATTGATTCTATTAACACTACCATTTAATTAGTGCTTGTATTAAAAATCATTCCGAGTTTAATAGGATAGCAAACTGAACCAGAAAGATTGGAGCAGCAAAATTATTTGCAAATTAATCTGCCTTCTCACACAGTTTTAAACACATTTTTCAGCTGTATATGGCAAAGCAAACTTAAACTTCACCCCGCGGCACAAACCCCAGTGAAACCGTGGGGACGGACTGAGCTCACCTCCAGCTCTTGCTCCCTCTGTAGTGCAAACTGTTTGAACGACTTGACAATAAGGCCAGCGTTGGAGCAGTCGTAGACGAAAATGGAAGGACTGCCCATCCAGGTCTGCAGGTCGTATATGGAGAGAGGAATATACTGAGTATAGTTCTGGAAGAAGAGAAAAAACACTCGAGTTACAAAGCGGCAGAGAAGCAACAGGACTTTCATTGGTGAGATAATAAAAGCTACACAAAAAATCCAATTCTGAAATCACAAAATAACCCCTAGATTGAACACTGGGCATATTAATCAACACAAATACCAATCAACATCTACCAATAATGAGGACTACAAACCTAGCTCCAGCGCAAGCGACAAGTAGATTTTATTGGGGTATTGTTTGAAATTATAACCTCTAAACTAAAATTCTGGAGCTCAGAGAGTGCTCTGACACGTGCTCACACTCCCAACCAGCATTTCACAGCCCGATTTTATCTCAAATTTCTGCAACACGGATAAAGGATGTAAACCAGCTGTCTTTAATTTAACATCAAACGTCTCAAACTGAAAACTCCATCAATAAATCAAGATTGATAATTAAGACTATGTAGCCCATCAGCGGTTACCCCATCCGAGTTTAATGAGATGCTTCATGATTTTATTACAGCCTTTAACTTCTGTGCTTCAGAATTACCCAATAAAATTAAACCCAACAAAGCCTGCCCTCGACAAGTGAAGTACCGACAATTTAGTCTCTGTAAATATGAAGTATTTTGTACCTTCGCTTCCACTTAATCCCCCCAAATAATTGGAGGCAAGTGCTTCTTAAAATACAAGGAGGACGCGAAATCAGACATTTAAAATTAGCTACGAAGGGCCACACCCTAAACTCCGTGGCAGAACGGAACGAATAAACCAGAGCAGATTTCTGCCGTTTGAGCCTGAAGAGTCCTCTCCCAATACCCAGTGGCCGACTCGGAGCCCTCCCCGTCTGCGCCAGAGGGCAACTGTTCGTGGCCACCCAGCGCTGGACCCGGCCCAAAACCCACAGCGAAAGCCGTGAGGTTCCTCTTACCACCAGCAGAGTGATGGATGGGATCATAACTCCCGTTTAAAGCCAAGAGCCTTTACACAGCTGTAATAAAACCAGTAAACTTTTACAAAAATCAAATTTTCAAGGACACTTATCAGGGTGTATAAAGCCAGAAGTGATCATAAACCGTATGTTAGATAAGGTAGGAAATAGTAAGGCGTCTCAAAATCCAATTTTGCCCATATAAAACAGTTTCGGTTGTTTCATTAAAATTAATAGGAAAAATTGTTTCTAAAAGCCAAAGTCTTAGAGAGTGAGGAACTCCGCAAATTGCTGCAGGGCAGAATGACGCGTGAACGACTCGCCCTGGGCCCAGAGCTCTGCTGAGGGCAGCGCTCCTCTGGAGCACACTCCAGTCACAGTAAGTTTCGCATGAGAAGGACTGACTGCTCTGGCACGGGTAACGGGGGATTTTATGGGCACGCCTTGGTTTATATTTATAATGCGTATTGCTACAGTTAAGGCTGGATTATAGCTGTGATTAATATTGCGATATTACAAAACAGAAGAACTTTATGTTCTGACTTTACTGCACGGGTCACATATAACTTACGAAATTTGCTAATGATATGTAAATGAGATAGTTTGAAGAAAAAAGGAGTGTTGAATAATAGTTCTCTAGCACGCGTGCTCGGGGTGATCTCCTGGTGCTTGCTCGCCTTGCCTCGGCCAGGCAGAACTTGTCCCTACGTTTTGTTCTCAGTATTGGCTTTGGGTCTTAGCAGGAAAGTTTCTGCTCTGTTAACACAACTCCCAACATCCCTTTGCGACTGTTCAGAGAAATGATATCACAAACGGCCAACCGGAAACTGATTTTGAACAGATTGCATCACCAATTGCTTAACAAACAACTCAAAAATATTTTTTAAAAAAAACATTCTTCACATTTTGCAGAGATGTTCCCCAGAACTTCAGAATAAAGACGTTTGAAGTCAGAGGGTTTTGATTGTTACCTTTTTGAAACCATGTTGGGCTTTTCTCAGAAAATAGTGGCAAGCAAAGCTAGAAAGAGAACATTGCTCCTTATTAATACAACAGCACTCACGATAAAGATATGCAAAGCACATTATTGCATCTTCAACATCTGGCAAAATGCCAGATAATGCCAAATTAACGGGTTTACAAGGACTGTCTCAACCCTCCTTTGCATGCGATACTGTACAGCAAGCCAGAGCGGGAGCCTACACTGAAATAATGCCCAATTCCATAATTAAGCACTGGCTTGTAACGGGCGTCCACAGGAGCAGCCCGTGTGAACCAGCGAGCCGCGGCGATCTCCTCCAGCGGGGGGGAGGACTGCAGCTCCTGGCCCTTCCCTGCTCACCCAGAGGGTGTTTCAGCAGAGCTGTGGACGGGATGAGCGATACGTGAATAATTTCCAAAGGTCTTAATAGGGACACAACGATGATGCACATTTCGTGTTTCGTCTTCTCATATTAGCAGCAGAATTTGCTTCTGACTACACACACATTTCATGTCTTTTTGTTCAACAATAAGACATAACAGACCCAGGGAAAGGAAATTTTCAAATTATTCATTCCTTCCAAAGCATGGCACAATTTCTCTTTCCGTCTCCTATCAAAGATGAAACAATGCTTGAAGCTATTCTCTAAAGAGATTTCTCTAAAGCTAAACAGCTCCCTTGGAAAGTTGCTGTGCTCAGCTTCTGTCCTGGGATTTCTGAACTTCGTGGAATCCCTCAGAAATCTCAGGAAAGGAACCTTGTGGCAACGAACCTAGGGAATTCATCCTCAATTCTTTCTGTGCATCTTATTATCTCTCTAACCAAAAGAGTTCAGGAACATTTTGTTTGTCGAGCTGCAAAGCAAAAAATACCAAACTAAAGCACTATAAACGCCTTCAGGTGGTGCCGCGGAGGAGCACTGCGCTTGCTGAGCGGCTGGGACTAAAAGCCGGGAAACAAAAATTACAACCGAAAAGACTTTCTGCTCCCCTTAGTGCTGTCCCCGAGCCCAGGCAGTGAGGGAGCTGAAGCGCGCCCCGAAGCCTGCGCTGGAGGGGAGGAAGGGCACGGGGAAGCTGCCGGCTCCTTTTCTACAGAGCAGGTAGAAGGAAAGTCAGGTTTAAATCCTAATAAAATTGAATGCAGATGAATATTAGATTATTTATTTACTGCCGTCCTCTTCATCTGTCAGGCTAGACTGAACATCAAAGGAAAGGCTTGCTTCACAGGCGGAGCCGCAAAGGTGAAGGTAACCACAGCAAGCACAACTTGTCAAAATCTATAAAAAATTGAACTCGAGGAAAACGTGCCTGCAGGAGAGAAAGCGGGTTTAGGTTTTAAAGCCCAAGCTGTTACCTGCCAGCTCTTCAAGTGCCCTATCCGAATCGTCCCACACTCCTTCCTCTGTCACACCGCTCTGCGGTAGCATTTGAATGCTGTTAACGGGACAGAGGGCATGAGATGCGGAGCTGAAGTGAACCAGGCTATACGATACTTCTGGAAGGTTTTACCCTTTTTAACCTACATATCAGAATATACCACACTTAATCTCTCCTGAACACGCTCCTGCCGTGCGAGGAAGGCTCCTTGCAGGGCACAGAGATCAGCTGCCAGTGCAGGGGTGTCCCCCGACAGCGCTGGGGACAGTGTGCCGGTGCTCTGCCAGCGCCGCAGCGCCGCCGTCAGCGCCGGGGCAGAGCCGGACAGGGCCACCCGCCCGGGGTGCCGCCGTGCCACCCAGAACAGGCCAGCCCGTCCGCTGGCCCTCTGGCAACTAACTCAACCAGCTACGCAGGCGGGCGGTTTTTCAGAAGAGCAGGTAATAAAGCATAAGAGAGAAGCACTTCCCTTATATTACCATTTTAAAACATCGGTTCAGACAGAGCACCAACTGTGCAAGGGCAAAGATCTAAATTAATTTTAAAATACCAACTCCTGAGAAATTAAGAAGAATATATTAATGAAGATCTAAAACTACGTGAACTTTCTCCAGCACCATTACAAAGTGCTCCTACACCCCCACACCTATTTCTGTCTCTGATCGCTTACTGGCACGTGTTGGGAGACTTAAATAATCTCTGGCGCTGAGGAGAGATGCTTATAGCAGCCACGTCCTCTTCCCCCACCCGCACCGTACCTCCCCCTACCCCAAACACAGAATTGCTTGGGGTCTTCTGACAACACCGCGATATGCCTGGCACCACAAGCTTTAGTACGAGCTGAAAGCCATAGTCCCTCACAAAACATGAGGAATAAACAAACCTAAGTGGTGTGACAGCAAAAGTAGCATTTCCAAAGATGGCTGGTTGTTATAGGGGACATGGGATCACAGAATCACAGAATGGTTTGGGTTGGAAGGGATCTTAAAGCCCATCTCATTCCACCCCCAGCCCCGGGCAGGGACACCTCCCCCCAGCCCAGGTTGCTCCCAGCCCCGTCCAACCCGGCCTTGAGCACCTCCAGGGATGGGGCAGCCACAGCTCCTCGGGGCACCCTGCGCCGGGGGCTCACCGCCCTCACGGGGAAGAATTTCTCCCCGCTGTCTCCCCTAAATCTGCCCTCTGCCGGTGCCAAACTGCCCTCCCTCGTCCCACGGCTCCCCTCCCTGACCCAGAGTCCCTCCCCGGCTCTGCTGGAGCCCCTTTAGGCACTGGAAGGGGCTCGGAGGTCTCCCCGGAGCCTTCTCCTCTCCAGGCTGACCCCCCCCACCTCTCCCCGCCTGTCCTCCCAGCAGAGGGGCTCCAGCCCTCCCAGCAGCTCCGGGGCCTCCTCCGGCCCCGCTCCGACAGCTCCGTGTCCTTCTGCTGTTGAGGGCTCCAGAGCTGGAGGCAATATGAAAGGTCCCTTTCAGCTCTGCCTTGATGCTCTTATAACTGAGGCTTTACGTTCATGCACGAGCATTGTAAATCTAATTTTAAAATGTCAGCACAGTCAATTTTCAGTACCTCTACTATTTCAATTCCAGAGCGCTGTAATACTGAGCCAGTGCTTAGATCTGAGACTGAATTCCTTAGGACTAATTTCTAAACACTGCTGATCCCCCTCCCCCCCCAAGTATTCCCTTAAATTTAAGTCTTTGCTTAAAAGATAAGTTCTACTTCTGATTATTTCTTTTTAAAAAAGCCAATATTTGGCAACATGCTGCAAAAATTACTAAATTTCAGCTTCTCCCATCAACCTCTACGACAACCAATTTTTTTTTTTCACAGTCCGTAAAATAAACCAGAGAGACCTCAGCTCCTAATCCCCAGTGCTGTCCACACCACACCGCCCCAGCTGATGCTGCAGGCAAACTGGCAAATACCCAGTAAGCTCTTAATAAAGCATTTGGCACAGCACACAACTTCATGGAGCAGCAATTTCCTCTTCTTCCATGTGTACTACATTCTGCCCAGCATTCTTTCTGGCTTATTTATCACCCACTGGCTGTTAAGTAAGAAGAAGGTCACTCCTATTTGTTCTTAAACACCAAATTCAGCTTCAAAATGAATTAGTATTCAGATCAATTGTTTATGGGTCTGAATACTAATCAAGTCTCCAATATAGATGCACCAGAATAAAGTGATGCCCTCTTGCACTTTCTCCCCTTCCCTTCTCCCCTGCTCTTTCAAATTACCAGTGAATGCTCATTCAATTATAAAAATAATACATGTGAAGTATGAGAAAAGAATCTCCATAAGCCCACAAAATAAAACAGGAGCATATCTATAATAACAAAGGCGAGTCCTATGTCAGCTGAATGGACTTTTCAGCTACAAGCAGTCTCTCACCGTTTCCTAAGACTCCATTCTAACTCAGTTGCCTTTAATAGACACTAAATAGCTCAACTAAAGGGAAAGCAAAGTACATTTAGGTCACACTTGGAATCGCTGGAAAGGCGTTGCATGTGATCTGCAAAGATGTACAAATTACTGATACAAACCAGGGCTACGCAGAAGTCACAAAAGTCTTTAAACAAATAAAAGATCCGTATCAGACTGTACCGGCGGCTCTTCAGCGCTCTCTCTGGAAGCGGAGCTGCCCGCGTTGTTTGTTGCCCTCGTGCAGTATCTCCAGGCAGCTTGAACCCCGGCTGCTCAGAGTTGTTAGACATTTTAAGCATAAACTTCACTGTAAGAACTTAATAATCAGTAAGTGACATCAGGCAGCAAAGCCAAGTCCATCGGGGAGCGCCACCGCTCGCTCCGGCCAGGACGGAGCCGGGCTGCCGGCCCTGGAAAGCGGACGAAGCCAGTGAGAGTAGGCGGCTTTTCCGCGTTCCGTGCACCTGAGAGAAGAGACCCGCGGGCCCCGCCGGGAGGTGAGGGACCACCTGTTTGGTCTCAGGACTTCAAGAACACAAAGAAAGCAAAAGGCTGTCAGCAGGGGATCAAAAAAAAATACCTGTCATGCATTTTAAACCCTGAAAATTCAGTTTTTCTCTGACAGAGCACTTCAAGAATTAACATCGCAGTGAAACCGATGCAGCTGTTCAGCGCCGCTTCGCGAAGACGCACCTTATTGAAGACCCAGATCTCCCCATTCACTGTTGGCCTGGGGACGCCGTGTCCGTTGTAGTGGAAAAGTACCCGCTCTTCCTTGGCGTTCCGCCGCAGAGACGTACACAGTTTCTTAACTTCATCCACCGTAGGATCGAGACTCTGCTTGTATCTGGCCTAGTAACATAAAAGGTGAGATAATCATTTTAAATGTAAACCCAAATCTGTTTAAGATGCAGGCACCTAGTTAAGATAGAAGCATGTATACAAACTGGTTATGTTGGAAAAAGAAAACACAAAACATTTACTGTAGAGCTGAATAAACAAAATATGTCTCCTACTGCTGTGTGGGACTGCACATACCACGACAACACAGGTTCAACTGAGTTTATGGAATCTCTGAACTCCGACCCATTTCACCCAGGGATTACGAACACTCAAAATGACTTAGGAAGGTCAAATACGTTTTCAGCATTAGCCAGCCTCAAAAATAACCCTGCACGATTCTCTAATCCTCAAATTAATTCCCTGTCCATCTCCAACTGAACACGTTTCCCTCTTAAAGACAGAAAACAGTAGAAATCAGATATTCTGTAAGCAGATCTCATACTGAAGAGTTCCTTCCCTCCCGTCCGGAGAAGGGACACGGCTCTCGCTTCAAGCCTTAAAAGGACCGACCGTAGCAGAGCGGAGGGCAGAGGAGAGGTGCAGACAGCTATCCTTCATGGCGTAAGAATAAGAATAGCAGCAGCCTCATCCTCTTCCTCTTCCTCAGCCCTGCCTAGTTACTTCCCCTTCTATTAATAAGATGGGTATAAAAGAAGCCTGGCCAACACCTCTGCAAAAACCTAGACGGAGTCTGGCCTTGTCTAGATGGATCCACAGCAGACACAGTGACAAATTTTATGGCAAAAAGTTCGCTTTCAAAACCAAACACAGCGGCTTCGTGCCGCCGTGCCACGCGCGCTGTGGGCACGCTCGCCGGCAGTAAGGAGTTTACTTTGAACTTGCAGCTCTCCCCGTCCCGGCAGCTCGCCACCACTGCTGGTTCCACCAGCCCAGAAAGTCACAGCTCAATAGCTCTTGTCTGCTCTTCCCACAGAAGAGGCACAGAGAAGACCCCTGACTACACGCACAGCAGTTACTGGCAGACACTAAAAGGGACTACAGAAAGTACAGAATTACAGGGAAAGGAATGCCTGTGCACTCAGCAAGTGTGTGACAATTTTATTCAACATTCAGTGATAGATAAAACCAGGGAAAAACCAAAGTAACCTAACACTAACCTACTTTTAAATCAACTTACTATTAGCTGTTAAGATCAGGCACTGGGTTACTCCAGACCGTATTGCGCACCTCTCCCTAAAGAAGGGTTATGACTATAACAATATTTCATAAGCTCACCTCAAAACCTGCTTATGCTTTAAGACAACACCATTCTCATGATAAAAGCGCACAACAGTCCCGGGAATCTGATATTCACACAGCTGGGTAAAAAGAGGGAAAACTGATCGAGAGCCCTGGGCAACCCACTCCTGCTTTTGGAAAAAATGTATATTCCGTACCCTCACAGTTTTGGCTGTGGACGCTCCATTACCGTTCCGAGCCACACAGCTCTGCGAGCGTGTAAACCATAGCACGTTTCTAGGATTGAGAAAAAAAAACTGTTAAAAACCCCCAATACTTCAAAAACATTTTTACTTGACTAAGTTCAAGACGCCTATGGAGTAGCTAGTTTGTCATACTCAAAAGTGTGGTTTTTTTGAAGCAAGACCAAATAATAACAAAAAGTCTTTCAACTGTCCTTTGAGAGCCTTTTTCTTCCTCTCTTCTGGAGATCTGCAGAATCCAGAGACTGAGGACCCAGAATCACAATGGCTTAAAAGAATTAAAGCCGATGTACTGAAATAAAGACGGAGGTTTAAGCTCAGGACAATCGTATGCATACCCCTACAACAACCGCCTACTGAAAGCCTGTTTACAAACCAAATCAAGGTCTCAGAAGTTTGGGCTTCTTAGGTTTTCTTCTATGACAAAGATAAGAAAGTCTTAAAATACCATAGTAAAAGAGGATGAAGCACTTTAATATAAAAAAGTTTTGCTTATCTATGAAGCTTGAAAAACAGATATCATGCTGTTCAATTAATATGCAGCATCTCGAGCCAACAGGCACGATGGATACAATGGATTATATGGATACATCATTTGCATGATTTGATGATGGATACATCATTTGCATGATTACAACGACGAAGAAAAGCAAGCAAAAGGAGAAAAAATATTAAGAAAGAACCAGTGATCTGACACACTCATCCTTTCCGGGAACTTCCGCACTAAGTAAAGATAAGAGGCTGTATGAATCTTAACACGGGTCCCCCATAGCTCTTTCTCTCTCCTTTCAGTGTTGTTATGAAGGCGCTGATTTGCAAAAATGTGCGCCTTAAATCACGCTCTGCCCGCTGGCAGCTTTACAAGACACTATAACCAGAGTGGTTGGTAATTTTTCAGCTCCTTTTTTCCAAAGCAGAACACTCTTATCGGAACACTCCTCACGTCCTTTGAGCATAAATATTAAATACAGCTCGCAATTAATGGAGGTGAATTCAGACTCTAAAACTAAAGCCTGTAGATCTAAAGATCCAAACTGTAAACATATTACTTGCGCACTGAGAAACACGAGGCTGCGAAGAAGGGGAAGGGGAGGCGGGAGCCTCTCCATACGCACAGCCTCAGCCCCGCCGGACGGCTCCGGACCTCAGGCGTGGGTGTACTGCACCGCAGCCACGCGCGTCCCACCAGACCCACGGATCGGAGTGACAGACTGGACCCGGTGGTGTCTTTTTTCTCTCCCCCCCCCCATCCCCCCAAATATCTTCAAGACTTTTTTCATTGGTATGCAAAAACACCAGGAGAATAAGTACTGTAATTACAAGAAAAGTTCGGGGCTTGTTCATCTGACTGGGGTGCGGGGCGTTAGTTTTGGGGCAGAGGAGCTCCCTGCTTTCTGGGATGCTCTGTGGGACAGGGATGCTATTTTTAATAACTGTTACAAACAAATGAGGCCTCCTTCCAGAACGGAACCACAGAACCGGAAGGTCTTTGAGAAGAACATACAGAAACACCATCAAACCCTTGCTAACCCACGGGCCGCCGCTCCGACCCAGTCCTGGGAAGCACATGGCTGCGGAGCCGCCCCGCAGCATCCCATCGCGTGTAACACGGCTGTCGCCCACACGAGCTGCAGTCCGGGGGGATTCACCCATTCAACAACTTTCCCTTTCCTTTCACAGTGTGAAGAAGCATTTTTTAAACACTGTTTCAGTTCTCCTATGAAAATTTTGCATTTTAGCATCACTACCCTTTTGCTGAAGTTTCCTTTTATCTGTGTCTCCTTCCGTCACGATTCCCGTGTCTCCCCTGGGGATGTGCTGCATCTCATCCCTTCCCTTCCACCTCCAAACAGATGCCTTCAAGCAGGAGTTAGTGCAAAAGGTAACAGAGATCTTAAACCCTCAAAAAGTCTGTTGGGCTCAATCTCAGCAACTTCTGCTGCGATCACGCACACACAACAAAGCTCGATGTTTTGTTTTCCCCTTGTTTTCATGAGCTATTGACCAGTTCCAGACTCTTACTGTGCCTGAGGACCATGCTGGCCCTCCCTGCCTTCTATTATGTGTTGGTGGCAGATATTTTCTGGTGTTTGGCGAGGAGTCTTCGCTTCCTGACGCAATTATCAGACAAGGCAGTCCAGACTTCGATTCCTCCGCAGCCGAAGCCCGGCTGTATCTGTTGCTCCCAGCTGATGTTGCAATCACAGCCTTAGAGCTGTCAAAAAGCCCGACCGGAGCGCCGTGATGGACAAGCACGAAATTGCTGATGGTGATGTCAGCTGGCTTTCTGGTGTGAATTTGATTTTCTGATCACCTCAGTGTCTCACTGAAGAGCTCCTGTCAAAAGCGATAACTTTGTGGTGCCTGTTGCAGACGATCCTCGTTATTCTACTCACGCAGGCAACATTAAAAGTTTTGTTTGTTTATGTAATATTGCCAACCTTTTATGAAACACTCACTGGTTTATCCAACCTTTTCCCTGTATATTTGTTTAAAAATACAGTTATTATGTTACTTTTTAAGACATTTCAATTTTCAGTATGCCACAAACTTCTGGATCAACAGAACATTGTAGTGACAAAGTTGTGGGAAATAGGAGGAGTTTCAATGGAAAGAAGTTCTGGCACCCAAAACAGGGAAAGAAAGCACTTTGGGGCTAAACCCCATGTCCCTTAGCAAGATGTTTTTGCTGTGGATGTTAACATTAACCATGCTTAATGCTGAAATTTAAAGCAAGATGGTTTTGCTCTAAAGCAGTTATGCTGACTGCCTACTGACACACTCTCAGAATTACTTTTCAAATTATTTCCAACTTTCCTATCATGATAAAATCAAAGGAATCATCTTTAAGAGAGAAAATGGGGATTCTCTAAAGAGGTGATGTGTCAAAATCATATAGTTTATTCAAGATGAGAGCAACGCTCTGGCTGTTTCTGGTTTGAAAACTGTCGTCAGGATCTACACCAGCCCCGTGTCCTTTCCATCTGACGAGTGAGCGAGGTCCAGGTGAGCCAGCAGCGCAGGGCTGACCCCACCACTGGGGTTAGCAGCTCTGGGACAACACCGGGGGAGAACTGTCAGCGGGCAAAGAAAGCGGAGTTACCACTGCAGAGCCAGTCCGCTCCCAATCCCCCAACCCAGTCTCACCGGTGGCCGTGCTGCACACTGGGGCTCCAACCCACCCCCCAGACAGCAGCGGCAGTAAAGCACAAGCATCCTCCCGTTTGTTCCACGAGGGATTCAGTTCTTTCAAAGGATAAATAAAACACCCACACGTTTACTGATTAGCAAGTGATAGCAGCAACCTCTCCAAGATGAGCCTGTCTGGAGGGGAGAAACCAATTCACTGTGTTCATCAACCTCCGTCTCACCGGGAAACGTCAGTATGTATTGGCTGCATAAAGTAATTCCCACAGTTCAGTGGATTTTGTGCTTAAAATAATGGCTCTGCTTTGGGAACTTCACCTAATTGCAGGTTTTTTCTTTTACTTTGAATGAGGCCAAACCATCAATCAAACAACGCAGAAAAGCCAAAGCCCCGGGCCCTCCCCCGGGCCCTCCCCCAGCCCCGCGCAGCGGCTGCAGAGCCTCAGCAGTTCTGTGACAAAGCGCTTTCGCTGTCATCCGAGAAACCAGAACCCGACGCGATACCCGCCCTGCGAACGGCGCTGTGCTCAGCCCTGCCAGGCGCTGAGCGCGGGAAGCTCACCGCAGGGTTAGGGCCTACAAAAAGGAAGAAACGCGGAGTGCTAACGGTGACAATTTGAGAGTAAGTGATTTAAGTCGCTGATGTTGCTCAACCCTTACTGGGCAATGGGGAGCCAAAGCGTTTTGGAAGCC
This sequence comes from Vanellus vanellus, assembly GCF_965231255.1. Lineage (NCBI taxonomy): Eukaryota > Metazoa > Chordata > Aves > Charadriiformes > Charadriidae > Vanellus > Vanellus vanellus. Next base: position 14,418,454 of record NC_138922.1, read on the forward strand.
GGGCCGGGTTTCCGTCACTGCTGGCACTCATCAGCGCTGCAGGGTGACAGACGCGCGCTGCAGCACTACGGGACTCTCACCAGGGAGACAATTTTTTTTCCCCTCAAAAAAAAAAAAAAAAAAAGAATAAACCTATTTTCCAATCAAAGTTATAAAATTCAAGCCTCGATCTTTCGTTTTCCTGCAGCCTGAGCCCTCGGTTCCAGAACAACCCCACAACACTTAGACCCCAGTGTGTGTGTGATCCGATGCTGGAGCGGCAGCACCTAGCACAGCAGGTACGAACTATAAGAAAAATGCATCTGTTGGCATTCATAACCTTTGCTACTCACAAGTTATAATATCGCCCTGTTCTCATTCAGCATAGCAAAAGCCTGAAGTCACTCACCTTTTACCCCTAAGACACCCCACCAAACCTCATGGGCATAACTTCCATAAAAATAAATTCAGACTTCATTTTTTAAAACTCATATTGGCACGTGACCCCAAAATTGCTTTCCCTAGTAACTTCAAACTGCTGAGGTGCGATGCTTTTGGCGGGTCCGGGTTGCAGAACGTAGCTACTCCGACGGTTTCCCCAGCTGCTACGCAGACGTTCGCTCCCCAACACGCTGCCAGCGCGTACGGCCCCGAGGAAGGTAAAGAGCTGCGCTCATCTGGGTGGAGAACGGGCATCATCTCACAAGGTCAGAGCCTCACACTTGAAAGTTAAGAAATTCGCAGACAGAACTTGGTTGAGCGGGATTTAAGCCCCTTAGACGGCATTTGGCAGATGAAGCTCTACAAGCCGCTCTGGAGCGGGGTCGTGGGGCACCAGCGAGGCACACCGGGCGGGAGAAGTGGGCAGGCGGCAAAATTGCGCCGGCAACTGAAACTCACTGCGTAAGGGCTAAGGAAGCTCTCCATGAAACCACAGCTCTGTATCTCTTCGTATTTGCCCTCCACTCGTTCCCACCTCTCCTCAAAGGGATGAAGATCACCCAAAAGAGGAACGGGTCTGGCAAGACAGCTCTGCTCTTGAGAGCCCCCCCGGCACTGCTACTCGATTCACCATCTAAAGTCGTGTTCCTGATTTATCAACAGAAGAAATTTCTCCAGCATTCAATGTTTGATACTGAAACTGTCTTTTACACCTCCTTACAGAAGAAGCCACGTGCATGATCTGACCCAGAATCTGCAACAGTTTAAAGTATAAAAGCTTTATTTTGCTGAAGATTTTTTTTAAACAGCTATTGGGCGGCAAAGAATCCCACATGTAAAACAGTTCACACAAAGCAAGAAAAATGCAGTTTCAGAGTTACTGCTACGGGTAAAATAAATAAAATAGAATCACTATAGTTGTAGTGTTTGGGTTTTTGAAGTTCTCTACAGAAGTGTCAGTTGATACGCAGGAGATGTACCCTACGAAGAACAGAAAGGTTTCCTATTCTGCGCTATTCTTCCTACCTCATTGCTTAGTCCCGTATAAACCCAGAAAGCAAAGCTGAGTCAGATTGCATGGAGTAATCTCGTCCCACCCCGGCTACCCCGATGCGGAATCGATTACACCCGTACCCTTTCCCACAGCTGTTCACCGAACGCGCGTTAAAGCCTTCCTACGGCAGACGCCCCTAAGCCTTGCAAGGCAGCGAGTGCTGCGCTTCCCTCGTTGTTATACCCACATTTTCCTAACATAGCCGAATTCTTCCTTATAATGATTTTTAACCTTTTCTGCCTTATTCTTCAAAGCAGCTCTACTGTTCAAGGTGAACCCCTCCGTAGATGGACACCACAGGATGCCGTGCGGCTGCTGCACTGCGACTGGGATCAGACTCGAGTCCAGATTCCAAATGCAGAAAACACGTTAAACCTGAGACTGCCATGCACACAGCCGGCCCGCTTAGCGTGATTTAATTAAAAGGAATCAAAGCAATCTAATTATTCCAAGAGAGTGTTTTTTGGAACAATGCCCAAATTCGGAAAACAGAAATATAAAAAGCTTTACAAAGAAACAGGCTACTCAAAGCCAAGAGTAAGGAAACCAGCAGGTTCCAGGGCCAAAGCTGTGCAGGTCCCGTAGCCCCTCTCTGGGCCGTGCGCGGACCGCAGCACCCTGCCCAGCACCCAGACTCGCTGCTGCCCGAGCCAGCCCCGCCGGCATGCTCTGCGAGGGAGCGGAGCACCGGGGAAAAAAGGGCAGAGGAGACCCGAGAGCGGGTTCTGAAATGACAGGAAAACTGCTACAGAACTTCCGTAGTCGGCTTTATCAAACCGACTGGTAAAGGTTAGAATTTTGAGAGTACTCACTCAAAGTGCCCCAGCACGCCGCGGGGCGCTCTGCGATACAGGGCACAGCCCAGGTACACTAAACACCGAACACTAAAAATCCCGGATTTACTTTTCCTTTAAATGCAAAACATAAAATTGAATTAATTCAGATTCCACCTTTTATGGGGCAACTGCCAGTTTGATGCAACATGTTCCTCCGATTGTCTGGAACAAACTCCGGCTTAGACATATAAAATAGGCATATATACGTCAAACAGTTTCACAGCCATACAACCGGACGACCACGTTGTGCCACACAGCAAAGCAACATCATCGACACTTCACTTTTTTTAAACTACGCCACAGCCTGGAAGCACACAAACCAAGGGAACGGAACACTGCCAGAGCGACGGCAATAGCCTTCCCAACTAAAACATCGTTCATTCCAACACTGGTGTCACAGCTATTTTATTTAGTTTAACACATTTAAATAGCAATATTGAGCAACATAGTCATTCAGAGAGTTAAAAGGCGCAAACCCGAATGGGTGCGTGTGCAGGAAAAAGAATTACGGTGAAAACTCTGGAAATCACTGGAGAAATCTAAACCTATTCCACACCTCCAGGCATGTGCTGCTGGCTTGGTTTTCATCCTGGCGTAAGAACTCCGCCAAGCTGCATCTCCGTTACAAAAGCAACAAAGTGGGGAGATGAGGAGTAGCTCCTCTTTTTTCTATTTTAGAGCTATTCGCCACAGAGACCACCTCAACATATCATTATTACTCCAGTTGCCACAATTTCACTTTTGAGGAAATCAAAACATCTTCATCCTTGTCCCATTACTTTCTTGTCGATATTATTAGATAATAATGATGATCAATTAAAGGGCAACGATGCACATTTACTGTGTTTTCACATGATGCTCTGCACTGAACGACATACACATGAGACAAACTGCCCAATGGCAACCTTTGTGCTTCCTTATCCCGTGATTTTCACAGTACAGAATAAAATAGGTATGGCAGGAAAAACTGAAGTCAGTCCTTTTCCGCTGAATGACCAGTATATTACAGTCGGAGTCTGAACTGCGGTACAGGAAAAAGCAACCCGAATCTTTCGGCGCTGCGCGAGGCTTTGCTTACTGCGCCAGGAGTAGGGCGGAGTGGTGACTATCCCGGCCGCAATACCGGAGAACAAATCGGCTCAACGAAACCCTCAAAAAAGGGCAATGTGAGCCCAACTCTGACAGAGCACTGGATTTTTACAGCAATAGGGCGGGAACATTTTGTTACCATCGGCCTTTCTGGGGGTTTATTAGAAGACTTTAAACAAAAAACTCTTCAGAAGGACGGCATAAATACACAGCAGATAAGCCGAAAGAAAAATTACCCGCAGTGGCGCTGACAGGAATAGAGATAATAACTTCCATGTATATCTAAACCCCGTGTCCTCCTCCCGGCGGAGGCGGCGGGCCCGGGCAGCCAGGCTGCGGCCGCTCCACGTCCCACCACCGCGACCTGCGGCGGTCCCCAGCGCCGCTCCCGCACCTCGGAAAGATACGCTCCGAGAATGAAACGCGCGTTTGGTTTTGCACCACAAGGAACTCTCTGCCAGAGCCCCACTCACTGAGGCTATTGTGCCCTGCGAAATCCTGCATTATTGCAAACAATTTTTTTTACATTATTAAGAACACAGCCTCAGGAAAAGGAGAAGCCTCAAATAGCTTTACTTATAATATACTGTTATATAGCTAAAATAGCTGTATTACTTCTAATAGAGCAAAACGAAGGCAGGGCGTTTTAAGCACAGACCGCACAGATAAGCTTCTGTTTTGTTTTAAAACCTTCCTCAAACACTAATCCTCACTGAGTGAGGAAGCAGTGGGGAAGAGCAGCATTTACACTTGCACATTAACAAATTAAAATACAATAGGAATAGCTTAGGTAAATTCAAAGTGTTGGCATACATTTATTTATTTATTTTTAAAGCATTCTATGAAATCATCTTGTAATGACATGAAAATAAAAAATAGGGTCAAAAAACTTCAGTAAGCTTCTCAAAAGGTTTAAATCATATTCCAGTGCAGTAGAAAGGAAGTTCAGTGATTTGTGCCATCTTTTTGGTCTTTATAAGGACGGGAACTTCAATTTTATCGTTCTTGACTGGATGTTCAGATTCACCCTTGTTTCCATTTCTCTAAAGGTCACATTAGATTTCTCCTCTGAATATTCAGAAACTCTTCGCAATCACCTCCAGGCCTTTTGTTTGGGAACTTTTTGATGCTGAGCAGAAAGAAGGAAAAAAGCTCCAAAATGAGTTGGAACCCGCAGAGAGGCTCCCGCCTGCGCGGCGCTGGGGCAGTTACCGCGGGAGCAGATCAACCACGAGTAACCTCTGCAGAACCGCGTCCGCGTGCGCAGGGCTGTTGGGCCCCGTCACTGTTCTGCCCTGGGCGATACCCTGCGTCAAGCGAGACAACTGTGATGAACACGGACCACAAAAAATATTTTTTTATGTATTTATAAATGTTTATAAATTGTAAGTTAATTTCTCTGAGGAAAGGGTGCGCTGTACATCCAGCAAACACTGCATTCACAGTTTCCTAAACACCGCTCTGATTTCCTCAGGGGGAACCCAAACAAACAGCCCCGTTTAAGCCCGGCGAAGCCTCAGCGGCAGATCTGCTCCGGTTCGCTGCAGCCCACGTCTGAGAGGCGCAGGGCACGGCTCCTACGCCAGCCGTGGCTGCGAGGCATCCCCCCGCTCGGGGGGCTTTGGCTGAGGGGCGGGTGGTGTTTCGCTGAGCCCCCGAGTCTCCTACTCCGCAGGAAGGTTTTGAATAAAAGTTATTCTATCACAAAAGGTCAGCAAGATCTAAGAGTGACTGCCGTTTTCATCTGTGCTATTAGAAACACTTTAGATGAATCGCCATTCAGATCAATATTTCAGCTACCAACAAAAAAATCTTCAATTATATCTATAAGGTGGGTTCCGCAGGATTAAAAAGAATTACAGGACAGCCAGGGAGTAGCGCAGAACCCGGCGGGAGGCAGCGCGCAGCAGGAGCCGCTGCCCCAAGGGCCCAGGAGCGCCGGGCTCCGCAAGGCTGGTGCTGGAGGTCGCGCTTGCCGGACGCAGAGCGCACAGCTACAGCTGCCGCGGCCACCGTCAGCCGCAGTCAGCTACCAGCGACGGGACCACCGGCCCATCCACACCCCCTCCCCAGCCCCGGGAGTTACGGACAGAAGTGTAAACTAAATTAACTCGAGTATTAAATTACTGAACTGTAACTGTAGAGGGTAACCTCAGTTAAAGCTGCCCAGGTACTGGGAATGCGGAAGCGGTAAGCGTGACATCATTTTTTGAAATGAATCCAGAGGAAATCCAGAGCAGTCTGACGCCTGTGCTGAGCACACTGGTAGGAATCATAATGAACAAACAGAAACACGAATAAACACCTCGGGGAAGAGTCCATTTAGCATCTATAATAAGAAGACATACTTTTTTATAAATCAAACTCTTATCTTCTAGAGTTTTTTAAAGAATCAAAGAGCATGGAGATGAGAGAAAGCATCTTTTTGATATAAACCCATTTGGATTCCCAGAAGATATTTAGCAAGATCTTAACGTGAGATTTGGAGGAAAGTCCATATACAAAGACTTGCTTATAAAACAGGCGGGTGGTGGGCGAATCGTTAATTTTGCCCGTGGAGGGAAGTCGCTGTGAAGTTCCAAGGGGATCGGTTTTGTAGCCTGAACCATCCAACATATTAATAAATACTACTGAAAAGGGAACGAGCAGAAATACACCAGTGTGTTGATGACAGAGGGCTATTCAGAATTACTGCGGTAGGGAGTGCTTGAGCAGCAGCAGCAGCGTGGAAGAGGATACCTGACACAGACACATTCAGAAGTTGTGCAAGAAGAAACACCATTCTGATTTTACACAGAGAACAATTAGCCTCGACCTAAGCGAGATGTTGGGAGTGCAAGGAGCTGTTCTGTATTAACATCGGCGCACTATAAAAGCAAGTACAGAGTCAGAAATCGTCAGGAAAGCAAGAAAGAAGCCCCCAAACCACTATGCTGCTGTAGAATCCAGCAAACACCTCTATCTTGAAGATGGTCTGGGGTTTTTTTAAGCTGTGCAATGGCTGTCACATGAGGAATGATGAAATGGCCTGGGATTCATCTGCCAGGGGGAACAACACAGAGGCTGTATACAGCAGTGTAAAATGAGAACCAATTTTGTTTTATTCGTTTTCCCTTGGCTAGCTATTGCCTCTTCCAACACTGGAACTAGGTAAACTTAAAATGAAAATATCCACTGACACCTTTAGAGCAGAAGAACAGAGAGACACAGCGTAACTAAACGTCGCAGAGCCAAGCGCGTCCTTGCCACAGGACACCGTTCAATCGCTTCTTTCAACCATTTTAAACTTTTTGGCATTCATAAACTCCTGGAAGAACAATATACGCAGGGCAGTAAAATACCAAGACTCCACCTCCAGCTCAGAAAGCCTCTCGGCACATACGATACACGCTGAGGCACGAAATGTTTTTGCGCATCCGCAGTTGGCAGGGTACCAGCCAGAGCCCCGGAGGAGAACCAACACAGCTCCTCTGCTCCTGCTCTCCAGTGCAGCCCAGTTGGTCCAGTCCAGTTACCTACCCAGAGAGCTTTTACTTGCTAACCATCAGTCATCTCTGCTCACTCACTAGTCTTTGCGCTAGAACTGATCTAAGGGATAAACCTCTCCTCGGAGACCGAGCTTCCGCAAAGACCTCCGCGGGTCTACATCTCAAGCGACTCTCTCTAAGCCACTTCTTCCACAAATCCTTCCGAAACACACCAACAGTTCATGTTCCTAATACCTTTCACCACCCATTCCTTTATTCCCACTAATTTCCTTTCAATTAACTTCATTACTATGGACTTTTCATGCTGTTGTTATCCCCACACTTTTTTTTTCTTTTTGTACACATGACACTAAGTTGGTGCACTTCCAAACCTCCTGATGCTGAAGCTGTTTTAGTGGAAAAACTACATACTTCATTCATAACAAAACCACTTTGCTCTGTGCTTCATTCAAGACTGTTATTAATATCTCGATCCTGTGATGTACCGTGATTTAATTTTAATACTTACTAAAACACATCTTTTTTCTTGCCTCAAAGAAAGATTTAGGATCCTGAATTGACACTGGCTTTGGAAACACATCAAAGAATAGACAAATTCAGAACTGTACAAGAACACTTTTATTTTTGCACAGTTTCACAATAAATGACCAATCCACACAGAAAAGAATTATTTCATGAGCAGCAGAATGAAGCCAAATTTTCCCCAACTTTGCTGCTCATTTTTGGATTTTCTGTCACCCAATCGGATGCAATCTCTTTCTGAAGGTCTGGGTGTTAATGGTGTTTTCTCTTCCCTCCCCATACGTAGCTGTTAATGTCTGCTAGGAGATGGGCTCAGACTGCAGCCTGTTCCATAGCTGACCGAGACAGTAACAATACGCAGTCTGTCCCCTAACTCCATCCAGGCATTGTCACAAAACGTTTAAGACAAATTTAAATTCTGAATTCTCAACCCTTTTATAAATGTCCTGTGATGTGTTAAGGTTGTGTACGGTGGGTGCAAGATGCAACCGCGCACTGCACGGTGTTAAAAGCCGGGCTTCCTTGGGAAATCAGTCAAAAATATAGTCAACCTTTGGAATTCACGTAGCAACATGTTCTGCACTACCCCATTACAAGCGTTTGTTTAAAATAACCCTTACTACATCCATAAAAAATATGTCTTGTAATAAATCTGGATCCTTTTCTCCAAAGGGTATCTGACAGTTTCTCCAAAAGCAATGTACTGCGATTTGTGCAGCTCTTTTCCATGTCCACCCCAAAGAAAAGAGCAGCAAAATCTCAGTAAGAGAGCAACCCTCGCCGGGCAGCACTGCACCCCGCAGTCACTCCCGGTTGGCTGCGGAGCCTGGAAGGGATGGCGGTACGACACGCTTGTCCCAAAGCGCCCGGCCAACTCTGCCTAGCAGGGAAGCTGGCAGGACGCCTGCGCTCTCACCCACAGTTTCTGGAATTTCACAGCGTTTGCACTGATGCGGCTTCGCTGCTCCTTTCCTTACGCGTGCAAACAGGAGTGCCAGACCGGGGGCTGCTGCGCCACATCATCCCACTGCGAAACGCGGGGAGCGGAGAAGTAAACAGCCGCAAAAGCATGTTATGTGATAGCGTCAGAGATCACTTCAGCAATGTAAGAAGTGATTTCAATTTATACCTACTATAAATCAATCATAAATTCAATTGCCTGTAAGCCCAAGCTGATACGGCCACAATAACTCTTGCGTTAGAGACGTGCAGGCAAATACAAATTATTCTGAACCATATCCACAGATGCCAGGCTTTTTTTTAAAAAAAAAAAACACAAACCACCTTTTAGATGTTTTAATTTTAGTTTGTGGGCACATTAAATTACCCTGATGTAAATTCATGAGGATTAATCAAAGATAATCAAAACCTGCATATTTAAGTACAAGGGAGCACGCTGGAAATCCCAAATGGATGTTACAAGCAACAGCTTAACCTGGTTAATACAGGCCGTGAAAATGTTTCCGATAATATTATTAGTTATTGCTAACTTGAAAAATATTAATTACAGTGAAGACGTACTATAACTTACGGATTCTTAAGTTTAAATGCTAAACTAAGCCACAAGGAAGACTCTTGCAAGTCTTAGCCAAGTCCTCTGGAGATATTTGGTTGCATTTTAAAAAGCCATCGCAATCTCCTACTTGCTAATATATTCACAAGCAGCCCAAGTCTTAAACAGCTTAATTTGCGAGATGTCCAGGACAAAATGCATTACTAGAGCTAAGCTGTAAGGGTGGAACATTTATTCGCTTGACTGTAGTCAGCAGTGTGGTGACTTTACCTTTCCTCTGCAGAGTCTATGACCTTGCTTTTAAGTCCAATGTGAAATGAATTCTAAAGTACCTAATCCTCATTGTGCGGATTCAGTATTCAATAATACTTCCAAAAAAATACCTTTGAGCGGTCTGTTCGTGAGAACTGATGTTGACAGGGAAGACAAAAATCAAGAGTACTAACCTTGAATATCTGCTACAATAGATGGACTGGGGGGGGGGGGGGGTGTCTCAGCAATTATAAGCTGCTACACGCTACAAGTTTCCTCCAGGATTTATAGAAATGACACCCACCAGTGTACTCTGTACGGTCAGAATCCCTCCCTGTCTGTCCAAAACCAATAAACATTCTGAGACGGCGGTGTAAACAATTGTTTCTTTTTAAACAAAGGGAATTGTAAGAGAACTTAAATCTGCTGCTTATATGCCAGATCTCCGTCCTCAGACTCCTGACAGTTTGATGGGTCGCATCACAAAATGCTCTAACAGGATTTCCAGTACGCCCCAGGACACATCTTTAAAACCTACTTAGTCAAATAACGTAACTCCTAAGCAACAGTGTCATTTTAGTACTATTACTTCTTTATTACCTCTATTTTAAGATCTCTTTAAAGTTTCAGGCTCTGCATCTTCTTGTTTCTTAAACATAAACTTAGACATTACGCGGGGCCCAGTGTAGGCTGCAGGACCGCAATCTGGTGCGTAAGCCAACCCTCAAACCGGTTGTCTTCACATTCTGGTCAAAGCGCATCATCCTCAACAGGAGGTACTACCAACCTATATTCGTGCTAGGACAAGAAGTTAATCTTCTCAATACTTAATAATTCTTTATAATGTCGGGTTTTCCTATGATTGCAAAGTAATTGTTTAATGAAGCAATATTCAGATTAACAAACAGCTTAATGAGTCAGGAAAAGGAAAAACAATCATTCAGAGGTTTATGTTTTGTTACGATCCAGACGAAAGGAGTTAAACCCAAGGTATTTCAGGCTTTTCTCGTTCTGCCTTAGAGATGAGCAGGAATATAAATAAAAGTGTAAATAGTTTTCTTTGGTAATGCTCTAAGTTTTGCACAAAACTCTGATGCCTGTTCAGAAAGAAGCTGCAGTTGTCTAATACAACCCCATCTGCAAGTGCAGTTTGTCCGGGGGATACCTGGCGGTATTTACTAGATAAAGAGCAGCAGGGTCGATGCAAGTGGGTCTGCAGAAGGCTTCTCCCTGTCTCTAATCCGAGTGATTCACTACTCTCACGAACACAAAGACAAGGTATTTTTAAATAGGTCACACAGAGGCTGGGTGGTAATTACAGAAAAACGTTAATCAGATTTGAGCAGGCAGAGCTGCTTATCTCTTTCAAGAAGCCTTTCTAATATCAGGTCTTTCTTCACATCTCAGGACAAACTGACGTTAAGAGTACAATGGTCACACAAAAATACACCAGAATACACCAATCTTGCTTGTCTGCCGAGACCGGCCTCCTCTGGATGACAAAATACAAAACAAAACAGAGAGGAACTATAGAACATGTGAATGGCTCTTACTGTCAGAAGATTATGGAAAGGGAAGCAAGAGAAAGCATGGTCACTGAGCCACTGCATTCAAATAGAGGATTTCAAAATTAATAGGAGTTCAGATGTGGGGTGATAAAGCATGGCAGAGGCAGCGTCAGGACGCTCCACCTGGGCAAGGGGCACTCATTGCATCCGCTAATGAAGGGGCGGGGAAGGGAAGGGGGAGGGGAAGGGGAAGGGGAAGGCAGTAGGGACAATGAGAATCTGGTTCTTGATGGTCTTATGCCCTTAGCTGCTTCCCCACCAGGCAGACCTTACTCAACGTGCAGCTGGGAGATTTTACATTTTGAAGGGGAGGTGTTTAAAACGTGCAGAAATAGTGGCGGGATGTCGTGCAGCGATGCGGGTTTCAGGCGGCATCCTCCAGCAGCTGCTCGAGGAGATCGGTGATTCTGAAGACTGCCACTTTTCAGAGAGATACGCTAACCGAACCAGTCACGTTACTCCATCGCTTTTCTAATAAAATGGGAAGAAATTTTGTTTCCTTACAAGTTAAATGTCCTTTTCATTGTGGTTCAAACTCATCTTTCTAGACCTCAGCGATAGCTCCCCCTTTGCCCCGTCTCCTTCATTCAAGGTCACTCCTGCCTGCGGTGTTCGAAGCTTTCAGCAAGATGGCACGACCCAGAGGATTTTCCCACTAAACTGATTTTGCAAGTTGTTGACTTAGTTCCAGAATGCCAGATCGCTGCTGATCTGCAATGCATGAACAGTTCAGTTCACAAAACAGCTTAATACCACTTCCTTGGCTGTACAGCTTCTGAATACGCTTCTTCATGTCAGTTCATGCCTGTAACTATTTTTTTTTCTCCTTTTTGTGCCTCATTTTTCCACGAGAATCTCAGAGAAATCAGTATCAAGTACATTACTGTTGCAATTTTGCAGTTTCCACTTTATTTTTATGAGTGTGTTACAGATTTATCAGATTTTTTTTCCTCGCTATCAAAAGAATTAAAACACTCGTTCTGCCTAGACTGAGCCCCAGAACTGTGCTAGGGAGCTTTCCACTTGTACGGCTTACTCCCAAATCCCGTGGGTGTCACTGCTATAGGAGATTTTTCACGTTGGGGTGGTGGAGCCGCTCCCACGGGAAGGCGGTCACACCAGCAGTGCCTACAGACACCCCGCTACAACCAGGCTGCAAAACTCCAGGGAACCTCTGCAGTGGTTTCAGACACTACGATCTCCCCAGTCGTCCATCGCGACTTCCTCCCGACGCCCAGTGCCCCGACAGCAGAGCAGGTGGCCCAGTTCGGGTTTTTTAGCACAAAAGAGAGTAGCTTCAACGCAGTGCATCTTTGTTGATGGTTTGAACTGGGATTGATGGTTTGAACTGGGACTGTGGTCCTGCGTTCTCCCCCACCAAGCTATGCTGCGGATGAGGGGATGGCTGGGCTGCACATCCCTCTCGGAGAACTACCAAAAGGAAAACTACAGGTCAGATACTGCCTAATTGGCCCTAATTTTCTCTATATTCACAAGACAAAAAAGGGGCTTTCATCATTTACCGTATTTACAACTTGTGCTTTTCCGGCTAAGCTGCCAGTTCTTCTAGAGGGATATTGCGAAAACAGCACACGGCTAACAGCCAAGCTCAGAATGGTCACAACTTTTCAGACGGAATGAGAATGTGAATAACTGCCTTTGGCAACTGTGCTTGTTGACCCCTCTTCTATGACAGACTTTTTTTTCTGGATAAAAATGATGGCCTACGCTGAAGACAGTTGATCTTTAACAAGACAGCAAAAGACTGATACAGCAAAATTTTGCAGAGCCCGAGATAGCTGCCAAATTCAAGAGGCTGTTGGGAAATAGAAAACAACAAACATCGTCCTCTTAGGAAGACCTGGTTTTGTTAAACAAGGTCACAGAGTCTTCTTCTTTTTTTTATTTTTATTCATTTTTTGTTACATGTTCCCACATCTGCAGAGTAGGGAGACCACGTACAAGTTTTTCCATTTTACATTTTCCCCTTTGGAATTCTACAGTATTTCTTTTGCAGGAGCAATTAGTATTTGCTGTTGTTTTAAAAGAAAAACCCTACAGAAATAAAGGAAAAGTATGACTCACAGAGACACCAATAATTAGGTCATGTGTTCAATTAGTTTTCATGCTTAACTAGTTACTCTTTAGGAAATGCTCAACCTTTGATGTGCAGCAGGCAACTTACCAATTAATTAGGCAGAAGGAAGCAATGCAAGGAATGAAACCTCAGAAATCGTATCAAAGCCCAGAGATATCTAATGAGGGAAACAACAGCATCAACAACAGAAAACATGCACAAAAAGGTAGAGGCTTTAAATTATCTGTTTCAAGTATCTTGGCTGCATTTCCTTTGAAATTAAGAGAAAACTGTTGGGAAGCAGACCAGAAGAGAGAAAGAAGCAGCCTCACAGCCTCGTTTGATGAGAAAAGCATCACTGTTTCCTTGAAGGCTTGCCACAAAAAGTATAATCTATCCGTATTGTACGAGATGACTCCTCAGAGACCATCACTCACGGGTGGATGCAAGCTGCAAGAGGCGACACACACCGTATCAAATTGGATTAGAAAATAAAAGGAAAAACCTTTATTTAAAAATCTGCATAGTAAAGCACAATGGGACAGGTACTGCTGAGAGTCTCAGCCTGGCATCAGGAACTCGGGGGAAAAGATAACATATAGCCATAGTTTAACTAACGTTTCTGTTAGTGCCACACATAAAAGGAACGTGTGTGGCTACTTGGGATTAGGACCGAGTTTCTCAGTTCCCGTGGGCCCACTTCAGTAAAAGATTCCTGCAGTCACTCCTCCTTGATTATGTCACCTCTTTGAACTGAGTGAAAAAATGGGCACCATCACATAAATTAAGTGGGCTGGAAAGACCTAAAACATGCCTAGATCTGCCAGACGAACGAGTTCGGATATGTTACTGCCTGTCTCTTAGTAAGTGACAGTAATACAAGTTGTGGAGCATCAAGAAGAGAACTGCGTAAGGAACAGAAGCAAAACTGCTGCGTGGCAGTGTCCACGCCCTCCTCAGTGACGAGGGACGCTGAAGGTGCAGGCATTCTCAAACATCGGTTTGCTCTCAAGCCACCCTTCCCAAAGGCTTTCCAGGAGTTTATTTAATCTTGCCTTCTAGATCTCTCTAGTCCTTTCCCTATCTGGGATTTTCATCCCTCTTCACAGTCCACAGTCCTTCACTCCAGTGATGTCCGTTCAGGCGGAGCTCTAATGAAATACTCCCAGCTAATTCCATCGGACACTCGAAGCAGTGCGGATGACTGCCTTGGCAAAAAGGAGGAAGTGGAGAGAAGAAAAAGGAAGACAACAACGTAGCACTTGAATTAGAAAAATCAATACTGTAATTGACTTTGTTTTATTTAGGCAAGTGGGTGTAAAGAGAAAAAAAATAATCTGTGGGATGTAATGTTTAAAGCTCTTTGGCTTCGCTGGTGTTGGTTACGGCGAGCGGAGGTACAGAAGCCCGAGAGCTACTGGCCCGAAGGAGGGGGGAGTGGGGGAAATAGACTTCGCACAGATGACAAATTACAGACCTTGCTGTGGTTAAATCTTACAGGGAGGCACAAACCTCTCACACTCCATTAAGTTACTTACCAGAGGATGTAAAAAATCCCAATTTCCATAGAAGAACTGACCTTCAACTTGAAGTAAAGGTCCCTCTACATAAGCAAGATCCCACTGGAACAGTGTTGTAGGGTCTCAGAGCAGCTCAGAGCGCTTCCACCTCTGCACCTTCACCCACTCATTTCCAAATCTGTGGCAGAGCAGGGCCCAACGCCCGCTCCCCTCAGCAGCGAGGCGGCTTGTTTAAACACACGGACGCGCGGACACTGTGCCACTGTAACTAGCTTCAATGGACGACAAATATTCAAACTGCTACAAAGGTCTCTGGAGCTCCTTCCCCCTCCCTGAAACCTCCATACACATCAAAATAAGACGTCAGATCAAAGTCTACCTTAAATATAGCAGAAAATGCAACTTTCCTTTTGAGGACCATGGATGGGTTAGAAGAACTCTTGTGTACCACAACTAAAGCTTTATTTTCTGTAACAGTCCAGCTTAAAAGGAAAACAGTTGTGCTCCAGCCCTCGGCTTTGCTGGGCAGCATGGCTGTCAAGGTTCTTGGATAGATCTCGTGAATGTGCCAATTACATATTGCTTCAGCTCTGAGACATGCCATTTGTAATTACTTTCTGCATATTCTCTCCTCCAGCTCTACCACTGCTCCTCTTCTTTGCACCTTCCAAATCTTGTTTCTTTCAGTAGTGTCACATGCAAACCAAATTCACCGGCAACCCCATACTCTGGTCTGTTCCAAACCTATTCCCTGCAGTATAATCCCTTCCACCGCATGACTGCACTTTCAAAACTTCCAGTTGATTCTTATTTCCATATTGTATCATGCTGTAACATCTACCAGCACGTTTCAAGTCAGGCTTCTGTTATGCTCAGACTGTATCCCATTGACTGCTCGTATGTCACTGTCTCTTTGTACTCTCCCATTTGCTTGCATCCGCCTTTTTTCAGCCTGTGAGCTGTGCAGCAGTGGTCTCCATCTCATCGGTGCAGCAACCGCCTCAACCAAACCCTCCTCCATGACCAGGGCTCCGGTGTGCTGCAGGGGTCCAATTAAACAAACAACAACAACAAAAACACAACAACAAAAAAAGGAGTCCCAACATCTGTTTCTACGTGGTCTCATGGCTAGCTGTGCAAAGACCTCCGCATGGCACAAACTCTCAGGAAAAGGAAGATTTTATAAAACTCAAAGCATTCATTTTCCCTGAGACAAGGTCCCACGCCTCCAGTGTTAAGAACGCACTTCAGGAGCAATGGAGGAATCCAAGTGTCTCAGCCAGCCTTCTCAACCCCACCTCTACTTAGGAACAGCAGTTTTTGACCTTCCAGGGGTAGGACTGGTGAAGCTTCTGTCAGAGACTAAAGAACAGTATTGCACAAAGCACCTGGTGTAGGAGCGCCATTGGGGCTCATTTGGACTAGCAGAAATCACAACCAAAGCGTCAAAATTATTGAGGGAGATGAGAGGAAGTACGAAAAAGTCCTGTGCATTTTCTGGTCAGTTTAGAGTTAAAGAAAGAACCTGGTCAAAAGCCATAGCCAACAAAACGAAAAAAATTCTATAATTTCATGCAAATTTAATAAGTGTATGCTCCAGACTACTTCATATCAGATCGTGAATTATGTAAACTGTGCATCATTCAATCTACAGTTCTGCCTTTGGCTACACAGCCCCATTCTCAAAGGCATATACACAGGAATGGAAACGAAGGAACCTTTGTCTAGGGAAGGCTACGAGCCAAGTAACGAGATGTCCATTATGAGAGAAGGGGTGGAAAAAAAAGAAAAATTCTGGCACCCTCCTAAGAGCGAAGCCAGCAATCACAGATCCACCTCACCTCGTAGCATTCTGTACAATACCACACTCAATGATCATTTTACAAGGGGTAACTGGTGCTTTTTATACAAAAGTACTGTAGCTCAGTTCAGAGAGCTCCAGCCAAGAGGATGCAGAAAATCACGCTCTCTCAAACCAGTCCACAAGAAAAGGAACAGCGTGCTGTGCAGAGGAGCAGTAGGAAGCTGAACAACACCTTCATGCTCTCCACTAACCCCTCTGCTCCAGCTCTGCAGAATGTTACAGCAAAGAACCCAAGTCCCAGGCTCTGCTGATAAATGGATGTAAACTGGGACTTAAGTAACAGTAACTTCTGCTCATAAAAATCCCCACTAGCTACTGCATCTCCATAAACCATCTCACTGCAGCAGCACTCAGAGCTCACAGTCTATTATTCCTATTTTCAAAGTCTGTTGACTTTTAAGCTAAGGAAAATTCCTGCCTTTTGAATGGCATAACATGCAATGCTGCCAAGAAAACTAAATCTGCATGCAAACAACAGGGAAAATACTTGCTACTTACTGCCAGCACACGCAAAGTAGTGCTCTCGCTGGTCACTACTACAACACTGCACCTAGCGCTGGCAGTGTGCTGCAGCGGGTAACAGATGGAGATCGGAGGCAGAGAAATACCACCTCAATGTGATCAATTTCTTATCTAAATATTTTAAATACAGCGCACGTGAAGAATCCTCAATAGAAATTTAAAGTATTTTATTTGGTGCAATTAAGGTGATATAATGTGCTGTCTCAGCTAAAGGCTCTCCTTTTCCACGGTGCTCTCCTGGCACTGCCTGCCAAACTCTAACCCGGCCCGGCGAGCAGCGAGCCCCGGTCCTGCTCAGCCCCTCCGGCCGCGGGTGCCCCCAAAGGCCAGAGGAGCAGCGGCAGGGAAGGACCCCCTCCAATCAGGCTAGCCATTATGGGGTCCTGTGCTCTTAACTTTCACGATCTTTTTCTCCTTTCATTCTCAGCTGCTTAAGCAGCCCCTTTTATCCCCTGTAATTGAGCCTGCTTTCCGGATTACCCTCACATTCAGCCCCTTCCATGCTCAGTGATGCTCAAAACCCGTGACCCAAGGTAATGTTAGAGAAGAGCTGTCTTATTTTCTTTCCACTTTTTCACTAGCACCTACATTATCTTTGCACTGAGTTGCAAGAACTCTTACTTGTTCAGAAAATTTTTTATAAAGACAAAGCTTACAGCTTTGTCATCTCCTACTCTCCTCCCCCAGTAAAATTTTCATTTGAGAATTGCAATGAAATGACTGAATATTGTTTAACTGCAGTATTTTGCAGATGAAACAGTGGCTGAAGTGTTTTTTACTCCTGCAGCACACAAATTTATGTAGCTACACAACAATAAAGCAAAGTCTTAAATTTAATCAGAACAAATACTTCAAGCAATGGCAAGCTGATAAATTATTTAGAAAGGGGCTCAATAAGACCTGGAAGGAAATATGCATCAGCTATGCAGCCTGGGAGCTTCCAGAAACAAAGAATTTTCACGCTTACTCCTTTTAAAAGCTTTTTCATCTGAGCTATTTGTATTTAACAAAACCAGACACCTATTCGAACATCCTACAACCATAAGCAGAGAAGGACTGCACGGGGAGTGATGTCACGGCGCTTTTCACACAGCCTTTATTACTGCCATGACCCATTTCCCAGTAGTCAGCCCTGGTGGTGCATTCACACCAAGATACTGACCACAGGCGTCTCCTAGTGTAAGGACCCACACTGACAGCCCAGGAATATTGGCTATTTCAGAAGATTTTAATGATTTGGTCTTTTTTTTTTTCAGACTGCCTAGTTTTCCTCAAATTGTCTTCCTTCCATCAATTCTTCAACCATTCCAAAACACTGAGAAAGAGACAAAACTAGATGTATTATTATTTATATGAAAGGTCTAGGAAATTCAATAATGTTCCTATTGTTTTATTGCAGATGGCACATCAACTTCTCTTTATTACTGCAGAAAACTCAAGAGCCCTGTCGAGTGCAATAAACCGGTACGTGTTTAGCTTTGCAATGTTTCAAAGGGCTGTGATTTACTGGTAAGAACCAGGCACCTTGCACACAAACACCCCAGCCCAGTAATTGCCTCATGTTTTGTGCAAACTCTACAAGGCAGCGTGAGGTCGGCCCACACACGGTCCCTGCTGCTTCTAGACGCCTGTCCCTCGCTCCTCAGTAATACGGACTCTGTTATTAAAAAGAGCGGAGAAAAGGGGTTGTTTTCACCTTTGCATCAAGATGTTTTACTCTCCTATTTGGTTTCAGATGCTATTTGAATTTTTTGCCAAATTCTTGGGCTGCTAGAGAGAGATTTAAAAAAAAAAGTCAACGTACCAAGATGAAAAACACAAAAGTCAATTCTCTTGTCTTAAATATACACCATATATGTTTCAAGTCCTTCTTCTATAAATATACTTACAAAACACTTCAGAAAAAAAGCGTTCCCACTAAAAACAGTAAGTCTCCTTCAGGTACTACAATCAGCTTCTACTGAATGATAAACTCAGTTTCAGTCAGTCAACCCTGAATAAGGGGGCAGGCAAGTACCAAACAAAGGCAAGAGGTAAAGAACCGGTAGGAGTTGTATTTACATTCAAATTGCTCTGAATATATTATTATTTCCACCAAGTCGGAGTTCGAAAGAGGAGGGCCTGAATGCATACAGCACACTACTTTCACAACACATACACCAACGCTTTTTTCGGTGAAAAATATTCTCAGCAGTGTCTGGCAAAATAAAAGTTTATATTTACTACTGCAAAGGTAATCTCAAAGCCACTTGTCCTTTATCTGAAGGTATTACCAGTCCTTCATGAAGGAATGGAAGATTTGGGCGAACAAAAACCCAAACCCCTCAAGTTCTCCGTCTCCCTGTGCGAACAGCCACGTTCAGAGCTTCTGCATTCTGAACACAACATCGGCAGCGGCAACCTATCTTTATTGATTTCATAAATTATAAAGAAACAAGTAAATGAATGTAACCCCTCATAGTTTAAACAGGAAGACTGATTAAAAACACCTAAGAGCGCTGCTAATGCAAAGGCCTCCTCAACCAGTCACGCCATACAGAGGACAGGGCAATACCAGTAACGTTTCCAATTGCAGACCATACTCTTATATGCCAACTATACACCAACAGGCAGTCCAGAGACATTCTGTAGATTATTTATACATTAAATAGGGTAGTGAGCAATGTTAGAAAATATAGTCCCAGTGCTGGCAAAACTGCACTTAATTAGTATTACTGAAAACAATCTAAAAAGAAGAGACGAAACAATGTCTCCCTAAAAAACGAAGAGCGGGTTAGCATGCACACCGCATCATAAGGAATACAAATATTAAAGCAAAACTACAGGTCGGTTCATTCAGCAAAGTTACTGTTTCTGTTCGGGTTATACATTACATGCTTATAATGATAAATTTATGATATAGTAGTCAATAGTCCAGGTACTTTGAAGAGGAATGTTTTGACCCAAACTGCCTGGAGCATACAGATAAGGACATGAACCTACTGGGGAACATCAGCAGTGAAGATGATATTATAGTTTGGGGGTTGTACCTATTTGGAAAACACTGCAGACTTGAAATTTCATTCTTTAGATCTTTCTGTAGTTTATTTACTGAGACACATGAAATGGCCATAAGCAATGGACATTGAAATGGCCATAAGCAAAACACCTCCCCAATGTGAAAGTGAGATGTTACAGAACAGGACATAAACAGTCGGTACTTTGTGTGTTTCTTTAACTCCTGCTTTGTGTTACTGCTATCCAAAACATTCACTTTCAAAAACAAATACACACATTATTTCTTAGTTAGAATCAGCAGCTACCAAAGCTCTGAAATTATGTTTTACAACAAAACCAAAAGCCTTCCTCAGCTACTAACTGCACAATGGTAATTTGTTGCAAAGCATCAAACCAGTACAGACGAGCGCTGGGACACATGGTTTGGAATGAGCTGAGGCCAAACACATTTTTACAACAGGAGAAACTATAAACTCGGAATGAAAAACTTCAGAACATCTCAAAAAGACAATAAGCTCAGAAGAACCTAAATTTAAAAAAAATCCCTGTAGGACTTCGTACTTTAAACAAACACCCCCGCCACGACCGAAGGCAGCGCTGGCCCAGCGGGGCACGGGCTGCAGCGCGAGCGAGCGGGGCAGCTCGCAGGAACGCGCTCATGCTGAAGGAAGCAACAGATGCTGCCAGACCGCCACGCCACGTCGGTGACACCTCTCTTGGCTTTCAGTCTACACTGAACGCTCCCGCCAAGGAGCGTCGTATCTGCGGCTGCAGAGGGGAAGCGCGAGGGACACTTACCCGTGGCTGCCAGTTCTCATACTGCTTCTGCAAATTCGCACCAATGGTTTCCAGAGCTTTTTGAGGACCCATTGACAGAGGATCTAGGAAATACGACACAAATGAGTACTTTTGATCACCACTGAATCACTGAGCTGGACAACAGGCAGAAATTAGTTCAAATTCTATGTGCATTTAAACTTTTAGCTACTCCAAATTATGTTTCTGCAAAATCCAGAGCTACAACCCAGGCGAGCAAAGCCTACACCAGCGCACAAACACCGCCCGCTTTGCGGAAAACGAGGCCAAAGGCTTTCTGCACTTTCCCTCCCGGGTGTTCTGCTTGCAAGAAAGATTGTTTAACAATATTTACTGCAGGTTTCTTTCATGCATTCAATTTCAAAGTCATAAACATTACATCCTTCACGGAATTTACTTGGGTGCAATACCCAAAAATCTACCCCCAAATTCTTCATTCAAGTACAAATTAAATACCATTAAAGACCACCAAATTTGGAAGATTTCTCTCACTAAGGTAATAAATACAATTTTGTTTTGAAAGACAGGAGAGGTATAACATTTGTTTCTTTTAATATTGAAAAAAGGTTTCTATAGCAAATAATGACAAAAAATTAAATTGGTTAATAATTTGATGATAAACATTTTTCCTTGATGAATGGAAAATCCTGCTTCATTTACTTCCATTGCTTACTGCTTCAGAGACTATATGCCATTTGTAATTTTTAAGAAGTTAATTTTATCACAAGCTAATTACCACCATCCACACAAACCAATACAATTTCAGCTTATGTACTTTATTCAAAAACCACGGCCATATAATTGACGCTATTAACAAGTTAAAAAAAAACTAGAAGCTAATATTTTGCAATTTAATATACGTTATTTTAAAAACATTTAACCAAATCGTTTTTTAAAATCTTTACAAATATTCTACCTTGTACCGTAAGAAACAAAATACAATAAAGTAGGATGAAAGCAGGACTTTGAGTTATTTTTCTTAAATGAATAAAAGCTAGGATCTTATTAACATTTTAGTGTACTTTTGTAGAAAGATTTAAGGTAATGCGGGTGTACTGTTTCCGGTTTTCTGAGCCAAACACAAGCCGTAGCGAACTGCCTGCCCAGACCTCGAGAAGCCCCTCTGCCGGCTCTGCCCGGCTGCGGCCCCTGAGCTGGGCAGAGCGGCCGCAGGAGGGACGGGGCGCCCGCACCCGCTGCGGACCTGCAGCGCCCGCACTCCCGCACCCTCCGGAAACTCTCAGTGCACTGCAGCGGACTTTGCTGCTCTGAACTGCAACGGTCCCCTTGCGAATTAAGGCCAGCAGAAACCCTGGAGGTCTTGAACAGTAATCCCCCCAAAGTATTCACACTGCCTCATAACACCTTTTGTTAATTAATATGCCATTAGCTACTGCTCAAATTTAGAAAAAGGGAAAAAAAAAAGTAGCATAAATGCATCAGACTTTTTTTTCGACTCCCTAAAAGGGCCAAACTGAACTTCAGACAAAAAAAAATTAAAAATACCTCACGTGCACTTTGGCAGCAGAGGAACGTAGTTTGTGAACTCTGGAGCGCCTTCAGAGTAATTAGCATTATTAACAATACCCTTTATATGAAAATAAAGTGCACTAGTGCCATTCCAAGAGCCAAACAATGGAAACAAATTCCCTTCCTAAATATAGCTCATGCCACCACAGTCATTAGGTGAGCTTTCAGCCCCCCTCGCTGAGCGTACGCACAAGGGTAGCGAGGGCCAGCGGACACAATCACGGCGTGAAGCTCTCCACGCCTTAACTGGTGCCAGGCGGACACTGCAGCCCAGATATCGGCTAAGGCTCAATTCTGGAGAAAAACAAAACACTTCCCATGTTCTAAGGGTGCATCTGGAAGGCACAGTGAGAACTGCAACCGCCTTTTGTCCATGACTGCGATGGCCGTTTGTGACCAGAGCTCACAACCTGGGGATCTCAGCTCGGTTGTAAATAGCAGCAATGGCACCAAAATGATTTCCACACTTCCTTGCACATCTGGCAAAGACATTATGTTTCCACAATACGCACCATTAGCTTCTCTTGAAACTGTTGTATAGAAGAAGAAAAAAAACAGGGGGTATTTTTGCAATTACCTTTTTCAGAAGTTTCAAGAAATGGAAATGAGTACTTGTGTAGATATACACACTAAAAATTTAATTTAAAAACTGCATTCAAAATTCTCTTTGTTGATGATAATCAGTCATAACTTTATTTTAATGATTCTGCAATGCTCCCTATTCTCTTTGCTCTCTACTCATGTATCAATGAGAAATGAGAGCTGTTCTCTCCCCTGAATAGATGCATTAGTGCATGCTCATGGCTTCTTAACTGCTTTAAAGTCATCAGCATTTTTAGGTTAAAAAAAAAAAAACAACGAGATGTTATGATTCACAAAGCAAGTAAGGCAAGGTTAGAAACGAGATGTTCTGGAAGTTTTTAAAGAAATTCAGTTTGTGCAGTGATTAATTTGCTTCTGCAACCTGTCATAAACCCCAGAGTTGAGGATTACGGGGCTCTGCATGTTACTTGCTGAAGACTGAACATTTTCAATTCCTAGATAAAAACCAAATCTTTTAGAAAGCTTTCTTACACACAGTATTTCCTTCTAATATTACTTCAGATTTGTCTCATCTTGATAATCAGACTGGATCTCCAAAACCAAGGGAACTTTTCATTTAACAAAAAACTAGGAATTTAGTCCAACACTGCACCAAAGTAGCAAGCCCATGCGGTGGAAGTGCTGGCAAGACATCCTTGGGAATAACGCCAGGTCTTCTGAATTCAAGATCCCAATTAAAATAGCCCCAGAGCAGTCACCTCCACATGCAGTAAAGCCCATGCATTTTACAAAAACTTATTTCTCGATCGTATGATGCAGGGTAATTTTAAACCTTTGCAGGTCACAGTACTCTAAAGATGTTACTGCTCAGAGATTTCTTTAGATATTTATAAATCTACAACAATTAAGAGAAAGCGAAGTAGCTAATTAACAGCTTTTTTTCCTCCACGCTATCTCATTTTAGAATAAAGCAGGAGAGATGACCTATGGCAGCAGTTACTGCTGGACACTTAATTAACTGACGTAGAAATGAGTGAAATGAGATGCCAGATTTCCTTTTGTTCGCCCTAGTTTTAAGTCCAGGAAACATACAACCGCAGGATTACTCCATACGCTGTAACTCAGTATTTATAAGACTGACAGAGTTAGCTGGAGCTTGGAAGCTCTCAAGACTTACCAATCCAACACTCCAGGCGGGCACAGGGAGTTGTTTTCACCACATCAGGAGGGTCCACACCGACATTTAGGCACAAAACTAAGGCAACACTAACAGTCTTCATCTGCAAAGACAGACAATGAAACGCTTACTTAGTGTAGAAAAAAAAAAAAAAAAAAAAAATCAATTTTCATTTGCGTTGAAATTTTACCACAACTATAACTTTTGAAGGGTTTCAACAAAGTTTTGTTATCTGCTCTTTAACGCAGACTATTTTAAGCAAGGCATGACTGATTAATTTATTTTTTTTTTAATAGAACAGTACTTAGATTTTACATTACTATTTTTATTATTCTTTCCAGAGCCCATTCTCCTTTTATAGAGCATGGAAATGGATATCACTGGACTTCTGCAACTCATCTTAAATTAGTCACTGTCCAACTGAAATACATTATTAAAACATGAGAATATGCTATTCAGGGTCCCTGATCAATATTAGAATACAGTACGTCCTCTCTATTATTAAAACTAAAAGCATTACAAGGGGAAAACTCCCAAGTGACCAACCAAACCATAACAAAACGTTTAGCCTATTTTTTTTGTTTTGTTTTCTTCGCATGTTAGTTATCCTGGATGTTCTTATTTTAGGACATCATCACTTGGCTCCCCTTCCTGGTCTTCCTATAGCTGCTGCTTCAGTACCAGCCCTGGAGAACTGACATTCAGACACGCTTCTGTAGCCACCAGGGGCACCACGAACATACAAAATCCAAACTTAGCGATACCTTACCTGTGACCGAAAAGCTGCATTAAACCAAAGACTAATTGTTTTAACTATGGCCATTTAAAAATATTGCTTGAAAGTTATTATTTCACATCTTTATGGTATTTTCTGAACTCCCTCACCCCAACACCTAAACCAAAGAAGGAAAAAAGACGTAAGATGGCTTACGGTAATTCCATCCAGTGTTCAGCACTCCCCTGCGTGTCTGAAGCACGGCCACCCGCGTGTCCCCTTCCCCAGCGTGCTCATTACAGTTCACAACAGCAGGCAAAACGCAAAAAAAAAAAATCCAAACACCACACATGCAGAAAAAGCTAGAGCCACACAAATATATAATTTATAAAGAAACTAGAAACTGGAGCAGAGAGACACTATTCACCCCACGAATGGGGGACGGGCTCTCCATCAGGACAGAAATGCTGCAGCGTCCATGCACTCCCGTGTCTGCGATGGAGAACCCAGAGCAAAAATTAGCAAGAAATCTGGTTAATGGCTTCATCCCAAACTATGATTTTGCTAAGAAGACCCTGCAATCACGTAGGAGTTACTCATCCCCATGAGCTAACGAGGAGGAAGCAGCACTTTCCAGAATACAGACGAAAACAAGAGTCTGACTGGGGATTCCCTCACTGGCGTTGCATTGGCTTCCCACCGAGTGCACTCACACCAGCTGAAAAGGTCCACAGCTGAAGTTTAGCACTAAGTACACAGGCACTAAGAGTACTTTATCAAAATTAAGAATGAAACATAGTTAAAGTATAGTCACTGGCAAAATGAGGGTCAGCTGCAGCATGCAGTCAGGCAGCCGCGAGGCACCACCACCCGGACTGGGACGGCCGCAACTCGGCCCGGGGCTGCCATGCAGAGCAGCGCCTGCGCCGCCGGCCAGCCTGATTCCGTCCTCAGCCCTCTCCCCGGGAAGGCTTTTCCACCCTCCGACCCCTCTGTCGGCTTCTCTTATCTTTCGCTCTCATCTCTCTTTCCCCCTTGTTTCCCTTCATTTATTTTATCACCACCAAACCACCACCCTCAAAACCAAACTCTGCCACCAACACGCTGCCGACCCTTCTCACGTGGCTCACGCACATCTTACCCTTCCCTCTCATTTTTTTGATTTGTTTGGAAAATAATTTCACACGGCAACTGTCACCCTGGTTTTACGGAACCCAGCACAAAGGTCTCACTGGTGGGTCACTACAATAAGGGCTCCAGTAAGAACCATCCCACAACAGCTGCAACGAAACCCCAACATCTTTACCCATGTAACGGGCACACAGGACATTTTTTAACTGGGTGCACTTCTTGTGAACAGAGTTACTTCAACATCCACGTACCAACTGATTTACCTCCCGATCCAAGCCACGCACGGGGAATCTGTGTCCCCCACAAAAGGACACAAAATTTCTTCTCCAGCTGGAGAACTGCCGACCATTACACTAGGAGTGATTTTCAGGAGACAGATACACTGAGGAAACGGCCTCAAATTGCACCAGGGGAGGTTTAGATTGGATATTAGGAAAGTTTTCTTCACCGAAGGGGTTGTCAAGCATTGGAACAGGCTGCCCAGAGACATGGTGGAGTCGCCATCCTTGGAGGGATTTAGAAGAGGCGCAGATGCGGCGCTGAGGGACGGGGCTCAGTGGTGGACTCGGAGGTGCTGGGGTCACGGCTGGACTCAACCCGAAGGGTCTTTTCCCACCTAAACGATTCTATGGTTTTCAAGGCGACAAAATAATACCCAACACTAGTAAGAGGAAGAATAGTTCCAAAATGTTTCATTTTTCAATTAATCCAGTAAAAAAAAATTGTATATTCTAAAAATAGCCTGATTTTTCAAAGTGATCGGAGCTGGCCTGGAAGCTTCCTGCACCTTCGCTTACCGGGACGCCCATCAGTGGGCTCTGCGAACAGACGAGCTCATACGTGATGCAGGCTGCTGTACTTAAGTGGCAATGGATAAAAATAGTTCCCTTTAGTCTTCAAACCTAAGGGACAGGTTTTTTAGATGCTTTCTACCCAGTAAAGTAGATGTCTGGCACCCAATACTTCAGGGCCTTATTTTTTCTCAGCAAGAGCACCAACTTTCTTCCTGCTCACCTACTTCATGTTCAGCACCGACTACTGCACCAAGGAAAACATCACGTTAATTCGATATTGCAATAAATAATGTGATTTGAAACCTTTCTATTCCTTTGGAGAAGACAACAAAAGATAAGGAAAGAATTTCATTTAGAAAGCAACACCTTTCAAGATTATTACTTAGTGTCATCTTTTTCTGCCTTTCCTTTCCCAAAACCCATCAAATACGCTTAAAACAGTCAGAGACACACAGTCCCTGTCAAGACTTTTGGCACGGCCCACCTGTGTGCCAGGCAAAGATAAGAAATGAATCACATTTAACAAAAGATCTTAAGTAGGTAACCCTTTGCCATTTCAAGCAGCACAGAAGTGTTATGTACCAACTATGCACATTTGTTGAGAATATTAGTGCTCAGCAGTATGATCTGGTGGAAGAAAAAAAAAAGATAACAAACAAAAAACAAAACAAACCCCCACAAACACAAAACATCCGATGGTTACAGAACTACCTGCACTGCCTGAGCTTTAACCTGCTGGTTAACAAGGACACCTTTTCAGCACGCTGCATCCCCCGCCAGCTGGCAGAGCCGCAGAAGGGACTCGGTGCTGCAGGCTGCTCTGGAGCACCGACATCCCAGAAGTAATCATGCGCTGGCGAACAGGCGCTAAAACCCAGAAGGAAACAAAGCAAGCTACAGGACAAAATGACTTATTAGAAGTGAAACCATACAAATCATTCTTTCAAGAGAAAGTATCCTGCCAAACAATCTTTTCTGTCTCATTTATTTATAGTTTCCCATTTGTGGTCTAATACTGACTTATTTTTCAATATTTTACTAGTAATGTCTGATCTGTGACTTATGCTGAACAGGCTGATATTTATTTTCTATTCCCAAGTTCGGTGTTTTAAATAAGCTTTTCTCCTTGAAAACAGACAGCAAACTGGTAATGAAAAGTAACAGGCTAACTGATCCCACAGACAAATGGGGTGATTTCCCCTCTGCCTGCCTCCCCGCAAAGGACGTAAACTATTATACTTCAGGGCTATTTGTTCTGCTAATAAAGAGCACATCTTCAGTACGAATTACAGCGCTCTCACACTCCCCTCTGACGCCTACTCAACAGCCATCTATGATCCTGTATCGCTACACATCAAAAGAAAACCTGAGCCCAAGAAAGTGAATAATGCTTTTCACATTTCTAAACTGTTTTGGAACACATTACCAGAAACTCCATAGCATATTTAAAGCTTCTTAATACAAGGAGTACTAGGACATTCTCATCTGTCATTAAGACAGTGGAAATTTTCTTTTCTACATTTCAAGAATATATCCACCAGAATACATTTCAATGGATTTTTGTTAGAATTAAAAAAATGGAGCATAAGAATATTTGGCAAGCTTCTGGAAAAACCTATCTCCAAAATGCTTTCTCAGCAAAGGCTCACAATCAAAACCACAGAAGCTCTTACTGTGGCCTCTTCTCTCTACAGTGTAATTTGTGTGTAAAAAAAAAAAAAAAAAATTGGATACAATTCACAACTTTGTATCGTATTCAATTTAAAATGTTTTAATAACTCTGGGTCAGAACCTGCAATACTTAAATTGCAAAATCCACTTGGTCAAAAAGCCCCTTCTGAGAAGTAATGGCACTGGATTCAAACCCCAAATCCATCAGAAATGGAAGTCAGCGAACAGAGGTCGTTGTGTGTCTCTTCAAAAGACAAGATGCTTTTTAAAGCATTTTACATTAAAATTTACATATTAAAGATCAGAGGACTTATAAAATATTTTTAATTTGCCTCATTTCAAGACAAAACAGATTTGCAAAAGAGAGAAACATCCCACATAGATATCTCAAATCAAAATTAGAATTTCTGCAGTTATTTTCAGCTACAAAAAAACATTACATTATCTTCATAAGAATGGTTTTGATTGAAAACCTTAAGTTTTATCATCACAGGGAGTCCAACTTATCCCATTGTAGCATAACTGAAAGTAATTCCAGTCCAGACAAAGTGAGACTGCCCATTTCATCAGTTGCTGAAGATTTGCTATAGGTCCAGCAAGAACAAGGTTAGCAACTAAGGAAAGATTCATATAACTGTTTTATCTTCTAGTTTAAGTAATATCGAGAACAAATCGGTCAATCAATTTATGAGAAATTTTGCATTTTGTGGCAAGACCCTCAGCTAGCATTTCAGAATGGACATTTTAAAACCCATGAATATTTTATTCCCACACTGCAATTTTCAAGCTGGAAACTTTCTGTTTAAAAATTACACAGATGACCCTCAACCGTTATAAACCTGCCTGGTTTTATGCCAATAAGTTAAAATTGCTTCTGTGAGTTAATACAAACACAAGATTAAGTCAGCATTAAACATAAAATATATGCTGCTACATTATTTTACAGAGCTGAGGGTAAACTTATCAGCATTAAATACAAATACTGGAACAGATTTCCAGACTGAGAAAAACTCATATCTGTCTCAGCTGGGAATCTTCACTGGCCAGCAGGCTCAATTCCGCCTGCTTGTTCAGGAAATTCATTCCCTTCCTAAAGACTTTTCTTGGACATTTTTCTTTATATACATTTACACAGATTTAGTACAAGCCTCTCGACCAAAAGGCAAAACCAGCTAGGTGTTCCACGGATAACTCCGAAGTGTTAACTGTTCTGGAGACATGCCATTAAATGCTTCAACAAGGAGTTCTCCAAACTCTGAGCAGCAACAGCAATATTTAGCAACATGAAACACTGGTCTCCCCTTGGAATTTCAGTTACAGATCACTCTGCAACACCCAGAAAATCATGTTTTCTCTTTCCCAAGCTGTTATACGTCGCACCCACACGCGGCAGGCTTTCCCCCAGCAAGGCAGCCGCTGGCAGCAAGCTGCGTGCTTCCCTGGAGTGGGGTTCTGGGGGCGACGGGACTCGCAGCAGATCAGCCTGAACTCCGGCAACTTCCCATTTCAGGCTCCCAGCTAAGGGGTGACAAGTGGCAACACTTTTTCCCGGCGCCCTCTAAGAGCACAGGCACCGTTTCCAGGGCTTGGGCACAAACACACCACGGAGGAACGCCAGTTTGCAAATCAGCTGGTGAAAAGGCTGAAAATTTTGAACAAGCAGACAAAGCCTTGACCTTCCTGGTCGCCTTGATCACACAACCACAGGCAAAACCAACGAACGGCTTCTGAAGGGAGGGACTCGGGCAGAACGGGTCCCGCGCTCGGGTCCGTGACTCCTCTACCCTGCGAAGAGGCAGAAGGGACAGAGCTCCCTGCTGCAGCCGCGGAGTCTGTTGGACGCACTGCCCCTGGAGCATGCACTCACACCATCAAGGTCTAATTTAGTACCCTTCTGCACCCATGTCACACCACACTCCGCGAGAGGATTGAAAATCAAGTGTTACTCTCTTTTTTTAATGGCTCTTCCCTTTAGCAGGCCAAATACCAAAAGAAGAGATGTGCCGGTCCTCTGCAGCTCACCTGTAACGTTTGCAAGGTAAAACATCTAAAAAGGAAGAGCTTTCAGTTTCAAGGAATCTTTTCCATATAAAGTTTAACAGAAATAAATTGTTATGGAAAAAAATCTCAGTGTGCATCTCCACAGTGATAAAAATAGTAGAAGGCAAAGAAATACTTCAAGTTAACATTAATAATTCAACACCTCTGCAGGTAGTCTTCAGCCATCTGTAGCCCAAAAGGTCGGTTCTTGCTGTGAGAGTTGTGGCAGCATACGCTAGATTCCTAGATCAACTCCTCCTTAGTGTTTTCCTTTTCTAACCTCTGTATTCTGCACTAATACTATGAATTTTCTTCAGAGGTTTATTATGTCCAACATGTTCGTTTACCCAGTGAATGCAGCCCCTACGCAAAGTTCAAGAGCAGTCAGTAACGCTAACACAGCTCCTCCTAAAGCAGACTTTTAACTGCTGGCTTCACTATTTACTTTATAAGCACTGCTTACACTTGTAGATGAATTACTACTGTCAATCAATACCCAAGATATACATATGCACCTTCTACTGACTCGCTCCGAGAACTCGCTCTGACGCTCTGCGTCTCCCCTGTCTGACAGGGACTAACACCGACTGACACGCCGTGGCCCGGCGCCCTCCGCTTCTGCAGGTGCCCCCACAGAGCAACGGCAACCGTGCATGACAGAACTGCTCGGGAGATTCAAAACTACAACTTCAAGTCAACTGATTCACTCTGTCATAGCAAAGCATCAAAACACTGCCTTTAAACCACTGCTTAGTTGCATATAACCGAAAGGCTGATTTCTTGGCCCTGCCAATCATTTCTCAAAAATAATAGGAAGTAAATGTTTTGCTTCTATGAGCTTTGCTGTTTTTATATAATATGCAAAAAGAATCAACAAGAGACATTTGCTAGATGTTATTGCTTATTTGATCTGCGACAACGCTTTCCTTCTCACCTCAGCATAACTCTCTCTGCTTTGCATTCTGCACAGGCTTCTTCTCATCATTCCACCACATTCCCACTCCTGTCTCGCACTACCTTGAAAAAGGTGTCCATCTTCCCATGCACTGACTGACTTCATCTTCAGATCTTCCTTATAAACTACTATTCCAAATTATTCCTAGACAACACGCTTAGATCATGGAATCACAGAATGGTTTAGGTTGGAAAGGACCTTGAAGATCATCGAGTTCCACCCCCCCTGCCATAGGCAGGGACACCTCCCACCAGCCCAGGTTGCCCAAGGCCACGTCCAGCCTGGCCTTGAACACCTCCAGGGACGGGGCCTCAACAGCCTCTCTGGGCAACCTGGGCCAGTGCCTTACCACCCTTAAAGTGAAATACTTTTTCAAAGTTCTTTTTCAAAGATTTTCACCCTCAAAGTGAAAACTTGGATCTTTAACAAGTCAATAATGCATGCTACACAACGCACATTTGGTCAGGAATCACACTGTCCTGTTTAAGTGGAGCTACAGCCAACTCCACTAAATTAAAATACCTTTTTAAAATAGGTTTCCTGAGCTTACAGGAGCAAGCAGGAGAAAATTATAAGGACAAGATCAAGTCCCTGATTTCAGCTGAAGTGTCAGGAACATAAAGCTGAAGATGTCTGGCCGTATTTGAGAGCCACATGGCGCAGAACAGTGTCCCCCTGCCTAATTCGGCTCAACCACCTGATCACTTTGAGGGCTTTACATTTCCTACTGCAGATGTGCCACGGAAGACTGGGAGAGACAGGAGGAGTCACTGAGGGAAGACAATCCAGCTTCTCAGAGCAAACCATGCTGCTGACTGCGCCCCTTCTCGAGGCTTTGTCACACTAGAGGGGAGTCAAGCCGAGGGACACCCAGATGGGAACTGCACCGAGGGCCGGAGTGGCTCAGATCATCGCTCTTCCCACAGCCCACTTTGCACACCTCCGCGGCGCTGCTCCTTCTCTCCCTGTGGGGTACAGCGCGCAGCACGCTGCCGCTCTCAGCCCCGACCCAACAAAAGCTACTCAGCTGTACATCACCCTGCCACAACACAGCCAGAATAAATAAATAAATACAAATACAGAAGTAAAAATATCAGCGAGAGTGGCACTAGTAGAACCACTGAGACAAAAAGATAAAATGGAACTCTGGGCCCTGAGCCCTTCTGTCACCTTTTGTACCTGACATCACAGGTTTGTATTAAAGAATGCCATTGACACGAATCTGGTCTTGCTAAGTACTAAATTAGATAATTTATCTAAAGTACATTCTTTACAGAAGAACAGAAGTGCAAGACAAACATCTCGGGTTTATCAAATTTACTTGGAAATGCCAGTTAAAGCTACGAGAGACAGAGAACAATCAATAATCTCCCTCAGTTATCCACGGCCATACTATGCTAACAGTCACCTATGGAAACGTTCAAGGGTAGATGATCAGCACAGCAGCGAGCCAATTAAAACAACAGCTCAGAGAGAAAAACACAATCAAAACCCCAAAACTTCCCAGAAAACCTACATAACCCATGGAGACAAACAGAAACGAAACTCCAAGGAAGCCTGGTGCCCTTGAATTTCTCTGTCTGCACAAAGGAGAGAGAAGCAAGGTAAGAACCAGAGAAGCATTAACAAAGCGTTTCTAAAACACTCCCATAACCTTCAGTCTCTCAGCTATTGAAACACACACAATGCCAAAATAAAGAAGCGGTAGTTGTCAGCAGAACAGATGTTTCCCAGTTTTCTCCACAAGAGCTTCATGCGAAGCCGCCCGCTACCATCAGGCGATTCGCCACTGCCCTGGGCTGCCACCCAGTATTGTATTAACATTTGCCACCCTTAGAAGAATAGCCTCATATAGTGATACATGTTTTTAATTAAAGTATGCAATTTGCAATGCTAGTCCAGCACTTATGTGTATTTTTCAAGATGTACATTTTTTTCATTGTCTGCTATTCACAGGTCTTTCAAACCTCCACAAACGTGCTGGAGGGCAGGAGGGGAATTAGCCACTACAACATGTATGTTGAGTTTAAGTAGCAATAACTGCCTTACTCCTCTCCAAACACCATATGCTCAGCACCACAGCAACACCAGTCTCCAGACTGCCCTAGTCTCCAAGACAAAAAATGAAGCACATTATATATAAATATGTATTCTCTCATTGCATTTTTTTTGAATGGAGAAACACAGCTATAGTTATTTTCTGCCATTCCATTTGCTAACAGTGAAGTCTCTCCCCACTCTAAAATTATCTTTGCACGTGATAAGGTTGTCAGCTCCTTTCCCACACATTACACTGCGCTTCTATCACTTATTACTCATATTGCAAATGTAATTAAAATGAAGCACTCTCAGGGAGCTATTTAAGGGAATAAGACTTCTGGACATTTCTGTATATTAAGCCACTAAAATTTTAGATTTATAGATTTATAAAAACTATTTTTTCCCCACCTAACTGGCAGAAGTAGAAATTCACAAATTTGCAAATGTACCAATTCACAAATGTACAATTATGCTTTTACTCCCTATGCTCAACCATCACAAAAAAAAATACTTATTGTCTTGCAAAGGGTCCTCGCAACAATATTATGAAAAAACAAGTCCTAGACATGTTCATTATAAGAAATTACATAAACCAATGGAGTTATCCTAATGGTCCACCTAAGCTAGTTAAGCATCCAACAGAAGTTAAAGCAGAGTGCCCTCCAGGGCAAAATACTAAATTACCACATCGTCATCCCCCCACCAGTGTGGTCTGATTAAAGTTGACACAATAGCTGTGGCATTGGAAGAGATTAAGCAGAGTGTTCCCAGGAGGTGCGGATCGCACTGCCAGGAACTACCAAAGAGCATTCACCCTACAGCTCCTAGGGCGCAGCTGAAGGGAGACAATTCACGGGATGAGAAAGAGATTGACCAGGTTGAAGATTTCAGCGTTTCCTACTGCTGTATAAAGGTAAGACCTTTTTCTTTTACATTATGTGACTAGCTGCACTGTTCAGACCTGTTCAAAGTCCTCTCTCTGCTAAGACATAAAAAAATTTGTGGATAATGGTAGATAGAGCGCAAGCTTCCCAACTCTATCCAATCAATACACAACCATCTTCATCCAAAATGATCCTTGTTCTAGGTAAGAGAAGATCTATATCTATAACTTAGATGACAGTGCTCATTACTTGCAGCAGGGGGTTCAGTTCGGGGAGAAGCTGGGGGTTTTGTTTTGTTTTTAAACACCTTGGTAAAGCAGCAGGTGCCCTGTGCTACCACTCAATTCACACACCTCACTGGACAGCAACTGCCACTCCACTAACTATTGAACTGAAATGGATTTCAACCCCTGACCCAGAAGAGCAAGAGATTCACACCGTTACCAGCTCTCAGGGCCACGCTACAGCACCACAGCAGAGTGCCCCACACCAGTCTTCCCAAGAGTTTATCTTCATACCAGGTGAAGAAGGGAAACTACGTATCCTTTGGGTTCGATCCCAGACTACTTACTGGGTTAAGAGTTTCTCAAACACAAACACAGTTGATAGTCCACGGTTGTGCATAAGCAAACAGAAAACAAACCTGTAAGATGGAATAAGTCAAACTAAGTGAAGGCTGCTGCCAAAACACAAACTCCCACCCTCTGCCCCCCCAGATTCCTGCTGCCCCATTTCAGCCCGCAGAAAGGCGCTGAACAGGACTGGGGAGAGGGGGCAGCCGAGCCCCCAACGCCCTGAGAGCCAGGGGCAGCAAAGCCACATCCCTTGCAGGAGTGCCTGGAAAGCTTCCTTAGAGTGAAACAACGATTTCAAGCTGAAATGATGCGCACAAACTTCCAATGCTGCTATCCTTCATCAGTTTCCTTTGACACATGAAACGTTTACCGTGCAGGCAGGTAAACTCTGCTTGTCTGAATTAAGCGCATTTGTATGCGGTCCTGCTTTAATCTGCATTTCCGTAGAAACCTAATTGTGTATTCCTCTTCTCATAAAAACAGGATTTAATTCTCACTCAGCAAGTTATGAGGCAGCAGGAAAAAAATGTTAAACTATTACAATCAGCTTTGTTGCTCTCTGCTTATTTTAGAAATCAAAATAAGTACAGCACATCTTAACTTAAATATTCTGAATCTAGTAGCAACTTGTCAGTAAAACCTGGTCTATTTGAAATCTTTTTATTTAAATTAAGTTTCATTATTTGGTTGCTACTGAAGCTGAGAAATTTAATTCAATACACAAAGCATAATTCCAACCCTCTTGTGTTAAAAATATTCTTTAATAAATAATAGATCAAAGCAGTGTCACTTTGATGGCATATGTAGTCCACGGAAGCAGGAGACGTAGGATTAAATATTTTCAGAGCAGTCCTTCTGGATGAAAGGGGGGGAGTAAGCGTTCAGTTATTTTATCTAGATTTACCACTCATTACTTTTCTTATTTGATTCTTTGTTCTTATTAGAGTTCTGCCTTCTAAAGAACCTTCAAATTTGTATAAACTCTGGGGTTTTTACAGCAATGAATCAAGATTTAAAAAAAAAAAAAAGTCATTCCATTCCCAAATCTTTGTGAATCATTTCCTAGGACTATAGTGAAGCCAGGATCACTCCCTAGGACTCTTCAAGACAATGAATAAGGGCAAAACCCATCACTGCCCATGTTGTTTTCATGATTCACAGGGGAAAAAAAAAAAAACAACACAGAGATTTAACTGCAACTCAGGCAGATAGAGACTTGTTTTGGTTAACCTTTGAGAATTTCT
Source organism: Vanellus vanellus (assembly GCF_965231255.1). Classification (NCBI taxonomy): domain Eukaryota; kingdom Metazoa; phylum Chordata; class Aves; order Charadriiformes; family Charadriidae; genus Vanellus; species Vanellus vanellus. The sequence continues at coordinate 14,454,291 of NC_138922.1, forward strand.
TGATTTAGAGATAGGCTGGTGAGTTTAAATACAGATAATGCTTCCCATCCTAAGCTTTGACAGCTTAACTTATCAAATTTAAAATAATAGAATGCTTTGCACACTCTCAACTCACACCAAGAGGTATATCCCCTCCAGCCTTCAAGAAAATGTCTTTCAATGGCATCTCAAAGATAAGAGCACATCCAGAGTCAATCAGACCAGAGGCAAGAGACAAGAAAAGGAAGGTAAAGTAAACCGGGGAATGCAACAGACCCACAGTCAGATTGAGACTGGAGGGAAGTGACTGTGTGTTGCTTTGAATTTGACTGGCAGCTATAGACAGGCACCAGAGGCCTTGAACACTGACCAAAACAAGCATGGCTGCAACGCCAAACTCTGATCACTGGGGAACAATGCTCTAAAGCAAGAAAAAAAGAAAGAGAACAAACTTTCTAAAGACAGCTAGAACAACAAGATGAGAGGAATAATTAATTTATAATGCCAGAGACCATACAGCAAAACAGTCAAGTGAAACCAGAAAAAGGAGAAAAAAGGAAAAAAAAAAAAAAAAAAAAAAAATCAACAAAAGGTCGGTATACTTCCTGACAGTAAAGGCTGACAGATTACTGCACATCTTCCCTTACACTACTATTCCAAAATGCTTCATAATAAAAATCCCATAAATCTCAAGTTCCTGCATTTTTACTAAGGTGATTGGTTTTCTGGACAAACCCATTACACTCAAACTCCCACTTTCCATTGGTCTATGTGAAAACAGCAGCAGCATGAACTAGCAAGCTAGTGCACATAATGCAAGGTCAAACCAGATTATATGATTTCATGAACTTTTTCCCAGGATTAACCTGAGTTAGCTGGGGGAAAATATTTACCAAACGTCATTTTTCATACAGAATTTTAAACATCTCTTCTTCCAACCCCTTCCTTCACCAAATGAAGTTCTGATATGTTTGTTATATCTCATCAAATGCTAATGAGACATCCAATGATAGCTAAAAAGTTGAATAAAATACAAGACATGAAAAATAACTCTTAAGATTCAAAAGTAATGAGATTGAGCATTCTCAGATGAGCTCCTGTTCCTCTCTCAGATGTCTTTATGTGCTTTCTAAGTATTCCTATGACCCTGCTCTTAAGCAAAAGGTAATTATACACAGCAAGTTTGTTCAAACACCACCTGATAAAGCTGTGCAGATACAAATGACATATGAGCAGCACCACTGGTACTGATATTAAGGAAAAATTGATTCAAGCTGACAGTGAAGACAGGAGGACTAAATAGAAAAAAATCATATTTGCTCTTACTTTCTTCATTTACAAAAATCTCAATATCTTGGAGAATGATTCAGGGCCTGATTTTGCTAAGCTCATTCACAAGTACCACACTATTGCATGAAAAGCACATCATTCACAGCACAGAGGACTCTTGGAAGAAGAAACTGCAACTCCACAGGAGTAAGGACAGTAGGAACTGAGCTGTGACAATCACTGTAACCACTGCTCTCGTCTTCATTGAAATTATTCTCTTTGGCTGTGAGACATCTATGAAACATTTAACAAGAAACACAGAGACGATAGCTGATTACTACCACTTTACTCATGGTTATACTGGGCAACCTACTGATTACCTGGATCTAGTCAATGTCATTCCCAATTTAGAAAAAAAAAAGACAACTTTGCAGATCAGGAAATAAGCGAACAGGAAGCTCCACGGGAAGGCAGAGACATCACTAAAATAGACAAGCAAGCTTATCACACCTCCACAGTCTACAAGAGAAAAATCTCTTCATTGCCAAAACCTGTTAAAGAAGACGTATCACAAAACTTTGTGTTCTGTGGCTCATTTAAATTACCTCAAAAAAAAAAACTCAGTTCAACCCATTAATGATCTGCCAAGTCAAACTCTCCATACATGACTACTCAGTCAAATGATTCTGGTTCAGCCATAGCCTTCCCCAGAACTACTGAGCACTATGACCATCTTGAAGACCCCTCCTACAAACACTCTGACTCATGTGTAGCACCCTCATGCCTGGTCATAACGCCTCTGGAAAGAAATTACAGGATGGAGTTTCAACAGCAGTTCCCAAGTTATTGCATAGTATTACAAGAAGGATCATAGACATAACAGAAATTTGGTCACCAAAAAACCCTCATACATATTCATAAACACAAAGTTAAGGGCAAAACAACTTTGAGACCTAAGGAATCCTGTAACCCAAAGCAGATTCCTATAACAAGGGAAGCTGATTATCCATGGCATTCCTTAGGTCCTTTGTTTGCTTTTAACTTAAACATTTAAGTTGGGACACAGACAAAAGACAAGATTCAAGACACCCTAGCAAGGATCTTTGTTTGACAAAGTTGGTTTTATCAGTTTAACATGCAACATATACTCAAACACAAGAGAAGCACCTTGCTTTAATACAGGAAGTGTTTCATCTAATAATTTTCTGCCTCCAAAACCACATAATCTTAGTTTCCACACACACAAATAATACCTTAATCTTACATTCCACGTAACATGATGGTGGCCAACTTCAAATCCACAAAGCTTTCCTGCATCTTCACCACTAGACAACCATAATGACTACATTTATTGCACCTCGTGCATCATTAACCTGCTGATCCAGAAAGCTCTTTAAAACCTCATTAATTTTATTGTCTTTCCTGAAAAACACCAAGTACACAAATTTCATTTAAAGAGTTTAAACAAGGGAGCACCTTAAAGGGTGTATTACCATGAGCTTGGAATTAGTAGTTTTGACCCACCTGCATGTTTGCTCCGCCTAACACCATATGACAGGCACACAAACTAAAGGCAAGTTAGACTATTGGATCAAATACCCAGTGTTTCATCTGAAAACAGAGACTGCTGCTCAAAGTACAGCAGCCCTCTGAGCACTTACTCCTCCCTTTTCACCACTTGTCCCCCCCACTCCTCCTCCAACACCCATCCTGCCCCTGAGCATTACCCGGTCCTTCATCCTCCAGCTCTGTGCCAAAGACTTGGAGCCTTCGATCTTCTCGCAGTGCCTTTTCTTCATGAAGGCCAGAGGCAAGTTCCAGTCAGTCAAGTCAGACTCATCCTCCTCCCCAAGCCCCAGAAGAGGCGACTGCAGCATCTCTGACTCCATCAGAGGGGAAGTGCCGGGCAACAAGCGAGCAGCAATCTCCAGCCCAGCACGCAGCGGGGGCCGAGGGGTCCCTCGGGCGGGTGGCGGCGCGGACGCGGGCTGGTGGGGGGGAGGACGGGGCACGGGCAGAGGGCGGCTCCGCTCCCAGGTGTGCAGGTAAGGACGAGCCCGGGGGAAGCAGCGCCTTCCACCTGGCGACTCTCCTCCTCCTCCTCCTCCTCCGCCCGCAGACAGCAGCCCCGTCCGGGCTCGGACGAAGGCGGCGCCTCCCGGCCCCGCCGAGGGCCGAGGTGCCGGCGGGGACCGGGCCCGGGGCCTCCACTCGCGCCTCTACCCCCGCGGGCCCTGCACTCTCTGCGGCGGGAGCCGCGCCCGGCCCATGGCGGCTCCCAGCTCCCTCGCACGCCGGCCGGCCGAGAGCGGATCGGCGAGCTGCGGACAGGGAGCGGGCGGGAGGCGGGAGGAGAAGGGGAGACTCGTCCCGCGGTGCCGGAGAGCCCGACTCCTCTCACCAGCGCATCAAGGAGGCGGCCATCTTCCCCCGGCCCACAATGCACCGCGCTACGGGCCGCCGCGTGGGACAAGCCGGGCCGCCGCGGTCCAGCCGCGGTTACCATGGTTACAGCGCGGCCTGGGCCGGGCCTCGCGCGGGCCGGGCGACCCCGGGAGCGCCTCCGGGAGTCCCCCGGGAGCCGCAGGGCTTAAAACGGGCCGCCCTCCTCCGCGCAGGCGGCGATAGCCCGGGCGAAGGGTCACGGCTCGCCCGGCCTCTGCCCTGCGCGGCTTCAAGATGTCGGCGGTGCGCGGTGACAGCCCGTCCAGGAAGGCCGCCCGCGGCGGGGGGGGGGGACACCGCAGGCTCGGTAGGGTCAGGGTTGCCTGGGGGGAAAGGGCGTTTCAAGGGCAGAACGGGCACCCGCGGGGGGCCCAGCCCGAGGCCGCCCGGGCTGTCCGAGGCCGAGGGCAGAAGGTCGTGCGGTGCCGCACAGAGACCCAAAGGACAAGGTGTCGTCCGTGCCTCCTGTCACCTGCCCCGCCAGGCTGCGTGTGCGCCATGGGCTTCCTCTCTGGGAGCCGAGGGATGCCACGTCCCTGTTTCCTCCAGAGATTTTCCCTCCCGCAACGCTGAAGGGACAGGTTCATTGATTACCTTCAGGGCGCTGAAAAATACACAAAACAACCTAACATGGTGTACATTGCCATCACGTAAAGCAGCGCAGGACGGACTGCACAGCACGCCGAGCCTTCCAGGCCACCCTGCCCTACAATTACGGTTCTGATGATCTTCATCTTAAACAGAGATAAAAATACATCTGTGTGAAGCTCCTGGCACTGAGCAGCATGAGCGTTTCGCCGGTGTGTCCCGGTTTCCCCAAAGGCACCCTGCCGCGGCGCGGGCACAGGGACTAGTGCCAGTTCTTGGACCTTACTTCACTTCCAGTTGTGTGTTCATTTATACTGGGGCAAAAGAGCAGGGGAGTGGTGAAACTGGACAATAGACTGCAGCAGAATTATGTCTGATTTATGTTCACTCTATATAGGAGGAAAAGCAAATGTGTTGTTTCAGGAATATATCAGATAGACTGAAGGTTAATGAATATCAAATATTGCTCCTAATGAAGTTCCTCAGAGTGTTTGCTCTTAGCAGTAATCAAGTCCAACTGCATTCGTATTTGTAATACTCTAAATGTGTAAAAATTATTTCAAAGAATACATGTATAATTTGATTTATAGAATCATATTACTTCTCATTAACTTTTTCAGTGTGTTCCCATTCATGGAATATTTTAAATGCAACGACCGTCTTCTACAATAGATTGGAAAATTATATTTCTTGGAGGCTCTGGAATGGCCAACATTTGCTTTTGCTCCTTTGATTTACTGACTGAGCTGATTCATTTCTTTACGAGTGCTTTATGCTGATGGCTGATCATAACTACATGATTGTTATTGAAATGAATTGCCGTGGCATAGAAAGCATTTATGGTTGCGTTTCTGCTAACCTTTAATGATTTCCTCGCACCAACGCCAGCTACACAAAATGGGAATAACAATCCCAACACACCACCTGAAAAAATTACAGCCCCCAGAGCTCCCAGGGCAGCTAATCCAGCGCTGCAGCTGCACAGATGGACCCTCGCGATGGGCAGCGCAGGTCGCTAATCCCGGCTCCCGACAGCTTTAGGCACTGTGTGCCGGAGCCGGCGCCTGCCCCACCAGAATGTGCTGCTCTGTGGCCTCCGGAGCTGCCGCAGAAAATACCTTTGAAGGACACAGCTGCCAGAGGGCAGAGACCACAAATCTGCCTCGCTTCTCATACGCACAGCTTTAAAACAGTGATTATTTGAGATAAGGACTGTGTGTTTTCACGGTCAGCCAGGCAAAGTCCACAGCCTGTGCTGGAAGAGCCGTGCATTGCCCCGTCCCCTGTGCACCTACGTCCTCCCCCTTTATTTCAGGGACTTCTCTGAAACGCTGCTCTGCTCCCCTGAGGCTCTCCATGCTCCCAGTGCTCTCATCCCATCCACACCAGCATCTCTGCTCGGTTCCACCTGACAGGGGCTCTAGGGGGAAGGGGACAGGGAAGGTGGCAGGAGGAGGACTCGCAGAGCAGAGCCAAAGTGACGGCTGGGCTGTTGGGATGAGAACCAGACAGCGAGAGCAGGCTGTCAGCAGACTTCCCACACAGCTCTGAATGCATCAGCTCTGACCTGCAATGCTCCCATTATCCCAGACATGCACTTGCCGGGAACACCTCCATCTAGACCTGTGGTTCTCCACTTCACTGGTCCCATTGCGGATCCACCCTGTCCTGTTAATTGCACCCTTTCATGTCACCGCTGGCCAGGATTCCCTGTGCTGCTAGCACCTCCATACCGAAGGCAGCATGTCACTGCCATCAGGAGCCCCCATTTCCTTGCCAAGTCAACCCCCTGCACGCAGATTCTGAGCAGAATAACAGATTAAATTGACAGATTACAATTATTCTTGCCTTAGAATAATAGGCCGATATAAGGTCCCTACACACAAGAGGTTCTTTATACTTGCAGGATAAAGAAGAGCGGAGTGCTGGCTTAGCAATCCTTTATGTTCAGGCTGTACTGGATCGAGCTGTATACAACTTTCCACAGAAGAATGAAACCAGACATGTTTATGGGGATGCCTGTGGATGCAGATGCTCATAGGTACACGCTTGCTTCAGGCGACGTGGCCAGTCTCTGTCCTCTGCAGCAGACAGCCCAGGGCCAGTTCCCACGCTGGGAACGGGGCTGCGCACACAGGCTCCTCTCACAGTTTTCACAACAAATATTCTTCCAGTCCGAGCATGGTGATTCAGGACACAGCCCCTGCTTCCCCTAAGGATTTGGGTTGCGTTGTTGGGGCATTGCAGAAGAGCTGAATGAGAGGAACATCAGGAAGGCTGGCTGCCTGAAAAACAGGGGCACCTCACGGGCTCCTTGTGACCTTCCTGAGGCTGCTGTGCCATTTCGACAGGCGATAAAACACCGTAAGCGTCTGCTGTCAGGAAACTGCCTGCACAGGCAGCCGCTCAGCCAGGAGCGGGCTGAGACAGGGTACCATCAGCGTGTGCGTACACACCTACGAGAGTGCGGTACTGCCCTGCCCCAAAGCAGTATCGCCGGAGGGCTGTGGGTCCCACCACCCCCAGCCCGTGGGGTGACGTTCTGCTCCCCCAGCCGGCACGGCACAGGCCACGGGGACCAGCACGGCAGAGCACCCCTAACCTCAGCGAAGTGGGGGCTGCTGTCGTGACAGTTTCTAAGAGCTGGCTGGGATGACATCATCTATGTGCTAAATACATGTTATTTTTTAATGCACGATGAAAAGGGCATAACATTTAGTTTTAGCAAATCTGCAATTGGGAAGTTGTAAATTGACCAGAGCCAGTAAATATCAAATGAAAAAAATTATCTGCACTTTATCAGATCTCTGAATAAGCCTCGCAGATATCCTTTTCTAAAGGACACATGCTGCAGGTCAGTGGGGATCAGTCTCCATTTGAATTCCTGATATTGCAAGTTTTGATGGAAATCAAAATGAATTGATTTGTTCAAAAATAGCACTGCCAAGCACTTGTCTCTGATGGCATCTGCTCTCTGATAATGAAAATCTTCAGGATGGTGGTCATGGGCTCTCTGGTCATTTGCAGCTATGTGCTGTAATCAAAGCAACTCACCTTATTTCAGTCTCCATGGGCAAGAACCAAAGGGAGACATAAATAATCTTCCATTTATATCTCCGTAAAAATTAGTTGTTAGAAGTGATGCCATTCCTCGGCCTTCTCTCATTTCACTCCACAGTCCAGTGTCAGGTCTGGTTTCTTTCACAGCAGAGAAAATTCTGCAGCTTTCACTCTGGCAAAGTATTTTTCAACATCCATAGGCCACGGCAAGCCCCATGCACGGGAGTACAGCATCTAGGCTACTGTCGTGGTCCAACCCCAGCCGGCAAGTAGAACCATGCAGCCGCTCGCTCAGCCCTCCCCTCCTTCCCCCCCCCAACAAGGGTAGGGGAAAGAGGGGAAAAAAAAAGGAGGGGAAGGAGAGAAAAAAACCTCATGGGTTGAGACAAAGACAGGTTAATAGGTAAAGAAAAAGCCGCACACACAAGCGAAGCGGAACGAGGACTTCGTTCCCGGCTCCCCACGGGCGGGCGGGTGTTCGGCCGTCCCCGGGGACGCCGGGCTCCATCCCCCCGAACGGCGACTTGGGACGACAAACGCCACAACCCCAAACGTCCCCCCCTTCCTCCTTCTTCCCCCAGACCTACACACTGAGCGTGGCGTCACCCGGCGCGGAATGCCCCTGGGGTCAGCTGGGGTCAGCTGTCCCCGCTGTGTCCCTCCCGACGCCGTGTGCCCCCCCGGCCCTCGCTGGCGGGGGGTGAGGAGCAGAGAAGGCCTCGAGAGCTCAGCAACGACCAAACCCACCGGTGTTTTACCAACACGACTTCCTTCCCAAACCCAAACCACAGCACCTGCTGCTAATAGAAACGTTAACTCTGTCCCAACTGAAACCGCGACAGCTATGTATGTGCCTCTCCTGCTGGGCTTGTGTGCGCTTCCTTAATGTTCTGCTTTATTTATCTATAATGTTTAGTTCCTAGTGCTACAGTATCACAGGCTCTTAAGACCTCCAATGATAGAGACTACATAACTTCGCCAGGCAGCGTGCTCTTGACAGCTAATTTCCATCTTAAAATTACAGCAGGTACTTCATTCCCACCCTCGGTGGGGAGAGAGAACAGCTTATTTCTTCATACTGAAGTGAAACTAAATCTTTTTAGATGTCTCCAGTTCATCCAAACCTTTCTTAATTCCAGGCCCGTCCTCTGACACGCTCTGGGCACACTCAGCTTCAGCCTGAAACTCTAGTGAGCTTCCTGATCGCTCATCCAAGCCAGCAGTGGAAGTCATCAAGGCAGGTGCCAGCCCCAGGTGGATCTCCAGAACACCTCCTCAATCCATGTGGACAGCGGGCCCTTGGTAGCTCATCCCAAACATCCATATTGCTGCTGTTTCATCTAGACCACATTTGCTAGACCACTGCATGTGTTGTGTGATTTTAGGCAGTAGCCCCGTAGGGGTCTGTGTCTCAGCAAGGCATCTGGGCTTCTCTGAGAGTGGATAAAGATCTGGTCAAGTCAGTCGATAGAGCTTAGCAGTGTGATTCATCTGAGAAAAACATAGGGTGAAGTGAGCTGTGTCCTAAACTCGGTTGGCTGTGTTGACCGGGTCACTGCTGGCCCGACAAGGAAAACGCGACCATATTCCATCTGGAATGCCCATTCTGGTTTAGTGCTCTGAAAATACGACTGGGAGTCCCAGAGCCAAACGCCCAGGTAACTTATTCTCCTATGCATTTCAACACCAAGGAAGTGGGGAGATGCTCCAGCTCCTGCTCCCTTTGGAGGCTCTTCAGCTGGTTTGTGCTTGTTTGTGGCACTCCCCCACCTGCCTGCCCACAGGCTGAATTCTCCCTTTGACTTCTTTGTGGCACTTATTGCCTAGCTGGCTTAGCACCCCCCAAACACAAACACTCATGCTCGTAGGCAGAACTTCACCAACTGTACTTCATGTTGGGAACTCACTGTGTTTCAGATCACTGTGTTCCGATCCTAGTTTTATCTTTTATAAAGCTGAGCCCTGGTTTAGCAAATCTGTTCTCGCTTAAAGTGGCATTGTAAAACCCTTGTTCCTAGGGAATCTAGGGAGTGGAAACACCATGTCAAGCAAGGCACATTAAGTGACGTCCTACAAACCAAAATGCAGAAGGATTATCTTCCAGAAACACACTTGGACAAATTCTTCCACCTGTCACTCTTTTTAATGTAAAATTCTCCTATCTCGGTCTCTGTCGGAGTCCTTTGTTTTGCCCTATTCAGCCGGCTAATTCGAATTCCACTCTTGGGCAGGAAGAAAGAAAGGTATGGAAAGAAGAACGGTATTCAAAAATATCAACAGAGATTTCATCTTTAATTTTCATTGGTCAAATTCCCAGGTCACCAAATGAGTCGACGTCAGATGCAAAGGTCTGTGCCCTTAGCCAAAGGGCTACCTTTTCCAAGGCTCAGGAGTAGGGGCTTGTCTGTACGCTTGGGCATGCGAACGCCCGCCTTCCCCATGTGCAGCCTCTCGGCCAAGCGTTATTTGTACAGCCACGGCCCGGGTTGTTTTAAGCATTTAGGGGTGAACAACAAGGTTTGTTTTAATACTTCAGTCGGGGGAGCTTTATATCCTAAAGACAGTAGGTAAAATATTTATTAGGAAGAATATCTATTTTTAACTAAGTATGATTTCAGTTCTATTATTTATGCATGTACAGCACATAGACTTCCGCGCTTCTCTCCTTGCAGTAAATGTGAATTGAAGACTTGAGGCTGGAAACGGGAATTGGAGCCCGGGGAGGAAGGGATCAGGAGGCAGGTGAGAAGGGGGTGGTTGATGTCATGTGCCAAATCCAATACACATCAAAACACAATTCATAAAATTGACTCTCCATCTCATAAGGGAATCCCAGTGACCTCCCTCTGCGAGAAAGAGAACTGACGAGTCTATTCCTAGCGCTGCCCCGCTCTCCCCAGCTCCCTGCCCTGAAACACCCGCGGGCGGGGGAAGGCGCTTGCACAGGCGCTGCCCCGGCGCTGCTGAGAAGAAGCAGTCGTAGCGTTAAACCCATCAGATCGGGCTCCACAGAGCACCTGTCTGACTGCTGCCAAAGGCGCTCCAGTGCAAAATACCGTCTTGTGAGTCACTGCTGCTGCAAATTCTGCTTTCCACACTGCTCACCTGCAGCACAGGGACCAGCGCGGTGTCTAGGAGGAACAGAAAACCTGAGGCTTTCCCCTGCCCAGATGAGAACTAGCTTGAGGAGACTGAGGGCAGAAGATGACTCAAACCTGAAGCAGAGGGGACCACCACAGGGCTGCTGAGTCTTATCCCAACTCGTTTTGCTTCCAGAGAGGAGAATACACATCCCTAGGGATGCAGTCACACATCCCTGGGGACGCAGTCACACCGCCCTGCTCGACGCAGGGCCACGCTGCCCCCCGGGTTCTGCAGAGCAGCCACCCCTCTGCCCTGCAGGAAGGACACCAGTGTCCCTCTGAAAGTCCTTTGCCATCTGCGCTTGAGTCTCCCGTGGCTGACGCGGAGGAACCAGCAGCCACTCTATTCCCGGAGATGCAGATGGGACTTGGAGAGGGCTGAGGATGGTGGCCAGAGTGCTTCACCCGCCGGTTGTTCTCCAGTGCCCCCGGCCTGACGCTGACGCAATGGGCCGTTATGAACACGCTCAGACTGCCTTAAAATCATGGGAGACGTAAAACGGGTGCAAAGCTGTGTCTCAGTCAGGAGCGCTCCATGAGGAATATGGAAGGGGTTCTACTTCTCGTTTCCTCTTGAAAAGGCCAGAATAAATACTAGGTCAAAAATCTCTCCTTGCCCTTTTAGTAGAAGAAATTCTTTGGCATCAGGGGAAAATTTTGTCACCAAGGAAAAGGAGAGAGAGAAAGAAGAGGTGATGCAGCAGTTCAAAGCAGAAAATTTGGGAGTTCTGTCTTTTCTGTTTGCCAGCGTTGAACTCAAAAGGGCAAGTTTCCTGATGAATCAGTGGCTGTAGAGTTTAGTTAACGAGTGTATTTGACATCCTTGGATACAGGGTAGTAAAGAAGTTAGAAGTAATTTAGACTGTGAAGCAACAGCCGCATTTCACCCCAAAGGTGGCTTTAGTTCACTGACAAATGTAAAGATTTCTGTGTTCCTACTCGCGCAGGGGAGACTTAAATGACCACTCCAAAGACTGGCAAAAATTGCTTGCTTAATGGAGATGTTTTTCTCATAAAGCCCGAGTGAAGCTGCACTCAATACGTTTGGGGATACGATAGATTAGATAGTTTGTAGGAGCCGTTAATAGAGTTCTCAAACCACTTCACTATCCATCTCAATGAAAGGCGTTATATAAATGTAAGCTCATTTGTTATCATTATCTCCCTTTGTCTCTTCGCAATCTGGATAATTTGCTAGGTTATCAGGCTATGTGTGTTTAAAAACACATGATCGATGTCACCTCAGCAGATACTCACTGGTTTTCTCATTAGTAAGAGCAGAAATGTTTCCTTAAACACTCTGTAGCTATTACAGATCAGTATCAGCTCTGACTCAGCGACAAAACCACCCCAATACACTAGGAATAGAAGGCAGTGAACTCTGCGGGCTCCTTCTGAGCCTGTCAAAAGCATTCAGGCCAAACGTCCTGTTTTCTGGCATATCTTTTTGCAGTTACCTTGCCAAGCGCACCTTCCCTCAGAGGGCAGGCGGGACTCGGCATTCCCTGTAACCAGAGCTGAACTGGCTAATGAGAAGTAATCCAGCATTTTACAGGAAGTTCTCCTACTGTTGTCTTCGGGGGCTTGGGAACGTGGAAGCTATTTTGCGGAGCAGCCTTTGGAAGTGCCTGGGCAATGATGCAGAGATTGCTCCTGAATCAGAACCACAATCAGGTTGGGTTTCCTGACGGGCAATAAAAGAGGCAACAACCAAGAGACTTGGATCCAACCAGAGGAAACCCTGACTGGAAAAATACAGCCTGGGTTGGCCCATGAAGTATTAACCACTAACATTGTTTTAGATGGAGAAACCCAAAAATCTCTTCCTACGCCTAGGAAACGCCACTGCCCTTGGAATCAGCATGTTTCTCTAGTTCCCTTTTTACCATTCCCAAGAAATACATCAGTCAAAACCTCTTCCTTATGCCTAGGATATTTCAAGCTCAAATTCCTGATACAGAGTGACACAGCGATCAACATCTATTTTCGAAGTCTTGGTGGGTTTCATGGCTCATATAGCTGCTGAAATTCAGCAGGTTTCTAAGAAATGATGTGACTAGTCTTATTACAATTAATGGAAGTGAGATGAACATACAAGCAAACTTCTGTCATTTGCACTGGGGAGCATCCACGCAGCTGGAAAGTAAAGCCTTTTCTACATGGTAAAATAAGCACTACATAAATATAAAGTGTGAATTTATAGTACACTAATGACTTCCCATTAAACTGCAGATTGAACAGTTAGGATGTGGCAAGCACGAGAAGCTTACTCCACTTCCAAAGACCACGCCAGGGGTTTCCATCCTTGGGAGCAGCCTAGCCTGGATTCACCATTTAATTCATTTTGCATTTCCCATGCGCAGAAGAGCCCTAAGAAGTAACAGCATAAGGCAATCAGCCCCACAGACCTCACGCTGACGACATTCTTATTGTGCACAAGTGAAGGAGAGAGCGCTGATGTTCTCGAGTTTGGACGGCATTGCAATTCTACAAGTGCAAAACACTGTGACAAATCATAGAAGGGAAGCGCACTGCCCCAGGTGCGGAGGAGCCCAGAGTTTTGCAAGTCCATCTTTCACCTCTGAAAGAGACAGTGTTTCAGGGCTTCCACTGCCATCCCAGTCCTGGTTCAGGACCGGCTGGGAAGACCCTCCGCTGGGCTCCCGCCGTTCCTGGCATCTTCAGCTCCAGAAGTGCCAGCTCCACATACCAGCCAAAATGTCTCCAGCCTCACTTACTGCCTGGAAGCAGCGTCTATGTCATTCCAGTTACTCTCTGCAGCTTCTTAAGCCTCAAATCTTGAAAAGGAATCAATAACAGACCCAGCCCTGATGGCATCCTTGCCAGCAAAGAATCTTCGATGCCGTGAGAGCCCCTTTCCCCCGCTAAAAGCTGCACTCCAGGTAAGGGTCAGCCCTCGCAGCGGGCAAGTGCAATGGACTCCTGTTGCATTATAGCGTTTTTATCTATCCTGTCTTTAAAACCGTGCTGTGTTTTAACTCCCAACAATCACGTACACAAACACAAATTGACTTTGGCGGAGACAATGAGCTCTCTCACCCGCCACGAAGGACCAGAGCGTTCCTCCCTCCGGGGGAGCTCTGCCTCTCCGAGACCTCTCTGAGACCTCTCCGAGACCTCTCCAAGACCTCACCGGCCCCGCTCCAGCTTCTCCGCTTTGGGAGCAGGTGCCAACGCAGAGCTCCCTGGGCCCAGGCTGGCGCCCACCCCCGCGCCTGCACACGCGTCTGCCCAACCCAGACCAGCCCTCCGTCTGCCTCGTACGCGCCTGGAACTCCCTCCAGACTTGTCCTGCGTACACCCCTCCTCCCTGCAACTCCGTCCCAGTCCCCGAGGCGTGCGCGAGGCATGCCCAGCCTCCACGCGCATTAACATAATAGAGGAGAGAGCGTGGGAGAAAGAGAGCAGGAGGCTGTGCAAAATAATAAATAATCACCGAAAAAACTAGGGCACCATCAGTGTCGCTGGCTTTTGATGTTTCCCTCTCATCCTGCCCTGCCTGTTCTCCTGTGAAAAGGGAACGCTGAGAGGTGGGAAGAAGTCCCACAGCGACAGGGACACAGGGCTGTTCCTGTTCAGAAGTGCTAGCAGGATTACAGATAAATATTGAAGCTATCAAAGAAGCTTAAGGGATTTAGGAACCCACTCCCCATTATTATCCTCTCCGGGGGGAGGGGAAGCAATCTTTTGCCGAGAGCTACAGCAAACACCAGGATGGTGCTGACTTCTGGAACACCCCACGCTGCCTACACGTTGCCCCTCCTTCGTTGGACAGGGGAAAAAATGACAAATGTGGTTTTTTATAATAAAAAGAGTCCCAGTTTGTCTCTTGTGGGTTGCCCCAGTGGGAGGGCAGGCTCTGTGCTGGCCACACGGGCAGCGCTGCGCTCCCGGACTGGACCTGCCCTGTGTTAGATGGAGGCTGTGGGCAGGAGCAGGAGGTCGGGTCCCACCGCCTGGGCAGGACGGGGAGGTCCATGTCCTGCCGAGGGACTCGGATCCGTCAGGCAGCCGGCACCCAGCTTTCTCTCACAGCAGGTAAATCCCGAGAAAGCTGAAAAATTACTTGAGGGATGGTCTGGAAGGAAAAGCTGTTGGTTCTTCTGATGTGTGTGCACAGATAGGGGTGGAAATTGCTGTACAAATCAATTCTGCGATGGAGAGGCGGATGTGGGATGTTTTAAAACTGCCTCCATTCAAACGTGCTGCTAAAGCGTCACAACAAAACTTCATTAACAAAACATGATACCAGGTCCTGTTCCTCCTCCCGTCTCCCAGTTCCTGCTGGAGGACAACCCCACTGAGGTAAGGAGATTTTTAATTTGTGCCAGCCTGGAACGGTGGAGAAGGATGTCTGTGATCTCTACAAAGGCGTTAGCGTCCTCTCCTCCGGGCCCCCGGGCAGAGGGCGATTTCCCCAGGAGCCCGCAGAAGACAGAGACCAGCTCCTGTCCTGCAGCCCCCACCTCCCTCTCCTTCTGCACTCCCCCGAAGTTACCGTCTTCTCCCCGCACGAACTAACCCCAGATCGGTGCACATGGCTGGAGTGGGGCTCTTGTGCTCCCGTGGGGCTGCTAACCAGAGGCAGAGGTTAATGCTCAATTCTATACTCCAAAAAAGCATCTCACAGCTGGCAGGAACCCAGCCGGACACGGTACAGGCAGATGCGGAGCCTGAGCTCCCTCCCTCTCGTGGTCCAGCCCGTCGCAGTCCCGTGCGGGGAGCATCACCACGGCACCGCGCCCCTTCTGCAGCTCTCCCTGCAATTTTGGCTAATGCAAGATCAGTTCTCAAGAAGCCAAAACTGTTTCTCTGCTACACTTTTAAGGGAATGCTGCAGTTTTAAACCACAAATTAAATTTTTAATGAAACTTCATAACTGTTGTACCCAAATGTAATGTAATATTGATAGGATCTGTGCATCCAGCTAGCATGAGATTGCCCTAGAAAGCTTTTTAGGATGTTATGCAATATATAGCTAAATTAATTATTTGTAATGAAAGGATCTGTGTCCCTATAGCATCGCTGAGACCTACTGATACAAAGAACACACTCCTCATTCTCACTGGATGTAAATGTCAGGCAATTTAGAAGGAAACCGACTTCTGAGATGGGAACAATGAAAGAAAGGGAAAGAAAAAAGGGGAGAGAGTGAATGTGTGTGTGTGAGCGAGAGAGGGAGAGAAACAGAGAGGGAGAGATCTGCAAAGAAAGACTGCAGCAAAATGCAGCAAATTTCCAAACTCCGATCCAAAGTGTTTGTCTGTTACAGAAGGGAATACTCCACCTTCCGCACACTGTACTCGTACTAGCGACACACCATGCTCAAGCTGTTCTAATGACAGCTCTACATTTTAGAAGGCGTAAAAAAAAGAGATTTTGCATAGTCTGCTAACTTAACCACGGAGCAGCTCAGGGAAGCGTGCTGCTGCTGCTCGTCTTGTCGGGCTGCACAAGGCGAAGGGCTTTGGAAAGGGTCCTGCTCCCGCCACGTGTGGGCTCCACACGGGCAGCGGTGCTGTAGTGTCACCAGAGATCCTGTCCTTGCTGCAGTCCCCCTCAGAACAAGCCCTTCTGTTAAAGACAGCCCCATAGCCACTGCCACGTCCCGCTTTAGGCACGTTGGGGCTGGGGGTGAGCAGGTGGGGGCTGGAGTGGACGACCCCTCTGGGAACCTCAGCGACGCCGCGGGCACACAGCAGCTCAGCCGCGCACCCGCTCCACGCACCAGCAACAGGAGCCGGGTTTCTCACTCGGTGAAGTCTCCCCAGTACAATTTCCCATCGCAAAGCTGTCTCCATCCATAATGGATCATATTGTTCCCACTCCGCAGAGGAGACTTAAATGCGGAATCAGCATTACCCCACAGGAGATGTTTTATGTGCAGCAGGCTGCACGAGCAGGAGGGAAAGCTTCCACTCCCCGGTCCCTGGGGCTCCGGCTCCGGGGATTAGAGAGATTTGTCCACTTAAAAAACCCCGTCCTTTATGCATTGGTGATTCTGCTGTTCTCACACAAAGGTTAGCGTCGAACAGATCGAATATTTACGTGCCTCAGCGGTGCGCTGGGCGGCTGGCTGGGCAGAGGGCACCGGGAGCCAGGGCTGCCGGTCCCGGGAGGGAGCACCCCGGACTGTCCGACATGGTACTCGTCCATCACAAATACAAATGTGCCCGCTGGCTCCTGTTCAGAACTAAATCATCTCCAAGGGTCCTTGATAGCTGCGCTCAGCTCTTTTCAGCTACAGAGCGATAAATCAGCCGGCTACAGAGAGCGCTTCAGGAGAGGCAAGAGAAGAGTTAAAAATAATAGGGGCTCCATTATTCCATTATACCCCTACCGCTCCTAAACCTACAAAAGCAATAACGGATCCTACTGCATGATTCAGTGATTCCGGGAAAGCTGAAACCTTGATCATATTTTCTCGTTCTTTCTTTGCATTAGGAGACACGGGGGTTATTTTGCTTATCTATTGTAGTGCAGCTTTGTTGTTTTTTGCTATCGAGGTATGTACACGCTCTCCATCACCATAGTATCGGAGTGTTTATTTTATTGCACCTGTCACCTTGGGCTCATCTCAGCATAATGTACTAGGGATGACAAAAGATCCCTAGTTAAATTGGTTCAGTGACACGAACAGCCTTGTCAATACTGTGCAGATGTTAACAGAAGCGGGTACCAATTCAGCTGCCTCTCAGACCAGTCCTGCACTGGTGTAATTGCATTGCCTGCAGTAACATTATTTCTGGTTTGCGTTCCTGCCGGTGGCAGAAGAATCAGACCTGCAGTCTTTTCAACCTTTTCCATAGCATCCCTTTTCTGGAAAAAAAAAAAAACAACAAACCCTCCAACCCAAACAAGCAAACAAAAAACCACCCCAAAACAAAACAAAACAAAACCAATCCCCAAACCAAACCAGCACAGAAGGGAGAGTGGTCTGCCCAGTAAAACACATCCTGCCTGTCCCCCTCCTTCACTCCTCTCTGCTCCATTCCCGTTGCGATCAGATGCTGTACAGCACAGAGAGCAAACAGGAGGAAAAGCAACCAGGGCAATAAAGCCAGAAGCGAAGAACCTAGTGGAAATGCAGATTTTTCCCCAGAATGTCCTGGAGCAAAGCACACAGCACCACAGGGGAGATCCTCACGGGTTTCAGGGGGCTCTGAACTGCTGTGCGGGGGCAGGATGAGCAGCAACAACCAGAAGCCTCAGGAAGGCTACAAATAACAAGTCTCTGCAGTCCCCATAAGCACTGGGACGGGACTGATGGAAGACAGACACAAAAGCACTACGGGATCCTAGCGAAGGTGCTGCGGGAGCGCTGGGCGCTCTGGCACCTCTCCATGGGCCACCTTTGTCCTGGGCTGGCACCAGCGGCCATACCCAGCCGCGGCAGAGAACCGCGGCTTTGCCAACCCCGCCATCCTCCTTCTGCCGTGCCCGGTGACAACCCCGAGCCTCTGGGTTTGGCCGTGAAATGCTGTTTTAACTGCAACCCGCAGAGCGCTGCTGGATGAGGAAAGGGGCCTCCCAAAGGCAGCTGAGATGCCTTTGAGAAGGAAACGCTCTATGCCAAGGCAGTGTGTCATAAAGCTCTTGGGGACAGCTGAACACCTGCAGCAGAGAAGGCGTCGAACTGAGTCACACAGTCACAGGTCTCGCTGTGAGCGGCTCGGTGCGCTCCAGCTCCCCGCGAGGGCTCGTCAGGCCCGTGGCGGGAGGGAGGTCAAAGCGGGAGAGGACTGTGGAGTGGTGGTACTTCATCTTTTGCGAATCCACGGACTGAAAGCCTTTGTATTTTACTGACCCACTTCACTAATCAAAATTAATTGCTTCATATTTCACAGGATAACTTGGCATTATGTAAATGCTCCGGCCATATGGGCTGCTGCAGTGCAGGTTGGGTAGAGCAGGCAGTGAACTGAGCTGAGAGGACCAAATTCACCTACGGTGTAATCAGAAGCAGCACATTTTCCCGGGCAGTCTGCAAGCCAAACCTCTCAGCAGCGCAGCTATTGCCTCCCACCGTACAGTACCGGGGGCAAGGATAAAACCAGCGGGTCGGAGAGCCTCGGGGAGCTGGGGCTGCGGGGCCGGGAGGGCCCTGCCGCGCTGGGTGCCGAGGGAGGCTGGCGGAACACACGCAGGGAGAAGCCGCCCGCTCGCTTCTGCGGGACCGAGGCGGAATCGGCCTTGGCTGAAGTGCTGAGGATGGGAAAAGCGGCAGTTCTGACGGCCACAAACTATTTCCGCCAAGGACAGATCCCAATATTGCCTGGGGACTTTTCTTCCCCCTGATTAAAAAAAAGCAAACCAGCAGCTGCTCTCCCAAGCGCAGAGCATCGCTGCGCACCGCTGTCGCTCCGCTGCGCCGTATTCCCGAGGACCCGCAGCGATTCCCGGGCCCGGCGGCGCTGGCGTGGGCGGGAGGCAGAGCCCCCCGCGCCGCCCTGCCCCACAGCCCACCCGCGCCCTCCCCACGGAGCGCCCGGAGCCGCGGGGTGTCCGCCTGCGCCGCTGCCGTGGGGGCGATGCAGGGCGGGGGGGGGGGGGAGGACCGGGGATGCCCCGGGGCGGGGGGCGAGGAGGCGCTTTGCCGAGCGCGCCCCCCCCGCCGGGAGCCCCTGCGAGCCCGCGGGGGCGGACGGCACACGGGCCCCACCGACACGGCCCCACGGGGAGCGCGGGGCGGCCCCTTCCGTGCGCGGCCCTGCGCGCACACGCGGTGCACACACACCCCCCCCGCGTGTACAGCCCGCGCACGCATGTGCACCCCCCCCCGCATGTGTACCCCCCGCACGCCCCCCCCGCCTCTGATGGCTGTGACACCCCCCGCCCCCTCCCCCGCTGCCCGCGCGCACCCACCCCCGCGCGCCCGCTCCCACCCGCGACCCCAGACACGCGCGCCCCCCCCCCGCACACACACTCACTCACACTCACACCCCACACACACACCCCCCCTCCCGTGGCGCGGCCGGGATTCCACGCGCCGTGACGTCAGGCCGCGCGCCCCGCCCGGGCGCTATAAGAGGGGCCGCGTGCCGCAGTGGGCCCGGCGGAGAGCGGCGGCGCCGGCCCGGCCCAGGCGGCGGCGGCGGCGGGAGGGGGAGACGGGGGAGACGGGGGAGCAGCGATGGCGGCGGGGCCCCCCGGCAGCCTCCTGCTGCTGCTGCTGTCGCTGCTGTCGCTGCGCTGCCCGCGCGGCCGCGGTCAGGGCTTCGGGCAGACGCGCTTCATCTGCACCTCCGTGCCGCTGGACGGGGACATGTGCGCCGCCAGCCCGCCGGGCAGCGGCTCCGCCGAGGAGCTGAAGAGCGCGGTGCTGCAGCTGCGGGAGACGGTGCTGCAGCAGAAGGAGACCATCATGAACCAGAAGGAGACCATCCGGGAGCTGACGGCCAAGCTGGGCCGCTGCGAGAGCCAGAGCGTGCTGGAGGCGCCGCCCGGAGAGCCCAAGGGCGGCGGCGCGGGCAGGAAAGGCGGCTTCGCCAAGAACACCATGGGCGACCTGTCGCGGGCGCCCGCCGCCGAGACCCTCAGCCAGCTGGGACAGACGCTGCAGTCCCTGAAGACGCGGCTGGAGAACCTGGAGGTAGGGGCTGCCCCCCCCCCGCCGCCCCCCGGGCAGCCGCGGCGCAGCGGGCGCGGAGCGGGAGCGGGCGCGGAGCGGGAGCGGGGCCGGGCGCGGCGGCGGGGCGGGCGGTACGAGCCCCGCTCCTCTGCTCGCCCCCTGCAGCAGTTCAGCAGGATGAACTCCTCCGGCCAGACCAGCAACCTGAAGGACATCCTGCAGAACAAAATCGACGACCTGGAGAAGCAGGTGCTGTCGCGGGTGAACAGCCTGGAGGAGGGCAAGTTCAACCCCAAGAACGAGTCCGAGGAGCGCGGCAAGATCGAGAGCACCCTCACCTCGCTGCACCAGCGCATCACCGACCTGGAGAAAGGTACCGGCTGCTCCCGGGACACCCGGGCAGCCACCCTCCGCCGTCCCGGAGCCCCCCACTGCCCCACCGGCCGTGCCCGCCCCAGCCCCCCGCCGCCCCACACTGGCTGGGGGGATGCTGAGCCGCCCCAGCCGGGTGGTCCGGGCTATCTTCCACCCGTGGAGCGGTCCCCGTCCCCCAGCTGCAGCCAGACGGTGCCCACGGGCTCGGCGGCGGGAGCTGGGGATGCTGCGGGTGCTGCCCCATGCCGGGGATTAGGGCGCCGGGCAGCGCCGGAGGGATTTGCTCCTCGCTGCCGACCTGAGGCCCGTTACGTAACAGGGTGTGGAGGAGGGGGGACAGACACCCCCAAAGTGGGCAGAGCGGGTGTCCGGCCGGAGCCCACCGCGCCTCCGCCCCCGCAGGTCAGAAGGACAACCGGCCCCCGGACAGGTTCCAGCTCACCTTCCCGCTGCGCACCAACTACATGTACGCCAAGGTGAAGAAGAGCCTCCCCGAGATGTACGCCTTCAGCGTCTGCATGTGGATGAAGTCCAACGCCTCCCCTGGCATGGGCACCCCCTTTTCCTACGCCGTGCCCGGGCAGGCTAACGAGCTGGTGCTCATTGAGTGGGGCAACAACCCCATGGAGATCCTCATCAATGACAAGGTACAGCCCTGGGGTGCAGGGAGGGTGCTGGGGGGGAGGGGGGGACGACGGGGACACCAGCCGGGGGGCAGCATGGGGGACCCCAGTGCCCACCACCCTGACCCACCACCCGCAGGTGGCCAAACTGCCCTTTGTCATCAACGATGGCAAGTGGCACCACATCTGCGTCACCTGGACCACACGGGACGGTGTGTGGGAAGCCTACCAGGATGGCACGCAGACCGGCAGCGGCGAGAACCTGGCGCCCTACCACCCCATCAAGCCCCAGGGGGTCCTGGTCCTGGGCCAGGAGCAGGTAAGGGCTGGGGGGGAGGGGAGGGGGGGGTGGGCGTGGGCGGGGGTCCCTGCTCAGCTGGGTGCGCCCAGGGGCATGGCGGGGCTGGGTGCTCCCAGGGTGGGATGGGGCAGCCCGGCCGTGTGCCACCGATGACCGTGGCTCCTCCGCAGGACACGCTGGGCGGCGGGTTCGACGCCACGCAGGCCTTCGTGGGGGAATTGGCCCACTTCAACGTGTGGGACAGGAAGCTGAGCCCCGGGGAGGTGTACAGCCTGGCCACCTGCAGCACCCGGGCACTCGCCGGCAACGTCATCGCCTGGGCCGAGGCCAACATCGACATCTACGGCGGGGCCACCAAGTGGACTTTCGAGGCCTGTCGCCAGCTCAACTAGGGCCAGGGACAAGCGAGAGAAACCTCATCGGGTTCTTTTCTTCCTTTTTTCTTCCTTTTTTTTTTTTTCCCTCTTTTTTTTTTTTTTTTTTTTTTTTTTTTTTTTTTTGCGCAAAACCAACTGAGAACGAAGCCACCCGTCTTGTCCCGAGGAGTGGGGGCTGCCCCCGGACCCCCACAACCCTCTGGTTTCTGTCTTGCCAACGTCCTTCAATGCCTGCGTGCCTTGGCCTGGCGCGGCTGCGCCCCCCCGCTGCCCCCCCCCGGGCCCAGCCCCCGCTTCGCTGCCGCCTCCGCCTGCCGGAGCGGCCCCCCCTTCCCTGGGCACCGGCTCTGGACCGGACCCCCCCACAGGGCTCCTCTGCCTCCAGCCTGAAGCCCCCCCCGGGAGGATGGTGCCCCTGGAGCCTGGGGGGGCTGCAACATATCCCCCCCCATTGCACCCGTGGGGCTCCGAGGAGGGGGTGATCCCCCCCCGTTCCCATCCCCCCGGGTAAGGGACCCCCCGCTTCTCCGGCCGGCGCAGCTCCCGAGCACCACAGCCATAGCCCCGGGCTGCGGCGGGCACCGGGACGGGCCCCCCCGGGCGGCCCCCCCGCCAGCCCCGCTCCCCGACCTGCCGCACTCAGGTACGTCCCCCCGGCCCCCCGCCCGCAGCCCCCCGAGGCCTCCTACGCACCGTAGCTGGTGAAAAATAGCCTTTACCGTCCCCTGGAAGTTTAGCTACCACTGAAAAGTCTGAAGCCTTTCTGCTTTTGATAATACACTACGTTGTTTCTCTTACTGTAAAGGGAAGTTTATTACCAGTAAAAAAAAAAAAAGGGTATTTTTATGAAGATAAAAAAATATAGAATTAAGCAGTGCTCCCTGAGAAAAAAGTACTTTGAGATTCTGCAGGAAAAAAAAAAAAAGAGATAAAGAAGCGTATTTTGAAATAATAGATGCATTTTGTATGGTTTCCTTTTCTAAACTCCCGGTTTGTACTACAGATTGCAGAAATCACCCCCAGTCCCCCCCACTGACCCCCCCGAGGGCCGCCCTGGGTGGCAGTGGAGGATGAGGCAGAGAATTCTCACAGGGCTCCAGAGCCTCCCCGACCGACTCCAAAGATGTGGCAAAGAGACGTGCAGGGCGGAGGGGCCCCCACGGAGGGGCCAGTGCCGCCCCTGGCCCGGGGCACAGAGCTGGCCCGGCCACCGCCGCTTCGGGGACCCAGCGCCCGGCCGGAGAGTGGCACACGCAGTGCCACCCCCCCCCCGGATCCAGAAACCTTCCTGCGGACTGCGGCTCAGGGCAGCAGATTTTAAACTGTGCTCTTTTTAAGAAAACCATCGTGAGTTAATTTAAGTTCCTCCTGAGAAACCTGTTCGCATCAGCACAGCGACAAGCACAACCTGCTGAGAAGAACACCACCACAGAAAAGGTTTAACCTACAGCCCCAGGTGCGTCAGATTTGCCAAAAAAAAAAAAGGGTGTGATGTCAACACAATGTATATAGTGTATAGTAGGGGAAAGAATAAATGTATCTTAATTTGTCATTATTTTGCTAACCAAAGCTGTACATTTTTCCTATTACCCGCTCTCTGTCTCCTTTGGGTTTTGAATGGGTTACAATATACTACGCATCCAGTCCGCAGCAGCAGTTCTGAAAATGCACTGTTTCTACTGATACTCATGCTTTTTCCATTTTATTGCCGAGATTACATGAATTGTTGACTTTATTTTTACACAATAAAGAGTGAAGAAAGACACCGGGTTCTCTTAAATGTGTCGGTTCCCTGAGCCGCCCGTGCGCGGGAGCTGAGCTTTCTGCACAGGAGGATTTTGCCTGCCTAAAGCGGGAATCTCTGCCCGGGTCCCCTCGGAGCCTGCTCAGGCACCCCCCGAGCCTCAGCCGTACCTGCCAGGCCTTCTCCTGGAGCACTGGAGCACAGCTTTCCCTGGTTTACGTAACCCCATCAAAGGAACTGATTATGGGTTTTTTGCCAAGCCGCGGGCTGGCAGCTCAGCTCCCTCGGGCTGCCTCTGCGGGGCTGGCGACGGCGGGGACGGTGACGCCCCGCAGTGCCCGATGCCCGTCAGCTCTGCAGCAAACGTTCCCGGCGCAGGCAGGGCCCTGCGGCTCCTGCTCCCTCCCTGCAGGCAGGAGCTGCGCTCGGGGCGCTTCACTCGTCCCTCGGGGAGGCAGGCTGCGCTCCGGCCACCGTTCCTGGAAGGCATCGCTGCAGAGGGCGAATCTGAGCGCGGGGGTGACGCCGGGGCGCTTGGCTCAGAGGGCGCTTGGCTGGAAAGCCACCCATGCATCACGGGCACGGGGAGTCGCGGTGGAGGGCGATGTGCGCTGTTCCTGAGTGATTGCTACAACTTCCCACTTGTTACGCGTCTGCTGCAGAACAGAGTTGCCAGATACATCGCTTTTAGCATCAAAGATACGAGTAGGAAAGCCGTTATTTACTCCTCATAACCAGGCAGAAACAATTCCCCGCGCCTGTAACTCCCCCGTCCCACCGCAGCCGGGAACGGAGCGGTGTGGGTGCAGTTCAGCGCTGCTGCCTCGGGCACCACGCAGCCCCTGGGGGCACCGGCACTCTCCTTCCTTCCTCCGTAAGAGCAAGGACGCGGTGACACAGGCTGGAGGGACGCAGCTGGCGTGGCTCTGCAGAGCCCTCGGGCCGGTGGCTCTCAGCTCCCGGGGCTGGCGGGGGTGGCGGGGACGCTCCCGTGGCCGCTTGTGCTGCAAGCATCTTCCCAAGCATCATCCTACAGCCAACCGCAGCCCCTAATGGCACTCCTGCCCGGTCACCCGCCACCTCCCGCGTCCCCGTCTGCCGGGGAACAGCCGCCCCGGAGCCCCTCTCCGCCGCCCGGCGTCTGCCACCCTAATGGAGCCTCTTTTCCGTAGGAGGGTTTGCTCCTGTGACTGCTCCAGGTCCTTTGCAGCACGGCTGGAGTCACAGCCACGTAACGCAGCCAGCAGCGCACAGGGCCGGGGAGCGAGGGAGGATGCCTCCAGCCAAACTGCCGGTCCGAGGTCTGGGGACGTGTGTTTTCCTGTGCCGACAGCCACAGGCAGAAACAGAGGCAGAACTACAAGCGCCGGGTGCCCGTGGCAGGGCATGGTCAGCAGCAGGAATCCTCCCGGAGCAAGAGGTAAAATGATACGTCAAAACCGTTTTAGGGCGCTTTACCGAGCCCCCCAGGGGAGAGGCTGAGAGCGTAACACGGCACTCATCAGTCACTCTTGCAGGTGATTAGCGCGAAGGCGCAGCCGGGCTGCCGAGGCGGCCGCAGCGAGGCTCAGCGGTGGGCAGGGAGGGGGGGGGCGCAGCACAGGGGTCAGAGCAGGGGTGCGACGCCGGGGGACACAGAAGGGGTGTCGGGGTGAACGGTGCAACCGAGAGCTTCCCCCTCCCCGATCCCCCAGATCCCCCCCAGGTGCAGAAACAATTTAGACCATCATCTCCACAGCCTCACAAAGGCATCGATATTGCAGAGCTCCAGCCAGAACCCCCCCCCCAGACCCCCCCTTCCCCCGGCAGCTCTCCTCCCCGGCCCTGGAGCGGAGCTCAGCCCTCTCTGGTGGCGCAGACACCGTCCCCTTCCCCCCGGCCCTGAAAACCAGCTGCTCCAAGGACAGGCTGCTCGGTTTCGTGTCGCTGGGAACAGCCTACATCTTTGCAAGGGGAATGCTATTTTTACCCGGGGACCGGGTGGCAGCTCCTGGATTGTTCTCCGCCACCGCCAGTGCCCCCCGGCCCTGCCCCAGCTCCGAGCGGGGCTCTGCCCGCGGGGACCACCGTCTTCTCAGCTGCACTGGGCCCTCCCCGGTGCCACGACCGAACCACAGAGCCCACCCGCTACCGCAGGGGAGGGAAACGGTACCCGCAGCTGGAGGCTTGTGCTGCGCTACAATTTAAACTGCAATAACAAAAATTATACTAACAGGCTTTTTTTTTTTTTTTCTTCCTTGCTGGCAGCTGGCAAACACTGGAGCGATTACAGCGGGGCTGTCGCGCTCCCCGGGGCGGGCGGCAGCGGGACGGCGGGGGCCGAGCGGGTGGGAGGCTGCGGGCGAGAGCTGGGGGGTGGTGCGGGGAGCTGGAGGAGCCGAGAGTCCGCATCGAGAGAGGGCAACGAACCGCCCGGCTCGTCACCTCCCGGGCCCCCCAAGGCTGCGAGGGTCCCTCCGTCTGCCTCTCAGCCCCACATGGACATCAGGCCGCCACCCCCTATGCCTGTCCTCCTGCCTGTGGCCACTTCAGGCAGTGAGAAGAGGGGCAGAGCAGCCGCAGGGCCATCCCTGCCCGTCCCTGCCCATCCCTGCCTGTCCCTGCCGGGGCAGCTCAGCACACAGCAGCAGCTCCGGGTGTGCGACCTGTGCGTCCCAGCGCCACTGCCACTGTGGCAATGCCATCTCCGGAGGCAGAGAGGGAGGGAGGGAGGATCCTGCGAGAGGAGAGGAGCACCACGGGCCCGTCGACGAGACGCACCAGTCCTGACACCTCACCCTGCGGCCAGAAACCGCTGCTTCGGGCTGAAAGCTGTTTAGCGGCACCAGCTCTGCCTCGGCGCTGCCGGTGACAGCCGGGCTCGCGTCCCCCGCCAGCGCGGGGATAAGGGAGAGCGTTGCCCACACCAGCGCTGAGTGCACTAAATCCAGGAGGCTTTTAGAGCAGCCGAGCAGATGGAGCGCTTGGGCTGCGTGAGGACAGGCCCCACGCCTCGGGAGGTGGCTCAGAAATATTGACGGGGGCGAGGGAGAGTTCTTAAGGGCAGGATACAGCCGGGATTTACAGCTCTGATCCGACTTCTCGCTGGCAACTCACACGGAAGAGAAACCACTCTCGCGCGCAGGCATTTTGCACCCCGTTGCCCATCCTTGCCTCCCACTCCTCGGGCACAGGTCAGCTCCGCCGAGGGCTTTCAAGAGGTGAGAGAAGGTGATGGGCTAGACGAAAAATTAAACTGGCTGTATTTTATAGCGAAAACGCCCATGGAAACCAGAGGGACAGCACGTCCTGAGACGGCCTCTCCCGTGTCCCTGCCCTGTGCAGGTGGGCCCAGGGACACGCACCCCCTCCCCGGGAGGGGAACGGCCGCCCGCGAGCAAAGCCGCGGCACTGGGTCCAGAAACATCCCAGAGCATCTTTATTATGCAGTGCCAAAGGCGTGCTAGGCACTTAATAACACGCAGTTAGATTAATTAGTAGTGAGTGTGTCATGCCGTATGCCTGGCTTGCGCCGGCGTGCCGGGAGCACATGGCTCCATGAGACCCGGATTACATATGCATGAGACACGGCGCAGGGAGCCGGCGCGCAGCCGGCAAAGCCCCCGGGAGCAGCGAGGGGGGCTCAGCCCCCAGCCCGGGCAGGGCTGTGTCAGGGAAACCACAGAAACGTTGGCACATGCCTACAGAAAACGCTCTTTGTCTTCATTTCACAGAAATTGGAGGTGATGGGGGGGGGCAGAGGGATGTACAGGCTGCGGCATCCTCCCCCTCCCCAGCACATCCCCTGGATGGGGTTGCAGAGCTGGCACCATCCTTCCCAAGGCCAGGGAGCCCGGCAGCGCCGGGGGCTCCGCAGCAGCTCCAACCTGCGCGTAAACACCCCACGCAGCGAGCACGGGGCCGAGGAGCCCAGCCGGCGCTGAGCACCGCTGTGGCTGCTCACAGGGGCTCCCTGCTGCAGGGGGGGGGGGCTGCCGAACCAGCCCAGGCTCCCCCAGAGACACGGCTCCAAGCAGGCAACTTGCTGCATGGTGAGGCACGAGGCACGGGAGGAGGAGGAGTGCGGGGAGGAAGGCAGCCAAGCACTGCTCTTTGGGGCACCAGGGAGGATTTCCCGACTCGGGGGGGGGAATAAGCGCCAGTCCCCCTCCCTGCAGCAACAAGGCAGGAGGAGGAGGGGCCCCCGCAGCCGCAGAGCACCCAGGGCAGCGGGTGCCATGGCCGAGCCGTGCCGCTGCTGCGGGAGCACGGGGACCGGCTGGGTCACTGCAGGTGGCTGGACACGACCCCGGGCACAGAGTCAAGGCCGACAGACCGTTCCGGTCACCGGTGTGAGTCATGGCTGTGACAGAGTGTCCCTCAAATGCCGCTCAGGAGCCTTCGCTGGCCAAGCACCATGGCCCCACACCTCTGCAGCGCGGCTGCGGCACTGCCCCGGCGTCCTTTGCGGGCACAGCCGAGGAAGGGTCTTCCTCGAGCCCTCCCTCCTCCTGGAAAACCCAACCAGACCTGGCCACGGCCCCGCTGAAGCAGAGCCGGCGATGCCCTGGCGGGTGCCCACGGGCAGGCGGGGAGCACAGCCCCACCCCGTCCTTCCTGCGCCGCGGGGATGGAGGGACGCAAAATCTGTTTAGCAGAGCGAGACAAGCCTCTGGCCAGACATCATCTTTTTCCAGGACCTCGCAGAGACTGTTCCTACAGCAGATGTAATGAATCTGTAACATGAAAAATCTCCCCTAAGACAGCAGCTCTGAGACCTCCCGGGCGAGCCAGCCGCGGCTCCCGGCACAGCTCGGACCTCAGCCAGGCTGCCAAACCTCCCCGAGGTCTCCAAACGCTCGGGCTGCGAGCTCCGGCCGACCTCTGCGCTGCCACAGCCACAGCCGACACGGCCCACACGGGGGTCTCGCACCGAACACGCCGGGTCGGGACCCACCCCGGTGGCACATACCCTTCCCCGGTACGAAGCTGCCTTCGCCCAGATGGCGCTGGGAGAGGAAACACCATTTCACAGCACTCAGCCACAGTTAAATTAAGAGCAGCAGCAGCCCGGAGCGGCGGGTGTCTGATGAGCACCAGCCCCTTCGTGGCCTCCTCGCAGGGAAACTGAGGCACAGGAGAAGAGGGGCGGGAGCTCCCCTGGCCCTGGGGTCCGGCGGGGCTTGCGGCAGGTGAGTCCATGGAAAACGCTCCCTGTGGTCACCCAGATTCTGCAGTTTCATTAGGCCACGGGTGGCTGCAGGATTTCTCAGACCCGCGGGGTGTTGAGGAGCCCCGGTGAGGGGCAGAGCGTGCGGCAGCACAGCTCCGGCCCGTGGACCCCACGGCAGCTCTGGACACGTCAGCCCAGAGCACTTCTATGGGAGACACTGGGTGGCCCCAAGGCACAGCCCCCCACAAGCCCCACCAGCCCCCCGGTCCTGCACATCTCGCCCGCTCCCACCGCAGCAGCACCCCCTTAAACCAGAGCCCCCCAGTCACAGGGGGGCACAAAGCCCCAGCGGTGCCACATTCCGTCTGTGCGAGGCCCAGCAGAGCCACCCCGGCAGCGCGGGGACGAGGCAGTGGCGCGCAGAGCCTGGCAGGGTGAGGCTGCCGAAGGGGACACGTGGGGAGGTTTTGCTGCGTGAGCGTCACGATGTCCCCGGTGCCGGCAGGCACAGAGAGCTGGGACCACCCCGGTCACGGGCCCCGAGCCCACCGCCCTGCCGGGGGATGGACCGGGCTGTGCCCGCGCTGCAGCGCAGCCGGCGGAGCTGGGGAGATGCCGGGTGGGTAAGTACCAGCAAAGGGCAGCGCTGGTGTCCTGCGGTTACCGGTTAGCGGCAGCGCTCGGTGCAGCTCGGGAGGAAAATGGTTTTAAGCAGAAGAGACGAGGCAGCCACGACCCCGGCGGCTGCGAGCGTGTGGCCGGCGGAGGCGGGATGGGCACGGATGGAGCGGGGGGGTCGGGGAGGGCTGTTTGCATGGGCTGATTGAGACGGTCACCAAACAGACCACCTCCGGCAGCTCAGGCTCCGGGGACACCCGGTGTGCCGGGGGAGCCAAGAGGTGCAGGAGGAAAAGTGGCCAAGCTCCATCCATGCCAAGGAGATATCAGCTTCCCCCAGCACCACCTGGGCGCTGCCAGCTCTCCTGGCGCCGCCGTGGCTCCCCGGGCTGCTCCAGCGTGCCGGCCCCAACAGCTCCCACGGCAGCACGCACTGGGCACCGGCTCAGACGCCGGTGGCACCGCAGGGAAATGGCTCCCACCAGGTAACCTGGACCATCCCCATCCAACGTGGACCTACCAGACTGCTGGTGGTCCAAATCCTGCATACACCTACCCCAGGGCCCCAAAGGGATCTGGATTCACCTCCCAGCCACCAGCCTGTAGCCGTGCAGCCCTTCAACCAGATAAATCATATATTCACCCGTCAGTCCTGTGGGCTGAAGACAAGTAAGCCTCCTTCTCCCCTAGGCCACGACGTTGGCACTCTTGGTCACCAGGAGGAAAGGGTCTCTGCGGAGGGACGAGCTGCGGGCAGCCCCCGTGCCCGGCGAAGGACTGGTCCTTCCCAGCAGCAGCTCCCCGCCAGCCCTGCTGCATCCCGCCCCAAGGGTTAGTTTTAATGCAATTTTGGAAGAATCCTGATAATTCTGCATCTTTCCAAGCTGCTGCCTGCCCTGCTGCCAGCTGCAGGAGTTCTGCTCTCTGGGGGTCCCACAAACATCCCCCCTCTCACACATCGCTTTTGGCCTCGTGTGTCACAACCTGCAGCCTCCCGCGGCTGCAGCAGACGCAGACATCCACGTTAAATGGCACTTTGCATCTCTGCCGAATGTTTCAGAGCAAAGTTTGCTTTTTGCACCCCGCAGCTCTCTGAAGTGGTCCTTCCCCGGCCAGGGCTGACGCCGGGCAGCCCCCAGCCCCGGGGAGACCCCATCCCACCCACAGCGGGGGCAGGGAGCTGCTGGGAAAGTGGGGCTGGTGTGTGTGTCCCCCCGACAGCCTTCTCAGAATATTTTTGCAACCTTTTCCTGTACTCCTCCTCCTGCGATTTTCCCAGCTGCGGCTCAACACCACCTTGACAGAGCCGAGCTGATTTCCTCCTTCTTTCCCATCCATCCCTCATGGCTTACGGAGCCACTGGGATCTCAGTGGGAGCCTCAGACTCCACCAAGAAATTTGGGGGGGAGAGGAGGGGGTGCTCCTCTGGTTGGGGATCCCAGGAGGGACCCCATCCCCGTCCCCGGGGCACAGAGGGGAAGAGCAACTGATTTCCCACCGGAGAGTCCCCAACTAAGCACCGCTCCGCCACAGGAGAGGCTGCCGGTGAGCACGGGGCGGAAGGAAGAATCTATCTTCCAAAGCTGATTAAAAATAAATGCAGCATCTCGCTAATTATGCTGTGTAATTAGCATTTGTTTTCTGCTTAGCAGAAATCCGCAGGGAGCAAAGCTGAGCCGGACCCCCCGAGTATCTTGTTTGCCCCGGTCTGGGCACAGGAGGCGCATCCCACGGCGGGACGGGCTGCAGCGGGGTCACAGCCCACCCTGTGCTGCCCTGGCACCCCCGGCCCGGGGCGGTGCGGGTCCCCATGCTGCCCGGGGCGGGGGGTACCGGGGCAACACAGCCCGGGGGTCCCCACACACCCTCTCCCACACTTCGCTGCCCGTCAGCCCATCTGCGCCCAGGCTCTAAGCAACAGATGACAAGATCCACAGCGATGCTGGAAATTAGGTCAGCCGTAGCCTGCAGCAGATTTTAACATTTATCATCCCGGCGAGGCTCTTATGCAAGTCAGCGGTGGCACAGGGCAGCCCCCCGCCAGCGGCCGCCCCCGGCCCGGCTGGCGGAGGGCGAAGGAGGGCTGCAAAGGCCTGGATCACCCCGCAGGTCCCCTCCAGCCGGTGAGGGCAGAGGAGGGATGAGGGGCTCCATCACAGCGCTGCCGGAGCGCTTGTGAACGCCGGGGACCGAGAGCCTCCCCCAGACACCGCACACCCTCCTGCCCGCCCAGCCTCGCGCCCGGGGTGGGCAAACCCCCGAGGGCACAGAGCTGTGCTGATTTATTCCCTCCCAAGAGGGGAGCGGGACCCCGACCCCCCGGCAGAGCCCAGACCCCCCTGCCCAGCCCCAGCTCACAGCAGCCGCTGCTCTCCAGCCCCCCCGCGGCCACCCTACGCCCACAGACCGGGTTGGTTCGTTGCACTGATGTTAGATTTGGGATGGGTTGTGCTTCACAATTGGCAATGCTTTCTTCTCCCTCCCCAGATCAGCCATATGTTGGCGCTATTAATATTCATGAGCTCTGTGGAGGCATCCAGGGCTGGGAGAGGAGCCCCCAGCACCAGCACCCCCGGCACCGCACCGCACCGCACCAGGAGCCGGCTCTTGAGGCTCATGCCGGGGGTGCCGAGCTGCGGGATCCCCTGGGACGGCCGGGGCTGCCGGGCTCCTCTCGGGGCTCCCTCCCGCAGCGGGAGAGGTGTCTGGAGCCAGATGTGCCCACAGCCCCTCTACCCTGTGCTCGGCCCCCCCGGCTGCAAGTCCTCAGCCTCCACCCTTCCCCAGCCCCGTCGCCCACCCGACAGCCAGGACCCTTCCCCAGGGCTGGACCGGGGCCGCAGTCCCCGACACGTTCCTGCCACAGTTCTGCCCTCCTTCACCCAATGCTCAGGCGATTTAGGCAGCAGCTTTCGCATCCTCGGCAGCTCCCCGTGCTCCATGCAGCGCAGCCGCGCCATCGGAGCGCAGCTCGGCGGACCCCGGGGAAGGAGGCAGGAGGACAGCCAGCGGCCCGGCGCGGGGGGGTATTTTCAGCAAGGTGAAATGTATCCACCAGCAGTCAGAAGAAGAGGGGGGGGCTCCGGCCGCCTGCAGGGACGGTGCCGCGGGGCAGCCTGAGCACGGGGCTTTGAGCCCCAGTGCCCACCCCGGGCTGGGGAGGGGGACTGGGACCAGTGGGAGCACCAGGAGAGATGTGATGGGTCCTGCCTCTTCCCTGCCCCCCCCTGCCCCTTCCCTGCTTCCCCCGAGGCTGTGGCGGCCACAGCGGTGCCGGTCACAAGTAATAACCACATCAGATTAATTGGATACCAGTTTACGGCAAACAAAGAGAAACCAGGTGACATTTACCTAGCAAAATAATTGATATCCAAGTAATTTGTTGGAGAAACCTTGTTATATGCCAGCTGGATTTCCCAAACCCTCCCAGTCCTGCTCATTACAAACAAGGTTTGTGTGTTAATCAGAGAGCTTTAATCACATCGCTACCCACCGTAATTTTCAGCAAGTTACAAAGCTACCAGATTTATCACAGGCTTTCAGATCTTAGACGCTCTCTTAAGAATTTGTTTGATATTTTATTAGTGGGCAATAACGCTCTTCATGAAGAAGACGGACATTTCCCTTTCAAGCGATGACACCGGAGCAGAGCTGGTTCGCAGCACCACCTCTCCTCCCTTTCATCCCCTTCCCGCGCCTGCCGTCGCAGGCACGCAGCCCTCCCCGCAGACACGCCGCTGGCCCGGTTAATCGCATCCTCCTAATCAGCGCGTGAACGGGAGCTGTTTCCACACAAGAGAAATGGCTCCAGTCAAAACATCAGGCGGGAGACGCCGGTGCCCCCGGCAGAGCCACCCACGTCAGGCAGGGCGCGAGGCAGGAGTCCCGGCGCTCATCAGGGGCCTCCCGTGCCCAAGGTTCTCGGGAGCGCTCAATAAATATAACATTAAAAAAAGAGAAATAAATCAATGCGCTAGCTCATGAGCACCAGCAGTGGAGTGTGAACAGCTGGGGGTTCGCAGGCAGAGGTACAACAAGCCAAGCAGCGAGTCCAAGAAAAGCAAGAAAAAGCACGTTCCTAAGGAAACATTCTGCATCAAGCCCTTGAGCTGGGAACTAAACCAAGAATTAATTACAGGCTGATTTTATGGCCTTTATTTTGTGTTTTCAAAGCTGATCGGGCCTCCAGAACAGGGACAGAGGTGCTCCAAGTGCGCCCTCGTGGAAGGCAGCCGGCACGTGCGGGGTCCTGCAGAGCACCCGTGTGCGGGGTGGGGGTCTGCCCCCCCAGGAGAGCAGCCGGCCCCACTCCACCTTCTCTGTGGCCACCCCATCCCCCTCCTCGAGCCCAGGCGCCGCGGGAGGAGGCTCACTGCCATGTCTGCCCAGCAGCGATGCCTCTCTGGCCGCTAATAAATGCAGCCAGTAGCCCAAGAGCTGGAGTGGGCACCTTCCTGCATCCCCCAGCCCCTGCCCACCCCAGCACGGGGCAGTCCGTGGTCCCCAGCCTGGGACAGCGGCTTGGGTCCATCTGCCCCGGGTCCCAGCCCCCTTCAGCCAGCTCCCCTCCACGCGGGCAGGCACTGTTGGCCCCGGGTCTAGGAGAGCAGGTGCCACTCTCATCTGCCCAAGAGGAGAGCATCGCGCATCCCCTGCCTCCCCCGTTGCCTCTCGGGGACCACAGCTGCAGCCACAGCCGAAAGGAGAGATCCAGGTGTGCACTGCAGACCTGCTGCCTTTTTTTGGGCTGAGCCCTGTACAAGCTGGTCCATCACCCTAATGACACAGCTCATAATTATCTAATTTGCTATTAATTTGGATGTCAAGAGAAATTCCACTCATTTGCTTTTAATTAATATGGCCCTAAAATGAAGCTGGGGCTGGCAGGACTCTGGCAAGAGGTGTCGGCATCAGCATTACAGAGGATGAACCGAGACCAGCAAAGGGAAGAGTGGTTGGGGCGGAGAACTTTGTAGGACAAAAGCAGACAACTGCAAAGGGAAGAGCGATGCTCCCCAACCTCCCCAGTGCCCTCGGCACGCACAGGCACCGTCTGCTAGCGCCGACCATCGCATCCAAGGCACAAGAGGCTTCTGGATGCCCTGATGAGGCTCAGCTGTCCCAGAGAGGACTAACGGTAAAAATGCCTGTTTGCAGCCAGAGATTTGGGCCCAAAGCTGGGGAATGGCCTCCCTGCTCCAAGCAGAGCAGAAGGGACAGAGCCGACAGCACGCAGCTGCCCCAGCCGGCTCCGCGCCAGCCGAACGCGCTGGACGCGCAGAGGGGACGCTCAGCTGCAGCCTGTGGGCGCACGCTGCGCCTGGGCGATGGCGTGATGCTACCAGTCTGCAGAGGGACCTGGTTTTGGGGAAGCACGAGGGAAACAGCCCCTCCTAAATCTACCTGACCGGCACAAGTCAAAAGGGAGGAGGAATGAGACTTGGGGGGCGGGGAGGGGGGAAATCCCAACAAAACCACTTTCCCTGTCCTCAGCACGAGTGTCCCAGAGTACAAGCCCTGAGTCACCAGAGCTCAGTCCTCGCAACACAAACTGCACAGGCAGCATGTAGCCTACCGCGAGCTCCAGACACGGAGGTGGGAATTCATCTCACCCAGCTTGAGGCATCTGTGACTGAGTTACTCATCCAGACTCCCTCAACAGTCAGAGGAGACACAGACTCGCACCCCAAAGCATCTTCTCTCCCTTATCAGGGGACCCCAGACAAGCAGCGCACGTGCTGCGATCTTTCTTTCTGATCTCTAGGTGTCCACAGAAAACGTAGAGGAAGCAGATCCTGAGAATCTGTAGCAGAACAAATCACTTATCATTTGCCTGGCACAAATCTTCCTTCTCCACACCCTCACAGTGCAAAGCTGTAAAACAAGAGGCCATCGGAGCTCTCAGGAGGCAGGTGAGAAGCTCCTGCCTGGACAGGTGGCACCAATACCAGGTTCAGAAGGAGAATGGGTTTGTTTCCTTATGCCAGCTCAGGTTTGCGTGGAGAAGCTCTCAAGCAGCCTTTGATCTGCCCCTAACTGCGCGCAGGGCTGAGCCTGACCTGCAGCAGCCAAACTTGCAGTGAGGAGGCTCCACGTGGGGTGGCTCAGGTTTAATTAAGCCGGTGCAGGCTGTGTCTGTTGATGAGCCTCAGGCGTGACAGCCAGAAAGGGCTCTCCAACATGTGCATCTCAGCAGGGTGAGCGGCTCCCTCCAGCCTCCCCACCAGCGACGCCAAGGAATGGTTCCTGCTGTAATTAGCAGCCTCCGGCAGGGAGGCGCCGGCCGCAGGGCAGTGGCCGGGAGCCCTGGGGGGACACGCAGCCCTCTCCTCGCTGCGGTGGCTCAGAAAGCCACCCGGCCACGTGCCCCGCACGCAGATGCCGCACGCGGGAGGCTGCACAGGCCAGGCAGGTCCGAGCGCTCCCAAGAACAGGCAGTTCTTTAAAGCTTTCCTACTCGCACATCCCCTCCCAGCAGCACGGCCTCGCGCAGGGGAGGGACCGGGCACGCTCCACACCCCCAACACCACTCCAACAAGAATCATTTTGCAGAGCTGTTTCGGTGCCACGTCTCTTACAGAGAGCACAGCAAGGGGTCAGGAAATCCAGCCCGCGCGGTGTCTCCCAACAGGACGGGCTGTGGAGCAGCCGCCCGCGGCAGAGCCGGAGGATGGCGGTGCTACAGCCCAGCCCCGGCTGGCAGCGCCGGCCAGATGATAAGGCAGCAGAGGTGGCAGATTAGTTTAATCAAAGGTAGTCAGCCTTAATCCATCCTCCAGGCACACAGCAGAGGGGCAAGGACTGCGTTACAGTACACTATTTCACTGTAGTGAGGAGCTAAAGGACTATTCCACAACCTTCTCCTTTTCAGAGCCCCCACCGGAGCCACAAGAGAGGATTCAATCTCCTTCCTTCACCTCTCCCTCTTCTTCCCCTTTGGTTTCACTCCATTCTATTGCTTCTTCCCATCCACGTCCCAGATTTTTGCCAGCCCTTAGTTACTTATATTTAGCAATTAGTGCCAGGGAACAATTCTGCCCCGGCACGCAGCCCTCGCTCCCCACCCGGGTGGCATCGCTGCATGGCCACATCGCTGCGTCACGCGCCCGGGCTGTGCGCTGCAGCGGGCACGGCTGCCGTCACCCCACAGCTCCGGCCCCACGTCCTCTTCACCTGCAGCACTGAGGAATCACCGAGCAATGAGACCCCTTCAGGGACTCCTGAGCAGTCACAGGTAGAAACTTTAAAGAGAAATGCACCTTCGGTGATAAGAAAAGGCAAGGCTTTATAACAAGTCGGCGGTAAGTTGTTGGAATCAGAGAACAAATACTTAACACCCAGAAAAGCTAATTTCCAGCAAACGGAGAGTTAAAAAAAAGAGATGCGTATGAGTTTACTTAAGGAAGGACACTTAGGCTCCAGCCTCTGAGTTTCTATTAAGAGGAGGTTTCATGCATTACAAAGCGATTTTCCCTTCCCTAGTTTATAAGCCAATTAGATAAAGACCAAGTTAATCCCTTACTGTGTTCAGGGAGCCACGGGTAGACACCAAACACAGAGATTAGTCCATTTAACCGCCTCCCCAGGTTTTGGCAGCTAAGAGAGCACAGCACAGGACAGGTAAATACCAAATCCGCGCAGAGCAGAGCCCTCTGCTCCCCCAGCTCTGCAGAGGGGGCTGCAAGTTCTCCCCACCAAGGCAACACCCCTCCTCCATCTAAACCCTATAAAGGTGACTTTAATCCAAAGTCATCTGATCTCAGGAGTTTACCTGCACTCGGAGTAAGAAGAGCACAGAGACACATCAGGTCATGCAGAGGAACACAGCAGAAACCCCCTTTCTAGCGGGGCAATCCCTCCCTGATGGACCCTCCCCGGGCACAGCTGAGCCCAATGAGGGTCTTCAGCACCCCTGAGATAAATTTGCAGCAGGAGCAGTATAACCAGAATTTGGGATGAGCCTGGGCTGGTCCTGCAGCACCCCAGCATGGGCTGGCTGCTCGCGGGCCAGCAAAGCCCAGCCCAAAGCAGTCAGCAAGAAGAAGATGGGTTTCTCTGGTGTTCTGCTCATGAGAGCTAAGAAACAGCCTCCCTCAGCATCCCGCACGTGCCTAAACTCATGAGAGGCTTTAGGAGACCCTGTCCCCGCGACTTAGTGAAGTTGCTGCTTTGCACGTGGTTGGAATGAGAAATGGATGGACCGTTCGCTGCTGACAGCGGTCCCATGGCTCCTGGGAAAGGTCACAGACCAATTCCTCCCGCTAAGAACTCACCAGTTCGTGCCTCTGCCCCCACCAGTTAGGGGGGGTCCTGCCAGGCTCACCCCAAGCCCAATAGTTTTGGCAGAAAGGGAACGGAGGGTGTTTGTGCTCAGAGGTGCGGGGCCCCAACCGTGTGCCGAGGCGGGGGGCGCAGGAGGGGGGGTCCTGCAGACCGCTGCGCTCAGCAAGTCCGTCCTCGTTAAGCCAGACTGGGTTTCCTGGTGCAGGGAGAGTGGGCCACTGCTGCTAATTACAGGACTAATGATCCTCCCCCACAAGAAGTGGCTGCCAGGGCCCCCTCCCCAGCACACCTGGGGCAGGGAAGCGGCGTTTTGTCTGGGCTAGCGGAGCAGCTGGCTGGGCCACTGTGCTGGAGCTCCTGCTGCTCCCCGGGCAGCTCTGGGTGTCTTCACAGAGGATGAGAGACGCGGCTGCACCGGGGGAGGCTGTTCCCATGGCATTTGTTTGCTTCACTGGTCTCTCAAGCCGGCAGCCAGTGCAGTCACGGCGTTGCTGTTTAGGAGGCTCCATCTCCACACTGTTCCCTCGAGACAGGGGACACAGCAGTCAGAAGCAGTGGTGCGTCCGTGGCACTGGGAGCGAGGCGAGAAGGCTGTCCTGGCGTCCCCTCGGCTGAGGAGGACTGCCCACCAGCCTCCGCACCCCTCTCCCCGGCCACAGCCAGCACCAGATGCAAACCCAAACCCAAACCCTTCCTCTTCCACCGGCCCTCCAGGCGGCCCCTCTGATCCCACGCACATCACCGGCATCAAAGGAGCACACTTCCACTGCAATGTTTTTCCCTTCCCAGTCTCTGTCCACCCACGTAACAAAAAAAGAGAAGAGCAACAAAAGCCGTTGAGATAAATTTATGTAGAAGTGAGGCGCTTTGCAGCATTTAAAACAGACCACAGTGGTCCTGACCCTGAGCACCCCCCTCCCATCCCAGGAAAACATCCTTTTTCCTCTTCAGGCTGGAATCTTACACAGCCATGTTTTTTTTAAATCAACACGCCAGAGTTTTGGCTGTGCTCAAGAACTCACGTATCTGCTCCTGTTGTTCTTCAGAAATGGTCAGGGAAAACCTGCCGAATATGACCAAAACCGCACACCTTTGGAGGAGAAGCGTTAGCTCTGCAAATTGGACGAGACTCGCTGTATTGATTCAGGGATAAAACCTGTTTGTTCTGTGCTCTGCTGCTGAAGCGAAGCTTCACAAATGGCTTAACCGATGGGTGTTGGTCCAAGCGGACCGGGCACAGAGAGCCTCCTCCTTACCTGAGACGAGCGCTCCCAGTCCACTCAGACTGCAAAAACTTGAACCTGGGATCTGGCCACCATGCCCGATGTGTGCATTAGGAGGGACCTCCCTCCC
Organism: Vanellus vanellus; assembly: GCF_965231255.1. Classification (NCBI taxonomy): domain Eukaryota; kingdom Metazoa; phylum Chordata; class Aves; order Charadriiformes; family Charadriidae; genus Vanellus; species Vanellus vanellus. The sequence goes on from NC_138922.1 coordinate 14,493,193, forward strand.
CATTCTCCTTGACAGGCAATTCCCCTTTCCCCAGAGATGATCTTTCCTTCAGGAAGAGCTGGTCTGCACCGTGAGCCCCCACCTCAGGCCATGTGGAGAGTGTGACAGTAACACCAAGCATGTCTGGGGACCACAATGCCCCTCCATCCGAGTCGTGCTTCAGCAGCAATGCCCAGCAAGTGCCCACCGAGACCAGCAACGCTAGCGCACCATGTGCCCCATGCAGATAACAACCCGCACACAGCCACTGAGTCTGCGTCGTGGCTGCATGGCACCAAGGCAGGAGCCACTGACACCAAATAGACAGGAAGCTTCTCAGGTTCTGCAGCTCAGACCTCCGAGCCTCTTCCAAAATCCACAGCAGACTGTTGGCTCCATCCCCTCCCTTGTGAGTCAAACGCCCACCTGAAACACAGCGTCCTCTGCCCGTCTGTCAGGACCAGCCAGAGCTGTGTACTGGGCTTCTGTTCCCCGGAGACACACAAAGGGAATGTGGGAGCACAGGCTGCAGGGACTGGGTGGAAGCTGTTCCAAAAACGACAAGAAGGGAAGTTTCTGTGCCACAGAGGTGTGGTGGTAGCCAAAGGCCAGCTCTGGAGTTTGTTTATAACTAAGTTAAGTGCCTCAGCAGCTCTTTGTAAATCACCTCCTGCAATTGCCCAAGTACTCAAGTTGTTGCAAACTTACAAGGGTACCTTTGCTTACACAAATATTTTTACAATGCTTAAAAATCAACCCTGAGAGATATGCCCCAAAAATTATCCTTGCAGAGGAGGTGGTCTGTCTGCCCACCAGAACCCCGCAGAGTGGCTGGCGTTGTCCTGCGCTGCTCTCCCCTGGGGCGGCGCTCGGCTGTTGCACTCGACAGAACCACAGTCTTGGTAGAGGAGAGGATCCAGTGAAGAGGAGCGCTGCAGCTTCTTCTGGCATTAGACTAATCATCCAGTTCAGCCTCCTTTTTTCCACTAGGAACAAAAGCAAGGAAGGGTCACAGACTTAAAAAGCAGAAACCAAGAAGACTAAATAACTATGTCACTTAATAAGGGGCTCAGACACACAGGTTTTGAGATACGTGGTCATAAATGCAATGAGTTTGGGTTTTCTGTCACACAGACTTCCAAACTAGTTAGCCTTTGTGTGAGCTTCAGCATCCTCCAAGGCAGGAAGGCGTTAGAGGTGTCAGAGATGCAGCTCCAGCACAAACGGGGGACAGCCAGCCTGGCCGTGCACAGGGCTACCCCCACGGCTTGGCCACGCTGTGCAACAGCCACTACAAGAGCAGAGAGAGCCCCTTCTGCTTCTGGCTGTATGACTCAAAGAATAGAGGAGCTGAGCAGAGCACGACGAGTTGCACCATCCGAGTGCTGTAAGGAATCCATATGGAGCTGCCTCAGTCAGTCACTACTGCCACCAGCACCCTTCACTGCTTCACCACCAGGACCCTCAGAGCAGAGTGGGCTTTGAGTCCTTCACCCACCCCCGAGCAGCTCTCCAGCCAGGGCTGTCTGCTCTCTATCCAGCCCGGCACTGGTGTGGGTCTGAGGGAACCCAACAACGCTCTTGGGAACTGTGCTGCAGAGGCAGCGCAGCCACAACACAAACTCCTACGCCTCAGCGGGCTTGCTGTGGATTTACACCGTTAACAGAGCGGCCGCTGGCCTCCATTATGTAAGTGGGGGGGAGTCTGACCCTCCCCTTGCTCTCTGGGGGCAGAAACCAGCTCCCTGCAGGATATTTCTGTCCACCCTCGTGTCACATCTGTGGGCGTTAGTGCTTTGCTTATCACAGGTGCCGGAAACAGGCCAAATCCCCAACGACCTTCCCCAGCCTAGGACACAGCGCTCTGCGGAAGAAACGTGTGAAGTGGCATGGGTACAATCACCAGAAATCACCCTTTATGGAGGCAGCATACCTCCTGATGTCACTTGAGCTCACCTTGTTACCTCGTCTGTCCCTTTAATGCCATTACTGAAGATCATTACATGAGCAGATCCCCTTTGGAACGGCAGCTGCTTGGGCTGCCCACACACCTACCTCTCTGGCCCAGAAGACACGACCTCCAGTGGTGAACACAGCCGCTTCCGAATATACTCCCTCGATCTAATATCAGCCTGGAATTAAGGAGGAAAATGAGTGAAAACGGATTGATCAGCCTGCTTGGTGCCCCCTCTTTGCTCTCTCAGTATGCCCCTGCACACCCTCATGTCACTGCATCACAAATAGCTTTTATACGACTCCGTTGCAAAGAGGAACCTGCACGTTTCTTTCCTTGTTTGGTTTCTGTGCCTCACCGCAAGCTGCTTGGGAGAGTGAAGACTTAAAATGAAGAAACAGAGGGTCCTGGACCAAACAGCCATACTGGAGTACAGTTCATTTCAGTAGCAGAAAGGACATTCGCTGAACCCTCGCTGTCTGCCCCTTTACTTCTCAGAGGAGTAAGGAGGTGAGGCATTGGGCACAGAGCCTTCCTGCCAGCCGGTGCCTAAGGTCTCCTCAGCCCTGACCTACCCCAGGCACGGCAGGATCAACAGCCAAAGTGGGACCCAGACTGGGCTTTCTCAGCAGATCCCAGCTGCAGCTGAGTGCCATCAGCCTTCACCGGGGGTCCCTGTGGGACCCAGAGGATGAACGAGCACAGGGCTTCCAGCACACACGGCAGTGCAGTGAGCATTCCTGCAGCGAGCACCGACACAGCTGGAATCCCCCACCTTATACCTACACTGAATGGCTCCTGATACCCTCCTCACTGTCCAGGGATGTTACAGGCCAGTGAGGATTTCCAGAGGCTTAGTAAGAAGGTGTTCACTGGCAAAGGGAGAGTTGCTGGGGTGATAGGCTGCTTTTCCATTATGCCTCATCTCTATGCCAGAACTGCAACCCCTCTTTGATGAACCCTGACAGCAGACTCGGACTGGAGGAGACCTGGGAGTCTGAGAGTGGTCTAGTGCTTTCATCCTTTGAACCGACCCAAACGACTTCTTCCACATGTAGGCACCTCCAAATGCAGTGCAGGGAAACGTAACGAGCAGCTAAGCTCCTTCACAGGCCCTCCCCAGCAACAGCTCCTCACTATCTGATGAGAGATGGAATAGACTTGTTAGAAACTTGAGTCTTCCTTCCCTTGAGAGGAGATATTCCAAAAAGTAAACTGGCTCTCCCATTGAACCAACAGAAGCTGCTCCGCCACCCTCACTCTGTAAAGGGATCACATGCTGTGATCACATGCAGTGAGTAATGCTGATGAGTTCCTGTGCATCAGCAAAACACTTGCAGATAAAGAAGCTCAAAAAGAATGACCCCCCTTCAGCCCAGGACTCTGCCCACGCGTCTGTTTCTTGGGTTCTTCTTCATCCCTTTTGCTCAAAGCTATCAAAATCCTTCAGCCTATACTGATGTACAGAAGCAGAATGTCCCCTGGCCCCCAGAAAGGTGCTGGAGTGCCAAAACCATATGCATGTGAGGGCAGATCTCTGCAGCATTACCAGGCAATTTAGCAGGAAACAGTGGCTCATAGGTCCCTCCTCAAAAGGTGAGGAAATACTGGAGCCTTTTATGGACTTGTCCTGGGGCAGCAGAACGCCCCACGGACTCTGCTGCAATAACCTCCACTGCACACTCAGTGAGATAGAAGCTGTGTCCCAGGACGATGCTAACAGGGACTCCCACTGGCATTGCAAACAGGAGCAGGGCTGCAGACTCCAGGCTCACAGCACTCCAAGATCACCTTTATAGTTGTCTTTATAGCTGTGACACTGTGATGGTCCCAAAGGATGAGCTTTTCTGGTCACTAATTAGCTGAGAAATGGAACTCTGCCCTCCACAGGGAACTGTAAATTGAGAGGGGAAGCAGAGCTACGGAGAGGGCTGTGAAGAGTTTGGGAATATGGCAATCCAGCAGGCACGTTCTCAACAGGACATGGGATGAAAAGAGAGAAGCTGGCATTACCCATTCTTGTACCCATCCCTTTCCTTCCTCTGTTCCAGCAGTTGTATGATGCAGCAACAGATGGAGAAGCACACCGCTCGTCTGCTGCATATCCTTTTCCCTAGGCAAGAGCTTGGCTCATCCTGCCTATGCGCCTGATGGGCTGGCTGTGTGATGGTAATTATGCAGCTAAAGCAGGTAAAAACATCCACTAAAAGCAAACAGAGGTAAGACACAAGCACATCCTTGGCTCTATTGCTTCCTGGCACTGGTTGCAAGGCAAGCGACTGACACACCTTTCACACTGTCCTACCTCATATGAGTCCAGAGGCGAAGCTGCCAAGGAAGGCAATGGGAGCAGTTTACACGCCAGGCCGTATCCATGCTCTGGGCTCTGCCTTCCAGTACCAAAATCAAAAGCAGTAATGTTGAGACTACCAAATTGGCAGTTTACTGCCCTCTTCATTTGAAATTGATCTTGGAGCCATCACCAAACCTCATCAAATCCACCCTCGCACAAGTCTCCGGTTCCTCCCCCTTCTGGTATAGCCTCCTGTGACATGAGCCCTCCTGTGCTCAGCAAGAAAACCAGATTGCTGTGTCTTATCCACGATGCAGGATAGCATGTAGGCAGAGTGGGGCAAGGGGAACACCAGTGGAAATCCCAAGAGCTACAGAAAGCGTTGCTGCACATTTACTGGATGTTCATGTCCCCCCGAAGAGTTACTGTTCAGCTTTCCAGTGCAGAAGACTCTCAGATGCTATCACAAGCACGCAGACCTTGGGCTCTTGAGCAACTTTGAGAATTGGGAGTTGATTTTTACATTCCCTCAAAGTTTTTTTCTTTGTTAGAAACTTCCTTTCTCAAAAACACCACTTCGCTGTGACATTTTGGAACAGCTGCTGTGCCCCACCTCAAAGGCAAAGTGTCTCTCTCCACTTAAAAAGCAGTATGTGACCTTCCCAGCTGGAAAAGCTTCACAGCATATGATGATCATGCTAATAAAGTGGGTTAACACATCCCCAGTGGCTGTCCTTGAAGCATTTGCCACTCTCATCACGGTGCTGCTTCTGAAGAGTCTCTCCCGTACCTCAAGCAGCTCCCCGCCACCCCTCCGTCCCTAGCCAGACCTTGCGGGTGGAGGCTCTGCCTGCGTACTGCTGGAAAGGCAGCTCCACAACTGCTTAACGATTCTGCAAGCTCGAGAATGAAAAGTTGTTACATAAGGGGTGGTTTGTTTGGGAGATTTTTTTCCTTTCTCTCTATAATTGGACAGTTTCATAACCGAACTGACAAATAACTTTGATCACTCTTCAGGATAAGAGATTACGTGATGTATTTTATAACAAGGGAAGGAGGTTGTTCAATAGAGTCCCTACTGGGAGACCAAGGTAGCAAGAGTCGCAACTACAAACTATTTTTCTCAGGAAGAAAAACCCCAACCACATTCTGCTGATAACATAAGCTAATGCTTGATTAGGTGGCAAGTTACGGGCCAGTCCTCACTCCTAACGCAGTCCTGAGAGACAGCTTAACCCAGCGTATTAACCAAGAGGCCAATCAATAAGATGGATAACTGCCCTGTAATAATCCTCACAGATTGTTTCTATTTTCAGAGGGGACTAGTGCTGGCATTAGGGTCTGGAATTGTTGCTTTGCCTATTTTATGAGGGGCAGTGGCGATCCCTGTGTATAAAGCAAGCTCGCAGTGGGGGGGACATCTGAAGAGAGAGAGAGAGAGTTTCAGGCTATCTGCTACTGATTTCCCTGCTGGGCAGCAGGAGCTATTCACAGAGAGGAGAGGGATGACAGCTTCCTTCTCAGTTCTCCTAAGGGCAAGTGTGTAATATTCACATGAAGTGACCTGCAGAAACTCACGGCTCTGGGCAGGCCTGCTTTTGTCCTTCTTGGTGGGCTGGAGCAACATCAGGCTGTCCCATCAGCCCCATCCTGAGCCAGCAGGGACCAGCTGGGCACGGTGCCAGCTGGAGCTAAAGGGATCATCAGGAGAGCTGGAGGCTGGTGTGCAGCCAACCAGGAACCCGGCACAGCGAGAGCAGAGGAATCGCTCCCGGTGCAATCCCTGTCAGCTGGAGAGTGTTAAAAGCTTCTGTTTCCCCGCTGTGCGTGGGGATCCTGGGTCTGAGCAAGCTGGGAGCGTGGGCAAACACTGGAGAGGGGTTTTGACCTCTGCCAGAAGTAGGCAAGGGCAGTTGCTCTCAGGAGGGCTTGGTATTGTTCCAGGGCCACTCAGTTTGAATGTTTTGCTGTTATTCTGGGATGACAGCTCCTGCCTACCTCAATCCCTGTCTGGGTAGCTCCAAATGACCAAATCTCTGCAGAAGAACCTCAAAATGTCACAAGCTGGCTGGGCAGAGATCATCTCCATGCGAGCAAAATTATGCCAGATTGGCCTTGCACTTACACGTGGAATAAGGACTGAGTGGGATGTAAACAGTGATTGTAGGTGATAATGAACTTCCCTCTGCTTTCTCTGAAAGATCACCACTCTCACCCGCATCACAGCCACAGCTCCTTTGGCAGCACGACCACACTGTGGGCTGAATGCAAATCAAACCATTTCTGATCACTGCCGAGATGGTGTTGCATGCCCAGGAAGCACAACAGACCCCATACAGGCTGACCAGCCATACCTCTAGGAAAGTAGAAGGCTTAAGTTCCCACAGCAGTTGCACAGCACTACACATGCTGCAGCATGGCACTGCCTTCACATGAACCATAAACGCAGCCTCAAGAAGGCATGAGCGGCTGAGCTCTCTTAAGAGCATTATACTTCTGGGGCTACCAGAACTTACAAACTAAGAGCTAATGATCCAGCAGTCTTTCATGACACGAGCAAAGCCACAAGCACAGCACGCATCAGCTCTGCCAGCTTGTTCTGGGGACACACCATAGCAAAAAGGCCAAGTCAGTCATCCACAGCAGGATTCTCCACAGCCTTCTACCTCCTAATTCCAGGTTTAGATGCTCAAGAGCTGAGGCTTCCAGCACTATGTCAAGATCTGTGACAGTTACCATACAGAGGAACTCCAACAGGGACAAGTCCCATGGAAAGGTTTAAGTGTCCTTGTCTCCTGCCATCCCTCTACCTCTACAGTAAACACACTCCCTTTTGGATTTTTAATCTCTCTGTAAGAAGAGCGACAATTCATTCCATCACTTTAAATAAAGGTTGCAGTTAGAGAACTGGAAGAGTCTCAGAACATAGACAAATACTGGAGACAGCTGAAAATGAAATGAGGGTGATGTAAAAGCTCCAAGACACCATTTTGTTTCCAAAGGGAATGCTCTTCCCCTTTCCTCTGCACACTCCGAACTGCAGAGCTAGCTCAGAGCGCTGCGGAGGCATCCGTCCCTTGCTGGAGGAGATTGCATAAGATCCATCAGCCTACTCCCGTCTGGCAGGCAGTGGTTTATGAGATCAGAAACTCCAGTTCTGGTGTGGACGCTTCAAGGTTTGTTTTGCTTTAAGGTGTTAGATTTTTGTCTGGTTTATAACTACAGACTCAAGATTCTGTTTTCAGAAAACACTGCAGTACCAGTGAGAAGCTCCTGTGTGCAGAGACTGCGCAACAGCCCTCGGCAGGATCACCTCAGTGCTGCTCTGAGGAGCTGCAGAGCAAAGGTGGCCAGACACCTGACAAGCACAGCGGTGCAGCAATGCGAACGGCGTGTTCCAGGGCAACGTTACAAACACGGACATCTGAACGGGCCCTGCTCCCTGGCCTGTCGCTGGGTCGGACCTGCCTGAGCCACAAACAACAGGGTGACCCTGACAGAAGGGAAGCACTTGTCAGGCTAGAAGTCCCAGAGGCTTTACACTTCTCCAGATCCTTTCATCAAGCCCTGCTGCCATTTAACTAGTCTGAAGCTGAGCCTTGGTGGCAGCTGCGGCTCAGTGACGGCGATCCAGTGCTGTCACCTACTGGCTGGCTGCCTCCTCGGAGCCTGCAGCTCCTTGCGGAGTGCAGTAGCAGGGAAAAGCCCAGAGGAGCAGCACTGCAGTCTGTGCTAGGCTCAAAGAGCCCAGGAAAACTGCATTTCCAGCTCCTGTGTATTAACACCAGCATCACAGAAGTTGACTGCAGAGAGGAACCAAGAAATCAGTCAGGCTGGGTCTGCAGTAAGGGCTGTGTGTGCTTCTGGGCACTGACTCAGAAGAACAAGCGAGGAAGAAGGAAAGATCAGTGAGCTACCGTGTAAACACCACCACAACAGGCTGGGGAAAACAGGCCAGGAAGAAGGGTGCCAGCTGCAGAACTGCCAGCTGCAGATGGGTGGCAAACTGAGGCTCTGAAACATTGCCACAGGCTTGGCATCCACAGCCCCCTCCGCTGCTGCTTCCCTGCTCCAGGCCTGCCTTCCCCTTCCTCGGCTCCCCTGCTTCTGTACCTGACGGATGGGCTCCGGGACCCGGTACCTGCAGCAGGACTTGACGAGACGCACGGCTGTCTCCAAGCACACCCTGTGACCCACAGAGATATAAAGCGGCTTAGAGCTGTTGTTGTAGCTACGCAGGACCTGTGCATTCAGAAAGAAGAAAGATCAAATACTTAAGAGGCTTATTTTAACAAATACAGAGTGGCAGAATAATTATAAGCTAGCCAGCTGCCTTCAGAAGGTGGGATGCTGGCTCTGTATTTGGCAACTCCCAGCCTTCTAGAACCTCTTCTGCTTCCCAGTATCTCCTCATAGGGACTGTTTGCCCTTTTGGACCCCTGTGGCGCTTCCCCAAATGCCTCACGCTGCTCTGGAAGGCAGTGAGACTTGCTAATGCAGACTATGTTGAAATAACACCAGACACAGGAAGTTTCTTACATCTGCCCGTTTCCTCTGCACAGCGCTCTTCTGAGTCAGATGCTCCCATATTGCATCCTGGTAAGCTGCTGCAGAATTGGCACCTCTCCTTGACTGCGGCTCACGAATGGGGGTGCAGGAGCATGGCACCTCAGGTACCATAGCCACAGATGTGAATATATCCAACACCTGAACTGTGAACTCTTTCTACAAACGTCTGAGCTCACAGAAAGGGGAAAGCAGTGTTACCAGTCCCCTGTTGACACTGAGTCTTCCTAAACTAACATCACTGAGACAGTCCCACTACAAAGACATCCTCCATTGCTCCCAGCTACACAAAGCTGGAAGTCTCAATGGCCAAATGAATAGGAAACTCCCCACAGCTTACCATGCCCCAGGCTCTCCCTGAAGTGCCTGTCAGTGGGAATGTATCTCCTTCCCTCTGCAGGGCACGAATCTAGGGATAAACACACACATGGCCAGTTGGTTAGGAAGCACGTGTATGAGGCTGTACCAATTCTCTTGGGGTATTAAAGAGCGGTAATAAATTCCCAGCCTGGCCTAACCTGCTCTCTGTGCAGCTCATCCCTGACCAAGCCGTCCACCTGCAGGAGGTTCTTGGCCACTCCAATGCACGGTAGATCCGTCAGGACTCCAAGGTGACAGGCCACACCAAATCCTGCCAACAAGAAGACACTGTAACTGCAGGACACCGGAGAACAGGAATCTCAAGCAGCAGCATGGGGACTCCAGAGAGCAGGACTCTCCAGTAAAGTCCTACCTCTGGGATGGAGCAGGCCATTCCCATCTACAAGAAGTACCTGAAAAAGTCAAAAAAGAAACGTCATTTCCTTTGCATTGAAAGCCACTTGGATAGGCAAACAGTGATGCTGACCCTGTGAGGAAAGGGAATTCTGTCTCAGTCCTTTTACTTCTCTCTATAAGGGCCTTCCTGCGGTGCTATCTACACCTGACTCTAAATGATTCGCAGCATAAGCTCTTAGTGGCTGGCAGCACTCTTCACCAGCACTGCCCACAGAAAGGGACTGCCATTGCCAGGGGAGGCTCGGCTGTTCACGGCTTGGCATCCCCGGGCCCTAAGGAAAGGGCAATAGATGCTTCAATACAACTCTGACACTACACTTTCCGCCCCACCAGTGGGAAAGAGCCAGACAGTGCAGTCTCAGGAGAGGGAAGAACACTTTCCAGCAGTACTCCGCACCCTCATGACATCTCAACTTGGGACAAAGAAATATGCCACACCTGAGGTCTGAGCCCGGGCTCCTCCTGCTGAAGTCTCTGAACAGCTTCCACCAGGAAAGGGACTTCTCGGAAGGCTAAGAATCCTGCCACGTACGGGGCGCCCACAGTCACCATCCGGCAATCCTCATACAGCACCTGGAAGCAGCGGGACAGTGCAGAGACAATGACCTCCAGGACTTGGCCGGGTGGTTCCTAACTGTTTCAGACACGTCTCCTCTAGTTTATGTCCTCTAATCTCATAATTTTTTAAATACTCTGTTTCTGGATCTCTCCCACAAAGCCAAGGCCATTGGGTTGTCTCAGTCTGCTACTCAGTTGGGGAAGGGGGTGGGTAACAGACTGCTGACAGAAGAGGGCTGAACATCACCTACCATACCCTGCTTGAGAGTGAAGTCCTTGAAACAAAATTAGGGCAGCTATTCAAATACACAGCGGGGGACCTCAAAGTTCGCCCAGTCAGAGCGTTATCAAAGAGCATCTGTCTCTATGCAGGGATAGGCCAAAAGAAACCCTGTAAGATGGGACAAAACAACGTTCATGCAGGGGAAGTCAAGAATCAAGGCAGGATTTTAATTCAGTTCATAAAAATTCCAGCGGCCAATATCAAGCTTTATTTCTCTGGTTTTTATAGGTTTTATAGTTAAAGATAATTTTTATGTCATTTTGAAAGCTGGGAAAGAGACCAAAAAATCTTTATTAATTCAAGTAAATGACTGTGGGATATGGGATTCACAGTAGTTTTGAAAAGGCTTTTACATGTTACATCCCATATTATTAGTTGATTCCCAGCAAGAACTCACAAACAAGACATCTGCTATTTGAGTGCTACAAATGCTTTAATTTCCTCTCCTGATCAGCACTGAGTAACAATGGTCCTTTTTGGCTCCTTGTGGGTAGTGGCTGAGCGATTATTTTCAACAGATACCTAAAGCAGTTACAGACTTCTGTGCCTGACCACGGACTACATCTCATCACGGTATTTTCTGATTTCCCAAGTAACTTAAATACATACTAAAGCTATCCCTCAACGCCTCCTAAATTCCCAGTAATCCTACGAACCTCTCACAATCAGGAGCAGTTTGCTTCACATCTTCCTAAACTTATGCCTAAACCCTTATATGTACTTTTTGCTCTGTTTCTCTTTCTTGCAGAACGTAGGGTTGGAGGCTTTGCTGAACATACACGCGGTGACTTGCTGACGGCCGGTGAGGCAGAGGCGCAGTGACAATGGACTTTGTGTAAGTTTTCTAATGACCCTCACGCTGAGGCACACCTGGACACAAGCCCAAGGGGTGAAGCTGCTCCCTCGCCGTTACCTCAAGAGCCGGGTAGCTGAGAACCACCAGGGAAGCGCAGGCGCTGGTGTCGTCTCCTTTGATGTAGGATAAGTCCACGCCTCCCACTCTCTCCAGTCCCGCAAAACTCGCGTCCTTCTGCCACTCCTCGGTGTCCTCCTCAAGCACGCTGGCCTTCAGCCGGGCCTGCTCGCTGGGCAGGACACAGCCGCCGTCAGGCGAGGCCCTTCCTCTGGGCTCCAGGCCTGGCCCGGCACCAACCACACCGCGGGGCCGGGAGGAGCCCACGGACCCAACCGCGGGGACAGAGCTCCGGGGGGCTCCTCTCGAGGGGCGCCATCGTTCGTGGGGACGCCGGAACCCACCCCCACGCCCCCCCCGCTCTCTCCGGAAAGGGGAGCCGGGCGATGCGGGTCCCCTCGCTTCTCCTCAGGAGGGCCGCGGGCGGGCGGGATCCCAGGGAAGGGAAGAGGGGGGGAACCCGCCGCGGTTGGCCCGGGGCCGAGGGGGCAGAGAAGCGGGAAGCCCGGCCCGGGGCCGCCCCGCCACACAGGGCCCAGCCCGGGACAGCGCACGGTTGCCATGGCCACCGCGGCCCCCACGCGCGCGTGTCCCGTTCCTCCACACCCCCCACCCCCGTGGCGCATGCGCAGGGCGCGCGGCGCGGCCGTTACCGTTCCCAGCGGCGCAGAGTGGTGTCCGGCGGCGGCGCGGCGGAGGCCGCCATGGCGGCGCGACGACAGGAGGTGTCACCGCCGTGTCCTCCACCCCCCCGGGAACGCGGGCGAAGAGCGGCCGTTCCGGGAGCGGCAGAGGAGAAGGAAGAGGCGGCGGCAGCGGGAGAAAGAACGAGCTTTATTGGGAAGGAGCGGCGGGGCGGGAGCGGGCCCGGCCCCGGCCCTGGGGCTGCGGGCGGAGCGGCGGCGGCCGCCGGGGTTAAGGCAGTGAAGGAGCAGCGTCCCTCGGTGTCTTCGTGTTCTCCCAGCTCGGTCCCCGTCCCGCAGGGGCGCTGCAGGGGCTCCCCGGGAAGGGGCCTGTTCCGCGTCTCGGTGACAAGAAATGTCAGGAGAAATGCAGATTGCGAAAAAAAAAACCCAACCAAAAAAACAACCCGCCCCCCCCCCCCTTTCCCAGCACTAGGGAAGAATGCTTTTTACAAAAATCCTTCATCTTTAGGGGTGGGCGGCTTTGTTCGTTTGGTTTCTTTGATGCCTTAAAAAAAAAAAAAAAAAAATCCCTGCTGAAAGGTGCAGCTTTGTGTTCTCCACTGTCCTGATACATGGAAGCATCTAATCTCTGCATCATCCTTTTGGTACTGAAGTTAGTAAAAAAATGAAACCCAAACGACGACCCCCCAAAAACCCCGAGCCCCTGAGCTTCCGGACACCCCCCGCCGTGTCTGTGGCACTACAGTCCCCCGCGCAGGAGGGCGGAGGTGCGAATGCCCCTAACTTTCCCTACGCTCTCTTTTGAAGAGAGCGGCTGCTTTCCATGTAGCAGTAGCGTGAGAGAGGAGAATCTCATCTGGGAACATCTCTTCCAGCTCTGTAGCTAACTCGGAGTCTTTTGCGTCGAGGTAAGGAATGAGCGATTCCTTCAGGCTGGAAAACAAAGAGCAAAAGTAGTATTAATAGATGGTGTATGGCAAACCACAAACACCACATAGTGTTTTGTGCGGTAGGAATGCTCCAACATTAGGTACAAAGAGTTTTAATATGTGTATTTTGCAATGAGGATTAAACAGCCAGTCAGGTTTATAGAGAGGCTCAAGAACCCAGAAAGGGGATGCTGCAGGCCAGAACCATTATGGCCAAGCTGCATGTGGGGAGAGCTGACGGTGCTCATCTGAGTGACTGCAGAAGAGCTTGTGTTTATCTTTAGTGCTCATGAACAGCAGCTCCTGATATATTCCAGCAGTGCTCCCAAAATAGCTGGTGTAAATGAAGAAGAGTCACACGTGCCAGAAACAGGCAGCATGTCTTAGAATTGGCTGCATATTCTAAACGTTGACAGTTGTGCTCTGCATCCAGCCGGGCAGTCATTTGCCAAGGGAACCGTTTCCATCATGTGCATTTTCAGAGGCAGAGAAGCTTAAGTTAGTAACAGCAGCTGCGGGTTGGTTTGGGCTGCATAAAACTGTTACCTCCATGTCGGTCGGAATTCATCCACAGCTTGGACACGTCTCAGCTTCAAGATGATCATTTCATGGAGCTCCTGCAGGAAGGTTTCCAGCCTTGAGTGGACAAGGAAGGCGTTGAGGAGCTTGGCAATCTCTGGACTGAGCTCATCTTTGTAGGCTTTACTGATGTCTACAAAAGGATCCTAAAAATGCAGTGAGGGAAAAAAAAAAAAGCAACTAACCAACCATACACATGTGAGCAACTTCACTGAGAGACAAAGAAACAACCGATTAGACACTGAAGTTATCAGTGTACATTACCCTTTTGAGGCGCAGAAGCTGCTCAGATTTGTGGGTAGAGAGAAGTTGCCATAGGGCTATGTTGTGCTTCAGGTGGCATCGTCTAAAGGCCTGAAAGAAAAACACATCTATGGAGCGAAACTGGATGTAAGGGATGTATTTAGGAACCTGTCCACCCCTTGCCCTGCCCACACAGGTCGAAACTGCAGAGGAGCAGAAGTGCAGAGAGAGTTCAGCAGGGAGTTCACTGAGCCCCTTTAGCCTGGGTGTAGAAGTACGTCTGCAATAGGCTTTTCTCTCCCTCTTCCCCATTTTAACTGTGGTAATCCATCTTTTTGGTACCATGAAAGGGAGCTGGAAAGTGATAGGGCTGTGTCACACTTGTGATAACATAGTGCCTTTGCCCCCTTATCAGTAAAGGGCCTCTTTTCACACATCGTTAGGAGATAAAACCTTCCCCTGTCACCACTTTTGAGAGGTAAAGGGATATTTTCAATCCTGCTCAGCACCAGGCAAGCCAGTGTCACTGAAAGCTGACTCATAATTGAAAGTTCTGCCTTTTCTCAGTTTTAGCATTGCAACTAATTACACTGACACTCAACTGAGAATTCTCCTTCCTGGTGCTGACAGAAGAGCTTGGATCTGCAGAGAAGAGTTCAGCCTTCCGCACATCCTGCACCTGACCTTTCTGTAGGGCTTTGCAAGAACCCACTGAGCATCACAAGCTATTAGATGCTCCCACCTTGCAAACACTGGTTACAGGTGAAGGGAAAATTCTTTCCCCCCACTGCTGAATATGGTGGGGAGGGAATTCTATCACATACCTTTTCAAGCTGAACTTTTGCTGGGCTAGGAGATCAGACTGGCTGGATTTAGTATAAACCAGTGCAGATTTTATCCTGTAAGAATAAAAGCTTTGCTCCCAGGGCTCACCTGCAGTACACGAGGGTTCGTCTGATCACCCATCTGCAGAACATTTTCAATGTAGTCAGTCAGAAGCATTTCAGCATTCTCTCCAGCCATGGCCAGGAATCCCAAGGTAATTTCAGTGACAGTTAGAGCATCACAGACATCACTGTAAGACTGTAGCTCCCCACTGATCATGTTCATCACAGAACTGGGAAGAGCACTCTGAAAACCATGAAGTCAAAGCAGTTGCTAACGTTAGTTTAGAGCCACTCCTCATTGCTAGCCAAGCTGCCATAGTCATAGAAGATGGCAGAGCCCCAAATTTAGGAAACTGAAAATGCTTAACTATATCCCTTTCCTTTGTATATCCGGACTGACAAAAGAAGGCCAGCTTGTACATATTCAAGGCATGCTGAGAGATTAGCAGACAAGCCTTCAGATAAACAAGGCAAGTAACAGAAGACAAACCTAACATTTCTTGGGATGTCAGGAGTCACATGCTTGCCCTGTTTCCTCCAATGCAGAAACTCACCTGATCCAGCTTATTCCTGACATCATTAAACAGCTGTTCATAATTCCGATCGTGTCTGTACACGAGGGTAGGTATTCCCTGTCAGGACAGAAACCATGGCTGTAAAGCTTTGGTAGCACTGCTAACCCTGCTACAGTGCATGCCATGCTGTAGCAAACACTGCAGGGCTCCAACATCAGCCAAGAAGTTGTCTGCAGAAAACATAGCTGCTGCCTTCTCCTACCTTTAGGGTGATGAGTGGTTTCCCCTGCAGGAATTTGCTGATGACTTGCTGCTGGATCCTTTCCAGATCAAAGTCCTGCAACGTCTCCCCTCCCTTCTCCATGCTGTACTGGCAGTTGGACAAGATCAGAGGAATCAGGTCTCTCTCAACCTCATAGCTGATCAAGTGGAGGTCAGCCACTTCTGACGCACTGATCAAGTACCTGCAGAAGCGAAAACAGTCTTCATTTCGAGCAAGAAGCCTTCATGAAGCAGGGAAAGCTGATTGTGGTAGCAAGTAATACAACAGAGCCAAAAAAAATAATGCGTAGCTGGAATAGCAACATACCTATCATCTTCCTTGGTGTGTTTGTTCACCAAGTGGATAAAGTCATTGTGCAGACTGATGAGGTAACTGGCTAAGGCTGTGGAGCAGAGGCCCAGGCCCTGGCGACGTGGCAGAAGGACCTCAAGCTCGCTGTCCAGGGTCAGGTCAGCATCACAGTAGCCTTTAGGAAGCTTAATTTCCCCTGAAATAAAAGGCAGAGAAGACTGCTGCTTGAGGTGGCCCAGAGCCAGCCCACGATGAGCACGCCTCTCCTGAGCCGACCCAGGTCAGGAGAAAGCACAGAACCTGGAAAAAGCAGCGCTCTTTCCATTACTTATAAGCATTAAAGAGAGCAAGTTCAGGTGAGACTACTACAAGAGTGAAACAAATTCTTCCATTTGCACCCAGATCTTCTTAAACCTTTAATGGCCAAGGCCAGTTTTGAGGATATGTCTCAGCATCACTGATGGGAGGAACTTGGAACTGCCGAAGGGGAGTAGTAGAGGAGCACTGTCTGACAGCCGGCAAGCTCTTGTCTCCATCACTCTCAGAACAGTGCTGGGAAAGAAGGGTACTTACCATTGGTGTCCAGCGAGCTTCTCAGCTTGTTCCAAACAGACAGAAACACATTCACTCTCCTCTGTAATAGGTCCCTCATCACATCTGAGGAATAACGGAAAGACAGACCCTTGAAACAGCTTTTACTGGCAACAGCATGAAATTCTGTAATATATGAATTTTCAAAGCACATCACTGAACTCTAGGCAACTGCTCAAACCGATCAAGAGAGACTAAATAGACATTAAACAGTTTTCTAATATTATCAAATTGAATAATTTCCTCTGTCTGTATTCTTCCGTATTGACTGCTGTTGGCCCAGGCTACAAGGCTGGATGGATCCTTGGTCTGATTCTGACTTTTAAGTACTTCTCCATAAGTACTTTAAAACATAAATAATTGTACTTAAGTACAATTGAAGGAGTTGCTACAAAGTGCCTGTATGCCGCTCACAAATGGAAGGGAAGGACATCTACTCCACCTCTTTGGCAGGCCCTACTCTAGGGCAGAGCTTAAAAATTCAACGTACCCACTGCTGCATTCAGGGATTTATCTTGCCTATCTCTGAGCAGAGTCCCCACCCCTTGTGAACAACCTTCCTGTGCTTAATTATCTTTAAAGCCATCTGATGACTTTTCCAAGCATAACTCCACAGTTAAGGTCTCCAATTCATGTGGATGGGAGTTAAAAGGGAAATATGAGGGCTTAAGATTGCAAGGTCAAGACAAGTTTTCACTTTCATTTTCAACCGGACTACCCAGTGCTTTTTGTTTCACTAATTAGTTTTGGTAGAGGTTTCTCACCTGAGAGGGGTTCCTTGAGGAAGTCTCGGATTGAGCAGTGCCTGACATCAGTGGTGTTCTGAAATCGCCTCACCAAGTCCCTCTGCAGAGCCAGAATCTCTGGTAAGAATTTAACCAGCCTCAGTTCTGGTTCCTGGAAGAGGAAAGGGGACTATGAGCAAGGTTGTCCTCGGACAAACCAGCTTTGCATACTTTTGTGGAATTACTTTTAAAAATGTTTAAAAGAAAAATATACTTTACACGTGCCATTCCCAAGATTATAGAAAGTTACAAGAATAAAGACACTGTATAATCAAACGGTGGTTTGGTCCTGGGCAGCTGGCTCTGGGCGCCCTTGCCTGAGCAGAGGGTTGGACCAGATGACCTCCAGAGGTCCCTTCCAACCTCAGCCAGCCTGTGACACTGGGAGCTGATCTCCGAACATTGCAGTCTCTCACCCACCTTCTGCAGAAACTTCCAAAGGAGAGGGACGGTGTCCTTGGCATTCTTTTGCTGGACTACATGGCCCAGGTTCTCCACTGAAATCCTCTTTCGGCAGCTCCACATCTTGGAATGATGTATGTGACTGTCCTTTGGCAGCTGGGACAGGAAGTTTACCGGATCACCATACACTATTTTCACTATTGGATTGGAAGAAATTCTCTCATCCTCTTGTATCTGTCTATTTAACTTCAGAAGTTTTTTATCCAAATCCTGCATTAAAAAAGAAAAAAAAAAAGGAAATTATATCAGAATTGGCAGTGTCCTGCCATGTTGAACTGCCACTAGAGTATAGTTCCCTAATAGCTTGATGAACAAATACGTCAAAGCGGAAGAAGAACTCCTAGGGAGGGCACATAAAGCACATACTGCAATACAGCTGTTTATACCATAAAGTTATTTTTTGTTCTCCAGCTCATTCAACTCACAGATCTTCCGTTCTTGAGATGTTGTATATGGGGGCAAAAAAAGGCAGACAGGATGCATTTGGGGCAACCACATGCCCACTTGGACAAATACTTTCAACTGAGTTAAGACATTTTTGCTTTTCTGGCTATACAAAATCATCATAGCACAATTCTAGTCTCAGATACTCATTTCCACAGGTAGAATAAAGTTTGCTGACTCTTACAAACTAAAGCTAACCTGCAGATGTGTCACAGATGGCTTGGCTTTAGGAATAGCTGGGTGAAAAGTGTAGTACAGATATTACAGCAGGTCAGATTTACAAATAAGTGGATTTTCAACTGCTCAACTACTGAAATTTTATACCGCAAATTTCTCACCTCCAGTTCAGGAACAATAACTGTGTTTGCAACAATTTCTTCCCATTTATTTCTATTCACCTTGGTGGACAGCACACCATCAAATTGAACTGGCCCTGCAACAGGAATATTTAGTCTCTTACATCTGCAATATTTCAGTTAAAAGCAAGCACAGATTCTCTAAGCTTCCACATGTGACATCCTTACGAGTTAGCTTGATGAGCCAAGAGCAATTACAGAAGTCTTAGAAGCTAAACAAGTACTTTGGTCTAGCTGGAGAGCTAAAACAGCACAGTGACTTCAGGTTTTCTGAAGCTTCAGTCCCATCATTTGTTTGAATGATGTGGATGTTTATACAAGTAATTTGTAATCCCAGAAAGGTTAAACAAGTTGTCCAAGGTCAGACCATGATCAATGACAGACCAAAGAACAGAGCTTGGAATACCAATTTGTGCTGTCACACTAAAAATGTGGCTATTGCATATAAATCCCCAGTATGACGCAATGACTCATGCCAACTTGAACTCCAGATTCCACCATGAACCATATTCTGCCATTCCTCTTCTACCAAATAGCTTCTTGGTAGTCATTTAGAGGGCAGCATATGGATTATACACAGCATGAGCTACTGCACAAGCTACCTCTGCTTGTGAGCTGAAAGCTCTGTCAATGTATCATGAGGTTATTTATTCAATAATTACTTTTCGGAATTATGCACCAAACCTTGCAAACCCCACATACTCAATGGAAAGAGAAGTGAACGATCAAAAATTCTTCACTGCCTACAGCAAGAAACAAGCCTCAAACTTCCGGATCTTCCTCATCACGGAATCACAGAATCACGGAGTTTCAGAGTTATAAGGGACCTCTAGAGATCATCTAGCCCAACTCCCCTGCCAAAGCAGGATTGCCCAGAGCACATCACTCAGGACTGCATCCAGGTGGGTCTTGAAAATCTCCAGAGAAGGGGACTCCACCACCTCCCTGGGCAGCCTGTGCCAGTGCTCTGTCACCCTCACCGTAAAGAAGTTTTTCCGTGTGTTTGAACAGAACTTCCTGTGTTCTAACTTGTGCCCATTGCCCCTCGTCCTGTCACTGGGAACCACTGAAAAGAGCCTGGCTCCATCCTCCTTCAGCCCACCCTTTAGATACCTGTACGCCATAATAAGGTCTCCCCTCAGCCTTCTCTTCTCCAGGCTAAAGAGTCCCAGCGCTCTCAGCCTTTCCTCATAAGGCAGATGCTCCAAGCCCTTAATCATCTTAGCTGCCCTTCGCTGGACTCTCTCCAGCTGTTCCCTGTCCCTCTTGAACTGGGGAGCCCAAAACTGGACACAGTATTCCAGTTGCGGCCTCACCAGTGCAGAGTAGAGGGGGAGAATGACCTCCTTCTACCTACTGGCCACACTCTTCCCTATGCAGCCCAGGATTCCATTGGCCTTTTTGGCAACAAGGGCACATTGCTGGGCCATGGATAATTTACTGTCTACCACGACCCCCAGATCCTTCTCCTCAGAACTGCTTCCCAGCAGGTCTGCCCCTAACCTATACTGGTGCTTTGCAGTCTTCCTCTCCAGGTGCAGGACCTTGCACTTGCTTTTGTTGAACCTCATTAGGTTCTTCTCTGCCCAGCTCTCCAGCCTGTCCAGGTCATGCTGGATGGCAGCACGGCCCTCTGGGGTGTCAGCCACCCCTCCCAGTTTGGTATCATCAGCAAACTTGCTGAGGATACACTCTGTCGCCTCATCCAGGTCATTAATGAATATATTGAACAAAATTGGACCGAGTATTGACCCCTGGGGGACACCACTGGTTACAGGCCTTCAACTAGACTCTGTGTTGCTGATCACAACCCTCTGAGTTCTGTCCCACAGCCAACTCTCAATCCACCTCGCTGTCACCTCATCTAGCCCATACTTCCTCAGCTTCCTAATGAGGATGTCATGGGAGACAGTGTCAAAAGCCTTGCTAAAGTCAAGGTAGATGACATCTACGACTCTCCCCTCATCCAGCCAACCAGTTATAACATCATAGAAAGCTATCAGATTGGTCAAGCATAATTTACCCTTGGTAAATCCATGTTGACCACTTCCAATAAGCTCAGCTACTGCCTGTTGGGAACGGTCTATTAGCAGAGCAGCTAAATAACTCCTGCCCTTGAAATGCTGATACAGCTTGCAGGGTGATATGGTGGGTAGTCTTCCTTACACTGGCCTGGTTGCTGATGCGGGTCCTTGAGGAGGCTGCCGAGGACAAGATGAAGGATGTTGATAGTCTCATCCACACTCTTCCCCAAAATTTTTGTCAGCTGTGCCAAGTCCTCCCGAATATGCTGCTGTAGGAAACTCACTGGGTTGTGCACTGGTGGCTTGATAATCTTCTGCAGTGACTAAAGAGAAACAAAAGGGAAGAACGAGCATAGCCAATAACATCCAGCTCAAGCACAAGGTATGCAGAGCTACAGTCTTACCAGAAAGTCTCAACTCCATCCTACAGGATTCCTGCCACTTGAACAAATAAAGGCAGGTATGTGTCTATATGTGCGCTTGCAAGTGCATGAAGGAACCAAAACTACTCCTGGGCAAGGAGGGAAGTGAATTTGGGTCTTGCATCTTGAAAGACTGCCCTAGTTACTTGGCAATATGATGAAAAGGACCAGCATACAAAGGTTTCACTACATTTCATGTGGCCACTTGGAACTATTAATGGAAGATACCTGAGGATCTTTTGTGGCTCCCAGCAACATTGTCAAATGTGTGAGCAAACGTATCAGAATGAAGACAACTGGGGACATGGCCCGATCAGACACTCCCGTTGTTTTTCTGTGTTGTGGATCTCCAAGTATGTGGCCAGTTTGAGTTCTGTCCTCATGACTCCTGTTGGAAAGTGTATATAAATATATTATTTTTTTGCCTTGACAAAAAACACACAAGAGATGTCTTTGATACCCATAGTGTCTTTTTGACCTGTAAGTTCTTTGAATGCCATAAAATCTGCCAATTAAAAGTGCTACAGGGGAATGAGGACTTCCGGTAAGTTTTGCACCCAAATAAGCTGATTTGTTTGTTTTTGCTGGCTGAATACTCTTCCTTGGACATCTCTTCCTAATAAATTTTCTATGAAAGAGGTAGCGTCCAGCCCTGTAGGGCAAGATTAGCCAGCTCTGTGCTGGATAGATGAGAAGTCACTGCTGTTAGAATTAGTAACTTTAACATTCTTACACAAGAGCTGCAAGTGCTAATCCAGAGAATTGAGGAGGAGGGAGCACAAGTTATAGTTACTGGAGCTCTGGTAGAAGTTCTTCAATCATGTTGATCCATTTAAGAAAATGTTGGCTATTACTATATGTTAGTATAGGACCACAGAAGCTATATGAGCCTGGATAAGCAGGGAGATGAAAAACCCTAAACCAGCAGCTTGACAAGATCTTATGTTAAAGCAGTTTCTGCAAATTCAGAGTTATACCAGCACTCCTAACAGCTGAGCCTGTTCTCCTCAGAGGCCCACGTCCCAGCTAACGGGGAATCCCACATGCCACCTTTCAGGTAGCAGTGTGAAGTGGTTGGTACCTTTTGCCCTGAAAGCATGACAGGCAAGCACTACATCATTTACCACTGAAAAGGTTAATGAAGCAAAGCATACTGGAATTCATGAAAGCCCGGTAGTGGTTTATGTTGTTCTCCTCCAACTTGGACACCACAGTCAAGACAGCGGCTCGTTTCCATGGGGCGGCCACACTAGCAAAAAGCAAAATGAGAACACTGAACTCCTGAGTAAGAGCCACTCCAGCAGAGAAAAAGAATGAAACAAAAATACAAGCTTTAACTGGTTAATTAAAAAAACGCTATGTACTGGGCAATGGACCTCTGCCTCTATTGTTTCCTAGATTTATGGTATAAACTGTGTTAGAACTATTCTAAATTTTACATTACAATGGCAAAATTATTAGTAATATAGAGAATTTAGAAAATGAACTACTGTGCAATAGAACATAAAAATCAGTCAATAAAATAAAACAGTTTACTCTTGAAAACACCACCTGCTTAAACCCCCCCAAACTCAAATTCTTACCTCTCCTACAGCGCAGGGGTGGCCATTTGGACATGCTATCAAGAAAGAGAAAAAAACAGGACAGTATTATAAAACAGACATTTATAAAGCCCCTGTTCTTTCCTTTCATAGGGACCATCATCTTGGAGCAAGAAATACGTTTCAAGATCTAATCAAAAGCACTGACAGCCCCAAAGCTCAAAGGAGCAATAGACTCACATGGGAACCCAAGGGATTTCTCAGTGCTTCTCTCCTTGAGGAACAAGGAATGGAAGCCTGAAAGATTCTGTTACCAAATACCAAATGGGCGGGTAAGCATGACTGCTCCCAGCCCCGGATTCCCAGTCTGCGGTAAGATCCTACTGTGGAAAGCAGAGAACTGAAAGCTGGCCAGGAAGGTGGCAAAGTGCTCCTCTTCAGCTCACACCACTAACATTGCCAGAAGTAACAGGACAGGTCTTCTGCACTCTCAAACTCTGTAAATGGCTATCAACTGGAGACTAAACAGAAGCTAAAATCACTGTAGTGTGTTACTCCCATAAACAGTAGCTATAAATCTTAATTTACAAAGGATAATTCATGCTGAGAAAAGGAGTGTGTCTGTCCTCACATTTAGAACAGTTTCATGCAAAACCCAAGGATTATCCTTCAATTTCTTTCAGACCCAGTCAGGAGCACTTACTGTACCAGCGCAGAGAGGCCACTCCTTCCCAGGACCTCGCCTGAGCCATTATATCTTCTGGCATTGTAGGCAGAAAAGAGTGCTAAGGAGGAAAAAGGAGAAAAAGGTGACAAATGAATATATAAATCTGTTCTTTCCGGTAGCAGTTGCTCACTGGTTCCTTATTCATGATGGGGAACAGAAGACGTCTGAAAGCAGAGGTCATGCAGATGACGTACATGCACATTTTCAAATTCTGCCTTTGAAAATCCACTCTTAAGAACTGTCAACATTGATCAGCCTTGCATATGCACTCTCCAGACATCCTGAACTGGATTCCTCTCGGAGTGGCCTGGTGTACCCCGGTGTGTACCAGCACATTCCCTTACGCCCTGCAGAGCCAGTGGTAGAGCAGCAGATCCCTCCACCCTGCCTCAGCCTAGGGCTCCATGAGCCATGACCCTCTAGAGCACACAGCGTATTACCCTCTGGAGCACCACAGCATGACCCGCCAAATGCTTTCAGACTTGCTCACTCAAATAGCAGCAAAAGCATTTGCCTGATACTGCTCAGGACGCAGAATTACCTTGAAAAGGTACCAGTCCAGAGCTGCTTGTTGTGCTAATTAATCCCAACAACACTGAAATAATCACACATCAGTAATTCACAGCTAAAACAGTAAGGAGGTGCTTTCGATGTGAAGAAAGCTTAGGTTATAGAGGATCTAGCAGCTACATGAAAGAACTAGCAATACGCTGAATTGCCATCTGAGTTAAATCTCTTTACCTCCATGGTGCACGGAGAGAATGCCAGATTCCTGAGGGGCTGCAGGACACGGTTCTGCCCGCACAGCAGGACAGCTGCGGTGTGAACAGCCATTTCAATCAGTGCTCCATCATGGCTGAAGCTTTGAAGATCCACTGTCAGTGACGGCAGCACATTCATCACAAGAGAAGCTGCAAAGTGCTGCACATCTGGAGAATTCAGGACTTGGGAGTTCTGGATGAACTTAGTCATAGCATCTGTTTGCTGAAAGCACATATTTAAAAGAAATAAAACCAGCATGATGTCGCTTACCAAACTGAAGAGGACTATCAGCTGCTTCCCGTGCTGTGTTGCCCCTGCTTTGAAAACATTTTCAGTCTGCTCTGATCAGGACGTAATTGTAAGCGGGGCGGAAGAACAAAAGGCTCTTCCACCAATGATTTAAATCTCATTCATCCTTATCAATGAAGCATATTTGTCACAAACTCCCAAACTGAAATATCTTACCTGCTGTTTGGGATGAAGATTTGAGTCACTAACTCCGTACAGGGCAGTGACCTCTCTGAAAATAGCCAGGAGCAGATGGACAGACTGAACAGCCGGGGAACTGCTCGACGCCTAGAAAAGAAGAACTGATGATATGGTGCAGAAGAGGCTGTAGTTGTCACAGCTAAAGTCTGACAAGGTTTCAGCTGGTTACTGGATGTACAGGCTTTAGCAGGTCCGTGGTAAGGCTCTCCCCACAAATGGGAGGGGATAGAGCTGAAATGGCTGTTCAAGCCATAAATGAGTAATCTGATAGCACTCTAGCTGATTGAGGGTTTTACATCAGAAGCCTTTCAAGTATTTTATTCTTCTAACATCCAATTGGAATTGCGATGTCACTAGGCAGCAACATGTACACACCTTCCTTCAAATCAAATCAACACTCAAGTGGAAAAAAAAAAAGTCCCAACCAGCATATAATAGATGGTACTGAGACAACCAAAGGTGCATTGTTTGCAAACTTCTTCCTGAAGATTTTCATACACAAAATACATATCGGAAAAAGGTCACAATTACACAGAAATCACATGTTGGATTTTTGCATGGCAAGATACAAGGCTAGGCAGATATGGACAGGCAGGGAGGGGGCTTAAAGCTTCTTTGATTATCTGCCTACTCTCCAGTCAGTTGGCTACAAGGTGCCTGTATTGCTTACTGTAAAATAAACTGCTGTGATACATTACAAGGGGAGAAAAGTGAGATGAGGCAACCAACACAAATAACCTCAGTTACGTATGCTAGAACACAGGTGCGAAAGTAAAGCAGACATATATGTGTCTGACAGGATAAGCCACAGCAATTTCCAAGCAAAGGCAAGCCAGGCATCTCCACTGGAATTGACACTGCCGACAGAAACACAGAGAGCTTAAACACTGGCCATCCAGAACCCACAGTAGGATTATGGTGAGGAGAACGTGCCGTACCTTCTCTGCTTCTAGAAGACCCTCAGTCTTACACTCAATCATGGCTTTCCCCACGGCATCACGCAGGACTCTGTAATTCTTGCCACATGCCAGGTAACGATCAATGTGATTAGACTGGCTGTTCTGTACCTACAAAGGGAAAAGCCCATGGTGAGCTCTGTGGACATTATTAACCAGCCATTGGATAAGCCAGCATCCCCTCTTCCTCCCAAGAACTGTGTCATTTCAGCCTTCGCAAAGAGGCAGCAGGCAGGCAGGCATGGCAATCCGAATGGCTTCTCAGTGCCGTAAGACACTCCGTAGAGAGTGAGGATAAGTCACCTTCACAACCACTCCCGCTGCGGTGAGACCCTAGAGCCATGCAACAGTAAAAACACCCCAAAGCAGCACAAACTGAAGACTAAGAGGAGACCAAAGCTATCTCCAAGGAGACACCTCTTCTTTACCTGTTGCAGAATTTCCACTGGGAACACCCAGTTAAACTTTGTCTCTGTGACAAGCTTCTGAGCAAATTCCATCCCATACTGACTAGCAATTTTCCGGACCAGGTAAACGTGATGCCAGCTGTTCTTAGCGAGGCCACAGAATCTCCTCACATTTGCCAGGTAACGCTGCTTCTCCTCTACCTGGTCTTGCTCTGGAGAGGGGGGCGGGGAAATAATAAAAAGGTTAAAACCACATCCTACCTTGTAAAACTTTTCTGTCAGAACTGGCTGTAACACCAAGCTCCTTTTACCAGCACTAACTACACAGGAGAAGTTCAGAGCTCTCTCTTCCTCAGATGCTTATCTAGAGTGTTTCCTCAGCCAGATTTTAGACAATGATTCATTTCTTCGACAGAGGACGGCACACTCTACTTCTATTTCCTTCTCTCAAGGACATGTTTTCCCATTTACTGGTGGTTCATTCTCAGAGCTCTTCCATCTTGCTCAGTAACGTCTTTCCATTGTCTCAACTGCCAAGGCGATGGTGCTCCCTAAGAACGATCTCCTGGGATGCACTTCGCTAGCCTGACATCCTCGATGCGAGGGCTGGACACTGAAGTCCCTTAGAATTACTTGTTACTGCACTTTGATGCTTCATGGACTGTAAGTATCTGAGAGTCTCCACACACTGTTCTGCTTTATTGGGTCAGCAAATCAGTTCAAAACTGCTTTTACTTTTTTTTTTTTAAAGCATCTCTTCATCCTTTTTAGCTGTGCAGAGCTCTCATTCATATAAAACAATAAGGCTTACAGTGGTCACGTATCCGAAGCATCATTTATACTTTATTCATTTATTCATTAAAGTTCAATTTAGTTGGTCCTAAATAATATTTAATTGTTAGCATCTGGAGGATAAATCTCCTTCCAAAGGTGCAACTGCTCTGTAACTACACCCTAGGGGTCACCGGCACAGCCTTGCTACTAGTTATAGAGCACTTCTAATACATGGCAAAGAGGACAAATAATGACTGATGCTCCTTACGAAAGCGAAAAGAAGAAAGCTGATGCACTCATTTTTGGCTATGCATCAAAACAAGTTCTAGCACAGCACAGATGCAATGGCTGTGTCCAGCCTGTCTCCCGTGGTGACTTTGCTCTGTACACAGCTTTTCCATTTGATAGCCGAATAATTAGACTTACCTGTGGGCTCATGCAAGTCAAAGAGTAGCTCTGCAGCCTTACTCAGGTACAAGCGGACTTTGGCTACTGCCTGCAGATATTCAACGGATGATTCCTGAGGAGTTTCTTGATTGTTCTTTGGGAGATAGTTCTCTGGAAAGCCTCTCTCTCCAGGCAGATAGTTTATATGCTTATATCCGAGGCTGCCCTCAGACTTTTCACACATGGAATCCTAAAGATGGGCCAGAATATTGCAGAACCGCTTAAATCAGATGTTCTGTGCATTGGTACTTTATACCTCCGATGCATCCTCACTGCAGTAAGCACATTAAACTTTCATGTCTCTCACGGCACCCTCCACCCCGAAGCCATTAGCTCCTCCCTGTCACCTCTCCGGTGCTTAACCTAAACCTCTGCCACATCACCAACCACCTTCTTCTGCAAGACGCCCAAGCTCTCCCCAGTACTTCCTAAGTGTGTAGCTGAGCAAGAGTTACGAGCATGCTGACTGGCCACACGCATACTGAAACACACACCACACATTCCAAGACGCCAAGCTCTACCTGTCTTTCCCTTAGCAAGAATACACATTTTGATCTTATCTACAAAGTCACCATTTTGATGAGAACTATAAGAAATGAAACCGCTACCATGCTCCCAAGTTCATTTAAAGTTGTCCAAAGCATTAAAAGTTATGCAAGGGGAGGAAAGGGAACAATCCAAACAGCATAATAATCTAAGGCTTTGCAAACAAAGTGTCTGTGAGTACAAGAAAGTAGTCGAGTAGTGGACTACTGCAACTGAAATGGCCCTGCTTGCTGCACTCCTATGTTGGAGTTTGAGTCTTCTTGGGCCTCACTTAACACTTCGACACCTGTCCAAGGTGTCCAAGAGAAAGAAGCCTTCGGAAAGCAAGGCTAGTTACTGGAGAGCAGGTTCTGATGAGGTGATTTGACATCATCTTCCTTTTGGGCTTTCTAGCTGGGCAGCCAGTTATGCGCACAAGAAACTTGCCTAAAATTGCAGAAGAATTTCTATTCTTGGCTTTTTTATTCCTGCAACAGTTTTATTGCCCAGCTCTTACCTACCCAGCACTCTTACCTCCAAGCAGTTGACAAAAAGCAAGTAGAGTTCTTTTTTATCATTTTTCTCTAGGATCTTGTTGTGCTCTACCCGGGACAGGTAGTCTTGCACGTCATTTTTCACTTCATTGAAGCTACAGGAGAGAGAAACACCTCCTTACCACAGCTGCAATACTGACGGCTACTACTTATGTTCTAAATCATGATCAAACTACTAGTTATGTCCGTGTGACAGGTGGGGGTCACTCTGGATCCATCTGGAAGACGGAAAAGCAACTGTGCCATGTTTTGCAAGATGTCGTCTAGATTCTATCATCAACAATGCTAAATTAGCATTCGTAGGACATAAGCCATCTGATCTATTTTAGGCATCTGATTTAGGAGATGGTCACACTTGAGAAATGGCTTTCTGTGCGCTGACTGCAAAGGGAGGCTGGAAGAGCTAGTGTGAATGGAGAGGTCTGTCTAAGCATAGAAAAGATCATTCTTGATTAAATGTCTGTGGATGAGGAGTATTGCTTTGCTGATCTGGAGCATCTCAATCACTCAGCCACCCATGTTCGGCACAGGTTTAGGTTAAGAATAGCTAGGTAAACCTTGGCACAGATTGGTCAGACACTTCAACACAAGCCACATGCAAGCCCGCCAAATAGCATAACTAATACAAAGAAGCGGGATAAGTTTCATTTGTAATGATTAAAATTCAATGAATAGCATGGAAGTGAGGAGAACAACGGTTTGCTGAGGTCATGAAAACCAAAGCTGAACCATCCCCTAGTGTAACAGCCATCAGTTGTCTGCCTGTGCTCACCTGTACTTCAAGAGAAGCTTCAGCATTACTGAGCGGATGATGGGAGTTTCATCCACTTCATCGTTAAATGGGGACAGGAATTTTGTGTAGATAGCAGGGTGATCTGTGGAGACAAGAAAAAGACAAGTTGGGCAGTGAGAGAAAGTGGCAAGAGAATCAGCTCCATGAGGCTGAGCATCAGGATGAAGGGAGCTCACCTGAACCTTTCAGGAGGCTTCTGTGAACAAACAGCAGATTAAGGAGCTCTTGGATCACCTCTGGCTCAGGGGGTTCATTGTCCTTGAAGCACATGGTAGTGACCATGTCTATGAAGAAATTATTGCATCTCTGCCGGAACAGGGCATTTCTTGCTATGGCATCTCTAGGGGAAGAGTAAAAAGCATTAGGACAATGTTCAAATACTGAACCACTTAAATAATGGATGAAGCAAAGCAGACACGGGCAAAAGACACTGAGGTGAGATACTTTTCCAGCTTTCCAAAATGCTGGATTTGTGCAACACTTCAGTAGTATTGTCTGCAAAGGCTGTATCACATTGACAACTGCGATCACAAATGGCAGTGTGATGCCAGATACATTTACCGAGATTTTTTTGATAAGATATCACAAAGCGATCCAAGGCAACAAGCAGTTCCCTCGTCCGATTCAGCCACTGACAGTGCTTTAGCTTTAGCTTTAGCTAAAGTGCTTTAGCTTTCCTCCCTTCTTTTGAAACAATAAACAGAAAACGGACAGGACTCATTCTAGTTCCAGAAAGAGCAGAGCGGAGTTCCCTCCACCCATTCTGTTTGTGTTGACAACTTCCACGAAGTTGAATTCTGCAAATCAGAATTTCTTCACACAACTGGCCCCGCTGCAACGCTTCCACCTGAGACAGGCTGGAGTACCTGAGCTCCACAGAGACATTTAAATTAACATCCTCCAAAGCAACTCTGCAGTATGGACAATGCATCTGCGCTGGTACTAGCCATATTCTGATGCACTTCTGACAGACCACGTGGTAGCAAGGCAGGCAGACTGGATCCTTCGGCTCTCTTAAGCAGATCGGACATGACTTCAGATCGTATCTGTGATTCAGAAACAGTAACGAGCACAGTTGTTCATGTGGTCTTACCAAAACCCTTTAATAAGATGTTAATCTGCAACTAGACCAAGAGGAGATAGTGTAAAACCTGTCGGCTAACTGCTTAGCTTCAGGGTGCAGCATAAAAGGGAAGTTATTGCTCTCCATTTGGTTTTCATTGCATTGTATGCAGCACCACCTTACGCCCAAGAACCTGCTGGCAGCGTAGGCAATATTCCTACTGGACCCTGTGACTTGTCTCAATGTCACTACCTGTAGAGCCTGTTGCTGACTTCTTCTTTACATTGGCACAGTACTTTCATCACTGCAACAAAAGTTGGATGAGTCTTCATGTCTGAATCGTGCTGAAAACACTGCAGAGGAGAAGGACAAAGCTAAATGACTCAGCTCTAACACCAGAGACAAAAATTCACATTATCAGCAGAAGCAAACAGGGAAGAGGTGAAATCACATCTTTGCTTACCTTGGCAAGAAGCAAAGTATATTTTTTCACTAAATTCACAACTTCTGGCATCAGAGTGTCGATGCCAAACAACACGTGTTCTACAAACAGAGACATGGAGAAAACCCGGTTCCAGCAGACTCTGTGGGAAGGAAAACGTGATTTCAAGAAGTGCAATTGTGAGCCGAGAGCACGAATGTAAGCCCAACATCAGGTTCACTCTAATGATCTCGCTGCTTTTCATGCTCACCACTACAGCATTTGTGGACTTCTTGTGCATCTTCTTGCTTTGCCTTTTGGTTATCAGCCCTGGCGTTTTGTCAAGGACAAAACACACAACAGCACCTAACACAGCGAGCTTACGGCATAGGAGCCTGTCCTGTGGACAGCACTGCATCAGAACTAGGACCACCGCAAAGACCTTATCATACCTCTAACTTCTGTATCAAGTAATTAAAAAAAAATAATCACAGTTAACTACTCTTTCTTCACTTCAGTTAAAGTAAACAAGGTCTGCAAGAAACTGGGGTAGCTCTCTGGGCTTGTCTTCCCAGACACAAGACTCCATCGTAGATGTAGTGAAGTTCCCCATCTCTCTCAGTCTTTATGCACATGGGATGAAGAGGAGAGACATTGCTAGTTAACAGGAACCTAATGAAAGTTTTAAATAACCCCTGAGCCCCACTGGAATGTACTGGATGATACTGTCAGATTTAGAGGGAGAATCTACGTGAGATGAGGGGGGGAAAAAAACTGGTTCTTGATGCTTGGTATGTAATTGAGTCTAGTAGGAATGTGGAAAGGTTTGCAAAGTCTTCGTCTAAGAAAAGCATCAACGGAGCAGCTTTCAGCCTGTACTAATATTCTTATTAACAGCAAGGCAAAAGAATGAGATTGTGAGCAGATCTGTGGTACATACTTGAGTTCTTTTAGCAGCTGATGACACCGACTCCCACTGCTCTGCAAATCCTTCTCTTTACAAAGAAATTCAACAGGCATATGAAGGTTCTTCACTTTCTGCAGCCAGATCTCTGGATGGGCTGTTTCCACTTGATTCTCCAGCTCTTCAGCACATACAATTGCAGCTAACACATCCAAAACCTAGACACACACACAGGGTGTAAGTATAACACAACAGTTGCATTTCAGAGTTATTTATGAACCTTAGGCTCTCAATCTGGTTTGCTATAGCATGTGTTCTACTGAATAAAGTTCTACTTGATTATCTTAAGCTCTGGAATTCTCATGCTCATGGCTTGGATCACTAGCACATCCTATTAACTAATGCACAAGCAGGGCAAACTATCTTAAATCAAATGATAACATAGCAGATTATTCCTAATACTGAGGACCCTGACTGAGCTTGTGCTTCCCACTTTACTACTGCTGAAACCAAGAGGGGACTGAACACTAGCTAATTCAGCAAAGATAGAGCTCTCTGCTAGGGCTGAGGATCACAAAATGCCTGGTAGTGACTCTACCATCTCTGAATGCGGTATTCCATGTCCTTCCTGGTTAATAAGGTAGTCAGCTACATGGGGGTGTACAGCCAGAATCCTAGAAAAGTTCTGCAGGCGGCTCTTGAACTGGTTGTATCCAAGGTGGACCCAAGGCAAGGATGGCACCGTCTCCTCTCTTCTGGGAGATGTTGCCTTCCATTCCTCTATGCAGGATAAGAACGCAGTTCGCAGACACTGAAAGTTTAGAAAAAAGTTAAAATAAAAATTAAAAAAGAACTTTTATAATTCATTTTGTACTGGAAATCCTGGCAAAAATCTCTGAAAGGATCAGTGCTTTACAAAGATGGCCTTAAATGATGTGTCAATTGTTATAGGTGGTCCTATGGAAGTCAGCTTCCAATGCATCTGCTTTGTGGCTACCTTGCTATTTGCCTCAGAAGGGGATTTTGTCTGAAAGGCAAGATTGACACAGAAGGGCGTGTTCACAGGCATCATGCTCTTCTCTCCATCCAAAGGATTTCCAGCTCTTGTTCCAGACACTGACCTGCAGTTCGTCTAGGGAGGACACACCAATGGTCAAGACAATAAAGTCTGTGACATAGCACTGGAAGAGCATCTGCCTTTCTTCCTCAGTCAGAGCAGAGAGAAATTTTCCCAGTGCAGTTTTCTGGAAGATCTCCACAAACTTCTCAGCTTGGTCTGGAAAATGAGAATGCAGAGGAAAGCTGAATATTAGGAGGAGGCTGGGTTTGACATAGCTTCTATCCTAAAGAGACTGACACCTAATTAATCACGGATGCATACAGCACTCCCCTCATTCAGAGCACTAACAAGGGATTTGAGGCCAGGCCTTCTCAGCCCTGTGCTGTATTTATGGAATCTCACCTTGTCATTAACTCTTGGCATTTCCACAGCATTTTGAATACAAGGGCACAGAATAAGTGAGAAAGACCAACAGTGAGAAGCACAAAGAAAAAGCCAGTTGCACAAAGCTCTGCTGGCTCATATGAGCACAGAGGGACTGAAGGTGACTCCAGGGTCACAGGAACCTATAGGCACAGTAGCGACAAACCAGAGTTTACAGGACAGGTGGATGGAGATGCTCTGTGTCACAAGCTCAAGCCAGGCCCTCACCTTCAGTGTTTTGGATGTACTGAGCTTCCAACCACATCTCATCCAAGTACTCCTTTATCCTCCAGCTGAAGGGCATCTCATTCCCAGCGTCAGCAGACACCATCATGTTGTTCTGCACCAGAATTATCTCTGGCTGAGAGCTAGGAGATTAAAAGGTCATTAATGCACTGGGCTTTTACCTGGGAAACGCAGAAAACAGAGGCAGGAAGCTGCAGAAAGCAAGAAATTAGCCCTAGAAGGGGATAAGGGAAAGGGAAAGAAGTGAAGGACTCATTAATACAGCTCATCCTGCCAACGGTGTAGCATTAGGACTTACTCGGTAAGCATTCCCTGGCAGAAGGGCTGTAATGGCAGGATACATGGGCTTCAAGGGCTGGGTAAGAAGTGTGAGCATGCCAAGAGCTAGAGAGCAAAGCCCAGGAGTACTGGGGATAAGGTAGAAAAAACAGACTTCTGAAGTCCCCGAGAACTGCCCTGCTGCCTTCGGCACAGCACAGGGGAGCAACCAACAGTGTTAATCTCCCAAGTGGATTTAAAGCCAGTGCTGGACTGGGCTCAGTGCTGGCAGCCAAGCCCTCCTGCTGCTCTCTCCAGTGGCTCACCTGTTCTTACCCACACCGTAAGGGACAGTCAGAAGTTTTGTATCACTGAAGATGAACATCCACAGGTTTGTCACCCACTCAGCTGCCGGCCTGACCAACAGCTCCAGATTGCCATTTCTGTCTATGATGGCAATCAGGAGAGCCAGGAATGGAGTGATCACGTTCTGGACTCGCTTCCACAAGGTGTGCCTTCGGGGGCAGAAAGAGACCAAGAAACCCAGAGGGAAGGTGAGCAATGGTATCAGCAAATCAGGAGGTGGTTGTCCTGAAAAAATGCTGACATTTGCATGTGAGAATGTCCTAATCCTGCTTTTCAGGAGAAAAAACACTACCAATAAAACACCCTACACTTCTCTCACTCGTGGCTCGCCTGTAATCCCACTGTTCCACTCAAAGCACTTGTGCATTCATGCATTCCTGCCCCAGAAGAGCCCATTCAGCTGTAAGTCGCCCTCCCTCAAGAGCCAGGAGAGGACAAAACTGCCTTCGGAGAGTTTCCAGCACAGACTGGGGACTAACACTGCAAATATTCAGATTACACAAAACTGCTGTCTCTGCTGCACAGTTGCCATTTGTAGACTTTTCTTGGAAGCCTGCAGGTTACAAGATATTGCTGCTGTCCTCACCTGAAGGTGCCTGCCTCCTGGAGAGCACTGAGGTTGGAAGCCTCCCGAAG
Organism: Vanellus vanellus; assembly: GCF_965231255.1. Classification (NCBI taxonomy): domain Eukaryota; kingdom Metazoa; phylum Chordata; class Aves; order Charadriiformes; family Charadriidae; genus Vanellus; species Vanellus vanellus. The sequence goes on from NC_138922.1 coordinate 14,527,326, forward strand.
CACCCAGTTTTTTGGGTGAAGGGAATTTTCTTCTTGTTTCTTCAAAAGGTTGGACAGACGAGCCTTTGTTATCTTCAGGAAAGAGGCTAGAAAACAACAGGGGACTTGCATTTTCTCTTCCATTGGCATAGGATCCAAATCCAAATATCACACCAAGCACAGCATTTTACAATTGTTTCAATAATCAGACAACTGGGGAAAAACCAGCCACCAGAACTAGCACAGCCAGAGAAAAAGTCACGACCTGAACTCAGGAAAAGCCCTAAAGCATCAAAGGAGTGACAGACCGGAGTACAGACACACACTCTTGGGACATTGCCTGGGATATCCACCTTGTCTACGCTACAGCACAGACCACTGACCTTTGGGTCCCCAGTGTTTCAGTGCTCCCCTGGATGCTCAGCAACACTACCTCCTGCAGCCAGGGAGCACGTACCTTTCAAGTCATCCTCTTTGGACAGAAGGCCAAGGAGAATCTTAATTCGCTTTCTGCTTCGACTAAGATCTTCATTTTGGTCCCGTAGCATCCCCACAGCACTTTGTACACAGGTCCTCAGGAGTACAGTGGTGTCCAGGATTTCACTCTTCCCAGGAACAGCATGAAAACAGAGTTCATTACTCTTCAGTTTTACACCCTTGCCCCCAACACATCCCTCTTAAAACAATTATAGTGCTCTTAGAAAGGGCCAGTGCCCCTTCCATCCCATCTCCCAATTTTCCTCTTATCTCAGGCTGCATGCAAATCCAAGTTCTTCTTTTGCTATCAAGTACACGATGCAACTTCTGTGGCCCTTTCAAATTGGCATGCAACACAGCATTTGTATTACTGTAAGATTCATATGGGGGAAAATTCAGCAGTTCAGGGAAAAAAGTGGAAATTATAAACATGACCAGGGAAAATATGCCCTCTCTGGGAGGTGCTTAGGCACTAGAGGGGCAAAAGCCACATGTAGTCACCCTCATACTGGGCATCCTCCAGACGATGCTGTCAGGGGAATGGGTGCCAGTCTTAACATAGCTGCAACGCAGCAAAGTCCACAGCCAGCTCCAAGATGGCTTCAAAGGCACACCTCAATCAGAAAGCACAAACAGCTGGAGTGACAGGCACAGAATCACAGTTCTCAGCTTCAGGGTGCAGAAAGACAACAGAAGCTTTTAAAGCTGATTTTTAAAAATTAAGAGTATGAAATAACTAAGGAATTAGAGGGTCCTTAGAATGGTTTACTTCTTTAATGATGCTGATTTAGATTGGGCTGCAGGGGGAGGAATTTGTGTCTCATCATTAACATTCATGACGCAAATAATATTGCTGATGGATTTCAAGTGAATGGGGATACAAAAGGTGCATGGCACCTATGCATGACAAGGAGCAGAGAGCCATACTGAGAGCTGAGAAGCAAACAAATGTATTCTGAACTGACCTCATAGTGCTCTGCTTCTGACACCTCCACCTCGTTTTCCTCCTGTTCTTCTCCATTCACAGGCAGAGCTACAACTAAGGTGTAGAATTTTTATTAGAAAGATGCAGTACACTTCTGCATCAGTCAGATAAGAGTTTTTTTAGCAACTGCATCCCAGAGTAGCAGAACATCTGTCAGAGATCCATTAGCACCTGCACGAGTAGCTGAGATCCACCTCTCAACACAGCTACAGCTGCTAAGGCTGTCAAGCTTCATGCAGCAAGAACTGGAAGAAATACGACACTCAGAGCTAATGCACTAAGCTCTAACAGAATCCTGTAGGGCAGTATGGTGAAAGGAAAAAGTGTAAGAACAAAACTGAGGGGAAAGAAAAAGTCTTTTGTAACCTTCCTACAGATATGAGTGATATTCCTACACGCAAGTGATATTCTCTGGAGTGATTCCTTGTCAGTGTTCTCTGCTGCGCAGCATCTGCTGCCTCCCATGCTGAGACAGAGTACTCAGGGTGTTGAGCTGTGCAAATACCACATTTTTGTCAAGAGAAAAAGGGAAAACTACCAAATTAACTTACTTGATGACCCAAAGTTGCAGTAACGAACTAAATACAAATACAAGTTGGTAGCCATGTGGTGACCCCCACAAAAAACTGATGCTGAGCAGGGAAAATCATTAGATATGTTGTAGCAGGCAAAAGTTCCACTAGCACCAAGTCTGGGGCTGCATCTCCCCTTTTCCCCACCGGCATATCAACACCGCTGGCTGGCACAGCCAGCATGCAGCTCACCTTTGGTTTTACCCGAATCCTCACAGAACATCTGGCTGATGGTGAGGTTCTGCAAGGCAGTCATATCGGAGATCATGTCCTTGGATCTGTGGAGATCGTCTATATGCACTGACTGCCACAGTCCTAAAGGCAGCGGACAACAACAACAAAAAATAAATAAATCATTTCATGCCTGCAGCATGCTCTTCTAGAAGAGCTTCCCAAGAATTATCTCCCAGTACCTGTGGGCTAGCAGTTCACATTCAGAGTTCACTTACTCTCACTTCTTGATGTAGAAAGGGAAAGCAGCAATTCATTTTGAACATACCAACGCACACTACCCTGACTGACAGGGCATGCACGCTACCCAGGCTTTGAGGCTCTTAGAACCCACCACACACAGCAGGAACCTTGCCACTGAAAGCAGAACACATCAGCACGGAGGACAATATGCCAATGCAGTTAGCATTGTGTTTGTTCGCTGCTCTCCAGCTGACTAGAAAGAGGACTCATCCATCAGAGGGCAAGGCAAGGTGCTCTCACAGAGGAGAGTGGGACTCCAGGGTAGTGACTCCCAGGGGCAGTCCCCGTGGGTAAGGGGAGCAGCTCTGACAACCCACAGGACGCACTGATTCCAGATTTGAAGCATTAAAAAGGAAGGTGAACAAGAGAAACGTTGCTCTGGTATGTTTGCTGGTTGAAGAGTGAGGCGCAACAGATGGCCAGACCCACCTCCGTGGAATCCCACGTAGGATGTTCCTCCTTCCACCCGGGAAAGCTTCATAATAAAGTAAACAAAGACAGAGACTTCTCCCAGGTCCACCTTGTTGATTTCATTAACAACAGTGTATCTACAACAATAGAGGAAATGCTGTTGACAGATCAAAGACAGACAAAATTTCATGGCCACAATTCTTTCCCCCGTACAGACATAAGCGACTCACTCAGCCCTTCCTCCCATCTGGCTCTGCTGAGCCGCCACCTCGAGCTATGCCTCGAATGATGCCCCTGAAACTCAGCTCTTCAGGACTTCTGCAGCCCATGGCAAGAACTCATATTTCAAAGGGGATTGTCTGGTAATTTGACCCATCCTAGTTTGTTTTGATTTGGGTTATGAATTATTATTTGAAATAAAATTAGTGCTTCTAGATTCATTCTACTACAGAATAAACAAAGGATTACACATTCCTGATTCCGAAATCCCCAAAACAGCACTAATAATCAAACGGTGGTGAGGAGTCCCCAAGCAGAAGAGCTAGCTGGGAACCACTTCACACTTGACTTACTTGGCTGAGGCAATGAGCTGGGCATTTTGAGAGCCATCTTCAAAGTCTGTCTGAATAATAAGGACTTTATTTCCTGATGTGGCATCAAGGAAATCTCTGAAGAGTGAAAGGGGATTTTAAAGAAGTCACAAAGGGTAAAAAAAAAAACATTAAAGACTGTAGTAGTAATCACTCCACATCAGCTTTGTCGGCTGCAGGCAGGAGATTAAAGCACCGATCCTATAGAGATGGTGTAACTTCAAAACCCCCCTCAGTATAATGGAGCCAATGCAGTTTGCACCGAGGCAGTCCACTGCTCAGCACAGCACGGGCTCTTGCCTCCCTTTGCCACATGTGCTACTCCAAACGTTCTGCCCACGCATCTTCCCCCCAGGTGATGTCCTATTCAGAGCGGAATAATGCAAACCCAGACTCACCGGATGCCCTTCAGGAATGAGTACTCTGTGTCAAATTGCTGCAGGAACAGGATTTGAGGCCTTTGCGCTTTACCCTGTACTTCTCTCTCCAGACACGCAGCGTCAGCACTGGTAAGAAGCCTCGAGAAGGTGGTGACCTGGGAGTGCAAGATGTAGGTTTGTTCTTTGCTCAGGAATGCAGCAGGAAGGCAGCACTTACTCATCTGTGCTCCCGGATGCTGCTAACTTGCTGTGGAGCTGGACTGCACCCCAAAAAACACATTTATTTGCCTTGCTAGTAGGCAAAGGGTCAACATGGGCTGTTCCACCAACCCAGGGCCACTGCTGGGTAGCTCGACAATGACTCTTGGTGCTGCCAGAGACGAGGCAGTGAGGCAGCCGAGAAGGGGCAGCCAAGGCTTTGAGAAACTTCTCGTGAACCCCTGCAGCGTGCCCTCCCTGCAGCGCTCGCAGGGAGCAGCAACTCCAGCCCCCAGAGAAAGCACGTTGTTTCCATGGGAGGCAGGAGAGAGAAATTCTCCAGCCAATCGCAGCTGAAGTTCTTTAGCTTTGGTACTAGGCAAAAGTAAACCCATTAAAGGCCCACAAGATCTCTGGCTGTTTGTGGCTTAGCTGGGTTAAAAGCTTTTGTGTCTTTAAGACCAGAGGCAGAAACAAAGAAATGAGAGTTCAAAGGCTCCTGACAACTTTTTTCTGGTTTGCTGGCTATGTTCATGGAGACAGAACTCCTTTCAAAGTAAAGAGATGCCCAAACTCACTTAAAACCCCCACTTGCCAGGGAGCATCACACACTGCTTCGTGCATAGTGGAGGTATGAGATTCTTCAGGATGCAGTAACACACCTGCCGAAACACGCACCTCTGCACACCTGGGCGCTGAGCGGCAAGGCTGTTACCACGCTCCCTCGGGTGCAGCCGTAGCGCGGCCCTGGCAGTATAAACCTCAGTGCAAGCTGGGAGGGTTTGGAGAGGACGCTGGAGGACACCTACCTCTGTAAAGACCGTTTGGTACCCAGACCCAGCGTGGACGTGAGCTCGGAGGAAGTCTGCAAAAGACGTGTGTTGCTGCTGCTTGAAGTATATATTGGCCAGAGAATCTGCCATAAACAAACCCACTGAGTTGCAGAGGCGGATCACAGAGTCCGGGGTGGCACAGTTCAGCAGTGCCAGCTGGGCTTCTTTCTTCACGCAGGACAGGAGTTCGCTAGGAGGACACACTGGTTTCAGCCTTTCCGTTGTCTGCAGGACCACGGAGGCACAGGTATTGGAGTGGTAGCCCACAAACACATCAGAAGGGCTGTATTTCTGCTTGCTTATGAGGTGATCTTCTGTATTGGTTGCGGTGAACTCACGCACCCACTTCTTCAGCTCTTTCACAATTTCTCTTTGCCCCTTGTCCAGGACAGTACTGATATCCAGGTAGTGCTTCTCCAGCCGGTTGATCAACGGGATGGGGAAGTGCTTATATACCACATCTTTCTCCTCAATGACTATCAAACGGAACTTTGGGTGCACTCGGCACTTCACCCGGTGGGTGCCCAGTCCCAAATCAACATACTTCTGGCCAGCAAGGTACACGTAGTATTGATTGAGGGCATCATAGAGGCTTTCATATAGGTTTTGCAAGTTGAGGAGCACAACGATTTGACCAGTTTCCATGCAGACCTTCACACGGTTGATGTTCCTGCATATCTGGGTGTACTCTTGGTCCTTAGGAAAACTGGAGCCAAAGATAATTTCTGGCTGTTGCCGGGCAGTAAAAAAAGCTTGCTGGAGGATCTGCAGTGCTGCATAATTCTCAGTCAACACAAGCAGGTACCTGCAATCACCGTCCTGAACACTGCTGTAAATGTTTTGTCGTACCAGCTCAATTCTACTGATATCGCGAGCACGTATTTCTCCTTTTTCTGGTAACTGTGAGGTGAATATTTCCAAGGCATTGACATCATCTTTGCCCCCAAAGTTACGAAGAACAACTTCAGCTATATCTTGAGGTGTCGGCTCGCTTTTGGAGCTCTTAGCTAAGGCAAAAAACATCTTTATGAGGCTGTAGTAGTCACGTAGACCAAAGAACTCCCTGTCTTGGGCCTTGCAAATATTTTCATATGCATCCGCAAAGTGACAAAAATACTGTTCAACCTTCTGCAAAGCCCCTCGTGCTGAGGAACAAATCCCTTTCGCACTTTCTATGAGCTCTTCTTTGCTGGGGTCACCCCGTGAGACAAAGATGCCTCGATTCATTTTAGCAGGGTCCAAAGCCCAGTTGGAAATCCCGATGAAGCCAACCTTTTTGTGAGGAAGAGGGACATCATCTATGCAGCCATCTTCCAAAAGTGGATGCAAAGTCTTCAAGGGCATTTTGGGAGAGTCTTCTGCGAGCCCAATCTCATCCAAAACCACCACTGAGACGTACTCCTCTAAGTTCTTCCCTTCCTGGAATCGAGCACAGTGCTTGAAAGTGCCTATGATTCCTTCTGGAGTGGAGAGAGGGCTGCACTGAAAAGACACTAGGTGGATCTGCTTCAGGTCCTTGAACAAATCTGAATGAGCTGCTTGGCCCTGCATGGCATCAGCCACAATGGTTTTCGCAAGGGATTTGGAGCTCCCAGGCTTCCCAACAAGAAAAAGAGGGATTTTCAACTCAATGCAGATGACCATCATAAAGACATTTTCCTTCAAGGCCAAGTTTCTTGCTATGGTATCTCGGAGGTGCACACCATTCAGAAATAAGTCCTGCATCAGGGAGATTTCTTCCAAAATTTTTTTCTGGCTATCGTAAGGTTTTGGAAGGACCTTGCTGATAGCACTCCTATATGCCTCCTTTTTTTCCAAAGACGCATGATAGCAGACCCCAACTGCTAGCACCAAGGACCAGATAATGTTGTTTCTCTCAACGGTGCTCTTTGGAGCTCTCTTCTCAGCGAAGTACTTCTCCAGTTCTGTCAGCAGTAGTTTACTGTGCTTGTGAAACCACTTGAAAACTTCCATGCAGCGTTCCACATCCCGCAGGCTGACAAAGCTGCATTCATCATCTCTCTGCCTCATGTATTGCTGGGAAGTGAAAAGCACTTCTGTAATTACCTCTGCTTCAAACGGCATCATTGGGACATGCTCAGTAACTCTTTGCACAATCTGTTGTATATACATTTTTTCAGTTAAGTTGTTCAGCTGCCCAAAATCCCACACTAATGGGATCATGCTGGGTGGGAGTGCATGGACCCGGTACACAAGCTGTCTCAGTGGAATAGACCCAAGCTTATCCTTCGTCTCATCTGCTTTGACACGGTAGCCCAATCCAGCTAATTCCAGGCGTTGAATCATCTTTGGTGTGTGCTTACGATAAGGGTTGCAGGCTGCTATGATCTGCAAGCCAGAGCAAGAGACCAAAGGCTTCCCCTGTACTGTGTGGTCGCACAGAACTTCCTTGATGCTGCTTACAGCCTCTGTTGTGTTGGCTTCATCGAAAAAGAGGACTGTGTCCAATCCGTGCTGCTCCTTATTGGTTTTAGCAAGGGCTTCTGCTTCTTTGATCCTGGCGTAAATCATCTCTGCAGTAGTACCTCCATGAACTTTTACAAGCTTCATGTTCTCTACCTCTACATAGCTTCTGCGTAACTTGCACAGAAAATTTATAAGTCTTGTTTTCCCGCAGCCTGTTTCTCCCATGATGACAACTGGGATGTTACATCTGAATCGCATCTCAATAGCCAAGATTTTTAGCACGTTGTCTGTTGTGAGCTCGTATGTCTCGTCAGGGTCTATTACCCAGGGGATTCCCAAAACCATGCAAAGCTTCTCCAGCTTCTCATGACGAGGCAACTGATCAAATTGAATATTGAAGGGAACTCTTTGGAGTAACAAGCCATTGTACAACTGTGAAGTCATGACATTTCTCTTGATAATGCTGTCATTCAAAGGATTAATGGCATCAACACCACCGCTGCCATTAGGCTTAAAGTGGAAACCAATGAATGTCATGGACACACGATCTTCATTGAAAAACAAATAAGGATGAGGCTCAGACTCCCACTTTTTCCTAATGCGGAAAGGAAGAAGATCTTCTTCTGCAATGTTCTCCAGGTTGGAAGACTGCCTTCCTGAACTTTGATCAGAAATGTTTAGGGAGGGTGTTGCAAAATCCCTGGCCATTAAAATCATGAAGGTCACGACAAAGTTTTTGAAACCTTTCAAAGTGTCCTGGACAAAGTCAGGGTTGCAAAAGACAGAAGCTTCACAGTCTCTCAACTGAACATTGAGAAACCATGTGAAGTTTCGGAGTTCTGACCAGGAGGGATCTGTGATTCCGCAGTGCAGGAGGAACTGCTGCAGGCATTCTGCTGGGCTTCCTTCCACAGAGTGCGCTTCGTAACAGAACGTGTCCAGATTGTACCCCTGATCATGTCTTTTCAGATACTGGAAAGGTCTCTGGAAAGCCTCACTGCAAAATTCCTCCTCATCCATTCCTGGATCTGAAACATCCCCAGACTGGTTCCCAAGCGTCTCCATTTCTAGTACTTCCTTGGGAGACTTGCATGTTACTTTAGGGAACACATCAAAGAAATTATATTTCTGGCTCGCTGACATCTGGAGTAGAGGAAAACAAAATAATGTCATCACAAAGCTGTAGCTCTAATCTTCTTCAGCTTGTTTAATCCGTTCTTAATGGTATTCTTGTCTAAAATCACAGACCTAACTGAACAACAGCGGTTAGGCTATACAACCATGACACTTTTCCCACTGTGTTACTTCTTCTGCTCAAAGTGCATCACATCTGTTAATCCTATTTCGTCCTACAGTCTCCTTCCTGTAACATTAGTGCCGTGTTACCTTCAGCCCCTTCTCAGTGCTACCTCAAAGAAAAAGAAAACTAAATGCAAGAAACTGTTATTTACCCCTGTCATTTCTACACTCTGTTCTTATAGCTGCATATAAATATTCTAGTACTTTCAAACATGCAAAGTAACATGAGGAAGGTTAGATTTTCCATTTTTATGTCTCCTATAAATGTTACAATGGGCCAGTGAGGCTTGGACTAACAGGCCTTCAGAAATTACCAACCCAAGAAAACCACAACAGTGTAATTTACTGTATGGTTTTAATATCACTCTGTACAACACCAGGGACACCACTTTGTGATGGACACGTGCAGCACAACCCAATACAAACAGGGAATTACTATGCTATGTTTACAGTTATAGTCTCTACAACTCACGTGCAGCTATATACACACATATGTGCAAATGGACTGAGAAATTAAAGGAAATCAAGTATTGCTGTGTACATACATGTCTTGCTGCTTTGTTTGGCACTGGTGATACCTCAAGGATTTCGATGATATACAAATGGCACTTTTGTCGTAGCCACATATTTCCATTATTATCTGTCAGATACTGCAAAACCAACAGCTTGAATAGAAATTCTGGAATTCCACTTCGTACCTATCATGAGAAAAGACACAAATGCATTTCCTCTTTATTTACTCATCATAACTTCACAGGATTATAGAACAGTTAAGGGTGGAAAGGATCTCTGGAGACATCTTGTCCAACCCCCTGCTCAAAGCAGGCTCAGCTACGGCAGGTTGCCCAAGACCACATCCAGACAGGTTTTTAATCTCTCCAGGGTTGGAGACTCTACAGCTTCTCTGGGCAGCCTGTTCCAGAGCTCAACACCTTCATGGTAAAGAGTTCTTTATGTTATTTACATACACAATAATTAGAAAACACATCCTAGTGAAATGGCTTACTAAGAAACAAAAGCTTTAAAGAAACAACTTCTGCAAAGATCCACACAGAACTTCTAGCGTAAGGCAGCTGTGGGAGGGATGTACTTACTGAAGAGGTGATATCAAAATGGAATATCATGGGCTTTGTCTGGTGTTTTCTCTTCAGAAAAGGCAGAAGAGACTTTAGTACTTTATCTTCATCCACTTCTGGTTCAATTAGTCTGATGGTTTTCAGAAGTTTTGTATAGTCAGGCTGCTCTTCTTGCAGTCTCTCGTGTAGCCTCTTCACATACAGAGATTTCCCTGTTATCATAAAAAACATCAAAAGAACTAAAGCCATAAATATTGAATAAATCATATTAATGTCATAATAGAAAGAAGGAAGTCAAATGGTTAAGTACCCTGTCCTCTGAAATCCCTGAACCTTCCTAAAAGGCATTCCAGAAGAAAGCCTAAATCTGGTTAGAGCAGCTGCAGCCTGGAGTCAAAGCCATTGTTGGCTACTGAAGGCTGTCACTATCCACATGGCTTGCTTTGCTTAGACCACCCGAGAAAGGCTTTACTTTTTATTAGGACTTGAATCTACTCTATCATGTGGTTGTTTCTGAAGTCAAACACTGGGGGGCAGGGGGGGAAATGGTTGTTGTCAAGATAAAAGCACTCTCAAGTTTCCTATCCTGTAGAAACTAATTTTGCCAGTGTTTGGGCAAAGCCAGTGACTCGGGTTTGTTGTTTGCAGTTGGCTGTAGCCTGCATCTGCTGCTCCCCAGATTAACATGGGGAATGGACAGACTGTCCACTGGCTACACCCCATCACACCCTTTACGCTGGATGTAGCGCAGGAGCTGGCTGCGGTAGGTTCATTCCACAAATAGTTCCCGGTTACGGGTCTCTGGGTAAAGCTCTCTCTTCTGACCTTTTGGAAGCTCCACACTCACCCTCGGCAGTATGAAAGGTTTGTAACACAACAAAAAGAGTGGGTTTATATAGCTTTCCAGACTGAAACTAAGGCACCAGCCTTTCACAGGTAACAGCCAAGAGCTGCCCTGCATTTCTGAAGTTTGACAAAGGATGTAATTTGTTACCAAAACTGTTTTGTATTTTCTCACCAGTCCCTGGAAAATAACGCAGCACGCTTTCCCTTTTGAGACCAACGTTTTTCATTGGGGTGGTACTCTATCAAAGCCCAAGAACGGCTGCTGTAAGGAAGAAGCGAGGGCTGATATTGCTCCTGTAGGCATGCACGAGAAGTACTTCAAAGGAATTATAGAAGACTCAAAGTTTACACAAGAAACACACACAGCTGGACAGCCAAAGCTCCTTCTGGACTACCAATCTCCAACAGGGGACAACAGCTAAGGAACAGGGTGAGAACACAGCTGCCACACAGCGACTCTTTCCCAGTATTTTTTCAGTGATTTGCAGCTCAGGAACTCCAGTGTCAGAGATAGCATCTTTGTGCTTAATAGCACTTGATGGATGTTTCTCTCATGACTATATCTAATCATTTTTTAAGGCTGTGTAAAGCCATGGGTTCCACAGTTTAACTAAACACTGTTTGAAGAACCACCTCCTCCTGTTTGCTTTTCAGCCTGCCAAGTAGTTTTACTTAATGCCCTCCAGCTTTCTGCATTAGGAGACAGGCAACGATCGTTTCCTATGCAAGAAAACCAGGCAGGCTTTACAACCCTCGTCCCATCTCACATGTATTTTCCTGCAGGGATATTTTAACCTCAGGAGGTCATATTCATCTTATCCAGAATTAGCTATCTAGTTTATGTTAATGATGTAAGTCAGCAGAAAGAGACAGATGTCCGAATAGCAAGATGAACCATCTTTAGAGATGCTTATCTCAGGACAAGATGAGCTGTCCTTACAGCTTTCATCTCACTCCACTGACTATAGTCTGAATCATTCTTTTTGACTAGATATTTATGACTTGGGCAGAAAACCTGGCAAGGTGAACCCCACTCCAGTTTTTAAAACTCAGCAGACCCCGCTTTGCATGTGACATCTTACCCACGCCAGCTCTTTTGGAGGACACAATCCCAACACACATATTGTCCTTGAACACAGAAGCAGCTGAGCTTGAAGGCTGAGCGACCCTGTAGTGGTGCTGAAGGTATCGCTGGATTTCAGCTAGCGGCCTCTGAGGTATCATGTGCACTTTGTACTGGCTGAAGACAGAAGGGATGTAGCTGTGCTCCCTCTCGCAGTTGCAGAGAATGATGAGGCGATAGGTGCTGTTGCAGCGCTGCAGGTGTTGGAATAGTTCCTCTGCTCTGCAGCTGACATCGTAACTCAGCTCATCTGCGTACAGCATGGTGTAAATTTTCTCTCCTCCACTGCAGGGAATGAGGCACCTCCTGAGGAAGAGCCCCACTTGCTCAGCAGTGGTCTGAGGAGCGCACAGGAGAACTTCGTCAAAAGTGGGAAGGGGCTGGTTGGGGCTGTTCATGTAAATAGCCAGAGCAGATGTGAGCACCTCAGACCGAGGGCATGTGATGAGGTTGGGCTGACCAACACACAGAAGATCCTGTGGAAAGTCTCGTGTGACGTGATCTCTCTCCCAGCTGGCCAGATTCTTCAGCCACTCACCAAGCGTATCAATATCCAGGCAGTTTGGAAGGAAGGAGCCCATGTTGCTCATGTAGCACTCCCAGATGCATTTCAGCCGTGCAGTCAGCTCCTTCTCCCCATCCAGCATCACTTGGAAGTCAGAAATAGGCTTCCTTGAGCTGGAAGGCACCTCACTCCTGGAGGCTCTAAGGACATCCTGCTTGGTGCAGTTGTGTTTCAGGAATGAAAGCATCATCAGGGCTTCCTGGCTGGGCATCCCCTGCCCCAGTTCTGTGCACAGATAGACCAGCTGCTCCGCAGTGTAGTAGTTCAGGTAGAAATGCTGGAATCGTTTTTCATACATGAAGCTTTTCCAATTCTCCAGGAAACTCTCCATGGTCTTGCAGAGGCCTGGGAGCACAGCTGCCATAGCTCCTTGCCCTTCCAGCACTGGGATCGGTTCCAAAGAGAAGTCTATAAGAACGCATGATTCTCTTTCGGGTGAACAATACACACGGGCAAGCCAGGAGCGGAAGAGCATGTTCCCAGCTGAATACAGGTCTATAAAGGCCTGTGCAAGTCTTTGGACATTGGAAAAGATCTGTGTAAGGATAGAGGAGAGAGAAAAAAACTAAGCTGATTTACCAAGACAAGTCCCAGTCACTAAACCACAGGAAAAACTGTCAGTGAAAAGCAAGGCTTTAGTCCCAAGCCAGGTGTGTCAGGCCTTGTACAGTAACTGCGGCTTTTTAACAGCACTGTTCCCAGGAAGCCAGTAAGGAATCCCCAGCTTGCTGCGAAAGCCCAGCAACCCTCCCGGCAAGAAGCACCCCCGGTGCAACCAGAGGACAAGGGTACCAGTGCACTCCCCAGTCTCCAGCTTAGTTTCACCTTAACAGGGAACGCAAGAAGCAGGAACATCTATCTGCCTGTTACTATTCACCCCAGCAACTCAGCTGTAGACCACAGTCTTAAAAGCTTATATTCAAGGCAAAATCCAACCCCAGCCTCAACATCAGTAACCCACTGGGTTTGAAGCCTGACCTCAGAGAACTTCTCCACCTCCAAGCCTTGCTCTCCCTTCGCCGACATGAGCATCAGTTTGTTCTGCAGTTCACGGAGCTCTGCCAGAGAGTATTTCCATGATGCCTCGTTATCCCCAGAGCTCCCTGGGAGGGTGAAGCGCAGGACATTGTCCAAAGAAACCTGCCAGAGAATAAGTCATTAGCAGTGATGTGCACTGAGGTTCTACTCCTGAGGTAGTGCTATATGCCCTGCAAGGGGAGCGCTTAGAAGGCAGCAGCCCCAAAAAGGAACTGTGCAGAGTGGGAGAAAAGCTTCAGCACATTTCTGACAGTCCCCAACACGCCAGCAGTGTTGTATGCAGGAGGGGAGGGAAAACCAGGCAGCCTCACCTTTTGGCCATCAGCTGGTGCTCTGAGAACATATATTCCTCTGCTGTTGATGGCAGCTGCCAGCGACAGTGACGACAGCTCCACAGACCCGTGGCTCTCTTTCACTGTTTTCAACCACTCTAAGTGCTGAGCTGAAGCACGCTGTGGGAAGAGAAGACATGGCACTGCCCTAATCACTCTGACTTGGCACTTCCTTCCAGAGTTACATCTGTGTTCAGGACAAACAGCTTGGGCTGGCATAAGAGTTTCAAGGACAGGGAAGGAAGAAAGGAATGACTACTGGCCACAGCCTGATCTTTCTGCACAGCTGTCCTTTACCAACACCATGAGAGGCTGAACAAACAGAACCCACAGTGCTCCAATGCCTCTTGCTATAGAAACGTGCCCTGCTGCAAAGAATACGACAGAGTTCCCAGCCATCTGCCTGCCTTCTTTTGCATCATCATTCCAACTCCTACAAGAGCAAAGCTACACCATGTCACACTTGAAAGCCTCAGCAGTGCTCTGGAGAAATCCGTGCTATGTCAGTTACTGTTGCTGCAGTGAATTTTTGTGCCACAGAAACACAAAATATTTTTCTTCCAATAACAAGAGCTGCTGTGACATCCTCACGCAAGTGCAATTTGTCCTGTGCAGTCAATCCCCCAGAAACTCTTGGAAGGCAGAAACGCAAAAGGATACAGAGAGGACTTGCTCCAGCAGAACTCACCAGTTTCTTGGGAAGATTCTCATCGCTGTCCAGGGCTCTCCACAGCTTCGTCAAGCAGCGCATGAAGTCCTCAAACCCTGATTCTTGCCTAAGCTCATAGAGCAGGGAAGAGTAGCCATGCACAGTGTCATGGAAACACGCCACACGGTCCACATCCATGTCATTTTCCCCAGCAGAGATGGAGGCCAAGTCTACAAATACCTTCAGCTCATTTATATCTTAAGCGAGATAAACACATGAATGAACAACAAATGAGGCAACTTTAATGCAATTCCACATCACCAACTTTTACAGAAAATGCAGAAAAAATGTCTTTGTGCAACTTCCTTCCACTCATCCTGCCAGCAACTTTGCTAGGTGATTCATCTGCATTAATGACATCCTTGGCCCTGATCGCCACGAACAGCAGATTTGCAGCCGTGATGGAAGCAGTACAAAGGGGGGGGTGGGTGTGTCTGTGCATGTAAGACAATTGAGCTGGCAGACACACAACTAATCAGACCGCTGCCACCCTGTTAAACGGATGGCCTCTGTTCTCTTAAATAACCAGTCTGAACTGAATAGTAGAACCTATTCCAACCCATCAGATCGAGCCCAGCTATCGGGCAGGGTAGCTACTGCGTGCTGCACAACACTACAGTAGCATGAGCACATTTAAAGGGACTACTTCATAGCACGTTCCACACTGAAACCCGTAAGAGATGCTTGTAACTATCAATATCAGATGCTGTGAAGGCATAAAGCAGATAGCAGATGGGTCAGAGATATGGCATTCCTTCTGCCCCCACACAAACTGGCATCCCTTCTGGTACCATCTGCCTAATTTCTGGGTGAGCAGCACACACCTTTCAATGCTTCTCTGACCCAGCAGACAAACTCCTTCTGCTGGGCCAGCTCCCCCAGACACCCACGACGGTTCACAGTGATCCCCTCCAGCAGTCTCTTGGCATGCATAAGCTCGGGGCTGATGGAGTCCAGCTTTTGTGTCTTGTACGATTCAAGCTTTTCTGTCTACAAACCAAGCAGTGAAAACAAATGTTCAGTCTGGAAATGGGAAATTCAATCCGTTCTCCAGCAGGGAAAGGAAAGCCCTCTGCCAAGCCACACCCCAAACAGAGGAATACCATCTTTTCTCTTTTAAGAAATACTACACAAAAGCACTTTGTTTGAACACTTAATTTTTATCTCAAATAAGCATTCTGAGACAGGGAACGGCTCTTGACAGACTGGAATAGGCTTGTGGGAAGGTTCAGGTTTACCCAAGCCTTCTAGCCATCACCCTGACAGTACAGAGCTGAAGAACTGCATACTTACGATGTCCAACAAGTTTTCTAGGACTCTGAAGTCACCAGAGAGGTTTAAAATCTCTTTGACATTGGCAATGATCTTCGCAGCATCAAAAGTTAAATGCATTTCATGGTATTGCTGGATCTGCTGAAATCGCTGATCAACCCAGTCTCTGTCTTCTCCAGGTGCAAGCTCACATATGGTATTTAGTTCAGTTCTGATATCTTCAGGATGATTTGTGAATTCCTGAAAAATTGTATCAACTGCAGCAAGTGTGAGACTTCCAGATCTGAGATCACCATACAGCCTTCCATAGTTCGCAAAACAAGGGAAGATTAGACTGCTGAAAACATTATCAAGGTCCAATGTAGGAACAATGTGGTCCTCCTCCTCCTCCTCTTCTGAACTTTCATAGTCCTCTCCTGCCTTCTGCGCTGCTTCTTCCCAGAACTGCTGGAAGATCAGGCTGTCCTTAAGAGAGTGCATTTTCTGGGCAAATTCTTTCAGCTCTGGGCTTAAGCTGTAGTAGGTCCGTAGGGGTCTCTTTCCCACATTCACAACTGTATTTAGTCTTTTTGAGCGAAGATCTTCCAAGTGTTCAAATTCCACTTCACCTACATCCACTTTAAAACAGAGAGATAGGTCAGAGGTAGATGAGATGTCTCTCTTGTGTCCAGCTTACTGCATCTAATCTGCCAAGCTGCATAATGCTATGGGGCACGTGGACCTCTACAAATACCATTTGGTGCATAAGCACTCATTTGATCCCTCAAATGCTCTGGGTTTACGTGCCCCACCCCTCCTCATCCTTGCTGTGGTTTAGAATGAAACCTGTTTACCAAGCCTAGTTGTTTTCAAAGAAAATTATGTTTTCTGGAGTTGCCACTCTCAAATTGCTCCCCCAAAACACTACCTTTCACAGATGCCTGCACCTTCCTACACATGCTCAGAAAGGTTCCTATTGCTTTTTTCTCCTTCCTGAGAAGCGTTACTTCTTCTTGCCTCCTCTGCAGCAATTCTTTCAGTTCTCTCTGGAGTAGTTCTTTGTCTTCACTTAACAGCTGCTGGTGCTCTGAAAGAAAACTCATCTGTAGTCACAAGGCAGATACTTCCCACCCCCTGCACCCATGACTCAGGTTTGGATTTGCAGTCTCACAAACACCACAGTGAAATGCAGACAACACAAACTGGAGTTGGGAGCTCCATATAAAGGACAAAGACAAAGGCAGTACTGCTAACTGCTGAAGCACCTAATTCGCATCGCTAATCAGCAAAGTAGGTTAACCCAGTAGGCCATCGGTCACTACAATGTAAGCCAACAATGCCACTTTTGGATAGTGCTCTTACTTATCTCCCAGATACAGATGAACTGTTTCTCATGCTGGAAAATCTCTTCCAGATGTTTCACAAGGATACACCCTTTCCAGATGTCAGCAGTGACACTCGTAAACACAGAATCTGCTGTGGCCATTACATTCTTTGCTTCATCTGTAAGTTTTTCTAGGAGCTCTGTGTTTGTTCCTGTTCCAGAAACAAAGCATATAAAACCTCGATCAGCCCTGCTTCACAAAAACTAGGCAGAATCAATAACTATTCAATGTCATGATACAGAGTCCTTTCATTTCACATTCGAATCCCTACCCAAAAGTCTGTGAACTCATCACACCACTCTCCAACCCCTCCAGCTCTGGAGCTCCCAACATAGGAAAGACATGGACCTGTTGGAGTGGGGCCAGAGGAGGCAACAAAGATACTCCGAGGGCTGGAGCCCCTCTGCTGGGAGGACAGGAGGAGAGAGTTGGGGGTGTTCAGCCTGGAGAAGAGAAGGCTCCGGGGAGACCTTGCTGTGGCCTTCCAGTGCCTAAAGGGGCTGCAGGAGAGGTGGAGAGGGACTTTTTACAAGGGCATGTAGTGATAGGACAAGGGGGAATGGCTTCAAACTGGAAGGAGGGAGATTTAGATTAGATATTAGGGAGAAATGTTCCACTTTGTGGAACAGGTTGCCCAGAGAAGCTGTGGCTGCCCCATCCCTGGAGGTGTTCAAGGCCGGGTTGGAGCAACCTGGGCTGGGGGGAGGTGTCCCTGCCCGGGGCAGGGGGGTTGGAACTGGATGATCTTCAAGGTCCCTTCCAACCCAAACCATTCTATGATTCTATATTTTTTTGAACAGAAACAGCTAGGATCTCAGGAAAGCAATTCAGAAACCTTCCCATGGAGAGCTCGTACCCAAAACCTGTGGAGGAAACATGAGCCATTTTGATCCATTCACATGGCCAAGACTTTTGCATTTTTGTGTAGCAACAATTTATTAGAATTTCTCAGAGAAATAAGTTATGTTCTACAAATCCACTTGATCTACAGGTTCAGCAGTCCAGTACAAATCCTAAACTGGCTGCAGTGGATTAGCACAAGAGGAATACTAGCTCACTTCTTCTTAGCCTTTCTTCTCCAAAACCAGGCTGAACACCTTGAGATAGGGAACAAAACAAGAGCAGGACAATTTTTCTGTATTTGTTCACTGCTCTGCAAAGTGGGAGTGGCAAGGCAGAGAACAGCTTTTCATAGAGTCCTATAAATATAACTAACAGACATACCATTAAAGCTGAAGATATGTTTGATGTCAGGCCACGTAAGCACGTGGTGCAAAATCTCATCAAAGTCATCCTCAGACTGCCCACCCTTGACTGGCCATGACTTCACAACAATAGTTGATACAAGCTGGCTGAATCGGCCCATGTTGTAGGAAGATATCTTCTCGAGGAGATTTCTCTGCGTCTGCCCAAGACACACAAGACAGAGGGGAGGAATGCATCAGTGTTTTGGATGATACTGCGTCCGTCTTTCTCTCGGGATCGGACACTGATGTCAAGAAGTCACACCTTGGAGGTGTGGCTGAGGCATATTCCAAAAAAGCTGTATGACATGACTGACACCAGAAGCCATGATGGCAAAAGCACTACAAGTATTTTCATGGACCCTTTATAAGTGGATCCTCATTTCCTGCTTTTTTGTCAGCATTTTTTTTGTTGGTTTAACAAACTTAAACAATCCACAGCAACTCAGGCAATGAGAGCAATGTGCAACTCGCCTTCCAGCACAATGCACAACCCCACACTATGCAACGGGAAATTTAACATTTCCTTTTCCTACCTTGAGGGAAAAGGCAATACCTGGCAAGCCGCAGTTACAGCCTCTGTGGCACAATTACAGAAACACCAGCCAATGGAAGAGTCAAGTTCTGTAAATTTGCAGTACTGACAGCAGTAGACTAAGATTTGGTTAACAGGAAGCTCCTATAAGGCAAAAGGCAGATTTCTTATCAGGTTAAAAGTTTCCAAAGCGTTTCTCTTCTGAAAGCACGAAGGAGTGCTGCTATTAAGACAACGAAAGGCTAGCAGGCTACTGGAGTCTCCGACACCAAGAATACAGCATGGTACAGTTTCGTGTCCAATTTTTGAGCCTCCAGAACATGGTTTATAACAGGAATGGCAATGTTTAGACCAAAGCCACAGTGTTTTCGTGTGCCTATTCAGGCTCTAGAAGCTATTCTCTAAGCATGGCAGATGACTGTCTATCTGCTCTGAACTCAGCCCATGCAGTGACTGCCTGCGGTCCCCCCTACCTCCTGAATTCTTCTCTCCAGATCTGCAAGTAAAGTCTTCTTCCACGTCTCAGTGAACTGTCCATCTGGAAAGCGGATCTTCACAAATTCATCCCAGGCCTGCAGGTGAGAAGCAAACAAACCCAAAACACTAAGTGCTGAGATTTAACATTCAAGTAAGTAAATTAAAAGAACTATGCTGAGGAGAGGCCACACACTCATCAGACAGTCTGCAGTCCTTTCAGATGTTTCCATCCAGAAGAAGAGCACTCCCTGAGCTGCAAAAGGCAGCTTCTAAGCCCCAACAGTGTCAAAATGTCCCAGTTGCTAGAGGAGACATTTGGATGAACCACTTCCACCTTGGTGCTGGAAAATCTCCCTGGGAGGGCTGGGAGCAGAGCAAGGCAGACCGTAAGGAGTTGCCCTGCGCTTTGCCTGCTGGAAGGCTTGAAGGACGGCCAGGAGGACGTACAGGGTGAGCAAGACAACAGCTCCAGCTAAACACCAACAAGGGGCAGCTCCTCATCCCAGCAACACGTCTTTGAACATCCAGGAAAAAGGAGAAATAAGGTGAGCTGAGCAGCACCAATTAAAGCCCTTTGCTTTTCAGCCCAATAGTGTTCAAAACAAGGCAGCCTCTCAGCTGGCAGTCCACACTGCCTGTCCCCATCTCATTCCTTACGCAGCCACAGCAGCTACGGTCCCCAGCAAAGAGCCATTAGGCTAAAGACTATATGGTTAAGCTACAGTAAAATGCTTTTTTATTCGTATTATTAGATGACAAACCCGAAGTTCCCAATGAAAAGAAAACATCACACGCTCTAGGTGTTCGACCAATAACTTTTTGCTTAAAGCATTTCGGAACCAGGTTCGAGTGTCTCTCAGAGCTTCATTGAATACTTCTATCACTGGAATTTCCTGCCCAGCATCTTGTGGAACCTGCTGCACAAACGGGAGAAGGGAAAAAAAAAAAAAAAAAAAAAAGGAACAGTTCAAGCAGGAGAGCAACGTACAACTGATTTAAATGAGTATTTCTAAAAGAGAAGGTCTAGATGCATCCAAGGCATAAACATGCCCAGCAACAGAGACCCACCACTACTTGAATAAAGGATAGATGGAGGGTGGGAAAATGCAATGCTTGTAAATAGTTTGCGCTTAAGAATGCTTATTCCAGGAAGTAAAGACAACATATGTTTAAGGGAAAAAAAAAAAAAAAACAGACATAAACCAAAACCCATGACAGCCAACTAGACATTTAACCTTATTTTCAATAAGAATAATTAAAATCATTAAGTGATTTCACAGCTTTTAGAAAGTACCACAATCTTGGTTAATTTAGAGTATTAAGTTTTCTAAATTGAGAATGGACATGATCTATCCCTGGGGGCATTCAAGGCCAGGTTGGACGGGGCTTGGAGCAACCTGGGTTGGGGGGAGGTGGCCCTGCCCAGGGCGGGGGGGTGGGAACTCGATGATCTTCAAGGTCCCTTCCAACCCAAACCATTCTGTGATTCTGTGATTCTATAAAACCAGTCTGCTGTACCATTTTAGTAATAATTCTTAGATATCTTGTTCATATCAACCCATGAATGGTTCCTTGGTACTCACTGCTGTGGGCTGAAGTTTGGCAACCTTTGAAATCATCATGGCAGAAGTGGCAGGAATCGTGTACCACCTCCCCCACTTCAGGTACTTGCAGACCTTCTTGTGCAGCTTGAGGCAATAGGTCAGGCAGGACTTCCAAGAGCGAGCTTCCAGAACTCTGAAGGACAGGAATAAAGAGGAAGAATTTATTTTCTGCTCAGAGGAAAAATAAAAAAAGAAAAAAAAAGAAAAAAGAAAAACCCCACCAAATTCAATACAGTGTGGCAACTAACCATCCCTCCCTCAGATGGATTTAAAAAATGTTGGTATTTGAGAGGGATAGAAATAGAGGATTCTTCTATTCTTACAGATTTCAATGCATATATTCAAGCTACAAGGATAACCCCACCCCACAGGCACGGTGTAAATAAAATGAATGATGCTCCCACAAAAGTGCACTTCAGTTACCTGGCCCATTTCTCATCCAAGGTACACAGCAGTGTCTTTAGAAGACTCTCTACTTGCTAAGAATAAAAAGACAGAAATCTTACATTGTGGAAGGAATTTTACAGATCGGTTTCTCATTAGTTGAGGGGATGCTGTGAAAGAGGGAATTCAGTATTCTTCCATGCCTTTTCCAATGCTTTTATGAATACACTATAAAATTGCAAGAATTATTTACTGGATATCAGAGTCAACATACAGGTGGCTGTATTATTTGTACAAACGAATAATAGCACTTCTTACAATCTAGGGGTTTAAAATTTATTATTAGTAGTTGCAAAGTGCAGTTCCTGCTGTCCTCCCACAAATATAAGTGTTTTCACAACAGGCAAGCACATCTCTCAAACCAGCAGCGCCTTGCCCAAACAAACCCCAAGAGCTGTGCCAAAAATAGTTTCAGGCAGCCGTCTGAACATCTCGGGATTAAAATATTTGCCATCAGTGACCAAGAGCAAATCCAGATAAGCAGACCCTTCTCGCATTACCGTCAACATTTTTTGCTACAGACACACCTTCTCACCTTCTCTTAGGAGTCTTCTACTTCAGAGCACCTATTTTTGCTTTTAGCTAAATTTTCAGCTCTTTGTGATCTGACCTGCTACCAACCACGTACCCTTTAGTGACAGTCAGTTCTGCTAAAAGGTACACTACAGCCCAGTTTCAGCCTTTATCCCTTAGCTGGGTAAAGCTGCCAGAAGACAAACCTCAGAACTGCTCCACGAAACGTCAATGTTCTCTAATCTGTAAGAAACACCTTGAAGAGTAACTAACAAATCACTGGAGAAGTCTTGTATAAATTCAGCCAGGCTCTTCAGGGGCAGCACAGAGATCCAGGACTTGACCAGAGTCCTGTCGAATTCCATCAAGTATTTCTTTTCTTTCATTAGTTGCAGTAGGGTCCCCCTGGAGGGAAGACAAAACAAAATCTTCAAGTTTTCAAGGTAGAAAAGGCTAAGAGCTTGTTCAGCCCACAGAGGACTCTTATTCTCACTCCTGTGCTTTTTTCATTTACAGCTGAAGATCGGTAGAGACCCAAGACTCAGTGATCGCAGAAGCAGTGTCAAACTACTAAGCGGAAGCACTCAAGGAGAATAAACCCCAGGTCTTGCTCAGATTCTGCACAATGCGTATCATGAGCTGCTTTAACTCACACCAGGCATGACCAACTGCGCAAGCTGCTCCACAGCTTGCAGGGTTAAGGGTGGTTTGTGTCTGAAAGGTAATATACTGCACAGCTTTGCTATACACCATAGTCTCTGAGCAACCAATGTATAGTTTGGTGTTGAGACACTAAATACCCACCATCGACATGCTGTGTTTGTGATTTTTTAAAAACAAGGGAGGAAAAAGAAACAGGAGATAAAGTAAGGTGATCACCACCAACTACAATGTCAAGGCACTGGATAAAAATAGTAATTCTGGAAAACTCACATATACTGCTTCTTCCTTATTTCAGCAAACGGAAGCCCTTCGAGCCCTGCCCAGGTATCTTCTTCCATTGGCAAGTGGTCATGCTGCAAAGGAGCAGCAAGGAAATGCAGAAGAGGAAGAATCCACACCCACTGGTCTACTTGGTTATCAATGCACCTCTGGCACAACTCTGTCAGGTGAACCTTCAAACTGAAAAAAAAAAATACCACAACAAACACACACAGTAAAAGAATAGCTTTTTGCAGGACCCAAGAATGTCCTTGGGGGTGAGAGCAGACTCCATCTCAATCTCAATCTCAGTCTCGCTATGTACCTTCAAATAGCTTCTGGTGATTATTTTAGCTCAATCTTGTCTTCATTGAAGATTGTATATGGTAAAACTTTAAGACTCACAGCTGTAATCTCTCTGCACAGACTTAATACAGCATTAAGAAGAAGTAGCAATACTTTATCTACAGTTTCCACATAAGCCCCCCCCCCAGCTCAGTCAGGGATGGGGTGACACAGACACACAGAGCCAGGCATTCTAGGGACAATTCGCAGCCTCCTTGGTTGGCCTCCAAAAGGAAATTTAACAGCTGCGGCTCGGCAGGTGAAGTAGAAATTCGAGTGCCAGATAAGCAGTTAGATAACAGTCTAATAAGCAGGCACTCCGAGGAAAAAAATCAACAAAAACCATGTAATGATGCACACCAGAGGAGACAAGAAGAATCCAAATATGGCATTTAAATTTAAAGGAGTAAACACACGATGATCCTGATCATTGGAGTTTTTAAGTATGAATAGCAAACAGGTAAGAATCTAGAAACTGCTTGACAGAAAAGGGAAACAAATAACATTTTTATATACAATGAAAACCCAATAGTTTTAACTCAGTTTACTAATCTGACAACAGTGACAAGCTGCAACAAGGGAAATCCTGTTTGGACAAAAGGAAAACATTTTTCACATCAAGAAAGGTATGTTACTGTAAGAGGGCCCCAGAGAGGTTGTGCAATCTTCATCCCCAGAGTTTTTCAGAACTTGACTGCAACCTTGCCTGGACGTTAGCTCTGCTTTGAGCAGGAGGTTGGAACAGAGACCTCCAAGGATACCTTCAAATCTAATTTTTTTTCTGATTCTCTGACACTAGAGATCTGAATCCCTTACTGTTTTATCACAGGGTGCTACGCTCGCAGCAAAACCAGCACTTGTAAGTGCTCCAGTAACATACATACCTGGTAACTGCTGCAAAAGTCTTTGTGATTTGATGATTTTCATCCAGTATGGTTTGTTGTGACACCTTATCCAAGCACAAGAGGCTACACAGGTCAGCCAGATAGTTTTTAAATGTTGGCAGCTCGAGCCTTTCAACTACTGTGAGAATGGTGAGCCCCAGAGCTAGTTTACTTTTTATTACTATGTCCTCCTGCGATGCTTTTGCACCTTCTGGTGCAAGGAAAGGAAGCGCTATTTTCCTCATATATTTCAGCAGCAAATCATTCACCTAGGACAAAGAAGGGAAGAAACAAATCAAATACAGCATTAGCTTCTCAGCAAGTCTTTTTCTTCTGAAGCCATTTTCTTCTGCCAGTTACAGTGAGGAGACTCAATAGTCCTGTACACCCCACGACACGGTGTGGTACTGGGATCTAAGTATACGTGGTACTGACCACCACCAGAACATCAGGTGCGATACCCCGGTACCTGTGACGATTTGGTGCCCGTCTCTGTGCTACCACCTCCCACTGCTCAGCTACTGCCACACCTCCCCATGCCCAGCAGAGCTGGGGAGCGTCAAGGGACTGGGGCAGATCTCAGGAAGGGAAACGGTGAGCTGAGCAGTTGTACACCCAACGTTGCCTTATGTCACCATCGCACACCGCAAGCTGACTCCAGCTTAACAGTGGACTCTGGCTTTGTTGGGAGTCAGCAAAAGGAGAGAGATTTCTGTCCGTATCCACAGCCCCCAAAAGCTATGCTGAAACCATGTCCAGGGGGTCCATACTGTGGTGCTTGGTGATACCAAAATCACCCTTCTGAAAACCAGCAGCGACATGAAACACCCGTGGACTCTGCTGAGCTGGGCGGGTATGCCATCTTGTGGCCTCTGCTGTGTCACCAGGAGGAGGGAGGCTGCAGAGAGTTAGAAACGAGCAGCCTTGATACCAGTCCGAAGCCACAAAA
The DNA here is from genome assembly GCF_965231255.1 of Vanellus vanellus. Taxonomy (NCBI): domain Eukaryota; kingdom Metazoa; phylum Chordata; class Aves; order Charadriiformes; family Charadriidae; genus Vanellus; species Vanellus vanellus. Next base: position 14,552,192 of record NC_138922.1, read on the forward strand.
AAGACATGACATTTCTGCCACGTTTCATAATTATGCCAGGTAAGAAATTTAGGACTCCAGAAGCCCTGTCTGCATCCTGCTTAGAACTGGACCAGGAGGAGCTCATCTCAAAAAAAAAAAGCAAGCTTGGAGTTCAAGATGGGTGTAGAGAAGTTGGTGAAGAGTGACTGGCAGCAAAATAAAAGGGCCAGGCTTAGGAAATTAACATCCAGACACAAAACCCACTCAAGTAAGAAGTCGCCACATCACAGCTCTGCTGCTGACCAGTATGGGATATTCAGAACAGCACCTAATTGCAAAGGTGTGCCTGAAGTTCCCAAGGCAGATGGTGGCAGTCACCCCAAAAGGATCCCCACCGGTTCCGTCACACCTGAGCTTTCTGACTGGAAAGCAAAATTAACCCAACAAGGTCAACAGCAAAATTCTGTGTTTAGTAACTGAATGTCTGTTTTCTGGTATCTGTTAAAAGAAAACAGCTTACCTGCTGCGTCCCAAAGTTTAACTCTGTCCATTGCATTTGCCTGCCGTCATATACCCTCGGGTCTGTTGTAACGACATAAAACTGTTTCAGCTGGAAGAGGAAGTTTCTCAGGTTGTCGGGACTCCAGGTTCCAAGAATGCTGAAGATATTTTCTAACATAATATTTGCAGCTATTATCTTCCCTTCCACCACGTCTTTGGTTTTATCGCGAGAAAATATCTTCAAAACGTTTTTCATTACAGAAGCCTTACACACAATATCATCATACTGATGCCATTCTAGAATAAGCAACACAGATGAGAACACAGGAAAACAATCATTTGAGAAACAAACACACATTCCCACATGCCTTCACTCTTTCAGCTGGCCACAGAAATACCCGCACTGACCCATCAGGTTTCCAACTTCAGATAGTGCTGCCTAATAATGATGCTAGTCCATATAAAGGAAGAGATCACCCCACCAAAAAAACATGGATCATCCCAATGTGCAGATCCACTCAGAAAAGCTCACCTCCATTGCTGACCAAGTAGCCTCTTATGAATAAGCAGCGATTCACATGACTACTTGATACTGAATTCTTGTAAATAAACTCGTACTCCCCTTCACCACAGCTAACCCAGTATTTGTAAGGAATGCATTTATTAATGATTTCTTTTCCAAGAGTTACAGTGCCTTCAATGAGGTATCCATGTTCTTCTAGATTCCTAGGAAAGACAAAACACAGCAAAGGAAGACAAAGGCAGGCAAAGGACATGTCAGCTGATCTATACACTTCCTTTTCCATGCATCACCCCATTTTTAATAGGAATGGTGATTATTCTTACATGATGAAAGTTTCAGAATAGTTATCTCCACTATGAAAACCCTTTATAGCAATACCCACCTATGGACATATAGCTACAGTCTTACATATTCAATGAAGTACCACACTGCATCCTGTTCTCCAGAGGCAAAACACTCCCGTGCCTCTCTGTGACTCACGGGGGTACTTACTTGGTGCAGACCAACTCACAAATGTTTTCCTTCCAGTTTGCATAGGGAGAAATGCCTTCAGCCCTGATGAACACTTTATGGGTCTCAGGGTTTAGTTTGAAGTCTTTGGATAATATTGCATGGAAATATACTCTAATACAATCACTTGGGCTCACAGAACTACAAGAAAAAATTAGAAGGAAAATAGAATGAATTCTAATTTTAATTTTTTTTAAATAGCAAAAATCATTATAAACCACAAATAAGATCCAAGCCACAGGCTTACTGGATGCAAGACCCATAAGCTCTGTCAGCAGTTCACTCAAACTGATGCTACATAGCAGGCCTAGTGTAAAGCCTAGTGCAAAAAGGAAAAATGGGTTCCTAAAGGCAGCATGAAATGCTCTGGCCACGTGCATCTGGGCCACCGCATTGGTAAGCTAACAGAAATACCTCACCCAGCAGGGTCAGCTGCAATGGCTATGCTTTATCCCTCTTCCAGCACATACGCATTAAGCAAAACAAGTTATACTAATCAAAACAGCTCTTCACACCTTTAATCTAAAGAGTTACATGTGTAACGCACATGTTCATGACAGTAAGAAATAAGAGGGCAATCTAATTTTTTTATTCATCAGATATTCTAAAAGGCTCAAGTACCAAGTGTACCACATTACCCAGTACATGACCTGTGCTGCAGTGCTGATTAAACATTAGCTCTCTTTTGCATGAGCAATAGTCTACCTCAGTTTTAAGGCAATTCTATTTCCACATATCCAAGATACATGCAGACTTAATCTTAGTACTTCAATCCCCTGCCTCAATCATGAGTCCCCTAGTACACCAAATCCTGTAAGTAAAGAATGCTGGCGAGCAGGAGGGGTGTTCTCACCTTCCTTTAATCTTATCCACAGGTTTCTGGTTCCCTTGTTGCTTTTTGTCCTTGCAACCGTCTGTTACAGGTGAAGCATCATCATTTCGAGGAATCACAGGTCCTTTGGTCTGACTTGTCCCCTCAGCGACTACGCGCACTTTCCCACTTGGGGTCTTCTTTTTCTCCTTTGTGTCTTCATTCTGCCACAGGAAGACAAACAATGCCCATTTAAACAGGACAACTTGGAAGTACCTCTGCAGAAACATCTGACATCTCTGCAGAAGGGTGGAGATACCCAGAAATCACAGCATATAAACAGAGATCCACCAGAGCCCAGTGGAGAGCACACCTGAAGGGCGGCTAGGGAAGAGAAGTTCACAGCTCCTGGGGGTAACTGAGCAACCACTCACTGAGAGCGCTGTGCTAGAACTAACACACAGGACAGCAAAACTCAAAAAAGAAACACTTCACAGTGCTCCCTGCTTTCACCCCATATCTCCAGCCTCGTGGTCTTCAGATTCACTGACAGCACAATCAAGTCACCGTTATAAGGGGACACTTTGCCCATCACAACCAAATGCTCACCACAGCGTTCACTCACAACTTACCTTGGAAGTCGGACAGCTCACTTTCTCCATGGTGTCTCGTTCTTCCGTCCCGGCCTGCGAGCTTTTGATCACCGGTGCAGCCTTTGCGTCTTGACTTGGACATTCAGCACAAGGAGACGCAGGCTTACTTTGAGGCACTCCTGCACCAGGAGATGGCCCAGAGGAAAGGCTCGCTCTCCCCGCTGGGGAGGCCACCTTCCTACTGCTACCCGAGGACTGGGAATCTGGCCTGGCTTCTGGAAGGCGGCCAGCGTCAGGGGCACCACTGCCCCCTTCCACGATACTCCTGACCTTCTCCTTTGGGGCTGCAGCGCTTGGAGATGGGGCAGACGCATTATCCGTGAGGCTCTGCTTCGGTGGGGTCATCACATCTACGCTGCTGTGAACGCCTTCTGCAACCGCTTCCAGGCTGCCAGCTGCCTTTCCAGAGTCACCCAACGCCCTGTCGCTTTCATGTGCGCCTCCACGCTCACCAGCAAGTACATCAGCACCCGCTTTGGCTACTTCACTGCCCGGGGTTTGGACTTCTTGTGGAATAACACCCGTATCAGGCAATTCCGTGGTTTGAGCTGGTGCTGTGCTTAGAGGAGGCAAGGAGTCCTGCTCCCCGGAGATGGAAGGACCCTTCTTTGCTTTATTCCTCTTCTTTTTCTATATTAGAAAAAAAAAAAAAACCAAAACAAAACAAAGAAAACACCAAGCTAAAGAAGGAACAACACAATGTCTGTTTATTCACTGTCAAAGATAAATTCTGTCACTTCCTCCATTGCAGCTAGTACCAACATCTTCCTGCTACACTGGGTCAACGGGGAACGACCACGAAGAGAAGGGACAAGACCAGCTACCATCTTCTATAGCCGGTGAAATGCAAGTAACGCTTGACAATTCTGTAGTTTTAATATCAAGACTTTCTCAGCAGGTACGCAGAGCAGTGCCGAGCATGATGCTCACTAACGAGATCAGACCAATTGATTACTAAGCTGGCTTCTGTGCTGTTTCCCTCAGTGCAGCAAAGGCACTGTTAGGGGGAGCTGTACCGCTCAGCACATCAGCTCTCTGCATACGCAACACTTCACGTAAGCAAACACATCTACAGTTTGCCTAGGAACACAGGCAGCAGCACCCCCATGCCAGCCAACGGGATTTGTGGTGGTGCAGCCCAGCGCCATTGCTTTGCAAAAGAGATTGCAACAAGTTACCCACTACTCCTGCTCCTCGGCACCGACAAAGAGCCTTACCCTCTTCTGCTTCAAGTGTTGCTGGAGCAGCTCCAGCAGCAACGCGACCTCCTCCTCCTCCTCTGTTTCAGTAGAGGAAGGAGTCCCACATGCAGTGCATTCAGGCATGGTCTCTGAGGTATTGATCAAAGCTGCCTCAGGGCCTTTGGTCTGACTTGTCTTCTCAGTTACTTCGTCCACTTTCCCACTTAGGGTCTTCTTTTTCTCCTTTGTGTCTTCATTCTACGATAGGAAGAGAAACAATGCCCAATTAAACAGGAGACCCTGGAAGTATATCTGCAGAAACATCCAACATCTCTGCAGACAGGCGGGGATGCCCAAATATCACGGCATACCGGACAGCTTTGTATTTCTGCAAATACTAATCCCTCATGGAGGAAAGCTACCGGTTAAGGAAAATAACACATGGAATGCAAGAGGAATGCAACCCAAACACATTGCTGTTGAGAGATATTAGTTGTTTAGTTTAAATAAGTAAGTTTTAATTAGAATAAATTACTTAGGGTTATAGTACAGTGTGATTTATGCTGTTTGCTTAGCTTTACTTGGCATGAGTAGCTAGCTTTGCCGAAGCCTTTATGCTGCAATAGAGTTAATTTTCTTAGTAATTTTCCTAGCAGCTGGTATAGTGCCATGTTTAGTCTTTTAGTATGAGGAAAATGATAACACAATGGTGCTTTGGTAGTGTTTTCTCTAAGTCTGGGACTTCTCAGTTCCCCATGTTCTGCCAGCGAGCGCAGGTGCACAAGAAGCATAAACCATAAGATAAGGAGGCTACAACCATCAGCAGAGACTGCAAATCAACAAGACAAAAGCAGTCAGCAGCCAGCCTGCCTGGACACAAAAGAATAATCCAATAAGGCGTCAGAAGACCCCAGACCAAAAATCACAATTGGACTAAAAGTCGCATGAACAGCGCGTGAGGAGTGTGCGAGTGGCGGGTCTGTAGATCACAAAGGTATAATTGCCTAGGGACTTCTTTGTCCGACGTCCCTTTCTGGAGGCACCCAGCTAGCTGACCCTGCTGCTGAACCTTTCAATTACATTATTTATTTTTGTAATATTTGACGCCTGAGACTCTGCTTCAAGAAACCCAGGACTGAGCCTGAAGGAGGAAGGACGCCTGAGAGTAAGTGCATGTGTGTGTGTGAGGAGTCAGAAGGGACACCCATCGGCTCCATGGAGCCACCTGCTGCGAAGTGACCTGGTCTTAGCAGTTAAAGACTCAGGGCGGTGTGTGTGCAACTCCTTGAATGGTGCGTGAATGCTCAGGCAGTGGCTTCTCCTTTAACGTTGGTAAGAAATGAGGTCAATAAGTCACATATCGCCAGAAGATGGGGCATACAGAAAATTAAAGACAAACAACAGCAATTTACAGCTTTACAGGCCAGTCCGTGAGTGGAGCACAGACACCTACAAAGCATGAAGACATCCTCCTTGGAGGAGATCCACCAGAGCCCAGTGGAGAGCACACCTGAAGGGCGGCTAGGGAAGAGAAGTTCACAGCTCCTGGGGGTAACTGAGCAACCACTCGCTGAGAGCGCTGTGCTAGAACTAACACACAGGACAGCAAAACTCAAAAAAGAAACACTTCACAGTGCTCCCTGCTTTCACCCCGTATCTCCAGCCTCGTGGTCTTCAGATTCACTGACAGCACAATCAAGTCACCGTTATAAGGGGACACTTTGCCCATCACAACCAAATGCTCACCACAGCGTTCACTCACAACTTACCTTGGAAGTCGGACAGCTCACTTTCTCCATGGTGTCTCGTTCTTCCGTCCCGGCCTGCGAGCTTTTGATCACCGGTGCAGCCTTTGCGTCTTGACTTGGACATTCAGCACAAGGAGACGCAGGCTTACTTTGAGGCACTCCTGCACCAGGAGATGGCCCAGAGGAAAGGCTCGCTCTCCCCGCTGGGGAGGCCACCTTCCTACTGCTACCCGAGGACTGGGAATCTGGCCTGGCTTCTGGAAGGCGGCCAGCGTCAGGGGCACCACTGCCCCCTTCCACGATACTCCTGACCTTCTCCTTTGGGGCTGCAGCGCTTGGAGATGGGGCAGACGCATTATCCGTGAGGCTCTGCTTCGGTGGGGTCATCACATCTACGCTGCTGTGAACGCCTTCTGCAACCACTTCCAGGCTGCCAGCTGCCTTTCCAGAGTCACCCAACGCCCTGTCGCTTTCATGTGCGCCTCCACGCTCACCAGCAAGTACATCAGCACCCGCTTTGGCTACTTCACTGCCCGGGGTTTGGTCTTCTTGTGGAATAACACCCGTATCAGGCAATTCCGTGGTTTGAGCTGGTGCTGTGCTTAGAGGAGGCAAGGAGTCCTGCTCCCCGGAGATGGAAGGACCCTTCTTTGCTTTATTCCTCTTCTTTTTCTATATTAGAAAAAAAAAAAAAAAAAACAAACCAAAACAAAGAAAACACCAAGCTAAAGAAGGAACAACACAATGTCTGTTTATTCACTGTCAAAGATAAATTCTGTCACTTCCTCCATTGCAGCTAGTACCAACATCTTCCTGCTACACTGGGTCAACGGGGAACGACCACGAAGAGAAGGGACAAGACCAGCTACCATCTTCTATAGCCGGTGAAATGCAAGTAACGCTTGACAATTCTGTAGTTTTAATATCAAGACTTTCTCAGCAGGTACGCAGAGCAGTGCCGAGCATGATGCTCACTAACGAGATCAGACCAATTGATTACTAAGCTGGCTTCTGTGCTGTTTCCCTCAGTGCAGCAAAGGCACTGTTAGGGGGAGCTGTACCGCTCAGCACATCAGCTCTCTGCATACGCAACACTTCACGTAAGCAAACACATCTACAGTTTGCCTAGGAACACAGGCAGCTGCACCCCCATGCCAGCCAACGGGATTTGTGGTGGTGCAGCCCAGCGCCATTGCTTTGCAAAAGAGATTGCAACAAGTTACCCACTACTCCTGCTCCTCGGCACTGACAAAGAGCCTTACCCTCTTCTTTGACTTCTGAGAAGAATCACTGGCCATGCACTGAGGTGCTGTCTTCAAGCTACCACTTTGAGCTCTTACACCCACACCCTCCAGCGATGATCCCTCTTCCTCCTCTGTTTCAGTAGCAGGAGTCCCACCTGCAGTGTGTTCAGGTGTGGTCTCTGAGTTATGGATCAGAGCTCTTTTGTTCTCCATCAGCAATCTTCCCTCCTTCTTTTTCTCAGTGGTGGAGGAAGGCCCGTCAGCACCTTCTCCCTTCACATCTCCTGGAGGCTCTGCTCCTGTGTCAGTTACTGGAGTGAGCTCCACCTCTCTTCTTTCTGCAGTGGATGCAAGGTTCACTGTTAAACTAGAGATTCGGGAAAGAAAACAGTTCTCAGCTGGTGGTGAGCAAACAGCGTCTGCCACTGACTAAGTGTATCAATTGAACACACAGAAGCTGCTCTGTTGTTCCCTAGTCAACAGCTACCACAGCAATGACACCATCCTCCCTAGCACAGCCTCCTTCCCTCTCCAAGGCCCCTGCAGTCGGTAGCAGAATAATTAAGATAAGAAACCACTGTATTGAGGTACTGATCTATCCCTATCCTACCACCAGCTAGTATGCTATGGCCAAAGCAGCAGGCGCTGGGAACCACAACTGTCTGTCAAATATGCTCACGGACCCCCAAGATGTGCGGTGACAGTATGTTGGCACTTCTCAGCTTTCACAGCCTTCTGGACAGGCTGTGTGACCTCTACCATGCAGCTGAGTGTTATGTCCAGGAAGGCATGGGAAACTCCTTTCAACATTTTTATCCAGTCCTTAAAACCTGTGAAAAGGCAGCTCGAAGCTGAGTCAGGCATCAGAGTAGATCTCTACTTTCTGCAGAGCTGTTTCTCAGGCTCTTCAGCATTGCTTCTACCCTGATTATGAGAGCAAAAGCTTTTAACCTCTTTGAGTGGAGATCAACCAACACCAAGAGACACTGATTTCCTCAGGGTATTTTTGGGAGCAGGAGCACAAAAATCACGGTGAAGATAGCTCACAGTCCCTTTGAGTATTACAGCCCAAAGGCTGCACCATGCTTAATGACAGCAGGTTGTTTTGTACCTGAAGCAGGCACCTTTTGCAATATTGTTTCACATCCAATTTAATATCATGCCATTATCTGAAGAATTTAAACTCTTCCCTGAGCTTCTCCTGCTCCTTAGTGACTCTGTTGACAAGGCTTGACCTGCACACATTTACCTACTGGAACTCCCTGGTGCCCCAGACGCAGAGCATATTTAGCTGGTAAAGCACTACAACTCCTTCCACCACCTTTAATCATTGCCAGAAGCAGGAACAAAGCTTTCGGACCACCAGAACAGATGCTTTGGATGTTTTTCCTGGAGCATTTAAGACCCGGAGATCCTGGGTTTGTTATCATGCCATTCTGGATTGCAGAGTGATTTGCTAAGAATTGATCTTGTTGGGAATACAGCAGGCTGATTCTGATTTAGTGTATTCTTTTAGGATCCTACTTCTTCATATCAACACACCAAAAGCAATTCTGGTGGCCCATATTGCTCTCTCTCTAAGCAAATAAAAGATTAGGAAATCTTTCCCCCAATGTAACTGTATTAATTATCTACTTGATTCTGTTACTGTTCATAGAGGCAGAATTGGAGTCGTGTCAAACAGAAATTCAGGGAGTGAATTCTAAAACTAACAATAAGCTGAAGATAGGAAATTCTAGTTCAAGAGGGACTAGTCCTTGTAACACAGCATTCCATAAAAACGGCACCAGTTCATTGGCAAAACAGCAACTAGTTCAACACTGGAGATCTGAGTGTGGAGAATGTGCGTAGGAGGTGTCAGCGACTGACTCGCTTCTCTCTCCATCCCCCTCCAGTCACTGCAAAGCAAGGAATACGCCATCTCTGGTCAGCAACACAAGGGAAGTTTGAGATGAGAGCAGCATGTGATGACCTGGCCAGAGCAGAGCAGCCCAGAGCCACAGAAACACCGTGACTAACATGAGAACCAGTGGACAGCCGCAGCCTCTGGTCAGCGTGCAGCCCCAGGGCATGCCAGACCCCGCACGGTGTCCCCCAGCTCACCCCACATCATGTCCTCCTACCTGAATCCTCGTCCCCAGTGCCGGCGACGGCAGCCAGCTGGGCCCCGCATTTGCTGCAAGAACCGGGAGAATCATCCCCAGAAACAAAGTGACACGCACAGCGCTTCATGTCTCCCAGCCGCACGCTCGGCGAGGTAAGCTTTTTCGGAGCCACAGAGGGAGAGAAAAGGATGGGGCAGAAAGAGAAATACAAATATTAATGTGAAGTAATGAGCCTTTGTCACATAACCTTCCTCCCAGCTCTGGTTTTTCTTTTCAGGACTCAAACTGTGACACTCGAGCCAGGCCCTCGCTCAAGGAGGGAACTGCCAGTGTCCCCCAGCTGTGCCAGCTCACTGGCTGGGGGGGAAACCACAAACGCTTTAAAGAATAAACAAATAGAAATAGCTACCTCACTTTGCACAGAGACTTTTTAAGATTAAACGCACTGGGAACGCACCGGGCCCGGTGGGCCGCAGCGAGGGCAGCGCAGCCCGGCAGGCCTGGACGCAGGGCGGGCTCGGGCGGCGTCACTGACAGGCCCCGCGCTCTGCCCCCGGCATCCCGGAGGGTGCTGCTCCCGCCAGGCGGGCGGGGAGCCCCGGGGAGGACTGGGGCCGGGCCGGGGGCGGGGGGGCCGGGCCGGGGGAACCGTGCGGACCCCGCAGGCCTCAGCCCCGGCCCTCACCTGCACCGCCCGGGGCGGAGGCGGGGCTGACCCGACCCTTGGGCGGAGCCTATATGCAAATGAAGCACCGCTCATTCCCCGCGGAAAGTCACGAAGCCCCGCCTCTCCCGGGTGGATATGCAAACGAGCCGGGCGGATGGACCAATGGCGTGGCGAAGAGCAGGAGGAATGCAAATGAGGCCCGTTAGGTGAGGGCCGGCGGGCAGGGGGCGGGGCTGCCTGCGGCTCCCGGCCCGTGCCGGGGGCTCCGGGGCACCGGGGGGCACCGGTGTGGCGGGGGTGCACCGCGGGGGGGACCGGGACCACCAGGGGGTAGGGGTGTCCCGAGTGCACGGGAAAGAGAGAAGAGGGGAATGCCCAGGACGGCCGGACCCACCGCGGGGGGTCGGGGCGCACCGGGGGGTCCGGGTGAACCGGGGGGCGGCAGCGGGGCCCGGAGCCCGCAGCGCGCCGCCCTGCCGGCCCCGGCAGGCTCCCCCTGCACCGGAGCTCCCCGCAAGCCCAGTCCCGGTGCCGCCGGCCCAGCCCGCAGCGCTGCCCCGCCGCCCGCCCCGGCCCGGCAACGCAACTCACCGGGACCGGGACCGGGACCGGGACCTGCAGCGCCCGCTCCGCCGGGCCGCGCCGCCGCCTTCCCGCCCCGCAAAGTTTCGCTTTTCCGCAGAGTCGCTAAGTTTCGTTTCTGGGACGTCACCGCCTCCGCCGCCCCCCGCCCGGCCCGGCCCGGCCCGCCCCGTGCCGCCGCTGGCCGCCTTCCGCCGGGCGGCTCCTGCCGCGGGCCCGCCCCGCCGGGCATCCTCCCGGGCAGCGCCGGCGGCGGGGGGCGGCCGCCCTGCTCCCCCCGGGGCGCCCGAACCTCGCCCGGTACCTCCGCACCCGCGGCCCGGCGCGGCGGGCTTGGGAGAGGCTTTTCATCCACCTGGGGGCCGGTTCCAGCCCAGAGCCCGATGCCCGCTGCGGCTGCCCGGGGCCGGCGGGACACTGCCCGGAGTTCAGCCCCCTTCTCCTTCCGCCCGAACCCGGGTCCAGCAGCTCCCAGACCTCCAGCAAAGCCCCTCTTTTTCCTACTTTGGGCTGGTGGGGTGGAGACACACCAACCCCCCACCAAGACCTGGAGGGAAATGTCCCTCAACCGATCAGCACAGGAGAGACACGGAGCTGTGGGAGCGGGGCCAGAGGAGGCCACCGAGATGCTGGGAGGGCTGGAGCCCCTCTGCTGGGAGGATGGGCGGGGAGAGGTGGGGGGGGTCAGCCTGGAGAGGAGAAGGCTCCGGGGAGACCTCAGAGCCCCTTCCAGTGCCTAAAGGGGCTCCAGCAGAGCTGGGGAGGGACTGTGGGTCAGGGAGGGGAGCCGTGGGACGAGGGGGAACAGTTTTACACTGAAAGAGGGGAGATTTAGGGTAGATATTAGGAAGAAATTCTTGGCTGTGAGGGCGGTGAGCCCCCGGCGCAGGGTGCCCCGAGGAGCTGTGGCTGCCCCATCCCTGGAGGTGGTCAAGGCCGGGTTGGACGGGGCTGGGAGTGACCTGGGCTGGGGGGAGGTGGCCCTGCCCGGGGCAGGGGGGGGACTGGGTGGACTTTAAATGTCTCTTCCAACCCAAACTACTCTATGATTCTATGATTTCTTGTTCCCATCTGGTCTCCGAGCTGCTGCAATGACACAGACAGCAAATGGTCATGAAGAGGCTCCTCAGGCCGCTGGAGCGGGGCTGTGCCAGCGCTGGGGCAGCTGTGGGGTGTCTCACCCTCCTGTTACGTGCCCATGCCCCCCCCAGACAGCGCAGGGATGCGGGAGGGGGCCTGCTAGCAGCAGTGGGGAGGGCCAGTGTGCTGGAGGGGAATAGATTGTACTGGATCCCATAGCCAAAAGTGGAGACACAGCTGTCTCTCTGTCCCCGGATCCAGCCACAACCAAGCTGGCCTCGTCTTTGCCATCACAGAACGGTTTGGGTTGGAAGGGACCTTAAAGCTCGTCTCGTTCCAACCCCCCTACCCTGGGCAGGGACACCTCCCACTCGTGCTCGCACACTCTCTCACACACAGGGCTTTGAGCACACACGCTATTTACACACAAACGGCCCTTTTAACCCCCTTACCCCTCTCTTTTCCCCGTCTTGCCCCTCCCAGCATCCCAGGGAAGGGAGTTACCTGAGCCCCCTGCCGCTGTCTCGCTCAGCTCCTCTCCGGCCGTGCAGAGCAGCTTCCACAGCACGACCTGAGGCAGCGCAGGGGCTGCAGCCGGCTGCCTCGCGACGTGAAGAGAAACGCGTCGAACCTGCTCCGGCTCTGCGCTGCTCACTCCATGTCTGGGGAGACGGACGGACGGATGGATGGACAGAGAGGGCACATGTGCCCTTACAGTTCTGCGAATGCTTCTCTGCTGCCGGTGCAGCGAGGAACTCGCCGCCCAGCGTTGCTCCGCTGCAGAAATGCTCCTCCAGCCTGCGGCACAGGACCTGGTGGCCCTCGCAGGTTTGTGGCTCCCGGGCACCTCTGCTGCCGCTGCAAAACCTGCGGAACCTTTAGCAGGAGGAGGCGTGCCCCAGTGCGCCTTAGGGCATTTGAGCAACCGCGAAGACCGAGCCTGGTTTCACTTTCTTTTCCTTGGTTTGCTAAGCAGCGCCCAGAAATTAGAGCTTAATTTTTCCTTCCCACACAAAAGTAAAAAGCCTTCCCCAAAGGAAGGCGGAGATCATGCTGACTCATTTGCAATTACTGCTTTATTATACCCTCCTTATGGGGGTCAGCAAAGGGCAGCTCAGGAAAACTGCTTTCTCCTGAACCCTGTCCCTCGCAGCCCTGCTGCCTGGCACCACTGTCGCTTCTTGCACCCATTTCACAGCAAGGCAAGCGCAAGCTGGTGTCACGGTGCCTGTCCCCTTGGGTGCCTGGCGGGAGTCAGGCGAGGGGCTGACGGGGGGACAGCCCAGCCCTGCCCGATGGCAGCATTTGGCAGAAACCCCCACAAACCAAGAGGGATCAGTAAGGAGTAAAATCACCAATGTTTTTAATCTCATGGCAGCCTGAGGTTGGGAGCTGCAGCATGCCCTTGGGCTTGGAGGGCAGCGCCAGCATCCCTGAAACTCGCTTTGACAAGATATATGCTCTGTGTCAGAGTTCAGTATGTCCCAGAATAAGAAAAGTCTCCAGAATTAAAACAGCTGATTTAAAAAAGACAGCATCTTCGAGGCTGTGGAAGGCCTGGAGGAGGGATGGCTTTTTCCTGATGACTGTGATAGGGAACGGTTTTGCCCCATTAATCCCTTCCACGGACCGTCTGTCCTTGACCTCACTCTGTCCTCCCCTGCGTGGGACACGGGGACAGTCCCAGCCCCGACGGTTGTCCCACCAGCCGCCCAGGAGGCCGGACAGGGGCAGGCAGCTCCCATGGAGGGTGTTGGTGGGATGTCACCGGGATGTCACAGCCACCGCTCTGCACAGCACAGGACTCTCAGCCCCGGCACAATTGAAGGCGAGGAGCTGGCAAGGCAATGCTGCCCCTGAGGAGGTCCCAGGCGGCTCCTCGCCTCACTGGATGAGCCCCGCGGGCAGCAGTGAGCTCTCAACGCTGCTGGTGAAGGGGGATGTCCTGCCGCCCCCCGGCTCCGCTCCTCCGCACCGCTCTGAGGGAGGAGGGGGCAGAAGGAGGACAGAGTTAACCTAAGGCTCAACAGGAATCCCCCTGGCCAGGGTGCCCCCCATTCTCTGGAGGGGCTCCTGCTCGCCTTCCCGGCAGCCCCCGGCTCTGCCGCCACGGTGCCTGATGAAGGTTGGACTCCCGGGCTCGTCTTCCAGAGCCCCACTCCGGAGCAGCCCGGGGACCCCAACCCTGCGAGAGCACCCGGGCAGCCCAGAGCCTCACCTGCCTCCTCCCGGCTGGGGAAATGCTGGAATCCTTCTAAGTCTGCAGACAGCAGGACTTGGAGAACAGGGTCCTGAGGGCAGAGAAACCCGGGCTGGGGGAGCCTGCTGCTGGCCCCTTCCCAGCTCTCCAGGGCTGCGAGCCCCCCAGCCAGCCCAGCGCAGGGCATGCAGCCCTTCCCCGCCGCCCCGCATCCCACGGCTGGACGCAGAGGCTGCAGCCTCCGCCTCTTTGAGATGAAGGCGCTACCAGAAGAGAGGCAGCAGTGTCCTCGCAGCCGCCAGCGCAGACGGTGTGGGGATGGGGGCAGCAGCTGGGCTGAGCCCATCGCGCAGAGCCTCCCCTGGGGAGCAGAGCTGCCGCCCGGTGCGGGGAGCGGCAGCGGGACCCGGCCCGGGGCCGGCTGAGGCTGCGTCCCTCGTACCTGCAGGCTGCAGAAGGCCAGCGAGAGGCCGTGCTTGCGCAGCTCCTGCAGCAGCTCTGCCAGCCCCACCACCACTGTGTAATCGATGCTGCTGATGTGGCAGCAGTCCAGGATGACGGAGCGTGGTGGAGATGCTGCTGGAAGAAGAGCATACGGTCAGGTCCCTGATGAGTCCAGAAATGACCAGCCCAGGGGACACGGCCCCAAAAGCCGGAGCTGTGGCTGGAAGGGGTGAGACAGCGTGGGGAGAGCAGCAGCAGCCAGGGAAGCTGTGCTGTCCCTGCTTGCACCCACAGCCTGCAGGTCCAGGCAGCACTTGCAGCCCCCCCAGCAGGGATCCAGGTGGGCACTGGGGTACAGCCGGGCCCCCAGGACGAGCCGGTGGCCCGGGGAGCACCGTACCTGCCAGCGCACGGGTGCACACGGTGTCCCGGAGGCACTCGATGGCTGGGAAGTGCAGGCTGCTCCCCAGCTGCACGAGGAGCACGTCCCCCTCCAACACCTGCGCAAGACCCCGGAGGAAGGGGACAAGTCACAGAGAGCTCCAGGTTGTCATCTGCCCCCACCCCGGTGGGGACAACTGCCCATGTGACAAAGCAAAGCACCATCCCAGCTGGAGGGGGACACGCGGGACCCCCCATCTCTCAGGGAAACCCCCCTCCCACACACACCCCAGCGTCAGCAGGAACAGGGACAGCGATGGCTCCCTCTCCTGCTCTCAGCTCCTGGGATACTCCTTTCCTCAAGCTCCTTGAACGGAGTCACAGCAGGCTGGGACACGGGACTGGGGGGGAGCAGGACAGAAGCATCCTGCACCCCAACACTCTGCTGCCCTCGGGAAGCCCTCTCCCGGCCCCCCGCGCCCTGGAGAGCCCGGCCGGCCCTGCCGCATGTGAGGAGGGAAGCCCACCTTTATTGGGGGCCTGGCGATGGAGTAGAGGAGGAGAATCCCTGAGACCAGCACCCCGGCCACGATGCCGTACTGGACCTCCCAGAAGCAGAGCAGGAACGTCACGCAGAGGGGCACAAGGTCCAGCCCTGCAAGAGAGATGACCCAGGCTCGGCTGCACTTTGTCCTCATGCCACAGGGCCCTGCGGGATGCTGCCCGCTCTGCAGGGAGAGCTGTATTGCACCAGGGGGTCATCTCGTGCCCTCACTTTTAACCCGCCAGAGCGTCCTGAAGATCCCAGCGTCAAACATGGGGACCACAGCCGAGATGATGACGGCGGCCAGTGCCGCTTTGGGGATGTAGTAGAAGAGGGAGGTGAGGTATGCCAGCGAGAGCAGGACGAGGGCACCTGCGGGAGACAGAGCTGCAGTGTCCCCGACCCCCAGGGTGCCCACAGGGAGTGGGTGCTGGGCACGGGGGCCTGCAGAGCAGCCCACGGCGGGGTTGGGGGCTCTACCTGTGACGAGCCCTCCTGCGGGGGTGCAGACGCCGGATTGCGCATTCACTGCTGTTCTGAAACGCAAAGCACCACGCTGTCCCAGGCTGCGCGGGGGCTGGCAGCTGCCCCCACGCGCTGCCCAGAGACCCCCACCCACCCTGGAAAATCACCGATCCCATCAGACCCCACCAGGTAGATACACCAGCAAGCTCAAGGCTCCAAGCCTGCAGCGGCACCGCAGGGCACGTGAGATGGGAGGGAAGTTTGCCACGGGACCCATGCATAGCCCAGCAGCCAAGGTGGGCAGCTGGGGACCAGCACACGAGCTCAGGGACCCACCGGGGTCCACACAACCTTTTGCCCAAGACTTTGTAGAGCCCCGTCACCGCACAGCCCCAGCAAGTGTCCTGCGGGCTGGGGTTCCGCTCCCCCTCCTGCTACCCACCGGCCAAAGCTGCCCGTGACGGGATACGATGAGACGAAGGAGCCCAGGACGTTGGCGAAGCCTGCAGTGGGGAAGGAGAGGGGCTGGGGATGCAGCAGCTATGGGAGGCACCGCCTGGTCTGTGTCACTGTCATCACCTCCTCCATGCCTGGGCTGGTACCCGGGGCCGGATCGGAGCCCGTCCGGCCATGTGAGCCGGGCTCAGGCTGCTCTGGGAATTGCTGAGCTGTCAGAAAGGTGCGGGGTGGGGGCAGCACGCAGGATAAGAAAGGTAAAACTTCAGGTAGACGCAAGACTGCTGAGATGGGCAACTCTGGTAGCTCAGGGGCTGTGGGACACACGGTGGCACTCGGGCTGGATCCCCTCCCCCTGCCCTCCTGCTCCAAGCAGCCTCTTACCCAGAGCCAGCAGCTCCTGGTTGGGGTCAATCCGGTAGTCGTTCTGCGAGGCTGAAAGGAGATGAGCGGCATCACCCCGAGCTTCCCGCAGGAACAGCCCGCCACGCGCACGGAGGAGGCCAGCAGCGCCTGGGGCAGCCATGGGACCCCATCCCGGCACCCCCCCGGGCGCAGGAGCAGCCCTCGGGACAACTCTCGGCTCCTGCACAAACTCTGGCTGTGCACAACGCGAGGACCCCCCAGCCCCCTCCCCAGCCGGGCCGGGGGGAGCTGCCTGGCCAGGGGAGGGGGTCGGCATTGCCCCACGGGATCCCTCCTGGGTCCCAGTCCCACTGTCAGCCAAGTCCCTCCCATTGCCCCCATGGGAACAGCACCCTCCCCGGCACCCCAAGCGCCCTGCAGACACCCCCCCGCCTCGAGCACAGGTGCAGGAGCCCGGCGCAGCCGTACCAAAAGCCTTGGCAATCGCAATGGTCTCCAGCAGGCCCATGAGCGGGACCACGGCCAGCCCGACCCCCATGTCCTGGGAGGGAAGGACGCAGTGAGTGCTGCCACCGAGGGAGGAGGGTCACCCCACAGCAGAGCCACCTCCTCCCGCTGCGCGGGGAGCTGGTAAATGCAGGAGTAAGGAGACAGCAGCCCGTGGGGAGCCCAGCCTCCGCCGGCCAGCCTGCACCCACCTCCACCATGCTCCTGAAGGGGACGGTGCCGTTGGGTATGGCCATGGAGAAGCGCGGCAGCCGGAAGGCAGGGAGGCCCTGGGGGATGCTGCCGGTGAGCGTGAGCGGCTGGGAGCCCATCACCTGGAAGGAGTAAGCAACCAGGCCAGCAAACAGGACCACGAGGGCGTTGCGTGCTGCAGCGGAGAAAGCAACCGTGATAAACCTGCCTGGAGCCCAGGGCAGCAGGAGGGATGGCAGGAGGTGGGTACCCAGGCTGCCGAGGTCTTCCAAGCCTTAGGAAGGAGCACACACAGCAGCAGGACCGTCCTCGGGACTTTGTCATCCCCAGCCCAGCTCCAGGTCTCAGCTCCTGCCGACCTGGGCTTTACCCATCTCAGGCTGTCTCTTGCCGGCCCAGAAGAGACGAGACCCCAGGGGGGACGGCCGCGGGAGGGGAGAGGGCAGGGGATGGCCAACGCACCCGTGGCAGAGGTCCAGACGATCAGGTAGCTGACCCTGGCAGCCAGCGGCTCCGCATGGGCAGCTCGGGGCAGGCGGCTCTTCATCTCCCGGAGCCCCGCCAGCACGGCCAGGCAGGCCAGCCCCAGGATGGCATCCTCAGCCCTGCAATGGGCACATCAGTGCAATGGGCACAACACGCTGCGGGGCACAGGGAGAGCGGCCCCAAAGTGCCGTGGGAGGAAGAGCGTGTGCCCGGGCACGTGCCGCAGCTCTGCAGGGAGGTGCATAGCTCGCAGGGACGCTGCCAGCACCTCTGCACCGCCGGCAAAACACGTCACCTCTCTCGGGGGCAGCGGGAGCGGGAGGAGGGCGTCTCCCCCAGCCAGCGGTGTGATGCTGATGGATTTGTGGGCTCTTCATCAAGAGGGAAGCAGGACCCCTGCGACAGGCAGGATCTGTGCAGTGGGATCTGCCTCCTCCCTGTCCCGCTGCTGCCCCTCACAGCTAGGCAGGGAGGTCTTCTGTCCGCTGTGTGGAAGCCCACCCTGTGTGTCCCTGTGCTGTGTGCGAAACCCGGACTGGGGCACAGCCCCCGAGCCATGGGTGCAGCTAACGAGAATGGGCGGAGGGCATGGGGATGCCTGAGCTGCCTCTTGGACTGTCAAAAATTGGAGGAGGACTTTTGACACAGTCCCAAGGATGTGCCTCTGGGCTGGCAAAATCCTGATGTTCCTAACTGGGAGCAGAAAATAGGACAAGCCTGCCCCATCCTTCCCCCTTAGCAGCTTGGGAGCCTACGTGCTCACCCATCTTCGAATCTCCAGCTCAAATGGAAATGGCTGAGAACAAGCACTTGTGTGACAGCGCTGGACAGACACTGAGAAATCGGTCCGAGGTGTGACCGAAGAGACGGGGAGCAAAGCCGCGGAGCCCGAGCCCCCTGCAGCTGCAGGGGGACGGAGCAGGGCAGGCGCAGGGCCGGTGCTGACCTGGTCTCCCCGATCCTCCGCAGCGTCTCGTACACCTGCAGGAAAAACTGCCGAGGGATCCCCCGCAGCCCCAGGATGTTCTGTGCAGGAAGACAAAGCCTGGTGAAAGCCCAGCACAACCCAAGCGGCCGGGCGCTGTGGAGGGATGGTCAGGAGCACCGGGACTCAGCCCTGGGCACCCGCACGGTGTCAGTGCTGCGGGTGGGAGAGCTCCGCAGCGACCACCCCCGCTCCCCCATGCACCCCAGGACGGCCCCTTCCCTGCGTGAGCCGCTCAGGGCTCAGAGATGCTCCGAGATGCCTCCACCCCGTCCTGCACACACAGTCCCAGGAGGGGGTTCCGTTTGGGACCCCAGCCCAGCCTGCGCAGCCCACCCCCCCTGTGCACCGTGCCGGAGCAGCAGCAAGGGCCCAGTGCCTCTGCAGCAGCTCTCGCTGTGACCGCAGCCATTAGCCAACCCATCCCCGCTGGTTCCTTGCGCAGCCTCACACCATCTCCCCGAGTCTTTGATTTCGGTTAACCACAAAGGAAGCACTGCAGCCCCAGAGGAGCCGGAGGGCCTCGGGGTGCTGAGAAGCCAGCGAGGGACCGGCGGAGCTGCAAACCCACGGTTCCAGGAGCATCACCCAGCACCTCCCACAAGTAACCAAATAAAATGTCCTGGTTTTACTGGTTGCCACCAGCTGGTCACAGCCAGAGGGTGCATTCGCCATGGTCTGCTCAGAGCAGAGCACACAGGGACCCACCAGAACTGCTGTCAGGGGAGACGTGTGCCCGCTTTGGGGGTCCTTCCTCCCACACGGAGCACATCGCCCAGCCCAGTGCTAAATATCCCAGTTCCACAGCACAGCCGGCTTCTGGAGAGAGCAGGCAAGGTGTCCAGAGCAGACCAGCAGACCCTACCTTGACCTGGTTGAAGCTAATGGTGATGGAAGCAGCCGATGTAAACCCTTTAATGACTGGGTAGGAAATGAAGTCCAGAAGGAAACCTGCATGGGACGGGCGGCAGTAAGCACACTGCTGGCCCCAACGGGGAGCACAGGGTGTTTGCACACACACAGAGCTGTCACGAGCGTTAGCAGGACAACCCCAGTGTCTCGGAGAGCACAGGGGATGGGGGAACAACGACAGGATGTACAGTGATATCCTAAAAATACAACCACGCACGGCAAGAGCATCTCACCGAGGTGCAGGAGCCCCATGGCCAGCTGGACGCAGCCGGAGAGGAAGGCGAGCAGGATGGCATAGACAGGCTCGTGGAACGCGTAAGAAGAGACAAGCAGCGACATGATGGCGGTGGGACCCAGCGTCACGTCCTTGGCGGTGCCCAGGAAGCAGTAGACAAAGCAGCCCATGAAGGAAGAGTAGAGGCCGTACTGCACGGGGACAGAAGCAGCGCCGGCGCAATGCTGGGAGATGCCACACACCTCCAGGACGAGCAGGGCCGGGCTGCCCTCGGGTCCCTCCAGCGCCCGCTGCCAGCCCTGAGCGAACCCGCGGCGTCTCCGGCTTCCCGACCCGCCGCCCGGTGTGGGTGTCCCGGGGGCTCCGGTGCCGGGGGGCACCGCCACCCACCTGCAGCGGCAGCCCGGCCACCTCGGCGTAGGCCAGCGCCTGCGGCACGGCGGTGAGCCCCACGGTCAGGCCGGCCACCAGGTCCAGCTGCAGCCAGGCCGGGCGGTAGCGCGGGAGCCAGCGCAGGACCGGCAGCCGCCTCCGCACCGCCGGGCACCGGCCGCACGGCAGCGCCATGGCCGGGGCGGCGTCCCCCCGCCCGGCCGCCTCCCGCCCCCCCCCCGGGACGCGCCGGGGGTCGCCGGTCACCGGGGGAGGAGGAGGAGGGGGGGGACGTGCCGGCAGCCGCCCCGGGAGGCCGCGCACAGCGGGTCGGGGCGAAGCGGTCCGGGGATCCCCGCGGGGCCCGGAGAGCCCTTCGCTGCCGCGGGGCCGCCGGCTCCGCCCGGGCCGGATCTGAGCCGCCGGGGCCGCCTCATGTGACCGGGGCAGAGGAGGAGCCGCCGAGCGCCGCCGCCGCCCGGCCCTGCCGCCGCTGCCGCTGCCGGTGCCGCCGCCGCTGCCATGCGGCCCTGGGTGCTGCCGCTGCTGCTGGGCGCCCTCCGGACCGGCGGGGCCCCGGCCCCGGCCCGCAACGTGCTGCTCCTCCTGGGTGAGTGCGGCCGCCGCCGCCCCGGCTGAGCCCCGGCACCGCGCCCGCCTCCGACCCCATCCCCGGCACTGGCCCCGCGGCGGGGGTACCCCGGTCCCGGGCTCGGGGCGCCCCGTGAGCGGGGGGAGGGACGGCCCCGGGGGTCCCGCTGCATCCCCTCTGCTGGGACGGTCACCGCAGCACCGACCCCGGCCCGGGGCCCCCTCAGCCCGGGGCACCCCCAGCCGGGGCACCCCCAGCCCGGGGATGCCCCCGGCGTCATTAGTGTCCCCTGGGCTTTGCCCCCCCGCACGGTCAGGGTCGCGGCGGGGGCCGGGCCCGGTGCTGCAGGGCTCACCCGCACCCTTCCCCCTGCAGCAGACGACGGGGGCTTTGAGAGCGGCGCCTACAACAACTCGGCCATCCGGACACCCAACCTGGACGCGCTGGCCCGGCGCAGCGTGGTCTTCCAGAACGCCTTCACCTCTGTCAGCAGCTGCTCCCCCAGCCGGGCCAGCATCCTCACCGGCTTACCCCAGGTACGGGCACCCGCACGCACTGGGGTGGGGGCTGCCAGTCCGTGGCAGGGGGTCGGGGGCGGCCAGAGCTGGCGCTCTTATGGCACAGTCACAGGACTTGGCGGTCCTGCCCTGCCCGCTGACCCACGCTCTCCCCCCTGGGACCTGCACGCACACTTGGCGCATGGTTGGGCTTGTTTTGGGGCCAGGCTGGCAGGCATTGTCCAACCACGTTGTCTCCCCCCGCCCGCAGCACCAGAATGGGATGTATGGGCTGCACCAGGACGTGCACCACTTCAACTCCTTCGACAGTGTGCAGAGCCTGCCCCGGCTGCTCCGCCAAGCACGCATCCGGACAGGTAGGGAGCCCAGGGCAAGCGACACGGGCAGGGAAACACTCCCTCTCCCTACACCGAACCCCATCAGGCAGGAGCGCTTGGCGGTTCACCTGCCTGCGAGCTAGCCAGCACCCACTGCACCCGTGCCCACACTCTGCACTGATACCTGGGTTTCACTTCACTTCCCCCCATCGCTGCTCCTCTGCCATCCTCGTTACACCTCGCTTTCACTTCTGTCCCCCATCCTGCTCCTTCCCGGCTCCCAGGTTTGCACAAGGCTCGTGCTTGACCTAAACTCCCACCCGGGCCACCCAGCTGCTCTAGCGCTTGCCCACGCCTGTGACCTGGGGCAGTGTCGCCCCAGGTTGGTTCCACTTTCTGAGCAGATGTGGAAGTGCCTCTGCAACCGGCAGAAATGGCTGGGGAAGCCGGCAGCATCTTCACTCTCAGCACCGTTTGCTGCGCACAGCCCGTGCTGCAGCAGAGGAGGTGCGTTGGCCCCCTGGGAGGAGACAGCAGCAGCAGCAGCAGCAGCAGCAGCAGCCAGTGTCCTCCCCGTGCTCCCCGCTGCGCCTGCATACGCCTGTCTGCGTTCCTGCAGGGATCATTGGGAAGAAGCACGTTGGGCCCGAGAGTGTCTACCCCTTCGACTTTGCCTACACAGAGGAGAACAGCTCGGTCTTGCAGGTTGGGAGAAACATCACTCGAATCAAAGCGCTGGTCCGGCAGTTCCTGCAGAGCCAGGACGAGAGGTGAGGCGGACGCTGCGTCCCTGGGGCGGGCACGGGAGGGGAGAGGGAAACCGGCCTCGCTGAAGACATGTCTCCATGTCACAGCTGGTCACAAATATGAAGGGACACCTTGCCTCTGGGTCACCCCATAATCCAGAAACCCAGATGAGGTAGGAGTTCTCCCGCCGACCGCAGCTCGCCCCTGCACAGCCCAGGGAAGGTCTCTGGGGAGGTGGGCAGCCCTTTGCCGCACCACCTCCACCTCTACCCTTTCCACCTCTAGGCCTTTCTTCCTCTATGTCGCCTTCCACGACCCCCACCGCTGCGGGCACTCCCAGCCCCAATACGGGGCCTTTTGTGAGAAATTTGGCAACGGAGAAAGTGGCATGGGCTGGATCCCTGATTGGAAACCACAGCTCTACCGCCCAGAGCAAGTGCAGGTGGGAGCTCGTGGGGCCGCGTGGGGCTGTGTGGGGCTGTGTGGGGGCTGCATGTGACAGCAGCCTCCACTGGAGCCAGGGTGGCTGCGGGCTGACCCCCACCTCGGTCACTGCCATCAGCGTTATGGGCAAGAGCTGGCAAAGGCCGCCCTGGCATACGCGCGACCTCCTGCCCCATGGCTGCCACGTGCCGCCTTCCCTTTCTCTGTTTAGGTCCCTCACTTTGTTCCAGACACACCGGCTGCCCGGGCGGACCTGGCAGCCCAGTACACAACCATCGGGCGCATGGACCAAGGTAGGAGCCACAGGGACCAGGCTGGTGCCGGTGAGCACTGCGGTGCCTCCTGTTCCCCCTCAGCTCTGCTCCTCCGTCCACAGGGATCGGACTGGTCCTGGAGGAGCTGCGGCGTGCCGGCTTCCACAACAGCACGCTGGTGATCTACTCCTCCGACAACGGCATCCCCTTCCCCAGCGGCAGGACCAACCTGTACCGGTCGGGCACCGCCGAGCCCCTGCTGCTCTCCTCCCCGGAGCACACGGGGCGCTGGGGACAGGTCAGCCAGGCCTTCGCCTCCCTCCTGGGTAAGAGCCCGCGGCCCCCAGCAGGGAGCGGAGGCTTGCAGAGCCGTGCCGGGGCGGGGGGTGAGCTGGTCCCCACCCTCCCCACGCCATAACCCAGGGTCCTGTCCCAGAGGACAGCCTGCAGCGCGCGGCATTGCCATGGCCGGCCCAGGGAAGGGAGAGGAGGGACGGCAGAGCAGCAGGGTCCCCTGCAGGGTCACCATCCCCATCCTGGGGCTCAGCTCTGCGCCTCATCCCAGCACCCCCCTCAGCCCACGCGGCAGCAGACCCCAGGGACCTTTCTGCCCCTCTCCAGGGCTGAGTTTCCTCCCGCGGGCACCAGCCCCTCCGCTCACCCTTCTCTTCCCCTCCAGATCTGACACCCACCATTTTGGACTGGTTCTCCATCCCCTACCCATCTTACAGCATCTTTGGCACGAAGCGGGTGCAGCTCACCGGAAAGTCTCTCCTGCCAGCGCTGGAGTCGGAGCAGCCCTGGGCCACCGCCTTCAGCAGCCAGAGCCACCACGAGGTGACCATGTACTACCCCATGCGAGCCGTCCAGCACCAGCAGTTCCGCCTCATTCACAACCTCAACTACAAGATGCCCTTTCCCATCGACCAGGACTTCTACGTCTCGCCCACTTTCCAAGACCTGCTCAACCGCAGCAGGGCTGGGCAGCCAACCCACTGGAACAAGACCCTGCACCAGTACTACTACAGGGACCGCTGGGAGCTCTTTGACTGCAGCCGTGACCCCACCGAGAGCCAGAACCTGGCCCCCGACCCCCGCTACGCCGCCGTCTTCCAGCAGCTTCGCATGCAGCTCTTGAAGTGGCAGTGGGACACGGGTGACCCCTGGGTGTGTGCCCCCGACGCTGTCCTGGAGGAGAAACTGAGCCCCCCGTGCCGACCGCTGCACAACGAGCTGTGAGCGGCACCTCTGCCCGGTGTCCCCCATTGCCATGCGACAGCCACACGCTGCCCATCGGGCACGGGGGGTCGGAGCAGGATCCCGTCTGGGCCAGTCCCAAATCCCTGTGTGACACGCTGAGGCTCTGCTCTCTATCGCAAACACCGCCCGACCCCGGAGCGTTCGGGGACCCTCGTGCCTTTATTCTCAGCCAGGGGAGCCGCGGGGCCAAGCTGCTCCCCAATAAAGCTCCTGGAGGAGAGGTCTGGTTTTACCTGGAGCCAAACACGTCCCTGCCCGCTCCCAGCACCACGACCTCGGTGCAGCCCCCCTGCTGCCAGCCCCGCCGCGGAGTGACAGCCGCGCACCCCGCGGGGAAAAGGGGCCAGTGGGTACCAGCGAGGAGGCGGTGGGGGTACAGTTTAATTTAATAAAATATACAAAGTGCCCAGAGCCCCCGAGGTGCGCAGGCTCAGGGGTGATGGGGGGCGTCTGCCCCTTCCCTGCGTCGCAGAGGCTCGACCAGAGCTGCACGGTGGGGGCCGGGGCTGGAGGCCCCAGGGCCAGCGGGACGGACGGGCCAAGGGGCTCCATGGCAGGGCTGGGACTGTGGGACCTGGCAGGGGTCCCCCAGCGCTCTGGGAAATGAGCGCTGACCCCCCCGGTGGGGGTCCCCGCTGTGGGGCGAGGGCTGAGCCGGGGCTCAGCAGCACTGTCAGGACAGGCAGCGGCAGAGGGGGGCACGGACACGGCCTGGGGCTGCTCCCAGCAAACAGTGACTTTATTCCCAGCACTGCTCCCTCGCCCCCCCGCGTGGATCCCCCTCCCCAAAAACACAGCCGGGAGACTCCCCGCAGTCCCTCAACAGGTTACCAGTTCCGCATGTTAACAGGTTTGCTGTCTCACAAGGCACTTGGGGTTTTTTCTTCCCCCGTTTTGGAGGAGATGAGGGTTTCCCCATCCCCAGGGGTTGTGCAACCCCCCCGCGACGCGAGTCCAATGCACCCACCTCCGATGAACTCACGTCAGCCAGAAGGGAGCCCGAGCCCAGAGCCTGAGCCCAGAGCCCGAGCCCGAGCCCAGCAGCCGCGTTGGGTGGGCAGAGCCGCAGCAGCTCTGGTTCTACAAAGGAGGGGGCGGATTTGGCCCCTGAGCCGAGGGAGCAGCAGTGCCTCTCCCCACCAAGCAGCGCGGGTCCGGCGTGGGCTCAGGACCAAGCGATGACAAACGGCTCCCACATCGGCAGCGACACGGGGACCCTCAGCACCTGAGGGGTAGAAGGGAGGGTCAGCACGGTGAGAACCGGCCGGGCCGCAGCCCAGGGGGGTGTCACAGCCAAGGGGGGCGTCCTGCCCCCCTGGGGTGCATGCAGAGATGCAGCCTGGCACGGCCCCGGTCCCGCAGCCCCCCCGGGAAGGGCGCCCATGGCAGACAGCCCCAGGAGCAGAGCAGTGCCACTGCTCCTCGCAGAGCTCCTGTCGCCACGTACCCTTTCCATGCCCCCTCTCCCCATCCTCACCCCCCTGCACACCCTAATCCTGCCCCCGCCCCAGGGCACCCACCTGGCCCGTGATGGGCTTTATGCCCCTCGGGGACAACAAAGCGGATACCGTGCCATCGCTGGGGCCAAACCCCACCAGCCCCTTGGATGAGCCCCGGGTCCCTTCCCAGCCGCTGGCCGGCAGCTCCCCCCCACCGCCGCCCCCTCCCATGGTGGGGACGAGCACTGGCCTGCGTGTCGCTGCGGTAGGAGAAGTCGCCCACAAGGGCACCGTTGGCCAGGACTTGCCGGGGAGGGCTGGTGATGCCCAGCACAGTCACGGCCTCCAGCAGGACCCCGTCGAGGTGGGCGCTTGCCCGCAGGAGCTGGCTGAGCACGGCGCCCTGCAGGGACAGGGGGGCTGTCACCCCACGCTCCCGGGTCCCAGCCACCCCGCACGCGCCCCGGCTTCTCGACGTGCCCTGGCCCACGCGCTGCCTCTCTGCAGGGCACCGAGCCCCGGGGAAGGGTGCTCTGCGGTCACTGGAGAGGGGCGAAGCCATTCATCAGAGGGACGGGGCTGGAGAGCATCCGCTGCGGGTGCAAGAAGAGAGCTGCCAGCTCCTCCGTGCAGCCTCTCCCCCTCCTAAGGGGGCTCCTGGGGGGGTACAGCCCCCGTGGGACCCACCACCCGACCACCGCAGTGCTGTAGCTGCTCAGTCTGGCACTCTCGGCACGACACAGCGTGGCTGCACCAGGACGCGGTGCTGCCTGTGACCATGCGCGCCCCAGGGGCACCGGGACCCGCACGTGGCAGCGAACACCCGTGCCCCAGTGCCCCCTCGCTCACGTTCGTGGCCAAGAAGAGGATCTCGGTGTAGTCCCCCTTCTCAAAGGTCTGCCAGCTCTCCCCGTCGTCCCAGAACAGGTCTCCCCTGGCGAAGCCGTCCGGTGTCAGCGCCACGACCAAGGCCATCCCCTTGTTGCGGGACTCGGCTGTGCTGAAGGCAGGCTCCTGCGGCACAGGATCCGGCACAGCTCTGAGCGCTGCCACAGCCGCTTTCCCCCAGCCCCGGCCGAGCACCGCAGGCTCACGGCTCGCGCAGCCCTCAGCCCTGCCCCAGGAGCTGGCCAGGCAGGTCACAGCAGCGTCACCGCAGCGCGGAGGGGGCTCACCTGCAGGGGCAGGATGTGCCCTGCGCGGACATGGACATTAATGGTGTCCAGGGGAGCTGGCAAGAGGATCCACTGCCCTTTGCTGTGGATGGTGGAGTCCTAAATAACAACAAAAATAGAGCAGGCGTAAGGTGCAGCGTGCCCAAGGGGGTCCCAGCCCACCGCCACGGCCCTCCAACGGCCACAGGCGAAGGCAGATGAGGGTCCCGAGCACAGCCCCGGGGGGCCGGTACCAGCGGTGGGGCGCAGGGACAAATGCAGGGCCCCGCAGCGAAGCCCCCACGCAGCCCCCCGAGAGCCCCGCGGTGCAGCGGGGGAGCACCCACCCCTGCGAGGCTGTACCACGTCCCCGCCGGGAAGTAGCCGCTGACTTTGGTCTGTCCTGCCTCCAGCACGGGTGTGACGAGCAGCCCCCCGCCCCACATGAGCTGGCGGTCCACGGCCCAGGTGTTGGGGTCCTTGGGGAACCTGGGGAAGGACGGGGAGGGCAGCGCAGCGCCAGGGAGATCCTGCACCCACCTCCCGCTGAGCCCGGTGGGGACCGGTGCCCATCGGCACTCACTCACTCGAGGAAGAGGGGCCGTGCCACCGTCTCCCCGGCGGAGTGAGCCCGGTGGAAGAGGGTGTAGAGGAAGGGCAGGAGGGAGTAGCGGAGGCGGAGGGCGCTCCTCATGGCGGCCTGGGCAGCCGGGCTGAAGGCATATGGCTCCTGCGGCTGCAGGGGAGAGGCCGAAGGGGGATGCTTGGACCGCGAACGGAGTACCAGTGGGCGCCTTTTGGGGATGTGGGATGGACTCCCTGTGGCATGAGCCCGGCACTGATGGCACGCAGCCCCGCAGCTGCGCCAGCCCCCTTCCCACGCAGGCAGGGCAGCGCCGCGCCTCGCACAGCCCCGCAGCACCCACCCCCGCCTCCCGCCCAGCCGCCCCCTGCCCGCTGCCCCGCGGGGCGAGGGCTCCCGGCACTCACCCGGGCGCCGTGGTCGTTGTGATTCCTCATGAAGGGGTAGAAGGCGCCCAGTTGGGTCCAGCGCACGCACAGCTCCTCGGACGTGTCACCCGCGAAGCCACAGATGTCGGCACCCACCAGCGGCACCCCAAAGAGGTTGAAGAGCAGCACCTCTGCAGAGGGGATGCAGAGGGCATCGGGGCTCAGTGGCACCAGGGGGACAGAGCCCACGGAGAAGCCCCCAGCTGCGGGGGAGGCACAGGGGGGAAGCACGGGTGGATTCGGTCCCAGCACCCCGCAGCTTACCTGGTACCGAGTAATACAGCTGCTCCCAGTCGCTGCCGACGTCCCCTGTCCAGTGCCCAGCATAGCGCCCGTGCCCAGCGAATGTGGAGCGCGAGATGACGAAGGGGCGCTTGCCGCGGACCCTCAGCAGTGCGCTGCGGGCAGGACGGGGTCATCTCAGCACCAACTGGCCGGGGAGGGGGCTCAGCCCCCCGCCAGCGGCTCCCAGCAGCCGCACAGAGCTGGCACATGCTGGGGCAGACGCCCAGTGCCATCTCGCTCACGGGGTGGGTGACATGGGACAGTGCTCCAGACACAAACCGCCAGCCCTGGGGCCAGCACGGCCGCACTGCACCAGCTCCAGCCCCCTCCAGTGCCGGGCTGGCCGCAGCGGGCACTGCACTGTGTTATAAACCAAACCCTCGCCCACCCACCAAATGCCCCCCATGCCCAAACTGCCCACGCTGCAGCGCGGGGAGGGCCCTCTCCCCAGGGATGTGCGTCCTCCAGGACAGCAGGAGCTGCGGCACGAGCCCCGGGCTTACTCATGGGAGGCGATGGCCTCGGTCAGCCCGTACAGGCTGTGCACGTTGTAGTGGGAGGACAGGTACTGCTGGCTGGAGGCACAGATGGTCCCGGCTTGGAGGCGTCCCCCAAACACACCTGCACGGGAGAGGTGGTGGCGAGGGCGAGCTCGGAGCCCGCTCAGCTGGGACCAGAGCCTCCTCCGGCTCCCCTGGGGCTCCCCGCACCCCCGGGCAGAGCCTGGTACCCGCTCCCCGTACCTGGCACATAGGGGGGCTGCTCCAGGCTGTTGTTGGGGCACCCATCCTGGGAGCCCTCCACGAAGTTTGACGGCTCATTCATGTCCTGGGGAGGGAAGGGGAGGGGGGGGAGGGAATGGAGGCGCTCGCTGCCGCACCAGGGCCCAGCAGAGGTGCAGGGCAGGAGCCGGGGAGCCGCAGCCGGCAGCTCTGCCAGGGCCACTCACAATCCACATGCCGTCGAAGGGCACTTGGTCGTGGAAGTCCTTCACCATGTCGTGCCACCACTCGTGAGTCTCTGGGTTGGTGAAGTCTGGGAAGACCGTCGGGCCTGGCCAGACCTGCGGGAGGGAGGCAGCAATGGGCAAAGCCCCGCAAAGACCTGCTGCGCCCCACAGCCCCCGCGTGCCACCCCACTGTCCACCATGGCCGTTCCCCGGCTGTTCCTCTCCAGCTCTCAGGGCCCCACTCGAGCCCCCTCCCGCGGGGACTGGGGCTGCTCCCCACACGCACCTTCCCGATCAGGGGCTGCCCTGTGGCGTTTCGGATGAACACCCCCCGCTTCAGTCCTTCGTCGTAGGGCTTGTAGGTGCCAGGAGGCCCCGAGCTGCTGATCCCGGGATCCTGGCGGGGCACAACGCCGGGGCTTCACCAGTGAGGGAAGGGAACAGCCTCCCCCGCTTCCTCGGAGGAAGCTCCATCACCGCCCTTGGGGCAGCCGGAAACCCCGGTGCCAGCCCACCCCTGCGGGAGCCCCGGCACGGCCAAGGGCTTCACTCACCACAATCATGATGTACCTCAGGCCACGGCGGTGGAAGTCCTGCACCATCTCTGGGTAGTCCCTAAAGCTTTTCTTGTTGAAAGTGAAATCCCTCTTGGCATCCGCGTAATCCAGGTCGTTCCACTGCACATCCTGCGGATGGCAGTACCGGTGCTCGGGGAGGAGCAGGGCCCCCCACACGCTGCCATGGGACCCCTGCCCCACAGAGGCTCCCCATCAGTCCCCCCACAGCAGCTTTCGGGCAGAGGCTCCCAGGGAGCAGCTGAGACCTACCAGGGGGAAGCGGGCTGCCGACATGTTGGCCACGACCTGCCGGGTGATGTCGGTGGAGGAGTAGCCCCAGCGGCAGAGGTGGAAGCCCAGGCCCCAGTACGGGGGCATGAAGGGGAACCCTGGAAGCAGGAGGTGGCCCAGCATCAGCACCACCATCACCCACAGATGCGCTCTGCCACGCCGGCCACGCCACGCCGCTCACAGCACCCCGGCCAAGCCATCGCAGGAGCACCCATGTCCCCCATCCGCAGCTCAGTCCTACCGACAACATCCAGGTACTGCCGCACCACACTCTTGGGGTCGGGGCCCAGGAAGATGTAGAAGTCCAGGATCCCACCCGTCGTGCGCCAGGTCAGAGCCGGGCTGGGCTGCAGGAGCACATCTGGGGAGGGACGAACACCAGAGGAACAAGCTGAGGATGGGGCTGGGGGCCAAGCCCACGCCCAGCACCTCTGCAGGACTCACCCATCGCATTGCTGTTCAGCAGAAAGACACCGTGGGCCGAACCGCCGTCCTCCATCACCAGGTAGAAAGGGTGGGAGCCGTAGAGGTTGACCTGTGGCTGGAACAGAGCACAGCGTGGTGCCAGCGAGGCTCCGCCAGAGACCCTGGCACAGCACCCACCACCCACCCACCCGCCTGCCCCTCGCCGCCGGCCAGGAGCACCATCACAGGGCGCACACCCAGGGCTTGTGGCCCCAAACACCGCCCGAGTTGGCAGAGTTCTGCCCCGAGCAAGAGCCCGGGACTGCTCGGGGGGAAGCAGCTCCCCAGCAGCGCAGAGCAGAGCCCCAGGGGACACAAACCCAACCTGGGGACGATGGGCTTGCCCAGGGCTGAGGCATCCCAGAGCTCAACCAGCACAGACACCTTTCCCCAGCCCCAAATACAACATAAGAGGCCGTGGGTCGCCCCTGCCAGCACAGATGAGCCGTCTCCCTTCCCCTCAGCCCCGCTCCGTACCACGGGCGCCATGTCCCGGTTCCAGAGGGTGACCCTGGTCCACGCTGTGTCGAGGACCAGCGGCGTCAGGTGCTCCCCCAGCCCAGAAATGAAACGGGAGGGCAGGGAGGTGGAGATCTGCAGGAACTGGTCTGCGAAGAAGAGGGGCGCGACGGTGGTGTTCAGCCTGCCGGAGAGAAAGGGAGGCTCCGGGAAACAGCCCCGGCAATGCCCAGTGGCTGGGGAGGAGGGAGGGCTGCCAGCCCTGGGCAGGGACACAGATGTTCATCACCACATGACACAAAACCAGGTTTTGGATGAGTTCTGGGATTCCTGCTCCCCTTCCCAGCCACCGAACTGCACAGGGGGTCAAAGCAAAGGCCCCGCAGCCGCTGACTGCCGCCCCGCTGCCGTCCCCAGTGACCCCCGCTGCACCCCGGCTCCCACCCCGCGCATCACTGTGGCCGCTGTCAGGTCCTGCTTCCAGACCGAGTCCCTCGGGGAAGGCGAGGGGAGCCCGCGCCCTGGCTCGGGGCAGACTGGGCACTTACAGGACCTGCCCGCTGCGCTGCCGGTAGACGACGAGGCCGAAGGGCTCCTGGTTGACCCGCAGCCCGTAGAGCGCAGCGGCGGTTCGGCCGCTCGCCCGCGGTGTGGCCATGGGCACCTCATAGCGCTGCCGCGCCGCGTCCCGCAGCTGCGGGGCAGAGACGGGGGGGGTCGGCCGGGGCCGGGGGCGAGACACGACCCGGGGGCAGGGGGGGGCCGGGCCGCACCGTGAAGCGCAGGCGGGTGGGGGTCTCCAGCGCCAGGTCCAGCCGCAGGACGCCCACGTCCCCCGGCAGGAAGGTGGGGGCGACGCGGCGGAGGCGGGCGGTGTAGCCGCTGGCGGTGGCCGTCAGGTTCTCCGCCCGGTAGCTCCGGTAGCCTTGGGGGAAGAAGCACCAGGGCGGGCCGGGGCCGGGGCCGGCCGGCGAGTAGCAGCAGCCCCGCGCCTCGCAGTCCGCCCGCGCCAGCAGCCGCTCGGGGCCGCAGTCGAAGCGGTCGCCCGCGGCCACCTCGCAGCCGGCGGCCCCGGGGCTGCGCGCCGCGGCGGGGACCAGCAGCGACAGCACCGCGGCGGCGGCGGCGACGAGCCCCGGCCCCGGCATGGCCCCGCCGTGCCGAGCTCCCAGCAGGCGCGGCGGGACCGGCGCACGTCACGGCGCGTCCGCGGGGCGGGACCGGCCCCGAACCGGCGCCGTCCGCCTCCCGCAGCCGCCCCGGGAGCCGCCGCCGCCCCCGCCCCGGGCCGGAGCTCGGGCAAAAGCCGCGGGGGGAGCCCCAAAGTCAGGGCGGCACCTGCCCCCTCAGCCCCGCCTCCAAGCGACGGCTGTTACAGCACACGCAGCTTTATTTGTGTATTTATTTAGTAGGAGAAGCTGCAGCCTCCTCCACCAAGAGCAGAGGGTTGTGCGTATTGTGTCTGTGGCTCTGTCAGGCTTCCTGCGAGCCGAGCCTGGATTCCAAGCACTGCCCGAGCCACTGGAGAGGCCGCTGGTGCTGGGGATGTTCCTGCCCGACCTGGCGGATGATGGCATTAATGGTGCGGAGCCGGTCCTGCAGTTTCTGCTGCTCGTTCCT
Organism: Vanellus vanellus; assembly: GCF_965231255.1. Lineage (NCBI taxonomy): Eukaryota > Metazoa > Chordata > Aves > Charadriiformes > Charadriidae > Vanellus > Vanellus vanellus. The sequence goes on from NC_138922.1 coordinate 14,584,665, forward strand.
CCAGGCTTGTTCAGTGCGGCACAGGGGAGCGTACTTCCCTTCCTTCAGTGCCTGTAGATGCTTCTGGCGTGTCTGGTAGGCCACAATCTCCAAAAGGTTCTGAGGAAAGCAACAACGGCACTTACTTCACACAGAAAAGAACTAAGAAAATTACAGGATTTGTAAATGTCATATTTTGAAATTGAAGGGCTTCTTATAATGGGGACTTCACAGCAGTACCCTTTTTAACAGCTAAACAGCATCCCACGTCTGAGTACAGTCATGGCACAGACTTCCATAAATCAGAGAAATACCCACACCTCCAAGGCAACCCCTGCCAGGACAGAGCTTCACTGAGTTAAAAATGTCGCAGGAGGTCATTCAAGACCTTGAGCTGGCCCTCAAACTGGTAACATGAGTAGCCAGCTGGCACTCACAGATGTTACTAGATATTTTCAAGATGCAAATGATGTCTGGCTGATGTTTCCAGATGAATGCTGCCTCACCAAGTATACAACGGCAGCATCAGCTCAGTACCACTCGGAGCCCTCAAAATGTGCTCAGATCACTTAAAGTGTTGCTAAAATCACATGCCAAGCACGCCCAGCTCAGGGGGTGGCAACAGAAGCAAGCAGCAGGTTTGGTTCGCCTGCTGCAAGGAAGCAGACGCGCTCACCCATCGTTTCTTGTTCCGAAGGCATTCTGTGTCCAAATCGAGGCCATCGGACTCAGCCTGCAGTCTGCACAATTCTTGCTGCTTTTCCAAGAAGGAGGCACTAAGGGATGCTCGGGTGCTCTCCAGCTCCAGGATGGTTTTGTTGCAGTCTTGAGTGTTCTAGTAAATGGAAGAGGAGGAAATGGCAGATTCTGGTTCTTTAGTTCAGCTGCGTTCCCAGCCATCTTCCCAGAACTATTTTATTTTATTTTTAATGAGTTTGCAAAGCCTGCCCCCTATGAGTGCTGTACCTGGGCAGGTGCAGGGTCTGTGTACCGACACCCCGGGTGTCTGTGCTAAGTGTGCACTGGTGCTCATTACAAGGCAAATACAGGCTACGTGAACTCTCGCAGCCCTGCTTTACTTGCTCACCTTCTGGGTTTCACTGATCTTCTTTCTCAGCTCCTGTTTCTTGCGGTGGAAGTCACCCTTGGTGATTCGTTTCTGATCTGTTTTGTTCTGACCCTCTCCACGAATCGCTATCGCCTCTCTATGAGAAACAGATGCCTCCATATCACGAATCATCTTCTCCTGCTGCTTCATCAGCTGGCCATAGCGGACCTGCCATTTGTGAAGATATAAAATAGGCTGAAAATAACAAACTGAAGTCTTCTGCGTGGCACATCCCACCATCATAAACCAGATACACATGACAAATGATCCTTGGCAAGCCAAATTTGCTCTAAATCCAAACCTAGTTTGCCCTGTGTGGATCCGGAAGGCAGAGGGCTGGATTATCAACTCACATAAAGTAATCTTCAAAATGTTTCACTGCAACTCATTAGCAAAAGCAGAAGAGCAGAAGCATCCAGAGAATGAAAGGGAAGAGGTGCTTTGCCACAAGATAGAAGACTTCCCTAACCAGTGATTAAGATGATGCAATATTTAGTAATCAGTATTTATTTACTTATAAATTGGGGTCACAGAACAAGGTGGCAGATGTATCACATTTTAAATAGATGTCTCACATATATCCAGATTCCACTGCAGTCTATTACATAGCATGTACAAGGAACGCATAATGTGCATGCATGCTGGATGTATTTAATTCAATCTAGCTGCAGGGTGGTAAGATTTCCCATACTGCTATGGCCTTGGAGGTGCTACTTCTCCAGCCTGTTTCTCATCTCTCCTGCCTTATGTTTCAGCAAGTCCAAAGCCAAACACATTGTGTGCAGCTTCCCCTCCTCAGTCCTCTTCCCCAGTGGCTTACTTGCATCCTATGAATCTCTGTTCTCATGGCTTGGAGTTCGCCTTGTCCTGTCGCAGAATCCACCGCTGCACGCATCTCTTTTGTCAGCTGGATCTTTTTCTCCCATAGCATGATTTGATGCCTTCAGTGACAGAAAGGGAAAGCAGTGCCTTTGTAAGCAACAGAGAGGATGCTCTCTCTGTGCATCAGTGGCAGCACACTCCCAAGATCGAAGCTGAACATAGAGCTGAATGGTTCAGCAGAAACTTATACGTCCTGTATGCAAAATCTTAAAGGGCAGCAACAGAGCAACGTGAAATCAGACAGGAAGCTCCGCAATTTAGAAAATGGCAAGAGGACTGTACAAACAAGCATGCCCAGACTGACAGGGGGCTGCTGGGCCCCAGTTAATTGCCCGATGCAGCACACTCGCTCCAAGTTACTGGCAGAGGAGACAGCATGCAGAGTCTTCCCACACAGATCTTGGCAACATCCAGCACAAGCACGCTGGAATTGTTAAAGCCAACATCCTCTCAGCTCTTGCTGATGCCAAAGATGGCTAAAGCACCCTTCAGTTTCTGTGTTTCAAAAATTCATTAAACTCATTTTCACCTTCTTTAAGGACGGAACCATATTTGCTGGCACTGGTGCAGTTTGATGACTGGAGAAGAAAGGTAACATGGACACATACACAACAGTTCAAAGACTGTGGCACAAAGCAAGAATCTCTCTGATACCTACTCTGCTTCCACCAGGCTGTTTAGGAGTCTTTCCTTCTCCTCAGTCAGTTGACTGTGTCTCTCCTGCATCTCAACTGATTCTTTTTCTGCTGCCTAGATTTGGGAAGCATAAACCAACACAATGTTGTCAGACTGAGAAAATTTTACAGGATCACTGTTTGCCTCCGATCTGCATGGGGGGTTGAGACGTGGAAATGAAGTGTCAAGCGTCTGTACCTTCAGAGAGCGTATAAACTCATTCTCTGTGATAATGTTGCCATGTTGCAGCTCCTCAAAGCTGCTGTTGTTCTTGTTGATCAGCACATTCAACTTTATCAAGTCATTTGACATGTTCCTCATGTGACGTTCGATGTCCTTCTGTTCTTTTGTTTCCTGCTGAATTTCATCTACAGGTGAACAGAAGAAAGTCTTAAAACTCCCACAAACACTGGGCTGAATACAGGCAAGGTGTGACAAACTGCTATTAGACCGGCCAACACTGCATGTGGAGCCACTTGTGTCCCAACACACCCAGCCAAAACGTTTTTCCACAACCCCAAATATCAAGGTTTTGAAAGAGACTACTGTGGAAAAGAGTTGGTTTTCATCAAGGGAAGCGGTATCATTGGTGGGGACATTTACCTACCAACTATTTGCAAACTTTATTTAAGAAGTGTAACAGATGACATGGTCGCTTAGGTTTTGACTGTGTCAGTTAAGACAGCAGGATCAATCATTATAGGAAATAACAACATGCAAAACCACAGGTGCCTGGCTCTTAGCCCCCGAGTATAGTACTGGGGCCATTTGCAGTATTGCTCACAAATACAGAGGAGCACTGAGAGCATTCTTTGGTGAAGGTCTAGCATTACTCGTCTGTAAGCCTTCGCTCCCTTTCTTCTCCATTCACAGATTAACATTTTAAGAAAGAGTTAGGGAATGACTTACTTTCAGTGCGCACTTTCTTCTGCTGCATTATTGTAATCTGTTTCTTTAACATATCCAAGGAGGCTATTTTTTCCTCCCGTTCGTGTGTTAACTTGACCAACTCTTTCTGCTGATTGAGCCAGTACTTCTGCAGCGTCATCACCTCAGAATTATATTCTTCTATCTGCTTGGTTAGTTTGTTGATCTCAATTTCCAATGGTCCCAATTCTTGCCCCTGTACAAGGGCAAGGTTTGGGATAAATCAGGCAGAAGCTGCTGGAGCACTTGTTTATAGCATCATTGCAGAAGGCTGGTCCAACTGCTGAGATTCCTACTAAATACTTCAGTTATACTGTTACTTTGTCAGTTAGTTACTTTCTGCTTCTATTTCCCACGAGTTGGATGGGACTCATTCCTGACCTCACAGGAATAAATGCAACAGAAGCCCGAAAGGTTCTCAGACTCTGTGGTGAGAGGGCTCCTAAGCTCCTACAACAGGTACATCTGGACATTCAGAAGTTTGCCAAGTGTACGCCACAGTACTCATTTTTGCATTGGTACCCATGAAGATCTCACAGCTCACAGTGTTAGGGACAGGTCTGGGTATCATCTGAATGGGGCCAACCATCAAGCAACTTAAGTCACCCTGCCTGTTCCATTCTCCCCTTGTCAGACTTTGCAGATTTTATAATGAGGTCCTATTTACTCCCAGAGTATCGATGTCATTCAACGTTTCCATCAGATGTAGACAACTCCCTGCAGAAACCTGTGCTAGGCACACCCTCATTTCACAAGAGTTCCCTAATGCCAGCTCCTCTTCACATGCATTAAGAACTGTTTGACAAATGTAAACATTTATATTAACTATTGCAGCTTTTAAATCACAATAGTGATGCCTGAAAGTTTTAACCATCCAGCATTTATGCAGTTACATTTATCAAGGGCATCTGTGGTCACCACAAAGAATAAAATCAAGTTTGGGATTGCAATGTAAAGGTACATACCCCCTGCTGAGAAAGAATCATCTCCAACCTCTTGTTGTACTGGCTGATGACACCTCGCTTGTTCTCAATCAGGACGCTGCACTTTGCAATCTTACTTTCACTGTGGCTGATCAGATCATGGACATTTTTTATTTCCTTGTCCAGCTCACAAAGTGTTTTTTGGAGAATTGTCAGCCTGCAGTTGGTATGAGTTGAATTCAGAATAACCTGGGCAATATCATTCTCAACCTTGGAAAAATGCAGCTCCTAGGAATATAAACCGACAGAAACCATATTACTGTCACTAACAGCAGCTCATTGATTTGTAATGCCCACTGATCAAAGCACAGGAGTCGGGGGACTTAGATTCTACCCTCAGGTCTGTGCTACAAGCCATACATAAGCTACTTACCCTCTCTGTACCTTTGTTTCTCCATCTATTGATAGGAGATAGCAATATTTACCTCTGCCGTAAGGCTGTCGAAAAGCATCAAGGAGCCTAAACATCCCCAAACCCTTTAAGACAGCACACTCGTCACTTCTGCAATTATATTCCTGCCTAGATGTCTCTAGTTACCTGGCTAACAGTAGTAGGACATTACTATATTGTACCTTCTCCACCATACCTAACAAACATGTTCCTCTCCTAACAATCACTGTACCAGCCAGCAAGCGTGGCTGGGCCTTTTGCTTGAGTGCAGTATGAGTGCCGCCAGGTAACTTTCAAAAGCCTGTCTGCTACTTCTGCACGGCCCGGACCACACTGCGAGAGGTTACAGTCTGCTTTTTTCCAAGGCTGTAGTCTCTGCACCATATTCTGCTGTGCAACACAGATGCTAACAGGAGTCAAAGCGGAGTATCCACCTGTTTGTGTATCTGTCAGAGAGCGGGCTGGAGAGGCCTTTCTCACAATGAAAGCCAACCCTGGAAGCCTTCCAGTTACTTAAGATACGCCCTTGATTTAAAAAAACTCAGGGGCAGGCTGAAGGAACCCAGAGAAATAGAGGTGTGAGCGTGTTGTGTTAGTGCCAGCCCACACAACTCGGTATGATAAATACTATGCTGAATCTTCTAGTTTTTCTATCTGTACCAGTTATACACTCCCAAAGAGAGCAACTTATGCCATGAAGAACTGTGGGTCTGATTTGACTATTCCTCGGACTGTAATCCTTACTTAGAAACTGAGAGCATGCCTGTATCCCATTCCGTGATGCAGTACAGAGGTATAAGTTAATGTGGAGTATAGAAGTACCCCATATCCGCTGCCTTCCTGCAATACATAAGAACTTGGACCACTTTATAGGCAACACTCCCAGGATTCATCATTCTGCCCCATTTTTTTTTAGTAAAGAAACACTAGTATGTTTTGTGCCAGGCCTTTTTGGAGACACTCTCGCATGCACCAGAATCCTGCAATAAGATCACTGGAAGAACTAAATTGAAGTTGCAAACCCAGCAGAGCTCCAATTACCGACCTGAAAGCCAAAATGAAGACACTGACAAAACACACTTGAGAAACGCTGCTCTAGGCCGTTTCCTTCCCTGCTCTCCCAAATGGAAGAGATACCATACCAGATCAGTTTTTCTTCTATGAAGTTTTGCCGCCAGCTGTGAGAAGTGCTTTGTGGCTTTGCTGGACATCATCTGGTCCTGAACCTTTGCCATGATTTCATTCTCCATCCGCTCTTTGGCATCATTTCTTTTCTCTATATCCTTACTGATGGACAGCAACTCATTCAGATGAGCACCTTGATCCTAAAAGGTAAGGAAGACAGAGACAGGATCACTACAACTGTTTGGGGAAGGGGATTAAATACCCCTGTCAAATTCAAAAGTACTCTTCCTCCAAGTATCTCTTCTCACCATCTTGGTCCTGTTGAGGGCCTGCTCTGTCTCATAGAGAATGCGAGTATAGGTGCCAGATTCCACCTTCAAGGCCTCCTGCCTTGAAAGGCACTGGGCAATCAGTTTCTTTGTCACGTTGGCATCGTTCTCTGAACGGCTCAGGGTGGTGACAAGCAACTCATTCTTCTCCTCCTCCTTCCTGATCGACTTTCTACAGCCATGGATGTCCATTTCCAGGGACTTGAGGTCATGCCTGTACTTGCTGGAGAGGCAAAGAGGACAGAAAATCACCACAGGAATTGATTCACGTGCTGACCGGTCATCTACAAATTCCTCTTTTCAAACATACTATTGCAGCAACAGCTGGCCAAGAAGGCAGATCTTTATAAAGGCTCGTCTGCTGTGACAGTGCAGAGTGATCAGAAGATGGATGGCGACATTAAGATTTAAAAGCAAATGTATGTAGGAAAATTAATTCCTTCTTTCAGTCTTGTCCCCAACCCCCCATTCTTACCAGGACGCCACCATATAAAAGCACATTGTTTGTTCTCAGAGAATCAGGCAAGCTTTAAGACTCCAGACCAAATAAACACTTCCTTTGGCAAAAATAGGAAGGTTTTCCTGAAGATTTCTAAAGGCATCACAAAATCCTAACAGAAAGTGGTAGATAAATCCTTCTTGCTGTCTAGCTCTGTGGATTGAGAGATGTTGCAAAGGTGAAGAAACTCTTTTAAAGGTATAAAATATGAATAGAAAAACTCTAAACAGCTTTAAAAACCCCACACATTTTGAGTGAGAGCTGTGTTTTGGTTAAAGACAATAGTAACAAAGAACTGTGTTTCTTATCCTTTAACCTTATTATGTGCTTTAGAGGAGCGAACTTGTTCTGGCTGACATATCCTGCACATACAGTGATAAACTTGACAGAAGACATACTGCCCCTTTTATAATCCCTCCTGTCCAAGTGATTTGAGGTCTCTCCGGGGACTGTTTTCAGCCACCATACCTCAGCAAGTCTTGTGTGGCAACATAGGCCTCATCCCTCTGCTTCATTCCAGCCAAGCTGCTATTCCAGTGGTTCATCAATCGCTTTTTCTCCATGTTAATAGCCTGTACCTCCATACACGCCTAGGGAAGAGAGAGTTGGTAGACAGGATGAATCTATACTGGGTTGTGAAACCAAACTTATGTTACAATGCAATATTTTTCTTCTGTTCATAATACGCTGGGCAGGAACAGCTTCAACTACTATGTGTCTGGTTTATTGTCACACCAGACCACAGAGCATAGGTCTGCAAGGAACAAAAAGTGCTGAGAAGGTGTGTGAGGAAGTGATTTACAGGCGATTCTTAAGGACAAAGGGAGAAAAAAAAAAAGAAAAAAAAAAGTCTTCATTCCTGCAAACAGGAACAAGCCATACAGCTCTGGCCTAGATTGTACATACCACGTGAGCATGTGCCAAAGGGGTCAGTCCTTCCAGAGGGAAATATTAACCAGAAGCGAAAAAAGCACCCTCTTACCTCATTTACTGCTTGCCGAGTTACTTTTGTGTCCTCTGCCTGGGCCGCAAACTGAGCTTCAAACAGAGCTATCTGTTCTTGTAGTTCGTAGGTTTTTCTTGTTAAGCGGTCTACTAGAAGATCCTAAAAAGTCAAAGCCAAACAGTTTGGGATGAGCAATATAATCTCAGTCTTAACCAACTATATTCTACAAGAATAACATAGGCTAGAAAAGGGATTAAATCAGCAACTGGATTAATTGGATTCCTACTGAAACTTTTCCATTCATAAACAAATGGCTTATGAACGTGACAACTTTCAAGTGAATGAGACCTTCATTGCTGATGTTTTATTATTCCATTTGCAGTAGTAAATCGATACTTCAGGTCTGAAGCAGCATCCATTCCTGTCAGCATGGATTATATCGTGACACCTCTCCAGCAGCTGGGAATCTTATTACTTTATGTTTTAAAATCCTTTGTTAAAAAACATCTAAATCCATTTGATTTCAACTGTTTGCATGCAATTCTGCATTAATAATAATGTCTGCGTCCTGCTGCAAGCAGAGGGCAGCAGAGGGAGCTCGAGCACACCAACCAGCTCAGTTCATTTTCAAAGTTCACTTCTCACTCTGAAACTCATTGTGACTCAGAATAATTCACGATACTTGAACATATGATAATTCTTTACTAAATATCTTTCTGCCCCGACACCTCCTTTGCTTGAGTGAAGAGTGATTTACTAGTATAAGCTTGTCAAAAACCTTTGGGCAGTATATACCACTACTTAGTGGTGGGGATTCTTCTAATTTTCAGAAAAGCCTGCTTTTGCAGGCGTTTGGGTGGGTTTTTTTGGTTTTGTTGTGGGTGTTTTTCCCCCAATTATTTGGGAAAAATATCCCCACACTTCTCCCATGGTTCAGTCGCTATACCCTTCTTTCTGGTATGGCAGCATGTCCTCCAAGACTCACCACTAACTGTGCTCTGTATTTATTTATTTACTTTAAAGCAGTTTTACTTGATACCTGCTTTTTCTTTTCCACTTCAGCCTGGAACTTCTCTGCCTCAGCCTTCTTTGTCGACTGTTTCATCAGTAAAATATTATGATGCATATCCTGGTCCATATTCTGCATGTAGAAGAGATGCAAGGCCAAGTTTTCAACCTGGGTCTGCATTGCAGAAACTGGGGAGGCAGGAGGAAAAATATTTACAAAAATTATGTTTAAACACACACTTCAAACAGAGATAAAAGGGAAAGAAATATAGAAGCACCCAAAACAAAACTCGCACATGTACCTCTCTGATATGAATTTCCTCCCTGAACTTACATCAGCTGTGGAGTATAGTTCCACAAGCAAAGCTAAAAATCTCGATTAGCAATTTGTTGATTCCCAGCAGACAGAATCCCAGGAAATGAAAGAAGGGGCCTCAGGAGGCTGTGAATCCCACTCCTCTGCCCCAAAAAAGAACTGTCTCAGTCTGTTGAATGCTTCTCTAATTTTTTCAATAACCTGCAAAATGTTCTAGGCAATTTATTTTAATGCTCAGCTATCCTTAATATTGAAATTGTGTTACTGTTTCCTATCCAAATGCCTGCAACACAAAAAGAACGAGTCAAGTCCATTTCTTTGGCTGGGATAGGCTGCCACACGGATGCTGCGCTCATACTCCTGGATGCCCCTATTGACCTATGACCATTGCGATCTCATCACACCCTTACAGAGGCACAGGCAAACATAACAGAGTGATGGGAATTTTCCTCCTGCTAAGTCTCAGAACAGCTTACCTGCCAGGAACAGTTTATGTTTTAGCCTTAAAGACTTTCTTAGAAGTACAACATATCAACACGATCTTAGAAACACTAGATATTATATGGTAACCAGGAACATTTGTTAAAATTTTCAGTGAGCGCATTATTCCTGACAAATTTTACTGTATTTTTCAATCCAATGCTTGACTTACATTCAAATTCATTTCTACACATAGTACTAGAAGTAGAAAATATTAAAAGGACTGTCTCAGTCACCTTTCTTGCGTTCATCATCTGTGTTCTGACACATTTTCTTGTAAGTAAGCCTCAGGCCCTCCAGTTCCTCCTCCAGCTGCTGACGCACTGTGGCTATCTGAGAATGGCGGTCATGGCTCTTCTCCACTTCCATCTGCAGATGGGCCAGCTGCTGCTGTGCTCCATAAAGAATCACCCCGAGCTCTTCTCTCTGTACTTTGCTCTTCTTTGTCGCTGTTCTCTGTAAATACAAGAGGAAATCAGCTACCTCACTTCAGTTTGGACAGGGATGGGCTGTGGTGTGAAGGCAAAGAAAGAATGCTGTATACCAGTTCCTGAAGCTCTAGGTTCACTTTTTCCATCTGCTTCGTAAGGTAATTCTTCAGGGCAGCCTGGAATCTCCTCATCAGGGGCTGTAAAGAAGTATGATATTGATAAACTTTAACATGCTTGTGTAAATGAATTATGAAGAAACCTTACCGCTACTCCCACTATTAAACGAAACATCATGTTTTCTGCCATAGACACTTGCATTCTTATTTTAGCTACACTCACTGTAACAAGTGAGAAGGTTTATATAGCAGGTAGTTGTTGACATGAGGAAATGCATACTGAGAATATCTGAAAGTCAGAAACATATCAGAAGAGCTACATCTGAGAATCCATCTACTTATTCTTGCTGCAGGTACTTCTCCTTCAGGAGTACTAAAGAGCATCAGATTTGCCCACTATGTTGCTTACTTCTGAACCTGCAACTTCGAGGTTAATATTGAGGGAGCAGACACATGCAGGAGTTAGTACTTTTGCAAAAGCTATTTTTAAACATGTACTTTTAGCATACAGCTAAGCCACTACTTACAATTTACCTTGCACATTTTATACAAATAAAAATAGTAAGTCTGCAAAGAAGAGTGACAAGACTTGAGGACTTCTCACATGTTCTGGATCCAAGACAACCAGCTCTGTTTTTTCTACAGTTTCCTCACTTCTTCCGCTTATTTCTTGTTCCTCAGCTCCACGCTGTTGCCATTCCTTTTCCCATCTTTGGTCACCATGCTCACCAGTAAGCTGACCGAATTGCTCAAAGGCAGACTCTGAATAGAGAGAAATAGGTTCTCCAATGTTACCTGGACCCCACCACCATCCCCCCCCCAAAATGAAAGAGATAAAGACTTAGATTTCATAATATTATGCCTCCAGCTGGATTAACAATGAAGAGAAAGGGAGAAAACTAGAAACTGTGCTTGATAGATGGTATCAAGTATTGTACTATTAATAAGGAACTGAATGGTACCTGACTCTGCGCAGCTGTTCAACTCCCCTGCCGATGCCTGCAGAGGAGCTCCTGAAGACGTATGGGAAGGGTTTCCTCTCTCTGTTATTGGCTGCTCCATGTCACCCAATTGAGGATGACAGCTGTCTAATTCCACAATGTCTGAGAACGACTCAGGAGATTTTTCCTGAAACATAAAATCCATCACCTGAAACAGCTTTTCAATCTAATTCTATTTGCCCCTAAAAATATGCTTATTTTTGTCATCATGAGACTTGAACAATGCAGACAAAGAATCAACAAGAGGGCCACCTTCTAAAATCAGCGCACAGATATACTGGCAGAGCTGTGTCACTCAATTGAAAAAAAAAAAACTTTACACATATACAGCACAAAGGAAACTCTCCAGTTTTATCAGAGCTCTTGTATACTTCATGCTTGACCAATTAGTTTCTCTCTGTTCCAATTCTGACTGGTATTGTGCTTGCAGCAATAAAACTGCACCAGGAGAATGTGAAGTTACAAATATTGGTCATGCATTCTGCGAATAAGATTATGTATGTTATTATAGTGTCTCACTTCTGCAGAACTAACCAACAGCTCTGTAACTCCATAGACAACTCTTTCTGCTGGGAGAAATGTCTCTTCTTGGTCCTCCAGAGGAACAGACTCTTCCTCTTCATTGTCGTTCCCGGTCTCTGCTTCTGTTGCCTAGCATATAACACAGGCAGAACGCAGAATAGCGGCATTCTAACGGGTTTTGTACTTTGTTTAATGTTAATGCTATGGTATTCTAACAACTGCTTTTTGTCACAGGGCACAGAAGTTTAATTTAGGAGTTTAATCTCATTCACAAAAAATGGTCACCCAGCTAACATTAAGATAGTAAAGATCCTGACAAAAATTCTACACGCCACTTTTAATTTCACATGTGTTTCCAGCTCACATCTATAAAAAAAAAAATCCAGCCCTTAGGGATTTATTAAAGAAAGCGTTCCAGCTTGCACTATAAGTAGTCAAATTATTATCTTCTTTCTTTTTAAAGAAACACTGTTTTATCCCTTATCATCATTTGCCAAACTGAATAATGTGCAGTACCAATGGAAGAAAAAAACCTTATCACCAACAAACCTCAAAAATAGAGCCCAAGCATGCCCATCTATGAAATGTGAATAACTACCTTTTCAAAGCACCTACAGCAGAAAGGTGCTAAGAACCGAGTGAGAAGCGCATACTTCAAGATGCTGCTGACACACGGGACTGCAACTAAATCTGCTTTTCAGTGGCTTTTTTTTTTATATACACTGGGAAAGACTCCAATAATTGCATGCCTGTTTTAGTTCTTCCTATTGAAACTGCTTCCACAAAGATGTCGCTCTGTAAGGAACGTGTGGGAACACGCTGCCCTGTTAACGTTTCCAAGGAAATCACCTCCATAGCAAGATGCGACGGAACTCTGATGATATCCCGCTCAGCGGAGCCGAATTCCACCCCAGATCCCTCTGCTGCGGCACCGAGGGCCTCCTCCATGGGGCTGGGGCTGGGCTGTGCCTGCAACCAGAGCGTCCCGCAGAAGAGAGAGAGAGTGAGTCCCAGCGCGGCTCCCTGGGGCCCGCCGCCTGCAGGCCGCCCCTCCGCCGCGGGGCTGAGCACGGGCACGGGCACACTGGGGACCGGGGAGGCCGGGCGGTACTGGGCCGCGGGTCCAGGCCGGACAGCACCAGGCCGCGGCGGAGCCCCGCACTCACCCGCCGCCGACACCATCTTCCCGTTGCCAGGCGACGCGTCAACACCCGGTCACGTGAGCGCTGCGGGCCGCACCACCTCAGCCCGCGGAGGGGCACTCGGGCCGCACCACCTCAGCCCCTGAGGGGGGGGGGGCTCGGGCCGCACTACCTCGGGCCGCACCACCTCAGCCCGCCGGGCGCGGCCGAGGCCTGCGGCGCCTCGGCCGCCATGGCCGCGCCAGTCCCGGTGCGGGCCAGCAGGTAACGGCACTGAGGACCGGGAGGGGTGTGCTGGTGGCTGGCGGGATCTTTCTTTGCCCGCCCCTCGCGGAGGCAGCACCGGGTCAGGCCGGCGGGGGGCGGGGCGAGGCGGGGCGGGGCCGCCGCGCGGACACACCCCCGCCGGGCCGGGCAGGGCCGGGCGGAGCGGGGGCCCGCCGGGGGCGCGGGGGTCGGCGGTTCGAAGCCCGCCCGGGGCCTGTCCGGTCCGTCCGTCCGCCAGAAGTTTCCTCGGGGTCGTCTTTGCCGGTAAAAGCGCCGGGGCCGCGGGGGGCGTCTCTCGCCAGGGGCGCGCTGAGCGGCGGGGCCGGGCCGGGGCCGGGCTGCGGTGGGCGGCAGCGGGGGCTGCCCCGGCCCACCCGCGTCCGCGGGCCCACGGGACGGCTGCGCCTCACGCCTGTGGCTGTCACACGGGATCGTGCCCGGGGACGAGGCGCCCGGGTGTCCTGCCCTGACAATGCGTCCATTTTTTGATCCCACTCTTTGTCTTCTTTTGTACAGCTTGGGGCATTTCTATGATTTCCTTACTTTTGGGGGGGTGGTTTTCTCTCAAATTGCCCCAATATCTGCCTCTTCGTTTGCTGAGTTCTGCTGTCAGCAGAGTCGTGAAGATGGATGGTCGGGATCCTTGGCAGTCATTTGATGTACGGCGGTCAGGCGCTCCGGGGCAGGGATTAGATGTTGATATATTGCTCGCGGTGTCGCTGACACTCTGTAAAATCACTCTGCTGCTTCCTCTCCCGGCTCTGCCCCTCGCTCCGGTGCTCCGACCGCTAGCTTGTCTTCCAAAGGTATGATCTTCTTAGTTGCCACTCTGAATAGGAATAAGAAAAATGAAAGATCTTTTAAGAGAAAATAGTAGAAATGTTAAGAGCCGGACAGCTCAGGGCTCACTGCTTCTTTTCTGGAAGCCGCCTTTGAGTTTGCAGTCGTAGAGAAGCTCGTTCTTGTTCTGGTGATAACTTGGCTAAAAACGGAGAAGTCCCTGAAAGCTGCTTTTCTGACTCTGCGCTGGATTTGCTGAATATCTGGGTTTATTCTGCGCGTCTCGCTGTGTGGTTGGCCTAAAGCTGGAGAGCCGGGCTGGGCAGAGCGTTGCCGTCGCTGCCTGCAGGCACGGTCCTGCCTCTGGCAGGGCAAAGACTATTTCGAAGCGTCAGAGTGGGGCAGAGCCGCGTGGTCTGATGTCTGTGGTATTAAGGAAAGACTTTGCAATTAGTTCATCGATCCAGCTGTGAAACCAGGCTCCTGGGATTTTTTAGCTGCTGATATTTAAAGATCTGGTACTGTGAGCGTTATCAGGCCACAGCTACAGGACATTGGAAATAAAAAGCCATAAAACCATTACCTACTGCACAAGCACTGTAGTTAAGCAATACGAAATGACGTTTAATCTTGGAACAGAGGGACATATGGCACAAATAATTTCTCAGCACTAAAACGTGTGTTGTGGTTTGACTTTTAGTGCTGGAGGGGTGGTAGGCTTCTTGTTTGCTTTTCTATACCCAAGCAGGTGTGGCTAGGAGCAGCCGGCAGCCTCCGATGATAGCATTTCATTTCCCTTTTTATCTCTGAGTCACAAACTTGCCGTATTTAGTCTGCTGTCCCTTTTTTACCTTCTCAGCTGAGATGCATCTGAGCGAGATCTGTGCCACTGAAGTGACTGGAATTGGAGTTGTGCGAGTGTCAGGGTTTCCGCCGGCGCTGGTGACTGCTGTTACTCTCCCTTTACTCTGTTCTCTGTGTGCCACTGCTGCACCAGCAGGTCAGCAATGAAAGGCTTTTTGGTGACCTACATAATTCTCCCCATGAAATGGGATGACTTCAGAATGGCTCCCTATGGTAAACTTTTTTCCTTGATTTGGCTAGGTCATCTTAAATAGCTCCAGCTAATAGCGAGTAGTTTTGAAAGCTTTCTCCTCCCTCCCCCCCCAATGTGGAGGTGTTGCGATACAAAGGGAAGGTCGTTACAAGGGCTCTCGTGTATACATAGAGAGGTATAGATCAAGTGAGTGACTAGCTGAGAGTGGCACAGAAAATCCAGTCGGAGGACTAGAAGGAAGCTGCGATCCTGCCTCCCGGGCTCCTGTACTCCGTCTCCGGTGGCTCTGCCTTCCAGCGCGCTCCAACCTGTGCTGGAGCTGCCAGAGATGCAAACCCAGCGTTTGCGCTTCCCAAGGGGAGGAGGAGGCAGGAACTTCCACAGTGTTTGAGACCTCCCCGGTGCAGTGACTCTGTGCTCCTTAAATATGTAAAACCAAATTTAAGTTATTAAGGGCAAAAAGGAAAAAAAGCCTGTTTTTCCTACTTAAGGCATTTCACGCTTAAATTTGGTGCCGACGTTTGACAGCTCCTGTTTCTCCTCTGTGCCCAGACACGCTGTAGGTCTCACGTTTCGCTTCAAGAGCCCTGTAGCTTGGCTTATTTCGCTTGTGAAGCTCTTAAACTCTTGCACAGCAAATCTGCCCTTGGAGCCGCAAGACGCGCTGCCAGGCAGACGGCGCTCAGCACTGTGACCTGTCGGCTGCAGCCGGCCCCAAAGCGCTGGCTGTCATGTGCCTCTATAGGCTAAACTTATTTGAGAGAGAAGCCCTGCTGCCTTGCGTGCTCGTGAACCGCTCTGGCAGCAGCGTGTGCTGCACACACAGGGAGTAATGCGCTCCAGCCCGTGCCGGAGCCCTGCGTTGCCCTCCTTTGCCAGAATACAGGAATCCTGTGCGACCGGAGGCAGCAACATTTGGTCCAACAGCGTCTGCCAAGGTGCGGGTGCGATCTGCCAAGCCAAACAGGATTTTATTGTTTATCGGTTTGTGAGGAGGGGAAGGGCATTTCTATGGGAAGCGAGCAGCCGGTGCTGTTTGAGATGCTGCTGGCTGGAGCTGGTCAGGCCCTTGTGAAGAGGCTCCTGGGGTAATTTCAAGAGTTGGCTCCCCAGCGCGTTTCTGAGATCTCGGTTAGCTGAGAAGTGCTGGCATTGACTGGGAGAGCAGCCAGGGGCTGCGCGAACAGACTCGGTAGCTGTAGCAAAGATTTTTAGTGGCGACAGTTGATGTGTGGGAGAAGAAAATGTATGTGTGCTTAATAAATATTGGCACTCGGCAAGAGCTTATCAGCTAATTCAGTGCCTCAGCTTCTGGAGAGCTGGGTTGTCTCTGCCACATTGAAAATAATCCCTTCAGATCAGGGGATAAATAGAAAGTTAGTATGAAAAATACTTTTTGTTTTAATGGTGCTAATTTAATGCCGACTGAGCTGTAGGATGATTCCCGCCTGCCTTCCCGGGCGCGCACAAGAGGCCGCAGCAATACCCGTTTCTCCGCACGACCCAGGCCCCCTGGACTGTGTGTGCAGACGTTGTCCCAGACAGAAGAGGGCTCAGAACAGAGCAAACCCTGCAGATTTGGTCTCTTTTTTACTTGATGGTTTGTGTTGTATGAACTCCTGTCTTCTGGGAAGGAGAGGCACGTTCACAAGCTGTGTTTCAGAGACTTTTGGGGTTGTACAAGTAGGCTAGACAGCCTTCAGAGGTCCAGTCCGTCATCTGGTCCTAGCTGGGGCTGACTGCCTGTCTGTTTCTACAGCCTGTCTTTGAAACCCCTGTGATGGAAATGGCCTCTGCAGGTTGCCCTGTTCTGGTACACCATTATCCCTGCTATTAGAATGACTAAATTAGATATTCCTTGCCTCAGTTTAGCTGCCTTACTATTCCTCCTGTCCTCCATAGACAGCTCTTCCTTTTTTCAGCAGTGACAATTCACACATATGAAGACTTTTAATGCATTCCCCTTTCTTTAATCTTCCCTTAGCAATCTTTTTCCATGCCCCAGATCGCTCTTGTCGCTCTCCCTGAAACTGTCCAGTGACTTGCATCTGTTTTTCTTTAATGCTGCAACCAAAGCTACACAGAATTCCCTAGCCTGTGGCAGCAGTGAAATGATTAATTTGAGTCTTGTTGGTGATATTTATATATCGCAGTATAGTTGGTTATTTATTTGCAGCATCGTGGTGGACTCTGATTTCTGATGCGTAGCTCTTCTGCATGACAAAGGCAAAAGACTAAATTTCCATGCTGGCAGGACATCCTATTCCTCACCTCCTGTCTTTTTTGTTGATGTTGTTTCCTCTTTCCAACCTGTGGGTGCGTGTGCGTACCTGCAGCGCCGTCCACCTCCACATCAAGGCAGTGCTGAAGCAGCAGGTGTTCTGCAGCATCAAAGCGGTATTTCCTTTTAAGTTCCTCCTGCTTTCCAGGGAGCAGCTTTTGGTCTCTTACCTGTTGCTTTGTTCTTTCTCTGCTAGGTAAAAGCTAATTAAATGTTGCCGCTGTTGGCAGAGAAGTCCTGCACCTCTGCCTGCATTCCTGAGAGCCCCTGGAGAGCTGCAGTAGGACATCACACGAGCTCTTCTTTCATACGTGCGTCTCCATCTGCTGTCCTCAGCAGGAAAAGCTCACTCATGTTCTCTGAGGAAGCATTCCCTGGTCAACAGCCACAGCCACCTGGTACCACCTTCCTCCTTTGCCTATGCAGGTTTTGTGCTTTTAGAGTTCTGATGAAATAGCTGACATGGCTGAAGTTCTGGATAGCCAGGCTGGTTTCAGTCTTGACAGCAGCGGGGCGTAGCTGAGCACGCCGTGCTGCCTACACAAGGTGGTGGGAACGGATGACCCTCATCAGATGTGCCGGAGGCTCAGAGCCTCTGGTGCTGTACAGGTTGCTCCATGTCACTGCTTCCGACTCCCTCAATGCTGTGTTGAAATGGTGTGGTGTAACTTGGTGGTGGGAAGGAGGAACTGCAGCAGATTTTACCGCCTGTGTGCTTGCAGGGTGCAATGAGAGGAAAGGGGGCTTGCTCTTTAAATATGGTTAAGGCAAATTACTTTCTCCGAGATATAACCCAGAGCCTGAAACAGTACTGTGTGTTTTGGCCATCTGGACAAGAGCAAGCATATGGCTCCATTGGTGTTTGGTTTTTGGGGCTGAGAGGTGAAGATACATGTTATGTTTGGAGCCAGAAGGAGACATGGATGTGAAGGACTTGCAAAGTAATCCTCTTACCAAAACACTTGTTGGGCACAGTGCGCAGCAGGGTTGAGGCTTCTCTGTCAAGTTCCAGCAAAGAATGCAATGCAATGCAGAAACTGCTTATGCTGTGATTCAAGCTGACAAATCTAGCGATTGCCAGTTAAACCAATAGTTTGTCCTTTAGTGAAGGCTCTGTCAACTACTTGGCAGTCTCATTTGCAATCTTCTGTATGTACAAATCTGTCAGAATCAGGACAGCTATTTTCCTTCCCTGCAGCTTTCGCTCTGCTCTTTGGGAAGCGCTGGTTTCTGTTTGCCCTCGCTGCCTTCTTGCTTCCTCTTTTTTCTGGAGATACCATTAAAACCGTGTTTAAAGAAATCAGAGCTATGCAATGTTTGATGATGCTTTGCGTTAGGCCCCTAAATGTTTCCTGCACACAGTGCCCCTGATAGTACAAGTCAGGGCCTGTCTGCTTTTCTTTTTATTCCTGGCTACCCCGTTGCATGCTCTGCAGACCGTGGTGTGGGACTTGTCACCAGGAACACACTGAGCTGATCTCTCCACGCGTGACCCCTGGAGCTGGCACCGTGACGGTCTGTGCTAGGTCGGACTGGCCTGTTCACAAGCAAGTAAGGCCATGTAAATACAAAGGAATAAAAGTCGATGTTTCCTCTCCTCATGTACTTTTGGCAGAGCGGAAACAGCCGTGCCTCCGATGGTCTGCTTCCCAGGTAGGGGCAGTAGCAGCAGGTAGAGCCTGCTCTGCGTCGAATTGTGTTGGGCTCTCTGTGGGATTGCATTGTGCAAGACCCGCCGGCTGTTTCAACACATCAAGTCTTCGTCCTGATCTGTCTGCTAAGCAGTTTATGGCTGGTGTCGCCCCTCCGGATTCACTGTAGAGCTCCTCATCAACAGCCCCGATGAGGAGCACGTCTCATTTGAGTACAACACTTACTCAGGGGTTAGTTGGGGATCATACCCCACACTTAGCTGAAGTTACCTATTGATAGAGGAGATGCTTGCCTTGAGTTGGCGTGCCTTACGCTGCTGTTGGAGTCTGCCCGCTCTGTTGAACATTGCCACTTATCTCTGAAAAATCTCTATTTAACCATCACTGCTCAAAAACCAAACCAAACCAAACCAAACCAAACCAAAACAAAACCCCAACCCAAAGCCCTCAAATGCATAGCAAGATTATGCCAAAAATTGGTAAGCACAAGATTAACTTGTTTGGATTAATGATTTTTCGGAGATCAGTGGTCACTGTGGATGAAGCAGTGGCCCCTTGTTTAATGTCATGGTCTCAGCAGTTTTTCTGCACTGAAGGAATCCTCCAGGGTCTGCTCTGACTCTCTTTGACATCCCCAGGACAGTGATACATCAGGCAGCTCTGCATCGCTGAGCTGTTCCCTTAATGGGCAATTTTCAGTGACAAGCATTACTTTTCTGTTTCCTCCCCACAGTAACTATTAAAATGTGTTTTTTTACTGCCTTCATATTTCTTTGTTGCAGAGAAAACATCCTGGGATTCTGTACTTTAGCATCTTTAAAACATAGAGGTGATGTTACAGATCCAGAGCATTTGGAGGCTTTTGCTTGAGTTGTAGGATTGATGGGAGACCTCTTCCTTCTCAGACAGCGGTACGCACGTGCTGTGCTGTCGTTACATTTATTCTAATGCTATCCTTCCCTCCTTCTTGGCAGATCTTCTGAATCTGGCTCCTGATTAAAGTGGACAGATAATGGAAACATTTCCGTGGCGATGTCTCTGGGGCGACTCCTCCGACGTGCCTCTTCAAAAGCTTCTGACCTCCTGACCTTGAATCCTGGTGGTGGCAGCAGTTCAGCTTCCATACTTGATGGGGAGATTATCTACTCTAAGAACAATGTCTGTGTCCATCCACCTGAGCTGCTACAAGGCATCGGGGAGCATCATCCAGGTGATAGGGTGTTGCAGACACTGCTCACTCACTCTTTGCTCTCTCCTGGGGTGTGCATTTGTATCAAATTCTACATCTTGGGCTCTAAAGAATGAAGAGGTGCCGGTGGGGAACAGGGCAAGGCAGTCTTATGGAGGACTAAGGAAAGCCATCCACAAGCCGATCCATCAGCTCATCTTTTGGTAGGAAAATTGATGATGTTTCTCCTTTCTCTTCTGGTCTAGCGTGGATTTACCTGTTTAAGTAAGTCCTTTTGTATTGCCAGAAGATGGACAGTTGTCTTTTGAGGACAGTAACTTCTGTCACTCTTTCAAATACTTGTGTTGTTCAGGGAAGCCACGTATCCTCTTGTAACTGTCATTGCTAGAGTGGCCTCAACAACCGTTGGTAAAGGGAAAAGAAAGAAAACCTGATTGTGACTGCACGCACTGGAGTAAATGAAGATAAATACTGCTCTGTCCCTTTATTCTCATCTGTTATTGCGGTCTTTGATGTTTTCATCAAAGAGAGCTGTGGCTACTGGCTTGGCTTCACAAAAGTAATTATTCCGCGAATACTGACCCACGCTTCCCTTCTTGTGTGCTTGACCTTTTTGTTCCTACTGGCTTTCAATGAAAATTGTAGCCCTTTAGCTACACTAAGGTAAACATTCTTGAGAAAGAAATGTTTAGCTGGTACTTGAAATTGTTTAACTAGCAAATAGTAGAAGTTTTTCATGTGGCAACATATTTCAGAATTTACTCTTGATTAGTAATCCATCCAGGAAGTTGAAGTATTTGCATGTCATCTCTATGTCCACTTAGGCCAGAGGAAATTTCGAGTATTCAAAAGACATATGCAGACTTGAAATTATTTGTAAATACTGAATAATGTTGAGCACCCCACAACTGATTTAGCCGAATTCTCTCCTGGTAAATAAAAGGGTTTGTTTTGCCCATGTGTAATGGTGGTGAAGTGGGGGGAGATGGGGAAGGGCAAACGTCAGATTTACACGCTTGCCCAAGAATAAAGCTGGGTCGTAACTGATTGCTGCTTTGCTCTCTCAAAGGCTATTTGTGCTTGTACATGGAGAAAGATGAGCTTCTCGGAACCACGCTTATCCTTGCCTGGGTGCCGAACTCACGCATTCAGAGGCAGGATGAAGAAGCCCTCCGCTACGTCACTCCTGAGAGCTCCCCAGTCCGTAAAGCTCCCCGCAAACGCGGCCGCCACACTCAGGGCTTCGGCATTGTCCAGCAGGCTTCCCCCACCGAGCAGAGAGGGGCAGTAATCCTGAAAGGAGAAGACATCTTGACTGTGTCACAGCTTGTGAAAGATGTGGCTTACGTCAGCTCCCCCTCTTCGGAAGGGGAGAAGCTCTCCCAGTGCTGCCTGGCGGCAGACGGCACCCGCCGGTCCCCCCAGCCTGCCCGCAGCGACTCAGGAATCCTATCGACAATCAGTTCTCAGGAGGAGCAGAACAGGTCGGAGCTGTTGGTGGAGGAAGGTCTGGACTGCAGGCCAGAGCCAGGGGAGGATGAGGGCTCCTTGGAGTTGTCTGCTGATGACGTGAGCAGGGACAGTACTTTTGACTCTGATTCTGATGCCTTCTCTTCCCCATTCTGCCTCTCTCCCATTAGTGAAGCCCTTGGGAAAAGCAGTAGTTCTGTGTTTCTGGATAATGAAAGCAGGTGAGTGCATAATTTTCTCTATTTTCTGGGCAAATACCTGGGGTGTTGCTTGCTGAGCTTGGAGATGCTGAAGGAATTTGGAGAAATGCGGATTTGATGGGTGGACTGTTCGGTGGATGAGGAATTGGTTGGATGGTCGCATCCAGAGGGTGGTGGTCAACGGCTCAATGTCCAGATGGAGATCAGTGACAAGTGGTGTCCTTCAGGGTCCATATTGGGACCAGTACTGTTCAATATCTTCATCAATGACATGGACAGTGGGATCAAGTGTACCCTCAGCAAGTTTGCAGGTGACACCAAGCTGTGTGGTGTGGTTGACATGCCTGAGGCATGACATGCCATCCAGAGGGACCTGGACAAGCTCGAGAAGTGGGCCCATGTGTACCTCATGAGGTTCAACAAGGCCAAATACAAGCTCCTGCACCTGGGTCAGGGCAGCCCCTGGTATCCATACAGGCTGGGGATGGAGGGATGGAGAGCAGCCCTGCTGAAGACTTGGGGGTAACTGGGGGGTGAAAAGCCAGCCATGAGCTGGCAATGCGTGCTGGTAGCCCAGAAAGCCAACCGTATCCTGGGCTGCATCCCCAGCAGGGCAAGGCGGGGGATTCTGCCTCTCTGCTGCGCTCTGCTCTGGGGAGACCCCCCTGCAGTGCTGCCTCCAGCTTGGGGGCCTCAGCACAAGAGGGACATGGACCTGGTGGAATAGGGCCAGAGAAGGCCACCGAGATGCTGGGAGGGCTGGAGCCCCTCTGCTGGGAGGACAGGCTGGGACAGTTGGGGGGGGGTCAGCCTGGAGAAGAGAAGGCTCCAGGGAGACCTCAGAGCCCCTTCCAGTGCCTAAAGGGGTTCCAGGAAAGATGGGGATAGACTTTTTAGTGGGGCCTCTTGCAATAGGACATTTGGTGATGGCTTTAAACTAAAAGAGGGAAGATTTAGACTAGCTGTAAGGAAGAAATGTTTTATTCTGGGGGTGGTGAGGCACTGGCCCAGGTTGCCCAGAGAAGCTGTGGCTGCCCCATCCTGGAAACATTCCAGGCCAGGTTGGACGGGGCCCTGAGCAACCTGGTCTAGTGGAAGATGTCCCTCCTCATGGCAGAGGGTTGGATTAGATGGCCTTTAAAGGTCTCTTCCAACCAAAACTATTCTATGATTCTATGAAATTGAGAAGCATTCACAATGGCATTGAGCTGAATATCTTGTCTTGCTTCAGACTTACTGCAGACACCTGTATCATTTACAGGAAGTTGTTTGCTGGCCCGTCCCGCTTCTGCTCAGTGAACCCTGGCCCCAAACATCCAGGGCTGTATATGTACAGGCTTTCAGGTGAACTGTCTTGAGCCCTGGAAGCAGCATTACTAAATGAAAAAGGTCCTTTGTTTGTCTAATTGGCGCTGCTGAGGAGATGTGCTAGTTACTTCTTGTGGAGAGCCACATCAAAGCGTCTGTCTGACTTCTCTGAGCTGTGGGTGCCTCTGCAAGGCACCATGTTGACACAAAGCCTGCATGTATGAGCTTGTTTTGCTGGTGTTCAGAACTTGGTCCCACTTAAGACATATAAATATTAATTCTTGCATGTCTAACCTGGGTATTTTAGTCAACACTGGTATATCTAAACATCAGCGCTTCTCAGTGGCATCTGCAGTGAACTCTACATAGGGGAAAGAGGGCACCTTGGCAAAGCAGTAATGAACAGTAGGATATCTGTATCACTTACTGTACTGATATGCAATGTTTCTGGCGTTCTGGTCTGTGCGCTGTGCAGCGTATCACTCGTTTCCATCTTGGGGAGGACGGGTGTGCTGTGTTCATGAATCACCGTGGGGCTGATTTTAAGGATAGAGCTCAACTTTGAAACTACACCTGAAATGAGGAAAAATTAATTCTCCTTTGTGTATTGGCAATGTACGGACTACATTAAGACTTGACATTTGAAGAGATTTTGCCTCTTGATTTTATGGGCTAATCTCAAGCCCAGAGAATGCCAGTAAGAACAAGGTTTATGAAGGAAGTATTCTAATTGATTCAACTCTCTCTGGATATTTTAAAACCCTTCAGCGCGGTGATCTCAGACTTTTTATCAGCTTTGCATTTGGTAGTGTCTGAGCAGTATGCTTCCAATCCGCTGCGAGCCCGCAGGGTTTTCTGGGCTCGAGCTCTGCAGCAGCTGGGTGGGCAGCGGTTTGAGCAGCGCCGCGGGTGGGCCAGCACGGCTGTCCCATCCCATCTCATCCCGTCCCATCGCATCTCCTGCCATCCCATCACATCTTGTCCCATCCCGGTCCATCTCATCCCATCCCGTCCCATCCCACGGCAGCTCTCCTCTGGCTGCAGAGGGGCGTTGCAAAGCAGGTGGGGGGGGTCCGGGATGGGCTTTTGGTTTCCAAATTGTGGTGAACAACGTCAGTTTGACAGTGACCTTTTTAGTTCTCTAAATATGATGCCTGACAGTCTTTTTTGACAACTGTTAATGTAAAAGACTTTGGAAACTACATAAATGTCATGAAACACACCTTGAAAAAATTTTACAGAGAGGCCTTTGCACGATTAAAAATAATTCCTAGTAACTAACTTTATGTTGTTGGTTCCCAGGCTATTTATCCTGTTTGGATTGTGTTCTAGCACTGGGCTACTGCTCGGGGGTTGAGCCTTTAGTTGCATACACTGTCAGAGAATGTCGTGTTGGTTTAGAAACCTCTTGACCTCGACCTAAAAAAATCAGAAAAAAAACAAATCCACTGCAACTAAAGCCTCTGTTTGTTTAAGGTGTGTCATTTCTTTTTACTTGAAGCAGCACTGACAATCTGTGTGTTTGACCTGTCTCTATCACTCTGAAAAAAGGGAAGTCTTGGGGGTTTGGGTTTTTTTTTAAGCATTTTTTTTAAATAAAGCGTAAATAAAATGCTTCTGTGAAGATTTCTGAGTTCCAGCAGTTAGAGATTCTTAAAGGAAAAACATTCCTGTCTTTCAGTGTGTGTGTGGGGAAGCTGTGACCTCAGCTGTGCCCCAGTTCACCCGTACACCCCGAGGAAGGGGTCATTATCCCCACTTTAGAATCACAGAATGGTTAGAGGTGGAAGGGACCTTAAAGCCCATCCAGTGCCACCCCTGCCCCGGGCAGGGACACCTCCCCCCAGCCCAGGGTGCTCCCAGCCCCGTCCAACCCGGCCTTGAGCACCTCCAGGGATGGGGCAGCCACAGCTCCTCGGGGCACCCTGCGCCGGGGGCTCACCGCCCTCAGGGTAAAACATTTCTTCATTATAACTAGTCTGAATCTCCCCTCTTTTAGTTTAAAGCCATTATTCCATGTCCTATTGCAACAGGCCCTGCTAAAATGTCCCTCCCCAGCTCTCCTGGAGCCCCTTTAGGCACTGGAAGGGGCTCTGAGGTCTCCCCGGAGCCTTCTCTTCTCCAGGCTGACCCCCCCACCTCTCCCCGCCTGTCCTCCCAGCAGAGGGGCTCCAGCCCTCCCAGCAGCTCCGGGGCCCCCTCCGGCCCCGCTCCGACAGGTCTATGGTGGTTAGAACAGGTTTAGTGGTCAGACGTGGGAGTAGCGAGGGACATGGTCAGAATAATGTCCTAACTGCTGACAGCCAGGAGACTGGACTCGTCCTGGGGAAGTCCCAGTCCTTGGCCTGGGCCCCACGGCCGTGTGCTGGCAAGGGCGCCCAGCAGACCCCACGGCGTGTCCCAGGTGAGGAGCTGGTGCAGAAGGGTGCCATGGGGAAGGAGCCTCACGGTTCAGCTGTTTAGCAACGCTTGTGCCCTGAGCTGCTAATAGCGCCGGGGAAGGAAGGAAATACAGTTTATTGCATCTCCGCCGCCTTGCCTGTGAATTCCCGCAGCGTTGCCCCGGTGTTGCGCAGCCTGGCTCGGGCGAGCCCTCTGCCGGCTTCCTCGCTGCTGCCGAGCCCTGACAGCTCCAGCCGGGCAGAGGCTTTGCAAACCCCCTGCTCCTGCTCCTGGTGGACTTTTCTTTTTTCTTTTCTTTTTTCTTTTTTCTTTTTTCTTTTTTCTTTTTTCTTTTTTCTTTTTTCTTTTTTCTTTTTTCTTTTTTCTTTTTTCTTTTTTCTTTTTTCTTTTTCTTAACTCCTCTGGCACCAGTCTGGAAGCCTCGTACAGTGTATGCAGCACTCATAATTTACAGCAGATTAATAAAACAGACCCTTCATTGTTTGGGACTTCAGACTTAAAAGGCTTTTGTCCAGTGTGTCCATTTTTTATGCCAATTTGTTCTTCCCCATAGAGCCCCCTCGCATGATATCTGCAGGATCTTACAAGCTGTTTGAGTTGGAGATTATGCATAGAATAGTTTGCAAAAGTCTTGTCGAAAAGTGTGCTCTTATTTCCTGCGTTCATCCCAGCATTTGGGGGGGCGGGGGATGCTGTTTCAGAAGTCTCTACAAGCACGAGAACAGCTTCCTTGTTTCTTAAGGGTTTGGATTTTTTTTTTCTGCTGGCTGCTTCCCATCTGAGCCAGAATTGGAGTGTGAACAAAGTTTGTGCTGCTGGCAGATTGTTTCAACTCTTTTCCCTCCCTACCCCCCGGTCACCACCTCCTCCCTGCAAAGAGGAACGAATGTTTCTGGTTATTTCCCTCTGCACTGGGGAGCTGTTGTAAAGAGAACTCTGCTTTTCCCCGTGGTTGTTTCAGAAGCTGGAGCGATGCATTGCATGGGTGTTTCAGTCCAGCCATCTTTCTTTCTGTGCAATTAGATAGCATCAGAAATGGAAAAATGTGACAGTGTGGAAGAATTAAGACATACATGTAGGCTCAGATCAGAGGCGATCAGGAGCTCAGCAAGCTGCTTGCCAAAACCTGTGTGTGACCAGGAGTCACAAGTCCCGTGTGCCTCTTGGAGCATCCCCGGGGAAGGTGGCCTGGCCTCCCGGGCAGGGGGGAGCCAACAGACACGCACCGGCGCCCGCAGAGCAGGGGCAGGGAGAAGGAAGGGAGGCGGGCTTGGAAGCATTTGAGTTGCACGACGAGTCAGTCATTTTAAGTCAACAACTCGCCTTGTAGAACATAAGGAAATAAAAGCATATCCATTGTTTTGTTGGGTTTTTTTCCTCTTTGCTTCTCAGTTTGACAGGCTGCCAGGGATCCCATGCGGCGATCGATGCTTTCCTCCCATTTACACAGTTCCTCAGGCTAGGAGCTAGGGGAGGGTCCCATCACCGGCGTACACATTCTTGCCTCTCTTTTTAGAGGAGCCTGGCTCTTCTTCTGCGTAGTGCACTCATCTCTCATGGAAAGGTGGCTTTACTCTCTGGGTTTGTGTCCTTGTCAACTTTGGGGGCCCCTTTCTGCTCATAGTACATGGTTCCTGCAGGGAGGTAGCTGACATGGGAAATGCCTGCATTGATAGCGGCTTTGTCATTGGCTGCATTTCTGTAGGAAAGGAGGGATACTGGAAATAAATTTGTTCCGTTCTGTTCCTTTTCTCCCCTGTCACCGTTGTTTGCTGTCTGTCAGGAAACATTTGCCTTGTGGTCAGAAGGGCACTAATTCAGGACAACTGTACTCTAGACCCAGCTTTGGCTTGTTGCCGCCCTGCTAAATTTCTCAGCTTCCATTTTCCCCATCAGTAAAGTGAAACTAAAAGCCTTTTGTTACATCCTGGCGACCAAATAGCATCTGACACCTATATAATGTCTTTCAACCAATGCTTCTGAAGTTATTTTAACTGACCATGACATCAGATCTATACCAATCGGTTGCAGAAGCACTTAGTGTTCTGTAAATGGGGTTGTTGGGGTTTTTTTTGTGCCATGCCAGAGTGATCCCTGGCTAACAGGAGCGTTCCCTAGCAATGGGTCATGGGGCTGCTAAAGGCTTTTCACTTCGGTAATAAACTGCAGTTGCTGTTTCTTGACGAGCACCGTGTAAAAATGCTGAAGAGGACAAAGAAACGCTGGCACTGGTTCCTTCACTAACTTCAGGTTGGGATGTTGGTCAATACAGTCAGAGTTTGGACCGAGAAGCCTTGCTGGTGGAATTGTGTGAGTGGAGCTTGGGGCAACACCTGGCCAGAGGCTCGAGCTCTGCGAACGGTCCCGCGGGTGATGGACTAGGCGCCAGCTCACACTTCCACAGCACTTGCTTTAAAGGACAAGCAGAAGCGATATGACCAACGTGGTCACGGACATCAATGCAAGAAAGAAACATCTTTCATAAGAAGGTGATAATTTTAGCAACCAGTAATAAAAATAATGAAACATTTTCATAATGGAGCTGAACAATGGTACAGTTCTCATGTTCTTCAGCAGACATGAATTCACACAACGTAACTACTACAGACGGTCTAGGCAAAGCACACAACACACGGAAAAACTCCTTTGGCGTCGCAGTTGATGCAATTTTTGCAGATGTGTTGCACATCCTGTTGTTAAGTCTCTTCCCAGGGAGCTAATCAGTAAATTACCTTCTCACGAGGGAGCGGAGGCGCAGCGTTACGGAGGGTGGCAGCAGCTGCAGGAGCGGGTGGTAACAGAGCGTACGGTGTTGCATCATGTTGTTTTGGCAGCTCACCTGAAAGGCTTAGTGCTGTTCAGACCTCTGCAGAATAAACAGGAGGCAAAATTATAGGGGAAATGAGCTGAAATTAGTGTGAACTGGCAGGAGCTCTGGAGTCATCAAGAGGTTGGGAATTCATCGCTGTTGTAACAGAAGTGATTATATTCTTAGAACCAGGGGAATTGGTCACAGACTTCAAAATCTACTGTAACTTCTTGCAGCATCTTGTGTCATGCTATCTTTTGGTGATTTCAGCCTTGGGGATGAGTCCGTGGGGAGCCTCGCTGCTTTTGGTTTGGGCTCCCATTCCCCAGGACCTTGCCTGAACTAGTGCGATTTATGATCTAAGACACCAAAGCACCTAATTCCGCTCATATCTAAACCAATGCCCAGGAAAACAATATCCCCAAATCCCTCTTCCATCAGAAAGACAGTCCTGTTTTCCTTCTCTCTGAGTCGTGGGGTAGGTGTAGACTCCATCTAAGGCAGTACTTTCAGGAGGTCTGCATGGAGCCGGGTCCTGGGAAGAGGAGTTGGCCTTAGCTGTTTGCTGTCAGCAATGCTGTGTAATCAATTAAAGTCATGGGATAGTTCATAGAATCATGGAATCATCTACGTTGGAAGAGACTTTTAAGATCGAGTCCAACCACCAACCTAACACTGCCAAACCTACCACGAAACCATGTCCCTCAGCACCACGTCTGCCTGTCTGTTAAATACCTCCAGGGATGGCGATTCCACCACGTCCCTGGGCAGCCCGTTCCAATGCTTGATAACACTTTGGCTGAAAAAATTTTTCCTAATATCCATCCTAAATCTCCCCTGGTGTACCTTGAGGCCGTTTCCTCTTGTCCTATCGCTTGTTACTGGGGAGAAGTCATTACTGCCTGCAAAGCCGAGAAGGTTGGACAGATCCAAGAGATTGTGGAGGCATACAGCTCGATCTTGGTTTAACCTGAAAGAGGGGAGATTTAGGGTAGATATTAGGAAGAAATTGTTGGCTGTGGGGGCGGTGAGCCCCTGGCGCAGGGTGCCCCGAGAAGCTGTGGCTGCCCCATCCCTGGAGGTGCTCAAGGCCGGGTTGGACGGGGCTGGGAGTGACCTGGGCTGGGGGGAGGTGGCCCTGCCCGGGGCAGGGGGGGGACTGGATGGTCTTCAAGGTCCCTTCCAACCCAAACCATTCTGTGATTCTATGCAAATATTTGAACAGCAAGAACATTAATTATAGCAGGTTTGGTTTTTCCCCTCCATTGCCAGATTTTCTGCGGAAAACTGGCAGCGAACCCGAGATGAGGAATCGCAGCCGGCGGGACTGTGAACCTATTTATTTGGGAATTTCAGGAGTGGAATCAGTGGGTGCCGAGAGCAGGTGATGCCCAAAAACGCCATCCCAGGGCCGGGGGAGCGATGGAGGAACAGAGAGGAACCTCCCCAGGTTTTCGGGTCTGCTTAGGAGGACGAGGAAGCTCTAAACTCTCGCTTGGGATTGGGAGCCGTGGCCGTGGGCGAGAGGTGGCCGTGGGCGACCGGCCCCGCCGCTGGGTAGAGCGCGCCCCCTGGCGGCCGCGGTCGCGGCCGCCAGGGGGCGCGCTCTACCCAGCGGCGGGGCCGGTCGCCCACGGCCACCACTCGCCGCCCGTGTAGAATTGCAAGGAAAAAGGATTATTCATAAAAAAAATGGCAGCGGGGGCTTGTCCTAAAGAAACAGGGGATTCCCAAGGGAGCGGGACTCCTCTTCCCGGGCGAGCGGGGGGACAGGAACAGGAGGTTTCTCCGGGGGCTTTGCAATAAAGGGCTTTTTCCCGGGATATTGGGGGTGTTGGGGGATGAGAAGCTCAACACGAGCTGGCGATGTGTGCTTACAGCTCAGAAAGTCAACTGCAACCTGGGCTGCATCCCCCGCAGCGTGGCCAGCAGGGCGAGGGGGGGGATTGTGCCCCTCTGCTGCGCTCTGGGGAGACCCCCCCCCCAGTGCTGCCTCCAGCTCGGGGGGTCCCAGCACAGGAGAGACATGGACCTGCTGGAGCAGGGCCAGAGGAGGCCCCGGAGATGCTGGGAGGGCTGGAGCCCCTCTGCTGGGAGGACAGGAGGGGAGAGGTGGGGGGGGTCAGCCTGGAGAAGAGAAGGCTCCGGGGAGACCTCAGAGCCCCTTCCAGTGCCTAAAGGGGCTCCGGGAGAGCTGGGGAGGGACATTTTAGCAGGGCCTGTTGCAATAGGACATGGAATAATGGCTTTAAACTAAAAGAGGGGAGATTCAGACTAGTTATAATGAAGAAATGTTTTACCCTGAGGGCGCTGAGCCCCCGGCACAGGGTGCCCCGAGGAGCTGTGGCTGCCCCATCCCTGGGGGTGCTCAAGGCCGGGTTGGACGGGGCTGGGAGCGACCTGGGCTGGGGGGAGGTGGCCCTGCCCGGGGCAGGGGGTGGCACTGGATGGTCTTCAAGGTCCCTTCCAACCCAAACCATTCTGTGATTCTATGATATTATTCTATGATATTCTTGCATTTCTTCTGTTCCTCATTTATACGATCGTAACGCCCAGGAATCCTAATTGAGAGGGGAGATAAATGGTACTGGCGGGTATCCACAGCTTTGTGAGGGGAGAATTGCGTTAACTGGGTCGAAATACAGAGCGTGTCCCCTCTAAAAGTACAGCAGTATATGCAAATAAATCTGCATAGTCTCTGTCGTCTTGGCTCAGTCCTCACAATTATAACAGCATTAAGGATTTACAATAACTCTGAAACATGCTTTTAGTCAGCTCTCCTTTTTCCTCTCCCTTTCTGCTACTTGAAGAAAGCTCTCCCCTTGGGAAATGCGCATTGTATTGTGGAAACAGTGAAATTCTCTCTGGGTGGTGTTGGCTCTGCTAACACTGGGTCAGGGGCAGCGCAGAGTCCGGGGAGTTGGTTAACTTTGTCTGTCAGTAAAAAGTCCCACTGAAATTCCCAATTCATTGCTTAGAGCCAAGAATATAAGAACAAAGGTAATCTTCAGGGCTTTCAAGGGACCAGCGTTTTGAAGGCTTGATTGTAATTAGCATAATTAGTGTAGAATTTTATTTTTGCATGGATAGAACAGAGGAAAAAAAGGCAAAATAATCCATTGATTTTAAATATAAAATAAACACTGGTAAGAAAGGTCCCTTTTCCCGTCTGGAATAGGCTGAAAAGCAAACATTCTTTTTCGGGCTTTGCTGAGAAATCACTTTTTCCATCTAAGGAATGATTTTTTTTTAAAAAGTGTTGTGTTTCGATTGATTTATTAATGAGCTAAAGCCTAGGCATGAGGTGCCCCTTCTCTGTATGGATTGTAAAAATCCGCCATTCAGCTTTTGGAATATTTTCCTTCCTAAAACTGAAGGTAACATTTGCATCGTTGAGCAGCATACGCTCGGCTCCAAATGATTTGTTGTGTTTGGCTTCTCGGGAGCTCTGTGTATTTTATTCATGAGCGTCGAAGTGCTCATTCTGCCCCGCTACCTCACAGCCACACGAAGCCGCAGCGAAGAACCGGGCTGGGGTTTTACCTCCATCGCCTACACCTGTCTGGAAGCCCCCGCTGCCAAAAACAGATTGCTTGGCTTTTCGCCGAGGGGTACGCGTATCGCATTCCGGACTCGGATTGGGCGGAGGAGGTTGAAACACGCACTGATTCACTACGAACTTCTGATATTTTTTTCCCTTCCCATTTACATTCAAAATAATTGACTCGAGAGTTCTGGGTTTATTTTGTTTTCCTGTCGGGTTAATTTGTGGCAGTTGGGGGAACCCCGTGGAGGGGAGCGGGGCTGTTTTTCTAATGCCCCCCCCTTGCTGGCTGAAGTCGCTCGGCTTCCCTTCAGGCCACCGGGACCTGGAGGAACGACTTAGGAGCAACAAAGCCCCCAGTGTGGTGAGGCTGCTGGCGGGGCGGGACGGCGGCACCAGCGCACGGGTCGGCCCTCGTCCGCCGAGACCCGGGGATGAACGGCGGTTGATGAACGCAGCGCTGGACGCTGCGTGTTCCGGCTGCGCGGGGTGGCGTGTGCGCCCAGGGACGGCGGGAGGGTGCTGTAAAAGCGGATTGCAACAGCCCCGGAAAGCATAACAAATTGTTTTGATCTTTATTTCTCAAGGACACACCAATTACGCTTATCAGAAGGCAAAGCTGCATAATCGGGTTTCCTTGAGTCCCTCGTTTCGTCGTGTTAAAGCGTTTTATTTGTCGGGGTTGTGTTCGCGGGGTTAATGTTAATTCAGAGCCCCGTCCCTGGCCGTGAACTTGCGGTGGCAGTCCAAGGTCAGGGGGTGAGTGCCGAAGCTGCTGCCCACCCCGCAGCACGCGCCGGCGAGGCGGCCGGCCTGGGGACGGCTGGCAGCCCCAAACCTCCTTCTGCTCCTTTCCCGTACCGGGAGGGAGGGATTCCAAGGCTTTTAAGACACAAACAGATTGTTCCTTGAGTATTGTTAATAACATTAACAGGACGAAGAGTGGCTAACAACGATACGCCGGCTTTTAGAAGCGCTGTTGAATATGCTTCCTGGTGCCGAGCATGAAAGGATACAATTATTTTTCATAACCTTTTATTTTCCCTTTACGGCAAGCTAAGCAAAGCAAGTTTGTCAGCGGCAGAGTGCTCCTAATTTGGTCTCCAGTGACCTCTGGAGCCGTGATTGGCAGCCGGCGTCAGGGAGGACCTCGCGCCTGCGAGACAGAAACGAGCAGAACAAATGCCGTAGGACAGCTTGGGTTCCCTGGAGGACGCGGGCTAAAAAAGGTGAAAGAAGTGCAATTACAGGAGGTTTTCAGCACAGAAAGTTAATTAGCTACTAAATAGCATTTAGTGCAGTTCAACGTGGGGAAATTTATGTTTTGAAAGCAAACAGATCAATGGGCAGCCTGCGGAACAAGCTTTTGGAAAGTCCACGTTGGCATTCGTGTACTTTGTACTGTAACGTCCTGGGCAGTTTTTCACAGGTTTCCCCAACAAATAGGAAGGATTGTTGGATTTCCACGTGTGTTTGCAGACATATAGATACATTTCCACATGAGGATGTTTTGACATCTAATTTCAGAAATTCCGGTTAGGCTTTCATCCAGACTATCCAACACCTTTTCCCCTGTTCAGCGAGGTCAGTGTAAATCGATTCTGTTCGGGCTCCCTGAGGCAAAGGAGCTTCAAGTTCCAAATATTTTCAGCCACAGGGTGAATTTAACACAATTCTTAACCTAGTTACTTGTCTGTGCTGATCAGACGCGAGGGCGGCGTTTCACTGCCAGTGTCCGGCTCTGCGCGGCCATGCTCCTCTGGAAGCTGGTGCCATCCCACCATCTCCTTCCAGTCCTCTGCGGCGCAACTCGGAATGACCAGAAATATTTCAAAAATTTTTTTTTAATCCCAAATTGCCAATCTGTTTTGTTTAGCACCTCTTTTCTATGTCGCTGAAGTCAGCGTGTTTCACAACTCGTTATACATGTATATTGTCAAGGACACTTTTTTTAATCAGAACAATAGATTTGGGTTCCAGGTGCCTGATACTACGTCACTTGTTACAGTCGCTGCACTAAATTTTCGGGCGTTTTGGGATAGCTTTGAACTTTTATTGATGGATTATTTATTTGAAGCAATCTGTCTCAGACGTTTTAGGCAGCCGATGCTGCCATGAGCTATTTCACCTTGCTGGAAAGAAGAGGAGCCTGGAAGGTCAGTGCCTGTGGGGAGTAGCGGAGAAACAGAGAAATACTAACCCCTGGGGAGGAAAAGGGGCATGTAATTCCCGTTACATGGATGCTCATACATTATGATGATACTCATTGTCTGTAAACGATGCTTCGCAAGCAGCGTGCAGGAGGAGCTGGGGCTGTGAGGAACGCTGTTATTAGGGAAGGCGCACTGGGGTACAGCGGCGACGGAGCCAACGGAGGAGGGTTCGGCTCTTGCAGGAGGCGCTCTGAGAATCTGAGAGTGGGGTGATGCACGCTGACAGCTTGGGTGACTGCCACATCATGGCTATAATCTTCAGCCCCTTTCCCTCTTATAATTACATTTGTCACGTCATGTCGTAAAATGAGTTATTAGATCTTTGTTGCTGAAATAGTCTTCCCATGTAATCGGTGCAGGTCTCTGCCCTGGCTCCATAACAGAAATAATAATTGGTTTTATCTCTCTGTATGCTGTAGGTGTGTACAACTGCTGTGACTGAACAGTAAGTCAGGTCCCATTACTACATCACCGCGCGTCGAGAGTCTCACTCGCAGAGCGGCTGACCTCCTCGGATGGGGCGGGCGAGAGAGTTCCCGAGCGGTGGGAGGAGGCTGGTGGCTGCCTCATGCGGGCGCTTGCTTCCTCGGGGGCTACAAAAGCTGGAGGAATGTAGATACGGTTGGTTGGTTGCTGTAGTTGATTGGTGAGGGGAGAAAATACATCACCTCCTGGTCTCGCTCACCAGCAAGAATGAGATGTATTTTGAGACAAAAGACTAATGGGACTTCAGTAAGGGCAAAAGGCTGAAGTGGAATCATGAATATGTCTGTGGGTTTCCTGCTTCGGGTTTTGCTAATCCTCCTTATTATTTTTTCCCTGTCCCTTTTATTCCCGTGGACCATGGCACTTATTCTCTTGTTTTGCTGAGCAGTGCTGCTTACTAGCTGGCGCTCTGTTTTTCCTGGATCCCACAACCCAAAGTCTCTCTGGAATGTTCCTCCAGCTATTTGCCTCTCAGTGCTTCAGCTCCCTGCTTTTGCAGGGCACTCTGGTATAACTAACTCATCCAACAGATGTAATAGTCTGACAAACAGTAAATTGGAGAATTCTTCCCTTGCATCTGTGTATCTTGTGTGCCTAGTTAGAGGACTCTCCAAAATCCATGAAATTAGCATTGATCATACTACTCGATGTTACTTAAGTACAGAATGATCTCAATATTAAAATTATTTTTAAAAGTAGTCCAACACATTAGAATAATTTCCTCTTTTTTTTTCAATCAATATATACAGGAAAAAGTAATTTTGAACACAGTGAGGTTTTTTTCTTAACTTCCACAGTGACTAAGTATGCACCAATGTGTGAGGTGGTACTCTCTCTGTGTCTGTGCTATGTGTGAGTGTACGTGTTTACCGACCTGTTCGAAGGGCATTGGTCTTTCAGATTTTGTCTTCTACATCCATGAAAACACTGGAATTTCCCAGGGCTGCAGCTCTGAGGCACCATGCTTATACTCACTGGCTTTTTGCTGTCCAGAAAGGGTAAATCCACTTACACGTGTTGCTTCAGATTGCTTCCGTGTACGCTGGATGCGTGTACAACTTGTAACTAGTGGCTAAAGGTGAACCGTAATCATTTGTCTTAAAGAAGCATCTCCAGAAAATATAACACGGCCAGCACCTTTGTGACCGGCCTCTCTGGCCCCTGAGTAGCTGCTTGTGCATCTGAAGCAGATTTTGGTTACGTAGCAGAAGGAACTGCAGCTGGCAATAGCCTTCCGGGCTGAGGAGCTGCACAATTCCCAGGATCAAAGTGAACCTGCCCGGCTCTACCTATAACTGTAATTTCTTGGCAGTCATCTCTCTGCCACTGGTCGTTTGAGATGATGCTCTTGAAGGATGGGCTCATCGGCCCCTGTGACGAGGGAACCGCAGGACAGTCATCCTCACAGCCACTGCGTCTTCCAGCCCTTTGTCGCACTCACCAGCTCATCTTTGCAAGAGCCTCAGAAAATTGGTTGCCTCTGCTTAGTCTTTGAGCTAGTTTGAGTCATCTCTTCCAGGAAAATCCTGTGTAACCAGCTGTGGCTGTTACGAAGTGTTGCTCCATAAATACCAGCTGCTCGTAGCGAGCAGTCCAGCACAAGTGTCTCGTACCAGCACCGCCATTGCTTTTGCATTAACGTGGGATACTGAGTGTTTTAGGAAAGCGGTCTATTTTGCAGCTTTATCGGAAAGTAACACTTGATTTCTCACAAAGGCCAGTACAGTTTCCATGGAAAAATTCACAAGGTGCAGGTGCTGGTGTATAGCTGCGCCTGTGAGACGGGGAGGGTCCCGGTGTCTACCCTAGAAAACTGCGCATTCCTCTTTGAGTGAGTTTGGGTATGTCGTATGGTCCCTGCTCACATGGCGATGTTGCCGTGTCACTTCTAAGACCTCAACCTCCGAATGGCTTGAATGTAAGTTTTGCTTTGATGCTTTCTTTCAGAAAGATGGAGCAGCAGAACTTCGCAAACAGAGGAGCAAAGCCGCGCTTTTAGCTGAAAGTAAAACAGAGTTCATCTCATCTACATAATGCTGCAGAACTGGAGAAGGGGGCTCAGGGATTTATTTCCCATGCGTGTGGGCGCTAAGGTTTTGAGTCATACATTTGAACAGGGCGGCTCGCAGGGGCTCGGTTAAAAATTTAACCCACAACTAACTGGGATGTCCGGAGACCTGTCCATTGGAATGCAGTGACCTGAACAGTGGGTAGATGCTGCAAATAAGGCTGGTCCCTGTGGAAGAGGCACTGTGGCCAGGCTTGGAAAGCATACTGATGTGGTGTGCTGCAGATGCATGCTGAGTGTGTGATTTTCAGCGTTCAGTGCCTACATTGTTAGATAAGCGGATTAGAAAACATTGCATAAAGTGGCATTGCAGGGGGCTGTCTTTATACCTGCTACTTGCCTTGTTTTGCAAACCCTGATTTCACAGCGGAACCCATTCAGAGCTTGCGCTGAGATTGTTCACATGTATTGGCCTTTTTAAGAATCAAGGGGTCACAGTTTCAGATTCACTTAATTCTCAAAGCAGTGATATTTTTCTTTTGGGATCGGGGCTGGTGGCAGGCATGTGGGCTTTTTTAATCTCAACTCAGTTTACTCTTAAAGATAAATCTCTGAGGCGCAGTGAGCTCCTACCGGATTGGACAACGGTTGGGTTCACTTTCTCTACTTTGCAGTGGGTTAAAGCGCTCATGTGTAATTTCCTGCTCTTAACTCTCCGAAGTTTCAAGTTTGCAAATGGAAACCATTTGCCTGAAGTTTGTACACACGAGTCCAGGCTGGTCAGGTCCACTTGCGAAGGTGTAATGAGAAACTCAAGTTCAGGGGAAATGTCTTCGGATCTTACTGGGCGCAGAGGGAATTTGCCAGGTGAGATCCCTACTCAGTGCTGCCGCCTGAATGCGCTGGCTCCTCCCGTCCCTGGGCTAGGGGTTGGGGTTAGGCTTTGCCTGCTCAAAAGTCAGTGTTTTGAGGAATGTTTTTCTCTCTCGCCAGTTCCGTGTGGAATTCAGAAATGGACCCAAAATAGCATGGGATTGGGGGATGGTAGGGAATTAATTTAAATAAAAATAATTTGATCTCTTATGTGGGCTGTCGGTTATTGACGCCTTAGACCTGCACCGAACTCCAATTTCAGAGCTCTGTCAAAGGATTTTTCACTTGGAGCACTCGTGGTTATTGCGTGTAAGTGCCACCTTTGGCTGATGGTCTTGCAGCGCTTTCTTCCTCCACGCTCTCGTCTGCAGGGACGCGTGTGACAATCGCATGACCTGCTCCACCAGCTCTGCCTCCAGCCTCGACACCAGTGCCCAGTTCCAGGAGAATAATGGGCCAATGCAAGGCACCAGATGGGACGAACAGCAGAAGGTGTTTGCCCTCGAGCAGGTCTGCGGTGTCTTTAGAGTGGACCTGGGACAGATGAGATCGCTTCGCCTCTTCTTTAGGTAACGTATTTTTGTGTGTGATATTTGTGTGAGCTCTGGATCAGTGCACACTGGGCTGTGGAGACAGATGGCTCCTGCAATTCTCCTTGGAAGTCTTTCCCTAATGGTTTTCTCCAGGAAAGCAAGTGTCAGCCTTCCCTAGGAGAGCCTCTGAATGACAGTTTTGGGGCCTAAAGGATTTTTTTCCCTAGTAAGGTAAAGGTTGCTCTTAGCTATCTTACCCAAAATGTTTTAAATAACCTGGAGGTGTGGAAAACATCTCTATCTATGGTACCTTCTCCCTTGCCTGCCCCTCACCGGGGCTCCTTTAGAGTCTTGCTGCTCTTAACCTCTTCAGTTATCTTTCAAATTATTACAAAAGTTATTAAAAACATTTTTACTCCCTCTTTTCCCCTCTCACTCCCTGCCTCTTTAGACAATGCTGTGTGCAACCAAGTCTGCTCATCTCTAGGAGCTGCCTTTGTGTACTGCCTTAGAGTTGCTGGGTCAGACTTCTTGGGTTTTTCTCCAGGGAAGACAAAATTTAATTCCTTCCCACGACGGAAGGGTAAGAGAGTGCCGTTACCAGGCATGAGTGGAGCTTCTTGGAGGAGGTGAGGGTCACTATGGCCTGGTCCAGAGCTGTAAGATTACTTCTACGCTCCGTTTTAAGGGACAACTTGATGCTACACTTCTGTGTAATTTGCTGTCCTCACGCTCTCATCTGATGTTCCCCCTCCCCGCTGGACCTCTCGTTATCCTGGGCAGTAAATGCAGGTTTTTCTGCCCCGTTGTTTTGCCCCACAGCGATGAGGCGTGCACCTGTGGACAACTGGTTGTCGCAAGCAGGGAGAGCCAGTACAAGATCTTCCATTTTCACCATGGTGGCCTGGATAAACTGTCCGAGGTGTTTCAGCAATGGAAGTACTGCACAGAGACCCATCTCAAGGACCAGGTACCTGAGCGGGGTTCATGGGGCAAAGAGGGTTTTTCCAGCAGATGTTTCGCACTTAGGGTTTTAGCCAGGGGAGCGTGTTGGAGAAATGAAGTGATGAGTTCGCGTCACCGAGTCAGGCAGAAAGCTACAAGGAGTTGGATGTTGTTTAGGATGCAGCTGCGAGTCGGACGCGAGGTCTCTGTTGTACCGGCTTATCCCCATCCGTTCCTGTTCTGCCTGTGGAATATGGGGGAGGATAATCCCGAAGACTTGCTTAGGTGGTTGTTTTGCTAGACGTGGCAACCCGACAGGTCAGCCCTGCGCTTTAGGCGTGTAAGGTGGCTGGGAAATCTGCAGTGGTAGGTCTGAAATTCTGTCAGAGTCTTTCATCCATTTTGTGACGCGCAGCACACTGCACTGGAAAATGTTTTGACAAGGCATCTTGCCATATTTCGTTCAATCTACATACAAATGTGATAAGAGCTCTTTAATTATCTGTTTAAGATACTGTATGTGCTTATTAGAAACAGTAATTTTTAAATTTCCATCCTTCCCACAGAGCCCCCTGCTGCTTTTCTTATTATGGTCGCATGGGCTCACTTTTTGCATTGAACAACCTTTGATTTTTAAATTAAATGTCAGCTGCAGTCTTGCACTGGGATCATGAGTGCCCTTAGAGAGCCTGGCAGTGCAGTTCCCTGCTTGCCTAACAGCAATCCCTTTGTATATGGCCAATCATATGTAATTTATTGCAGGCATTCCTGGCAGGGTGAAGTTTTGCTGTAAGCAGCATTAATTCAGTTTCAGGTCAGGGATAAGATTGGGGGAGGAATGGAAACATTTTTTTTTAAGATGAAGCTGGTTTGTGGTACTCAGATTTTTAATTATTCTAATCACTCTTGCTATTGTAATGGTTGGAATTTTAAAAGAAAACCTCCCCGAGTGTAGCGCCTCAGTGCTTAATCCTACATGAACCATGCGGAAGGCTTTTCCTGCTCTGAAAATGGCTGGGTTTCATACTCTGCTGCCATCTCTGGCTCCTGCCTCCAATTTTTTGTTTTGTTTTCCCCTGGTCAGCAGCTCACCGATGAGAAAACGTGTATGCAGTTCTCCATCCGCCGTCCCAAGCTGCCCTCCTCGGAAACCCACCCGGAGGAGAACACGTACAAGCGTCTTGACGTGTCTGCCTGGCTCCATCACCTGAATGAAGCCGGGCAGGTGGAAGAGGAGTACAAGCTGCAGAAGGTGAGAGGGGTGGCTGCTGCCCGTTTCATCCCTTCGCTCCTGCCGCGGAGTGCGAGTCCCCAGGCAGAAGCTGCAAGAGTTTGCTTTCGTGCTGGGGGCAAGAACAGAGCGTTTGAGAGTGTAAAGACTGGTGTGTAGGTCTTGGCCGGAGCTCTTGCTGGGACTGCAGATGAGTCCGCGACAGGCAGGGTGGTGGAGCATCTCCCTGCCCGGGGCAGGCGAGCTGTCCGGCTTCTCGTGCCGGTTGGAGTTAGTAAACCGCAGCGTCCAGTGCTAGACGTGTTTGCGAAATGCAGTGTGAGCAAACCAAAGAAAGAAAAATTGAGATTACTGTACGGAATAATGCAGGGCTTGCCGGGGAGCACTGGGTCCAGGTCCTGAGAGAGAAGTTTGCAGTGAAATGCAGTGTCTCCAAGATTGGGGATTAAGCCGTGACATGAGAACGACACGTTAATCATAGAGCCTCTCCAGGGGGGGTTATTGACATTGAAATGAGCCCGATTTGTGTCTAGTCTGGGAATAGAAGGCCAGCACTTTCCCTCTAAACATGTGCAAATTGCAGGAGCTTGAATCAAGGCGTCACTTGTCAGGAGAGAACTGCAAAGCCACCAAAGCATAGTAGCGGGCAGTTTCTTGTTGCTGTTTTGGGGAATGTTAAAACTGTACCAGTCATAACTTTTGCTCCTTCTTCCAGGCTATTTTCTTTGGTGGGATTGATATTTCCATCCGTGGGGAGGTGTGGCCCTTCCTGCTGCACTACTACAGCTACGAGTCCACCTCTGAAGAGAGGGAGGCGCTGAGGCTGCGGAAGAGGAAAGAGTACTTTGAGATCCAGGAGAAAAGGTAACGGAGCAGCTTCACCCTCCCCTGCTCATCCCTCCTCAGGCCTGAGGTCGCAGTAGTGCCGCTGGTGAGGTACGGAGTCTCTGCCTCCTTGGCTTCAGGAGAAGCTGGCTGGAGTGGAGTGGAGAAGCGAGAGGGTGGCAAAGGAGGTGTGTGAGGCACAGCTGACCCCCTGAGGGTCTGGAGCTGGTACCATACAGCTCAAATGGGGTCTTACTTGGCGTCTTGGAGCGGGCTCATCCCTAGCATGTAGGGAAGCTTATCTCGCAGGCGGGACTACAAGCTTAACGTGCTTGGTTTAGAATGCTGAAGGTAAAAATGGGATCTTATATGTCTTTATAAATATATCTGGATATAAAAATAGGGAAGAAGAAGGGATATCTAATTCGAGGTAATTATTACTGCAAGAACTGTGTGTTGTAAACTGGTTGTGGGTACATTTAAGCTGGAGAGGGACAGTAGTGTTATTAATTAGGAGACAATTAAAACAGAGTGGTGACTTCTGGTGTGCCACCCACAAGGAGCAGTGGAGAGCAGAGTCCGACTGCTTCTCAAGTGGAGTCTATCGGAGAAAACACATCATGTTGTCCCATTTATAACCCAGGAGGCTCCTTCTAGTAATCTGTTTGGACAGAAAATCTGCTGTTCTGGACAGACCTGCTTGTGTGTTTTTCAGGTGATGAGAAAACTCTGTACAGGAATAGTTTTTCTCTGCAAACTAAAGCTGAAATAAGGCTTTTTGTTCCTTGTGGCCATCATATTTCTCTCTTGGCAACCTACTCCTGTTGCTGCTCAATTTCCAGGCTTTCGATGACTCCAGATGAACAGAAGGATTTTTGGCGTAAAGTACAGTTCACGGTAGATAAAGACGTCGTGAGGACTGACCGCAGCAACCAGTTCTTTCGAGGGGAGGACAACCCAAACGTGGAAACTATGAGGTGAAGTGTCTGATTCTAGTGTCCCAAACAACGTGTCCTACTGAACGTGCAGAAAACTCTGTAATCCCCCCTGGCCCAGGCTGCCCAGGGCGCTGCCTTGGGAGTGCTGAAGAGCACCGTGCGTATAGCGACTGTACCGAGTGATGCAAAAACAAGGACTTCTTCCCCAGTGCTTTCACTGCTGCTTTGGTCATTTACTTCTTGACGTAGTAACACTGCTCCCACCACCTACCTTCCCGGCATCCACGGGTACAGAAGCGGTGTGAGCCCTCTGCGGCTGTGGAGGGTCATGGGCGCTGCAGCAGGGTTGTGGGCAGTTGCTTGGGTCTGTGGTTCTCCTGACGGGGTGGAGGACGAGCACACCAGAGTCTGCTTCATGGGTGTGTGACTTGTAAATGTGTGCCTACAAAACAGTTGGATTTCATCTAACGGTATGGCTGGGAACCTCATGGATGTGTAGGCATCAGCAGTCCTTTCCCGTGGGCACTTCATTTCTCTTCTCTTAGTCTTTTTAAATTCTCATTTTCTTTTTATATTGAACACGTTCTCCTGGAATTTATTTCACCGGGCTGATGTTTGCAGCAGAGTTTATCTGTATGTGTTAAAGCACCGTACACCGGGGTCGCGTGTCTTTCTACCTGAGATGAACAGTGTTGCTTGTTCCTACTGCACTGCTCCCAATGGGCTGTACTGCGGCTGGAAAACAGGAGCCTAAGGAGTTCTGTTCAAATCCATTGTCTTAGGCTGCTGCATGCTTTTCAGAGTTCTTGCTGCCCATCCAGAAACCTCTCTGGATTGATAAAAAATGTTGTAATCCAAAAAAAAAAAAAGTAAGTTCCAGTTATGTATAGTGTTAGTGTATCTTTGTTATGCATCTAGATATCATTCTTCTAGGGAAAGCGTTGTGTGGGATGCAACATGCTGCACAGGTGCTCAAAAGCTGACAAGCCTCTGGGTGCAATTGCAAGCTAATCTTTTAGATGGCAGGAGTGATCTGCCGCTCTTCTGCGCTTTGCCTCTCTCAGCCTGTGTGCTGGGAGTTGGGGTAAAGGGACAGGGCGCTGCGCTCAGCTGTGACGTGCCCTCTCAGTGTCTCACCTCTCCGTTTGTATCTCTTCTCCAGGAGGATTTTGCTGAACTATGCAGTATTTAACCCAACGATTGGATACTCCCAGGGGATGTCCGACCTGGTTGCCCCGCTCCTGGCGGAGGTCCTAGATGAGTCGGATACTTTCTGGTGCTTTGTAGGATTGATGCAGAACACGATCTTCATCAGCTCACCGCGGGATGAGGATATGGAGAAACAGCTGGTGAGGCTGAATGCTGAGCTCCCTTTCGCCCTGTCTTCAGCTTCTCCTCTCCCCGGGCAAATTAGAAGAATGCCATAAAGCAGTAACCCGGGCTGTCGTGTTCCAGCGTGCTGAATCGCACTCCAAAGCCACAAAATACCTGATGGCTAAAATTAATCCTGGGTGATTTGGGCACCGCAGAGATAGTTATAGCCAATAAATTGTTAGAGTAAAGTTGACTTGGCTATGCTAAAGGGTGCTGATTCAAGGAATCTTCTATGATCAAACATATTTAGGACGCTGCTTGCATTGTCTTCACACTTCTCTCAGGCAGTGAAGACTCACTGGTTCATTTTTGTCCTAATTCTGGGGCATTTGGTGTGAATGTGGCAGAGGAGTTGATTGAGCTGCTGCCCTCTTCTTTGTTGGTTTTTTTTTTTGAAGGTCTTAATATTTTTAATAGGTTTTCTAAATTATCTCCAAATGAAAAGCCTTATATATCTGACAGAGTTTCTTAAAAGAAGGTGAACTTGTTTAAAACTTCAGACTTTTTAGGTTTTCACATGAGCGTCCGTTGTTTTCTGGTTAAGATCCTGAAAAATTCGTTCTAAACCTGAACAATCCTGTCCAGGTCATGATGGCACCAATTTAAAGTGGTAAACTTGTGGTAGAAACCCCATGGGAGGCTGCTGGTGAGGTGCAGTTAGTTAATGTACAGATTTATGCACTGTAATGTGCCTGTATAGTCAGACTTTCCAAAATCACTTCCATATTGCTCAGCCTCTATTGAAATGAAATATTGCCAGAGATAGC
Source organism: Vanellus vanellus (assembly GCF_965231255.1). Classification (NCBI taxonomy): domain Eukaryota; kingdom Metazoa; phylum Chordata; class Aves; order Charadriiformes; family Charadriidae; genus Vanellus; species Vanellus vanellus. The sequence goes on from NC_138922.1 coordinate 14,628,678, forward strand.
TATGTCCTTCCTTCTCTCCAGCTCTTAAGGCTCTAGCTGCTTTCCCCAGCCTGAATCTCTCCCCTTCTTTCTTTTCACAACAGGACTGTGAATTGTCATGGGATTTTCTTTTCACCCTCCATCCTTCCTCGGGAAATAGCTGCCGTGGCCCATGAGATCTGGCCTTTAATGATAGATCCAAGCGTGCTCCTGGCTGTGCTGTAATAGACAGGCTGGAGCTTTTTGCGAGAGCAGAGCCCCCCCGGCCGGCTCCGCGGGAGCCCAGGTCTGGCCGCCGGTGCGGGGCTCCCAGGGGGTGCGGGTGAGGGGGGCGTGAGTCCATGGACACAGGGCAGTAGCTCAGCTCAGAGCATCTTTTCCAGATGTACCTGCGAGAGCTGCTGCGGCTCATGCACCCGCGCTTCTACCAGCACCTTTCTTCCTTGGGCGAGGATGGCCTGCAGATGCTCTTCTGTCACCGTTGGATCCTCCTCTGTTTTAAACGTGAATTTCCAGATGCTGAGGCTTTGCGCATGTGGGAAGCGTGCTGGGCTCACTATCAGGTTAGACATCTGGGATGGGCACAGGGCGCTTCGGGCGCCAGGGTGTTCTTCGCTGAATCCTCACCGTCTCAGCAAGTGTCTCAGAATTTCCATAAAGGCTCTTAGTAGCAAAGTATCCAAAATAAATAGGTGTTGCAGAGGGTCTGTAACTATCAAAGGGTTTAGCTATGTAGCAGGAGGATGGACACTTGCCTCTCTTACTTGAGGATGTCCAGGCACCAAAAGGAGTTTTTTCAGAAAGTGCTGAACATCCAGTTCTGAAGTTCAGATGTCTCTTAAACAGCTGAAAAATGTCTTCCCAAAAATCACTAGTCTGCCTTGAAAGCTGTGGTGCAAACCTCACTGCCATGCTGGAAAGGGAAGAGACTTCGGCTCAGCTGTGGTTCAGAATTCACCAATAACGCACGTTCTGTATATCACTGGGCAAAACTGGAGGGAGCAAAAAATCTCACTAAGGATGTGCTTGTGGAGAGTTGGGGAGGTTAAGTCAGACCTCTGCCTCCACCTGCTGTACTCCAGCCCCTCTTTTCTCATTGCAGACAGACTATTTCCACCTCTTTATCTGTGTGGCCATCGTGGTGATTTATGGGGATGATGTCATCGAACAACAGCTGGCCACTGACCAGATGCTGCTGCATTTCGGCAACCTGGCTATGCACATGAACGGAGAACTTGTACTCAGGAAGGTAAATGCCCGTGTGCTGCCGTGGGCTGAGCCTCGGGTCCAAGAGATGAGTCAGAGCATTGAGAAAATCAGGGACTGACGCTTCATCTTCCGCATCTCCTGTATCCCCCTGCTTGTCTGGAGCCTGGGAGGGCGGGATGCTGCTGTTTGCCTGGAACCAACTTTTGCAGAAATAAGGGGTAGTTGTAGAGTGCTTAGGAGGTAACGGTGTGGTTGGGATAACCCTTGCACATGCTCAGGGAAACGGCAGACAGAGCTGTTGGTCTTCGTTCCGCGGTCCCCAGTCCACCTCGGGCTGGGAGCGACTGCAGGCCGTGGGGTGTGCTGCAGCGTGCGGCAGCTGCTGTGACCTGGCGGTGTCCCCAGTGCCTCGTGTAACCTCCAGGTTTGCGTTCGGGGGGGGGGATGCTGCTTTGCTGAAGCTTTGACTCTTCTAAGGCAGCCGGGCAGGAGGCTGGGACGGGAGGCCACGGGCTACCCCTGCTCTCCGTGTTCGTCCCCTGGTGCGCAGGGAATGACTTTGTCTCTCTCCCCTCCAGGCGAGGAGTCTGCTCTATCAGTTCCACCTGCTGCCCCGCATCCCCTGCAGCCTGCATGACCTCTGCAAGCTGTGTGGGACAGGAATGTGGGACAGTGGCTTCATCCCCGCTGTGGAGTGCTCTGGCCATCACCCGGAGTCTGAGAGCTGCCCGTACGGGGGACTGGCGGAAGTGTCTTCTCCTAAACCAGGAAGCGAAGGCAAGAGAGGCTTGAAAACACGGGACGTCTTTGCTTTCCGAAAATAGCTGTAGAGGAACAGGGTGTGACAGCGGAAGAGGGAAGGGCAGGAAGGATGTGCATAGGAAAAAATGTTGAAGACAAAAATGGAGGGATAGCTTGTCAAGACTCCTGAGAAGACTGAAAGGTGGAGAATGGACAAGGGATGAAATCATTCTACAGGGAAAGCAAAGTCTGGTGCACTGGTGGTGGAACCTGAACGAAATGCATCAAACCAGGAACAGTGTTTGCACGTGTTTGGATTTGATTTTGTTAGAAACATAAAGCTTTTCTAGGTCTTAACAAGGAGTTTTGATTCTGCCTCTGGGATTGGACTGGTTAGCAACCAGAACTCTGATACTTGCTGATGAGAAATGAGAACACTGAAGAGAGCCAGGTACAACCAGCAGCGTTTGTGGGTCAGGTGGAAGGAGCAGAGCTGTGGCAAGACCTCTCTCTGTGATGTCCCCTCATTCAGAACATGCCGCACACACGCACTCTATGCTTCAACCAAAACGTGCAGCTTAGTGGCTTCTCTCTAAAGCCATAAAGACCATTTTAATTACAATCTGCCAAAAATAAAACTTCAGACTATAGGGATTGCCAGGAAGGTATCTGTTTGTTGGCGAGGAAGAACTGGTCACCTAAAGGTTGTGTCTCTCGCCTTTTCTTTTTTTAAACGGTATACTGGCTGGCATGATTTTTTTTCCATTTGTACAGAAAGTGTACAGCCACGGGTCTTACAGCACTGCTCTTCCGTAGTCACGGGATTTCACAGACACCTTTCAAAGTTTACTTCTTCGTGACGTTACAGCACAGCTGTTTCTTTATGCTGACAACTACAGACTTTAGACACTTGTTTATGGAAGTCTGTTGTTTCCAGTATGTTTCCCAATGTGTTTCCTTTGGCTCTTCTCAATTACTATTTACTGTCCTTACCCGTCTTTCCCATAGGCCGTAGCACATGCGCTCCAAGAGGGCTGCGGGCTGCAGTCTCCTCAGCTGCTGCCAGTACTGCACCTTCTTCCGCATCCCAAAGGGAAAATGCAACTTGGTTTGTTGCAGTCATTTTTGCTGAACTCTGTCTCTGATAAAGGTTTCCCTTGAAGTATTTTTGAAAGGACATCATGTTTCCCCTCTTGTCTCCTAAAAAACTCCCAACTAGAAGTGGAGCTGGGGCCTTGAGCACGGCCACGTTGCCAAACGTCCTTACCCAGTTCAGCGGCATCCAAAGGTGTGTCCTGAGCCAGCGCGTGTGCCAAACAGAGCCGGGAGAATAGTTTCCTTCCAAGAATGAAAAAGGAGACGAGGTGACAGTGGGCTGCACCGGCTTTGCTGCATCCCTCTGCACGGCGTGTGAAGTCTTGCAGCCTTTCCCAGTTGTCTTGCTCCCTCTCACTTCAACCACGCTGCTCCTCTTGTTCAACTCTCTCTTGGCCTGGCGGGGGTGGAGTCCCTGCTCACTTTTCAGCTTTGCCTGTCAGGTCCTGTTAGTAGCATGTGTGGAAAACCCCGTGTCCTCGTGCGTAGTGCCACAGCGGGTTCCCGCATCTGACAAGCAAATTTCTCTCAAAGTCTTTCTGCGAGGCCGTACCCAGAGCCTGTTGTGGAGCCCGCCTGCCCCGTAGCTGCTGGGGAGGGAGGCTGGCCACTGGGGTGCTTTGTGTGAAACCAACACAAACCAAGTGCGCGCTGCCTTGGGACGGGGAAGAAGACTTGACCCTATGTGGGCACCGCGCCAAAGAGTGGCTGTTTGGCAGAAGGACAGTTTGGCTCCTGATCTGTGTGCCTTTAATTCAGAAGATGAAAACCTTCCCCTCGATGAGAGCAATGGTGAAACCTCCTGCAGCACTGCACACCTCCCAGGTAGCCCCATAGCCCGGCTTCGAGAAGTGCCGAGGCTGCAAGGCTGCGGGCGCATGCTGGCGTTGTAGGGGGTGACACCTCGTGTAAGGTCCAGTGGCTGCTTTGCTGTGAAGCAGGGAGTTCTTCGAGATTTATGATGTTTCAGTGAATAATAAAAGTTTGTGTGAGGCATTTGTGTGGTACGCTGCTGTCCAGGCTGGGTGCTGTACCCTATAGCTGGGGACAGCGCATGGCTAGACACCGTCCCCACAGCTTGAGCGGCTCCTGCTGCTGCTGCAGCGAGAGGCGGGATGGGCGCTGGGTCTGCGTTGCGCTCTGATTCCAGCCTGGGCATGTGCAGCAGCGCTCCGTGTATTCATCTAGAAAGGAGCTCTGAGTGCCGGCGGCTGAATTGGGGTCAGAAAAACCACATGTCAGAAAACGCCAGAAGCATCTTCCTACAGAACGGCCTGGTGGCACGCGGGCAGGCGCCACCTCCCCATGGGGACGGCAGGAGCCAGGCACCCACCGCCTGCTGCCACTTGCCTCCTCGCATGGGACGGGCATCGCCGCCAGGCCTCCGCGCCACCGTGGCTCATCCGCCAGCACCAAAGCAGCCCGGTGCCTCCCCGGGAGCGGCTGCTGCGCGGGCAGCTCTGCCGGGCTCTGCGCACCGGGCACGGGGCGGGCAGAGCCTGCCTGGGCTCTCCGGCTGCTCGCGGCGGGCTGGGAGGCACCAGCAAACTCCCACCAGAAGATCCGGAGCTGGTTTTGCTGCAGCAGTCGTTCCCAGCCAGTAGAAGACAATGGGAAGAGATGAAGTAGATAATTTTTAGCATTATTTTTCCACTATTAAAATGTCATTCAGCAATGTGGAAATCACTCAGGATTTGTTTAGTTAAAGACTCTGCACTGCAGTTTTCCAGCACGTGGGAAAAGCTGTTTTTTTCTGTTTGAAGCCGTGCTCAGCTGCGTGGGAGCGCATCGCTGGGACCAGCGTGCCACCCCTGGGCCAGCTCACCTGCGCCTGGTGTCCCCTGCGGGTCCCGCTGCCAGCGGGAGATTTCAGGTGTCTTTCTGCTGCAGCTCACCACGGGGACTCCCCGCGCTCCGCTCACACGCGGAACTCCGCTTTGCAATACTCAGAGAAATAGAGACAGAACTGGTAAATAAAGAAACAGGCTGCTCCCTGTTTGCCAGCAGCAGTCACATCCCGGGTGGTTTGATTCCAGTCTCAGCCTGTTCATTAACTCCCGATGCCATTGTTAAATTCACGCTGGATACCCACAAAATTCCAAGGTTGTTTTGGGGGGTGGGGGGGGTGGGGGGGCACAGGGACCTGAGGGTGTGCGGAGCCAACGTGGAGCCTCTGGCAGCAGCTGGGGAAGGGTCAGGAGCAACCTCGGGATTCCTCTGTGGTGGAAGAAAGGCAAGAAGTCAAGCGCTGGGCAGGGCAGCGGGTTTCCGAGGTTCTTCCGACCTGTCCCCAAGATCGCCTTTTCCTTTATCACACTCTTCGCCATCTGAAAAAAATAACGAGGAACAAAAAAAGAAGCGAGGCTTGTGGCCCCTGCAAAGGAGTACAGTGGATCCTAGAAACAATGACCCTCATGCGGCTTCTCTCCTGAATCGCTGCCCTGTTCATTGAATTAGCTGCAGCTGAGCAGCCAAAAATAGGCCCTTGCAAAGGTAAATAGTCAGCATAAGCCTCTTTAGACTCAGCCTTGAGCTGACACATCCTTCTGCCTCCTGGTGCCGGGGGGAAGGGGAGCAGGGCGAGCAGGAGAAATAGAAAACTGAGTCCTCGCTGCTGGCGGCGGTAACACTACGCGTTGTAATCCCAGCGGGGAACCCGATCGCCTGCACCTGGAAAGCTGAGGAGAGCGGTGCGTCTCCCCAACACCTCCTGGGACGGGGACCGGGCCGTGCCAGCCGTGTCCCAGCCCACCGCCCCGCGCGGGGGCACACGGGGGGCGTCAGCGAAACGGCTGCGTTTGTCGACGGCATTAAGCGTTGACCCCAGAGCGGGGCCGGGCGCGGAGCAGCGATGTTCAACCAAACGCTGCCGGAGCCTCCCGCGCTGGGGAAATGTGCGCTTGTGAAGTGGAGCGAGGAGGCGAGGGCTGGCGTGGTCTGGCCGCCCGGGCACGGGGTGTGTTTGGACACGGCTGTTTGGCTGGTTTGTGCCAGGGACGCCGTCTGTCAAATGAAAAATTACAGTGCACAAGAACAAAGAGACTCACCTGAGTTATTGCAAGCAGCAAAGAATTTAAAACCCAACTTAGCTTGTCCCCCGTGGGCTGGCTGATTAATCCCAATGTCTCTCCGCGTTTGGGTCATAAAAATAGACCAGTCTGGCCGGCTGTAGTTCACGGCCACATCCCGCTCCAGGGCGCTGGCCCGGCCCTGCCTGTGCTCAGCGCTCTGGGGAGGGCTCCGCACGCCGTTGATTTCTCTCATTTAAGCATTTAGAAACACAACGCGCAGTGAGGCTTCACACCGCCCGGGAAGAAAAGCAATAGCTGGGGCGAGTCCCCGGCGGGGGCCAGCGGGAGCTGTGCCGGCGGCTTGGACTTGCCACGGGGCTGCCGATGACCCTGCGGCGAGGAGCTCCCTTGTGAGCGGCCGGGCGGGTGCTGCCCATCCCAGGGCCACTGGTGCACCAGTGGAGAAAGCCCTCCTCCGGCCGTGCACAGCTCAGCCCCGTCCCAGCCCTTTCCCACCCGGAGTCGCACCCCAAAAGCTGCCGGGTCCCCCCTTCCCCCTCTCCCCGTAGGCGGCTCCAGAGTCAGGTTGCTCTCACGGCAAAGCTGGAAATTTAGAGGATGCTCCTTAAATATTTTTGTGGCCAAGTTTATTGTAGTCTGTGCTTCAGCCGAGAGCTTCAACATCATCCAAGTACCTGAGAATCGCCGCTCTTGAATGGAGTTCATTTCTCCTTCTAGTTACGGAAGGCAACTCCCTCTTAGTTCGAGCTTAAAAAGGGCTTTGAAAAATAGTTCTGCTGTGAAGGTTGGGGCTCCCCGCTTCAAAACCTCTCCAGGCCACAGAGCTGAGCTCTCCCTTCGGGCCATGCCTGCCGCCGAGCTGGGCTTCCACCATGTCCCGCATCCCTCTCGGCAGGTGCCCGTGGTCCCAGTTCACCCTCCTCCTCCCCAGAAAACTGATGTTTTCTAAGATAAAAGCAGGATCTTTTCAGAGCTTGTCTTCTGCCCGTGCCTCTCCGCCGGTGGCCATCACCGCTGCTCCGGGCCGCCGTGCCCGGCTGTTGTGTGGGTGCTCTCTGCCTGCGCCCCCCCTCCCCGGCTCACCCAACCTGGGGCAGGAGGGAGCCGAGCAGCGCGCAAGGATGACCCCCCGAGGTGTTCAGCCAGGGAATCAGGCCCCTCCTCACATTTCATAGGGTTTCCGCCTTCAAAAAACTATTTTTAGGCAATTTGATGCTGTAGTCTGGAAATTGCAGTGGTCAAGTAGTGTGTGTGGTACCTTAACCTTAACCAGTGTCTCAGTGTGCAGCGGGAGCTCTGTGACCGCTCATGTCCGCAGAGCCAGCCTCGAATGGGTTAAAAGAGGCCAAAATTTTCAGTTTAAAAATGTTTGATCTGCTGAACCTGTCTACAGCCATTTGCCTTGATGTGCCCATCGGAGTCCTTTCTGGAGCACGAGGTCTAGAGGACGGCCACTGCCCTCCCCAGCGCATCGCAGGGCGAGGGGACGCTGCGGTGGGTGCCGGGCGGAACACCCCAGGGTGCCGCCGCGCTCAGCCCTGGGCTCCTCCACCATCGAGCTAGACACCATCTTCTATTTTAAGAGCTGTCTGAAGGTCCCGCGGTTTGGTGAGGCTTCTCCAGCCCGGTTTCGTAAGAGCACGTTCACCTGCCAGGCGGAGAGCGGCGCGTGTTTGGATGCCGGTAGGCTTAATAAGAAAATATTTGGGTAATGTTGTCACGAAGCAAGTCCCGGTAATGAACCCAACAGGCCGGTTTGGTTTTGGGGCGAGATGCTCGAATGCACCGAGCTCTCGCCTGGGCCACTCGCTGAAGGCGACCTGCAGCGCTCTCCCCGTCGGCGCTGGGGCAGCGCCCGTGGACCTGCGGCGCTGCAACGTCCCTCACCGCGCCTCGGGGGGGAATGCCGCCCTTGTGCTCCACCCCGGGGGGTGCTTAAAATAAATGTTATGCTTGAAACTGATGAAGGAAATGCAGCTGATAGAAACAGTCGGTGCTGGAGAGATTCTCCAGCGGATTTTGGCTGTGCGAGCCCCTGAGCTCTCCAGCCGCCGGCCGGGAGTGGGGAGCGGGGCTTGGAGAGGGACGCAGGGGCTGCGCCGGGCTCTCACCCCCGGCATCAGGACGAGACGCCCCCTCTCGCGGAAGGCTGGGCTCGGCCCCGGCCCTGGGAAGCAGCGGGATCCCTGCCCACCCTCATGGCTTTGGTGGTTTGTTTCCAAACCCACCACTGCCTGCAAGCTGCTGTCATTTAAACTGATGTTCTGCAGCTCACCTTTAAGCCAAAGCCCCAGCCGGTCTCATGGGAAGGCAGTATCAAAGGGGGGTGGGTTTTTCCCCGTTTCCCCTTGCAAGCTCGCTCGGTTGTGTTCGGCAGGCTGGCACCTCTGCAAATAAATAAACAAACAGAGCCACGCCATGGTGCAGTGGCACAAAAAGCAGAAAAACAAAGCGAAATCAAAACACATCCACCTGTTAAAGTCCCTGGGGCCGTCCCCGGGGCCGCGACACGCGAGCGTGAACACCCAGGTTAGGAGTTGTTTTCACACCGGGACCTGCTCCACCCCGGTGTCGCTCTGGCTGCACCACGAAACATCCTCCTGCTTTGCTGGACTCGGGGCGCTGGAGGTCCGCCCCATGAGATGAGAGCAACTCTACTACCGGCACTATTTTTAAGCAGAATTAACCAAGCGCCTGTCTCTGCGCGAGGCCTTCTCGGCAAAGGAGAATCGCCATTAAGGCACTGGGGTCTCTCCGCAGCCCGGCTGGACGCGCGGAGCCCTCCGCGTCTCCTGGGCGCCGCGACTGACCCAGCGACGCCAGACACACTCCAAAACCACCGGCGTGAGCACGGTGACAGCTCAGGCAACCCCGTAAGAGGGACCTGCTGTCAGCTGGCATTTTTATTAGTGCTTTTTGCTGACTGGAAGAGATTCTCCAGCCGCCCCCACGCTCCACCGTGCCCCGATACTCCAGGTCCCTCCGAATTCAGGCGGCTGCAAGTTCAGTCCCTGCCAAAGCTGCGGCTTCGCGTGGCGAAGCATCAGCGGGGACCTGGAGAAGGAGCAGCCTGAAGACTCTTCCTGGGATTTTTGATTTTGTTTGGCGTGGGTTTGTCTTTCAGGAACCAGAAACAAGTTAAGCTGCTTCTGTCTGCGGCTGGTGCTTGACTAACCTCGGCGGCGGCAGAGGCGGCCGGGAGGTGGCTCAGCCGCGGTGGCTGGCCGGTGGGTGTCCGCAAAGTCCTCTGCTCTCCAGAGGTTCCTCAGGTGCTTTCACGTGTGGGAGAGGTCAGCATCCCGCAGAGACACGCAGGGCTGGGGAGGGCGTTTGCTGCCTGCACTGAGCCGCGATTGTATCTCACTTTTCACAGCCTCATACAACACAGAAAAATAGTCTAAAAATCTAAAATCTAAACTGACTGTCCGGGGAGCGGCGCAGGGAAGAGCCTCGCTGAGCGCCGCTGCCATCCCAGAGCACCCACTCTCGCCCTGGTCCCCCCCCGGCCCGGCCGAGCCCCGGCGGAGCCGCTGGCTCTTTGGGGGCTGAGCTGGTGTTGGTGCGCAGCCCACCGCCCCCGGCTTCTGCTCTTGCAATGCCTCCGGCCCTTCCCGGCTCCCGGAGGGAGGCAGGGCAGCGTTGCTGAAACACCAGGAGACCCGGGGAATGGCTCCTTGCCCAACACGGAGCCTGGGCTGGATCAGCGGCCGGGCCCCGGAAGGGTGCGTTGCCCCCTCAGGACTCGGCCCCGCCGGCTGACAGCCCCATGGACCCCGCGTTGCCCTGGGACCCCAACCTGCCGCGGGCACAGCCCTCGAATCCTGTCCCTTGGCCACCACGATGCTCTTCACAAGCCCCAACGCAGCACCCAGCGCTTGTCAGCGGCTCCTTTTCCGCAGCTCCTTCCTCCCACACCTCAAGGCACGGGGGATGCTAAAGCCACCGTCCCCTCCAAACCCCAGCAGCCCCCCAGGAGCACCAAACCGCCCTTCCCCTCCGGCTCGCCGCACCCCGGGGTGCACAGGAGGCACTGGGGCTCTGCCGGACGCCAAGTGCTGCGGGGACCCGGCAAACACCCCGGCTGAGCGATCCCACCCCGCTGTGTGACCCCGAGCCCTCGGCGCGGAGCAGAGCCCACACTGCGGGTGAAGGCAGAGAGCCCTTTGGCACCGCTCGTGATGGGGAGCAAGGGCACCCGCTGGGAGGGCTGCCGGCGGCTCCGGCAGCCGGGTCCCAGGTCCAGGAACCCAATTCCCACATATTCCATGGGAGGGTGGGCACTGAAATACTTCCAGTGGTGACTGGACTCCCTGGAAACAGCCCAAACACCGGCCGGCCCTTAGGCCCTCTGCCAAGGCGATAAATCTGCCCCAGCGCCCACGCTGCGGCAGCGAGCACCGGGAAGGTGCCCGGTGAGCGGCAGCCGCCGTGCTGCCGGCTCTCCCCAGGGATCGGGGCCAGCGGGGAGAGCACGCCCCGGCCCCCGGCGCAGCCCCCAGCCCCAGTGCCGGACGGCAGCACCGCCGGCTGCTTGCCGAGGGTGCGCAGGGATGCAGCACAGCCAGGACCATGCTGAGAAAGGGGTGCCATGCGAAGGCTGCAGCAGGGCTGGGGGCACCAAGCAGGGTGCGGAGCAGCTTCCCCAAGCTGGGAAATGCTGCGTCCCCTCCTGCAAGCGTGTGGGAGCAGGGTGAAGCCCGGGTGCCGCAGCCAGCCTGCCCCCAGAGGGGTCACAGCCACCGAGACGCAAGCGGACGGCAATGTGCCTCTCCGCCAAGGCTGCGCCGTGCCTTCCTGCTGCGCGGCAGCCGGGAGGAGAGGGTTAAAGAGCTGCCAGAGCGGGGAATGAGACCAGGGAATTCAGCTGCTGACGCAGGTAGGAGATCTGCAGGCGAAGCATCCCTGTACAGACACAGCAGCGTCACCCTCACCGCTGCTTTGGAGCTCCCCCGCGATCTCGAGCACCACACGGGGAGTGGGCGACCAACTCGGCTCCATGCAGGGAGCAGACCGGGGGCCCTCCCTGGGCTGTCACCCCACATGGTGCTGCCCCGGTCACCCAGGACCACCCCAGGGTGCCCACCCCACTCTTTGCTGCCACAAACACAGCCTGACCCAGCCCTTCTCCTGCAAGTTGCTGCTGGAAGGATGTTCCATGGCATCTGGATGCTCACAGGCATTATGGAGGTGTGGGGCAGAGCCGAGCTGGAGCCCCACTGGGAGGGTGGGCACCACGAGGCAGTCGGTGAGGGTCCACACATGCTGACCTTTCTGTTCTGAAAAATCACTCATCAGCGGTTTGGGTAATAAAAAGACTTGGAATAAGCAAGGCTGAGATTGGTGGCACAGGAAGAAGCGGCCACCTGAGACCTGGTGCTCTTGGGGCTGTTCCCCTGCGCAGGGTGGGACGGAGTGGGATGGGATGGGACGGGACAGGACGGGACAGGACAAGACAGGATGGGATGGGACAGGACGGGACGGGACGGGACGGGATGGGATGGGATGGGATGGGATGGGATGGGATGGGATGGGATGAGGGGGCCCATAGGACCCCATCACTTGGCTTCTCCTGGGCTTCACAGGCAACACATGTGAGAGGGAGAGGCAGGCAGTGCTTCTGCTGTGGGTGGCCAGGGGGGAGCAACAAGGGGAGGAGGGGGACCTGGGAGGAGATACAGCCCTGCAGAAAGCCGGGGGCAGAGAGGACACGGCCCCCAGGCCCACGCAAACAGCTGGAGCAAGCCCTGAGCTTGCCAGAGCTGGGATGGCCCCCGAGAGCCCTCTGGGGATGGGGGGTCCCCTGAAACAGGGGCGGTTTCCCTCGCAGGTGCATCGCCGCTGGCGTACGGGCTCTGCCGCGCCGTCCCTGCCGGAGGACAGGGCAGTGGCTGACGCGGGGCTATGGACCCGGCGTTACCGGGGTGCTTCTGCATCGGGCTCAGGGCTCCGGGGAGCAGAATCGAGCGGGGGCTGTTTGCACCGAGCCCCTGCCAAGGCCACGTGTGCCGCCCCTCCAGGAGCCGGCTGTGAAGTCAGGCCCGATGGAAATATAATGGGATAATCGATGGCCCATTGTTGCTGGGCTTAATTTAGCCATTCAGGCGGGGAACGAACAGTGTGAACGTACGTAAGCAGAAGCCAAGGCGAGGGATGAATCAGCCCCGCGTCCTCTGCGGCACAGGGGCTGAGCGGGCGCAGGCAGCCGGTCTCACCTGCACCTGCAGCCCCCGGACCCCCGCGGGGATGTGCCGTTGATGGGGATTTACTCCGCTTTGTGTAATGCCAGGTCTAAAATGGCTGCAGCTGGGCTTGGTGTCACACACCTGCATTGGCAAACCCCCCCGTAGGCTGAAGCGGGAGCGAGGATGCTGCTGGGAGTGCTGGGACAGGGACCTGAGCTGAGCACCGGGGACATGGCCTGGGAAGGACATGGCTCGGGAACGACACGGCTTGGGAAGGACACGGCTTGGGAAGGACACGGCTTGGGAAGGATACGGCTGCCACCACAGCCCTTCACAGCCACTGCCCAGGAGCACCAGCAGCGCAGCCCCAGGAAAGCCTTCCAGCCTTTGCCCAACCCAACTCAAAAGACCCCAATAAATGCCATCTGAGGGAGTCCCCCCCACCCCGTCCATCTCGCCAGCTGGAAGCACATCCCGACGCACGGCCCTGGCTTTGCAGCCTTCAAACTTTGCCCTGCTGCTCGGCGGTGCCCACCCCGATACCTGGGGAATCGCCCTTCCTTCTCACTGTTTATCTTCCTCGCATTCCTCGGGGCCGGCTCACACCCCACCCTGGCCGGCCGGCAGCGCCACGGCACATTCAGCCTTTCCTCATCAATTAGTCACTGTTCTGTGATGGGTCTGATATCTGCCCCCCTCTGCCATTCTCTCTGGGCTTTGGTGAGTGTTTCAGTCCCTGCCGGTAGGGACATCCCTGGGGTCAGCCAGAGCAAGTCCCTGGAGGGAACGAGTCCTCCTGCATCACCCCAAAATCTCACTGCCTCCACTTTTTTCCCCATTATTGCCCTCTGGAGCTGGCTGGTTTGACGGCATTTACTGCACCGAACACCTCCCAGCTCTGCTCCTCAGCTTGCGTTACAGAAGGTGCCACATCAGCTCAGCTCAGCCGAAACACTTGCATGGAGTTTGCCACGGCCGTATCTGCCACCCCGATGCGTCATGAGCTCTCGACCTTGCTGCTCCTTCCCCTCTGCCTCAGCTCCTGCCCCACCATCTCCCCCTCGAGACACCTCCGAGCCGGAGCCTTCCCCAGGAGGGATCAGCAGTGTGGCTTCAGCTTGGATTTCGTTTCCGTGCTTTCGGCCCGTGCCAGTCCCTCCTGGTCCCTCTGATTCCCATGTCTTGGCGTCTGCAACACCTCCTGAGTTAGTCTCAGCTGCAAACGCCCTCCCTGTGCCGCGGACCGCCACTGCCGCTGCCACTCCGTGAGGGACAATGTTAGATAAGAGCAGTCCTGGACCCCCAGCCCTGGGGAGGGCACTGAAGATGAAGGCAGTGAGCCCCTTCCCGGGGCTGTGTGACCGGCTGCACCCCTGGCCGTGCCCATGCCGGACCAGCCGGACACGCTCCCCAGCACCCTGCGCACCCACGGGTGTTGGGGTGGGGGCCTGCCCATGGGGACAGGGGCTGCCTGGCCCTCTCCTGGGGCCAGCGGGGCACAGGCTGTTCTGCAGGGCGGCATCGGGCTGGGGGAGGCCCAGAGCATCCCCTCCGTGGGGCGGCCCCACAGCCCCGGGAACAGCCCCAGCCCCCAGCCCCAATTCCCGGTGGCAGCTCCCCAGGACGCCCCCAGCACGGCGGCCCCGATGCAGCGGGCCCAGCGCCAGCGCCCTCCCCACGCTGCCTTTTATGGCCCTGCTGCAGCCGCGGCCCAAACATGGGCTGCGGGAACAGCGGAGCTGGGAGCCTCCCTGGGGCTGGCCCTGACGAGGGCTGCCCCGGACGGCCCCTCAGCCTGGGCAGCTGCGCTCGGGGAACTGGGGCTGAGCGGCAAAGTGCCCCATGGCGGCAGCACCCCGCTTACCTGGGGGCTCCCCAAGCACCCTGCAGCTCTGCATCCCTGTCCTGCTGGCCCACGCAGCCCCATCCCTGCCTCGCACACCCCCGCATCCCTGCCTCACGCACCGCCCTGTGATACTCTGCCGCTGTGCACAGTGTCACTTCGCACCTCCCCGTCCCCCCCCACCGCACGGTGCCTGCAGCCTTGCTGTGCCCTGGACCAGCACAGAGCATCTTGCACCAAGCCGGGGCAGAGACACAGCCCCGGTTTCGCTCACAGCGCTGCAGAGAAAGGAGGTGCCAACGGGCGGCGAGACGAGGGGCCGACCGGCACCGCCAGCCTTGGGAACCCTTCTGCCGCCGGCACCCGGGCAGGGCTGGCGGGGATGCTGCGGCGATGCTGCGGCCGGGTGCGCCGTGCTCCCCACCGGGGGAAAGGGTGTGCCCCACCGAGCGACACGGGGTGTGTCGGGAACGAAACGACTCGACCGTCCCCACAGTGTCACCCCCCGAGAGCGGGCTGCTGCCTGCTGACCTGCTGCCTGTCACCGTGGGGCTCCAGCAGCTCCTCGCCTCCGCTTCAGAGCCAGCGCGGGCTGCGCCACAGGCTGGGACACGCGTGAGACCTCACCCGTCAGCGCCGGCCGCGCCGGGGGCAGGAAACGCAGCGTGGGCTCAGTGAGGCCACCGGGGCAGAAGAGGGAGCAGAAGCGGGAGCGGGGCGGCAGGGCAAGGCTGCTGCCGGGGGGAGCCTCGGGCTGTGCCCCGGGTTGTGCCGGGGCTCCCGCTGTCCCCTCCGGCGCAAGCAGCGCGAGGAGGCTGCGTTTGCTGTGTTTCCTGGCTGCGGGCGGTAAATCCTCGGGGACCAGGACAGTGGCTGTGCTTTTAATGACAGAGCTCCATGAATCAGCGTTGCAGTCATCCGCACACCCTGCGATCCCGTCTGCGGTCATCAGTGTCACCAAAGCCCCCAGAGCCCGGGTGACACCGCAGCCCTTCCCCGGGCTAACGCTCACCTGCATCCTCTGGGCTCTGGCATACGGCCCTGCTGCTCTTTGCCGGTCGAGGTGGCAAAGCCGCTTTGCTTCACTCCTTTCTCAGATTTTCCTGACCCTTCCCAGCTGCGGGAAGACTCTGTTGCAGCCCCGGCAGTGATGGTGGGGTCCAGTGCTGGGGGTTTACCCCAGCGAGCAGCGACCAAGCGGGGCAGTGGCGCAGCCCTGGCTCCCACCACCGCTGCCAGCCTGGGAGGATGCTCCTCCGCAAGGAAACCCAGCCGGATCCCACCGCTGGAGCTTGAAATTATCCCCGTTGTGATGAGAAACAGGGACCGTGTTTCCAACAAGAGCTCTCGACCGGGCTGGTGGGGGTCCCCACTGCACAGAGCTCCTCTGCAAAGGTCCGCGGTCAACCTAAAACAGCTCAGCGGGGGCGGGGGGGCGGCGCCACTGAGTGATGGGCTGTGCGGAGGGGGACAGGAGGGAGCGCGGTGTTCCCTCGGGCCCTTGGCACATGGCTCCCCAGGCACCGCAGAGGCTGCCCTCGGGCGGCACCGGGGACACGGAGCGAGTGCTGTGCACACATGGCAATAAGAGCTGTCCGGGATGGTGTCCCATGTGTGTCCCTGTCCCAGACTGACCTCAGCCCCAGCGTGTCAATGGGGGTGAGTGGACCCTCATGTGCACCCCAGAGATTGCAGCAACCACAAGATACAAAATCCAGAAAACCCCTGGAGCAGGGAAATGCACTTGGGGTGAAGTTCAACACACACACCCCGGTCAAGGCCGTCCTGTCCATCCCGGGAGCGCTGGCACTGCCGGCCCTGGCGAGGGGCACACTGGGGGGTTTCCAGTGCCAGAGCAGCTGCAGGAGAGCAGCAGAGCTGGTGCACGTGTTGAGGAGGGAAGGAGCGAGCCCAGGAAGCGAAGCACCTCTCGGCTGCCCGAGAGACAGCTGGAGTTCCCAGAACCTGCTCAGCATCCCCAGGGGAAACCAGACAACGAGCAGCAGCCTAAAAATAGCTGCCCAGGGCACATGCACTCGCCCGAGAGAAGGGGAAGTGAAAAGGGAGATGGTCTGCAGCTTTCCAAGGAACAGCCCCCGGCCCAGCCATGGCCCCACTCAGCCCCGCGCAAGGAGGGACCTCTCCATCCTTCAGAGGGACAACAGCCCTGTCCCTGCGCCCGCTGACTGCTCTGCCGGGACATGCCATAGCCATAGCCATAGCCAAATCGCTTGCTGCCATTTTCCCATGGGTGACTCTCAGCGCTGCAGGGTGGCCGGTGCTGGGCAACTGTCACAGCACTGCTGCTGCTGCCCGGACGCTGCCGGTAGCCCCCGGCAGCCCTGTTGGGCTCCTCGCCTCCACCCCAGGGTGATTCTTGCTCAGGTGAAAACAGTGCGTCCCAGTGGTGAGACCCTGTCTGCTTGTGCCATCCTGACAGCTCGTCCTGGGGACACGGCGCCCGGAGGGGCCCAACCTTCCCATGGAGCTGCCATCCCCCTGCTGAGAAGGTATTGTCCCCGTTAAAACATCCCACCGAATTATAAGCAGAAGGAGAGGACTCAGCAGAGGTTTCCCCTGCCCGGAGAGACCCTTGATGTGGGGGTTTCTCAGGCTGCAGGGCTCTCTGGGTCGGAGCACCCTGCTCCCCCCTTTGCCACTCTCCTGTGTGTGAATTGCAAAGTCTTTCCTGCAACACCTTTGCCTGAACATTCAGCAGGAAAAAGCATCTGAGGGTGAGGCACTGGCACCCGCAGAGCCCAGGACAATGTCGCTGTGGGGCAGGACGAGTGCAGGATCCCAAGAGTCCGGTTTGGATCCCATAGCAAATACTCATCTCTATATAACCGAATACAGGTAGGCCAAGCAGGGGCGGAGGTTAGAGCCAGTCTAAGCATTCAGCGACCAGCATGCGTCTCCCCAGTAGTGCTCACCCAGCTCCTGCGTGGCTGTTCCCAGTTGCCTAAACGTGGCGTGAGCCGGTGCGCCTGCGGCAGTGGCCGGCCGGGAGCCCAGCGCGTGCTGTGTAACGCACATGCAATGGACTGGCGGATCGTCAGCCTTCCTACGCTGTGCACGTCACGGCCAGGCCCAGGGCTGAGCCTTCCGCGGGGGCGGCGTGACCCACGCTGTGTGCGGGCGCCGAAGCCCCGCAGGGCGGCAGGAGCGGGGGCACGGAGCAGACCCCCACGCTGCGCGATGCCTTCGGAGAGGGGATTGAGGCCATCGACCCTCCGGGTTTCCGCCCTGCAAATACCGCTGGGCTCCCACCCCCGGGCAGACGCGTACACTTCCTAATGGGTTTAATGCAGTTCCACTGGGTTGGACTAAGCAGCTTTATGGCAGAGAGCTCTCTGGTGACAGTGGCAGGGCCGGGGGGCGGCCAGCACGCCCAGTAAATCTTTCCAAAACCTTTAAAAACATAAATGCTCAGTGTAATCCACTGAGAGGATAAAGTGCCGGGGCGGTCACTGGGGCTGGTGAAATTGTCTTGCAATCAGCTGTGGGCTCACGCTAGACCCGCCGAGGCGATGCCGGCAGAGCAGCGCGGGCGGAAGGAAGCCAGCCGGCACCCCGAGGCGGGCAGCCGGAGGGAAGGGCTGCCGGGGAGCTGCGCCGCTGCCTCGGCTCAGGTGCAGGCAGGATGGAAACTGCCTGACCACAGACCCGCGCACGCTTCCTCCCTCTGCCTGCGCACAGCAGCGGCGTGCAGGCGGGTGAGACTGCCCGGCCTCGCCGCTCGGGCGTGAACCAGCGGCGCCCTTTCGAAACTGAGACGCCTCTGTCAAACGCTGCATTTTGTGGCCACCGGACGCCAGCGGTGGATCTGCCAGAGGGGAGAAGCGCAGGGGCCACAGCCCCTCGCTCCTGCACGGCAGCACTCGGTCGAGTTGCGGCTGCGCAATATCCGCATCCACAGCACGGCTGCCGGACCCATCCCAGCAGCGCCCGGCTCACGCCCGAGGGAACCGTGTGCCCGGAGCAAGGACCCCATAGCCATTTGTGTGAGGAGAGACTCAAAAGCGCAGCCCCGAACCCACCCGCTGCGCGGCCACCACGCCACAGGCTGGCTGCTCCATGGGAGCCGCAGCTCGCGGTGCCACCGGCCAGGACACCGCAGCCCTGGGGACACTGCAGGGCCCCCGGGTGACTCACAGCCCCCAGAGCTGCAGCGCCCGAAGGTCCCCGTCGCAGGCGGCGCGGTGGCGGTCAGCACCTCCGCAGTCCTCGCAGCAGCTCAGCCCCGGGCTCAGCTCTGCCGCGCTCGGGAAGGGCCGGGCAATCTGCCACAGCCACCAGCGCTCTGCCCGTATGCCAGCCTCTGCCGTGTGCCATTCCCGGACCATGAGGCAGAACGTGTGCCGACAGGGCCCTCTCCTGCTCCTCCTCCTGCAGCGCCCCGAGACGACCCAGCCCAAACCGGTAATTATCACTTCTGTCTGTGGGCAATTCCCGATCTCATGGCGGCGCTGCGCAGGGAGGGGAGGCCGGGGTGCCAGTCTGGATCAGTGCCACACCGTGTCTAATCACGCCGCCAGAGGAGCTGGTCCCGGCAGCGGGTGGGAGCCGGAGCCGTGGCTCGGCGGTGCCGGGCACTGCACGAATGCTGCCGGGCGGCCGTGGGAGCAGAGCCCCTGCACGGTGCAGAGCACGGAGGTAAAAGTTATGTACCCACAGCACAGGTCCCGGCACGGCAGGGCTGCAGCTTTCCCCGCTTCCCTTTCTCTCCCTCCTCCCCGTGCCCCGCGTGCCGGGGGCAGCTCTCCACGGGGCCGTCACCCTGCCCTTCCCCGGCAGCCCCAGGCACGCTCTCCTGGGCTGGGATCTTAGCAGATCAATCAATCAAAGCAAGCACTCTACCGCTGCACTCAACTAGCTTGGCACCACCAGCTCAGCTGCCTCTGCAGCTGGGGAAGGGCTTACGGATCCTCGTCCCTCCGGGGAGGAGTTTGTGCACGGGACGAGGTATCTGGGCTGCGCCTCTGGGTGCGCCGGGCTCGCTGCGCCCCAAAAGCCCCTTCTCCCGGGGCTCAGCCCGGCTCCTGCCGGGAGGGAGAAGCAGCACCGAGTGCCCGGAGGCTCAGCGGGGAGGAGGGGGCACGGGGCCATCCCTGCTCCGGGGGGACGAGCGCGTGGGCCAGGAGCAGCGCGGTGCGGGGGGAGCGGGGGCCGGCGCTGGCATCCCCGCGGGCGCGGGCAGAGCAAGCTGGCTTTGCAGCCGCGTGAGGTGGAGGAATCAGGTTTTGCTGCATATGGCAATTGCAGCAGCATGTGTTATTGCTGTGGTTCAGGTGGTGGTTTATCTCCCGAGGATGTTTTTGGGACTGGTTTTCCCTGTGTTTAATGTTCTCTCAAAGGTGATGAGTTTAAAAGAAACTTCAGGTAGAGCTGCTCCGGTCTTCTCTGGGTTTGGTTTCTGGAATGTCAAGGGAACGCTTTCGTGTTTCACAACCGCAGCGCTTCCAGCAAGGCTGTCCCCCTGCCTGCCCGTGCAGAGATGGAGCGACCCAAGAAGCTCCGGCTGAAACTCTTCCCTGGAAGCTCCAGTTAACCGTCCGCCAGCGCAGCTTCATCCTGAGCCCTTATCCTGCCATCAGCCCATGCGGGGCAACCCCTGTGCCCGGTGACTGCCTTGCATGGTCAAGACTTTGTACTAGATACAAATCTTAGATTGCCTTCCTGGAAAGGGATAAGAACCCTCCTGGAGGTGTGTGCTTTGACTCACTTTATTAGGAGTAGTTTGGTGGTTTTGCTCATTAAGGCGTGCGATCAGAGGCCAGGCTTCTGTTTGCTGCGATGGGGGAAGTATCTGCCTGGAGGCTTTTGTCCTTCCACCTTCGGTGTGGAACGAGCTGCAGCTCCTCAGCCCGGCTCCTAAGAAAAAGGGAATTTCTCACTCTCCTCTGGAGTGTGTTGGAGAGTCACATGGGGGAAAAGCCCTTGGGAAGCCCTGGGAAGCCACAGAGGATCATTTCTCCCCAGTGTCTCTGTCAATGGCGTTTCCAAACCACCACCCTAATCCCCACCCCGACCTGCTCTCCTCAGCAAGACGACCTGGAGCCTCTGATGTTCTCACGCTCTCCGCAGCGGGCGCAGGGCAGGCGGCAGCTCCCATCCACCTGGAGAACGGAGAAGGGAGAGGAGAGGAAATCCAGAGCCACCTCCAGGCTGTTATGCCTGGGCCAGGGCCAGCCGGAGCCATCCCGGCCCCTGGCCCATGTGCGGGACTCCGCTGTTCCCCGTGTGGCTTTTGTTGCAGAGGAACCTTTGTTCAATATGTTTTACTTGGGGGTTTGTGTCCAAAATTAAATCTGACTCCAGCAGCTTCTCGTTTGATTTTGTGGAGCGGCTTGAAAGTTGAGCTGTCTGGGGCTTGCAGCGTGTTGGCACTGTTTATTTTTCGATGGAAGTTTTTGTGATTCCAGTGGATGGAGAAGATTGGAAAAGCTTGCACAAAACATCTCAGTCCTTTCACAACTCTCTGGGCAGCTGAGCAGCTCCTCGCTGCTGCCACCAGCAGATTGCAGCCTCGCCGGGAGACACATGCGCAGACCCGCTTCTGATGGAGAAAATCTCATAATTACACTCAGCTGCCAAGGAACAGCATCGGCTTAAGTGATAAGAGGAGGAAGAGAGCTCCAAGTACAGCCCTCTCCGGGGCTGCTCGAGGAGCCGAGGGGGGCGGCAGAGGAGGTGCGGGGCAGGAGGAGGCAGATGATGTGCGCCGGGGTCCCTGCGGTGCGCAGGGGAAGGGATTCCCATCTCCCTCTGCCCCAGATCTACGGCACCTCCCGCTCCCACCGGGCAAGGGGAACGCTTCCTGGGAGGGAACGCTTCCCGCTGCTCTCTGCCTGGTGTCCCGGGCAGTCCCCATTGCTCTGGGGATGTGGGGCACGCGGGACCTGCTCCCACCAGGTGGGTGCTGAGCCCTGTGCTGTGGAAGGAGCGTCACGGCCAGAGACAGAGGACTTCGGTCCCTCTTTCCTCTGAGTTTCTCCTGACTTGCCCGACTCTAAGAAGATTAAAGACAGATGGTGTCCGAGGCTCCCAGGCTGGCACCCATGCTTGAGGCTGGGGGTGAAGGCACAGCGGAAAAGGTCCCTGGGGAAGGGGGGGGGGGTCCCATCCGAGTCCCCAAGGGATGGAGTCGCCTGAGAACCTGCTCTCGGGTGCTGCCCTCCCCGCTTGCGCAGACTGCAGCTCTGCAGAGCGGGGCTGTCGCCTCCTTCCTCATCGGGGGCTCCGGGGCTGAGGGGAGGTGGGAGAGCCAAAATGACGGCTCTGGCTGACGGTGCCACAGGTACTGGGTGTCTCGGCCCCTCCATTGGCTACACGGCAGCAGCGTCCATTGTGCATTGTTAAACCGCTGTGGAAGCACACCGTGTACTCCTGACGAGTGTCTCGTTCTCGGGGATGTTGCACGCAGCCTCTCCCGGTTTGCACTGGAAGCGGCACCAGAGAAGAGAATTCATCTAACGTGGCCCCGTGTGCACCCGCAGCAACTGCAGCAACGCACTTGTGAAGCCATTTAAATTTCCATGTGATGACCCAGTTCAGGGCGGTTTTGCCTCTGGATTTTCCCGCTGCTGCCTCCGGGTGGGTGGTGGCAGCTCCAGACCCTGCTGCCGTGCTTGGCTGTAAGGCCACCGCGCTTGCTCCACGCTGGCAGCCCCAGCCGCGAGTGCCCGGACTCTTCACGGCGCTTTCCGGAGCGTTAGGCGATGCTGGGCACCCTCCGTGCTGGTTTTCTTCCTGCAGCAGCGCCTGAAAATACTCTGGTGTGCTCGGTGGCCCTGTGTGCTTTGCTGAGAGCGGTGTGGAGTGAAGAGCTTGTTGCAAAGGGGGTTTTGCTGCTTTGGAGAACCGGTGATGCCGGGGGCAGGGCACGTGTCACTCCAGCAGCAGGAGCCGAGGTGGTGGGGACGCTCCAGGGGTTTTCAGTGCACGCGTTGGAGTGACTTCCAGCCCAGCTTCCAGCAGAGCTGACTCTTCCCTCACCGTTTGGCAGCAGCCCTGGCCAGCAGTGGCTGAGCTGCTCAGCACCGGCGCTGGGTTTGAACTGCGAGGCAAAGGGGCAGCTCGTGTTTAGAAGGAGACAATAATTGCAAGTCAGATTTGCTTGTTCAATACTCTATTGACAGATTTGCCTTGGCAACCTGGAACAGGGTTTCATTGTGTGCATCGTACCTCGTGGCATCCTATTGATTGGGTGGGTGGGTGGGTTTTGTTTTTTGTGGGGTTTTTGGTGTGGGTGGGTTTTTTTTTCCAAGCCTACCTACTCATCCTTTTCTTGTCTTTCTCCAGCATGGTGTTGACCTCAGCAAAGGCAATATTATAATC
The DNA here is from genome assembly GCF_965231255.1 of Vanellus vanellus. NCBI lineage: Eukaryota > Metazoa > Chordata > Aves > Charadriiformes > Charadriidae > Vanellus > Vanellus vanellus. The sequence continues at coordinate 14,651,099 of NC_138922.1, forward strand.
CAGTTTTCAGACTGGCCACAACTTCACATGCAAGCCAGAGCTCACAAAGGCAGAAGGGCAAACCCCGAGCCCAGCTGGCCAAGGCTGCAGGCGGCCAGGTAGGAATGAATGGGGCCAGCGCCCTCCCCCTCTCTCCAAGGACACCGTCATGCGAGAGAGTCGCAGAGCCCGTGCCTGGCCGCCTGTGAGAGCGGCCTTGAAGGAAACGCTGGAACTATTCATGAATTAACTTTCTGTTGTTATTTGGTGCTCAGCCTGGCGTGCTCCTGGCCTGTTCGGGCTCCAGGAGGAACCGTCGGCCCTGTTGGGGCAGAGGGGAGGAAAAGCTGAGCCCCCAGACTGCAGCCTCGGACCCTCCGTGGCGGAATTGGAGGATTACAGCTAAAAAAGAAGCACTGGTTTGAATTGCTAATAGTGATGCAGACTAATGAGCAACATCAGAAATGATGGCATGTGTAATCAGTGCTGCTTGATAGCAAGCATGCAGCAGGTCTGCAGGAGCTACTGGCGAAAGGGGCGAAGGGAAGCGGAGCATCTTGTGTTTTGGAGAGGCAGAACCCAACCCGAGCGAGGCGCTGCCACAGAGCTGGCTCTGTCTCCGGGGTAAGAACTTTATAAATAATGATGAAAAGAATAAACCTAGACACACATCAGCTCTGGGTAGCAGGAGGGAACATGGCCAGCAAGTATTTAAGGGGAAATTGCCTTGGTATGCTTCCTAGCACCTGCAGGAAGCCCATCTGTCTCCGGCTGTTAGAGGTTTTGTCTTACAGCTGCGCCCCGGCAGCCCCCACTCAGGATCAGGCCCTCGCCGGGCCGCCCACGGCACGGGCACTCGGGGGGCAGCCGGAGCCCCCGCACTCGCTCGGCCCGTCGGCGCCCTCCCACTGAAAGGAGCGGTGCTCCTATGGACCGTGCTGTGCGGATAAAGAGGAATCCGAATTTTTGCACAGGTGTGTGGCAGAGGGGAGGAACACCCACAGAACGTGTATCTGCCCCTTGTAGCTGCCTTATAAACAGGCACGTCATAAACAAAGCGTACGGTATTAAACAACTGCGATCTTGGCTTTAAAAGGCAGCGGTTGGCTCTTGTTTCTTTTGGTTGGAAACCCTTTTTCTTTTCTCATCCCTCTGATATGCCCCAACCAGTCGAGAAGAGGCAGCAGTTAGAAACATTTCCTGCTTTCCTTATTTAGGATATTTTATGTGGTTCAAATAAGGTGTCCTCTTTCGAACTGACAAAGGGAAAGATGTATCAGTTCACGAACTGCTTCTATCTGAGCAAGGTAAGAGAAAATCACCACCATTACAATCATTACTGCGAATCATGTGCAATCAGCCCAGTAACAGAAAGCAGATGAACATCCTGCAGAAACCTACAGGACGGGAGCTGGTGCTGAGCTGCGGGAGCCACGAGTCAGGCAATGATTAAAATGCTTTTAATACCGGTTTTCAGTGCTGCTTTCACCTTTTTTTTTTTTTTTAATATTATGTTTCATCAGCGGCCTGTCACACTGCTTCCGAGGCAGGTTCTACAGAGATGCCAAGGATCTCTGGTCACACATTTAAAACGATATATTTATTTATATATATATACGTATATATGCAGCCAGCCCCCGCCCTCCTTATCCCCCCTTCCCCGCTGTGTCCCGGGAAGAGCCGAGCCCTCCCGGCCAGGCTGGGCCCGGATCCGCCGCGGCTCCGCAGGCTGGACGTGCTCTGCAGCTTACCCAGATTGGAGGGGAATTGCACCAAATCGCGCTCGTCCCTGGGCATTTAGTTTTATTGCAAGCATTAGTGGTTTGTGCTCGGCTTGTCTCCTCTGGCAACAGGAGAAGCTTGAAATGTCAAAGGGGAGGGTTAACAAACTCCGCTGGCATAAATTTCAGTGAATGTATGTTTCTTAGGAAAACCGCTAAGTTAAAAAAAAAATTTAAATCTTCCTGTCTGTGCTTTCTTTCGGCTGCTGTTCACAATGGATAATAATTCTTACATTAAGCCCCTTCGGCCCTCCAGGGAAATCAAAATTGTAATATCAGTTTGCTTTTTATTGGCTCGGCTCTACGATCGCGGCGGCTGCGTCTTTGTTATGGTCCCCGGCGCGGTGACATTCAGCGGTGCCTCCCCGGTGCCCCCGCACCGCCGGGCCCGGGAAGGGCCCCCGAAGGCGCGGGCTGCTGCCGGACGGGGGGGGCGGCGATCGGGAGAGCCGCGGGACCGGCCCCGGGGGGGACGGGGAGCTTCCTCGGAGGACCGGGCGCTGCCGCCCGACCCCCGGCAGAGGAGCCGCTCCGGGCCCCGGTGCCGCTCGGGCTCGGCCCCGCCGCTCCCGCACCGCGGCAGAAGTTGCCGGGAGTCCCCGCGGGCAGCCCCGGCCCCGCGGGGCGCGGCCGCCCCGTCCGTGGGACGGCGGGACGCGGCGGTCCGGCACATCCCGGGCGGGGGCGGCGGCGGCGCCGGGACCCCCGGCCCTGGGGCGGCCTCGCTGCGCACCGGCCGCGGCGCTCCGGTCCCGCCCCGGCACCTGCGGGCACCGAGCTCGGCCAGCCCCGGGAGGGTCCGGGGGCTCCAGGCGGCGCCAGCCCCGCCGGCAGCGCCTTCCCGGGAACAGCCCCACGCGTGTCCGCGTCCCCCGCCGGCTCCCGCAGCGGCGGCGGGGAAGGCCCGGAGCTGCCCGTCCCCACGGCGGGGGCTGCGCGGAACCGCCGCGGCTCCGCACCGGGAAGGTGCCCGGCCCGACCCTCTCCGCCTGCCCGGGGGGGAGGTCGCCCCCTTTCCCGGAGCAGAGCCCCCGGGGAGGGGCTGGGGGGGGTCCCCCGCTGGCAACCCGCGGCACGGACACGCGTGGGCCTGGGCGCGCTCCCCTTAACCCGCGCAAACGAGAAGGGAGGGCGCGGAGCCGCCCGCCCCGGGCTCTCCCCGGCGGCCCCGCGGTCGCCGCCACCGTTCGCGGCTTCCGGCACCGGGCGAGGGAAACTCGGCACCGGCACCTGCCCCGGGCCCGCTCCCCCGGGGCGCTCCGGCCGGCTTAGCGACGGGGGGGACCCCCGCCGGCCCCGCGGCCGCGGGGACGCGCCGAGCAGCGCGGCGACCGGCCCGGCGGCGGAGCGAGGGCTCCGGCGGGCCCGGGGCCGCCCCCTCGCACCCGCCCCCCGCCGCCGGCCGGGCCCCACGGGAGGAGGCGGCGGGCCCGGGGCGTCCCCGGGGGCCACGGCATCCCGCGGCGTGGACCCCTCCCGGGGGGCTCGTCCCCCGCTCCGGGACACACGCACACATCCTCCGGGCGTCCGCCCCCCCCCCCCCGGGCGGCGCACCTGCCCCGCGGGCTGTGCCGTGGGGGCCGTGCTGAGTCACGCGTGGGGCGGGGGGCGGGGGGGGCACGGGCAGCCCGGCCCCCGCCCCTCCCCGCTGCCGCCCGGCCCCCGCCCGCCCCCTGCCCGCCTCGCTCCCCGGCAGGTCTGCGCCAATCCCCCGGCCCCGCCGTTGACGGGCAGCCGGGCCCGGGAGGCGCCGCCTCCCTGACGTCTCGCTCCGGGATTTGCACGGGTTGCGGTGCCGCGGCGGCCGCGGCTCAGTGTCTGTCGGGTCGGCGGCGGGAGCTGCCGGAGCCGGAGCTGAGCTCGGCTGCAGCGGCGGCCGCGGACGCCCGGCCCGGCCCGGCCCGGCCCGGCCCCTCCCGGCTGCGGCATGGAGCTGCCGGCGGTGGGGGAACACGTCTTCGCGGTGGAGAGCATCGAGAAGAAGCGGATCCGAAAGGTGAGGAGGGCGGCGGGGAGGAGGGGGGTGGGGGGGTCGGTCGGGGGTGGGGGGGTGGGGGGTGTCGTCGGGGGGCGGCGGGTCCCGCTGACGCCGTGTCTTTGCCTCCCGCGCCGCGCAGGGCAGAGTCGAGTACCTGGTGAAATGGAGGGGATGGTCGCCCAAGTGAGTACCGAGCGGGGATGGGGATGGGGCGGCCCCGGTTGGAGGGGCTCCGCCGCGCTCGGCGGCCCCGGGAAAGGGCCCCCGGTCAGGGGGCGGGCGGGCGGCGAGGAGCGGCGGCGGGGCCCGGCGGCGGCGGGAGGCGAGCGAGGCGGGCAGGCGGCGGCTGATGTGCACCAGAAAATGGCTCCTTCCCCCTTTCCCTCCTCGGGAGCCGGGCTCCATATTGCAGAACCGAGCGGGGAGGGCGGGCGGGCGGGCGGGAGGGGGGGGGGGCGTGGGGGGAAAGGGGGGGGGGGGATAACCGCAAAAATAACCCGCGCCGCCCCGCAGCCCCCGAGAGCCGCCCGCGGAGGCGGAGGCACCGGCGGCGGAGCGAGGGCGGCCGCTGCGGAGTATTTGGGGTTTGCATGACAGTGCCGGCGGGGGGGGGTGGGGGGGGGGGTGGTCGCGGGGGGGGTCCGCGCCGCTGTTCCGGACTCGGCGGACGGGTCCCTCCTCCGCGCCGCGGCCGCTTTCCTGGGTCCGGGATTTGGAAAATTTCATCATGACATGCCTGGAATTCCTCCGGAATAATAACTGCGCTAAATAAACAGTTCCGTCCCCGTGCGCGCCCCCCCCCCCACACACACACCCCCACACACACACCCCCCCTCGCCGCCCATCCCCCTCCCCCGGGAGCCGACCCCCGGACCCCCCTTCCCCGGCGGGCCCGGTGCTGCGGGCCGCCAGCGGGGCACCCCTGCCCGGGACCCCGGCCCCCTCCCGGCGGGGCCCCGCGGCTGACGGCCGCTCTCCCCCCCTCTCGCAAGATATAACACGTGGGAGCCGGAGGAGAACATCCTGGACCCGCGGCTGCTCATCGCCTTCCAGAACAGGTGAGCGGCGGCGGCGGGGCCCGGGAGGGCACCGGGAGGGGCGGCGGGCACCGGCACCGCTTCGGCAATTGCAGATGCGTCACGGAGCCGGGGGCCGCGGCGGGGGGGGGCGGGCGGGCGGCGCGGGACGGGCCCGGGCCCGGGCTCGGGGGCGCGGCCCCGACGGGGCGGGCGGTGCGGGGCCGCCGGGCGACGCCTCCGGTTCAAGGTCCCCCGCGCCGCGCTCCCCCCACGCCGCGCCTTGCGCTCCTGCCGCCCGCCCCGGGATTCGATGCCTGCGAGCGGAGGAGGCGGCGCTGCTGCTGCTGCTGCTGCGCTTGGACGGGCTTGGGCTTTTTTTTTTTTTTTTTGCCTTTTTTTTTTTTTTTTCTTTCCGTGCATTTATTTCCTGTAGTATTTTGGCGCAAACTGTAAACTTCAGCCCCTCGCTGCAGCAGGGGGAGGCGGGAGCGGGGAAGTCGCTTCGCCAGGCGCCCGCAGCCTCGGCGAGCCGGCCGTGCCCCCGGCCCGCAGCCTCCCGCGGGACCCCCGGCCTGCGGCTCCGCACCTGCGGGCGCCCGGCTCCCCTCGCACCGGCCCGCTGCGACGTGCGGGGTCGTTGGCAGTGCGGGAGCTGCCGTGCATGGGGCGCGGGGAGGGGTGCTCCCCGGGGATCCGCGTGCCGCCGCTCGGGCCTCGCCGTGACTCTGTGTTCCCGCAGGGAGCGGCAGGAGCAGCTGATGGGATACCGCAAGCGGGGGCCCAAGCCAAAGCCGCTGGTCGTGCAGGTAAATGCGCGGTGGAGCCCAGCCCCGCACCTCCCGGGCAGCCTGTTTGCAGCGCGGCCCCGTCCCCAGGGAGCCGCTTTCAGCGGGTTTCATCATGCTGAGGAGCCGTGCGCGCAGCCCGGGCGCTTCGCAACGCCCCGGGGACCCCCAGGCCCCAGCGCTGAGCTCATCGGGCGGCCCCAGCCCCCCCACCCCCCCTCCAGGCTGCAGGGCAGACCCGCTGCGCCCACGGCCCCGCGGCATTAGCAGGCTGCTCGCAAGCTCGGCAGCAGCGGTCCCGCTCGGCCCCTGTTCCCAGACAGCTGATTGAAGGGTGCTTTTCTTCTTTTCATTGCTTCATTAATCTGGAGCAATGCGCGGGCTGTGAGCTGGAGTGGGCTGGGGCTGCCTGCTGGAGGACGCGGCACCCTGCGAGGCAGCGTCCCGTAACGAGAGCCGCTGGAGGGGCGGGGGTTTCACCAGAGCCTTCGGCACCTGCCGGAGCGCCGGCGCCTCCTTCTCCGGCCCCGGCTGACCGCGGCCCCTGGCTTTGTGTTGCAGCTTCCCTCCTTCGCCCGCCGCTCGAACATCCTGACGGGGCTGCAGGACCCTGCCGTGGACAACAGGCCAAAGCTGGATCTGGGCTCCTCCGGCAAGAGCCAGCAGCACCAGTATGAACTCAACAGCAAGAAGCATCACCAGTACCAGCCCAACGGCAAGGAGAGCGGCATGAAGCACCAGTCCCACAGCAAAGGGAAGTATTACTACCAGCTGAACAGCAAGAAGCACCACCACTACCAGCCGGACCCCAAGATGTACGAGCCCCATTACCAGCCCAGCAGCAAGGAGCCGCAGAGCCAGGCCTGCTTGGACAGTAACAAGAGCCCCCTGGTCGCCCACCCGGACAAGTGGGCTCATGGGCCGGCCAAAAACCTGCTGGGCCCGGTCAAGAACCTCGCTGCGGAGAGCAAGAACGGGGCCGAGAAGAACCTGTCCAGTGGCACCGGGCCTCCCCCCAGGGACAGGGTGACCAGCAACGGCCTCGGGGGCAAGATGAAGATCGTCAAGAACAAAAACAAGAACGGGCGCATTGTGATCGTCATGAGCAAGTACATGGAGAACGGGATGCAGGCGGTGAAGATCAAGTCCGGGGAGCCACCCCGGAAGCGGGCTGCGGAGGAGAGGACTCCTAAGAAGGGGGGGGAGGAGAAGCTGGAGGCTTGGAGGAAGCCGGGGGAGGAGAGGGTGGTGGGCAGCAACGCCCTGAGCAAAGCAGAGGGCGAGGGCCGGCAGCCCCCCGCCGAGCTGGAGGAAAGCCCCCAAAAGACTCCCCTGGCCAAGGAGCCGCCCCTCCCGCCGGTGGAGCAGCCCCTGCAGCTCACCACCAAGCCGGACCTCGTGCCCTGGTCCCTGAGTCCCGTCTGCGAGCACAGCCCTTCCTCCATGGGACTGAACCTCTCCAGCCCCGGCTCGCGGAAGCGCTGCCTGTCGGAGCCGCACGCGGAGCGGGAGCCGGGCAAGAAGCGCCTGACCTCCCGCAGCATCAGTGCCCCCACCTGCCTCAGCCCCCCGGCCCCGGAGCGGCCGGAGCCGCCCACCCAGCCGGAGGTCATCCTGCTGGATTCGGACCTGGACGAGCCCATAGACTTGCGCTGCGTGAAACCGCGGGCGGAGGGCGAGCTGGCCCTGGCGCAGGTGAAGCCGGAGGTGCCGCCGGCGCCGGCTGAGAACCCGGCCACAGAGCCTCCGCAGCCCCGGGAGGCCGCGGAGGAGGAGGAGGAGGAGGAGGAGGCTGAGTCCCTGCAGGAATTCAAGCCCTTCTTTGGGAATATAATTATCACAGACGTGACCGCAAACTGCCTGACCGTGACCTTCAAGGAGTACGTGACGGTGTGAGGTGGGACGGCGGCTGCTCCCCGTGGGAGCTGCCTGCCCATCCCGGGGCCGCCGGCCCCACAGCCTCCCTCTAAGGTACTGGTGCCCCTTCCCCGGAGCCCGCGTGCCCCCTGCCCGCGCCGCGGCGGCCGAGCCTCCGCCGAGGGGATGCCGGGGCAGGGCTGGGCACGGTGGCCGTCCCTGCCACGCAGGGTGTCCTCGCCGCCGCTCCCGCCCCGCGGCCGGGGGCTGCCCCGGGACCTGCGGGCGCCGGGACAGGCGAGGACGGGGCCCGCCAGTTACTCAGAGTTATAGTATTATATTTTAACAGTGCTAACTTGTCGAGTGATTCTTGCTCCCGTTTGTACGTGGTGTTATTGAAATGTATTGTTTGAGCTGAAAGCTGGTCGCTCCCCGGCCACGCTAATATATTTATTTGTAGGTATTTATATAATGAAATATAAAGCCTAGATTTATGGAGTCCCTAGATCACCTTATAAACTATATCAAACGAATATTTTCTGTTCTCCTTTTTAACCATTCAGCATTTGTTAGTCTCGTCCCCTTGCCCTCCTTATGACCCACAGGACCATCCCTGGTATATATTTTTTGATACTGTACACATGTGGTGTTTCTATGTGCAAAAAAAAAAAAAATCGTTATCTAAAGCTAAACGAGCTATTATAGAAATTGCTGCTATTAGAAATGTCTAAACTATAAGCTTCCAATTATTAATTGCTTGAATGTAAATATTAAATGGAGATGTTGAAAGTGCATTTGATGTTCTGCAGCTAGCGTAGATCGGACGGCAAAGCCCGGCTGCTGGGAGGTGGAGCGCGAGCTGCCAGCGGCGCTTCCTGGTCCGAGGGCTGTGTCACGGGGGAAGAAATGTATCATGCAATCATTGCAAAGGACTATAAACCTTTACAAAAACTACCAGGATTTGGAGTGCATTTGTTACTGCATCCGGACGGCACGGAAGGCGTCCCCGCGCGGGCAGGCTGTGGTTGGGCCACCCCGGCGCAGGTGCGCACCGGTTCCCATCGGCTCCGGGATGCGACGTATCGAGTGTAGCTCTGGCTTTTCCCCAAAAGCGCCGGCGAGAGCGTGCCGCCCACGGTGCGTAAGGGCGCCCCGGTGCCGCCCAGGCGGGCAGCAAGGCGGTAGGAGGCAGTGGTGCGGTGTTGCCCTCTCCCCGCAGTGCCGAGGCAGGGCTGGGCTGCTCCTGCTGCGTCGGCTCTGCGGCGGGAAACCTGGAGGGCGTCTGGGACGGCGGCTGCCGTGGATGGGTGATTGCTCGTCCCCAGCCTGACGCTGCCACCCCGGCGGCGCTACCCCAGCACTGGGGGCGGTCGCGATTAGACGAGGAGCTGAACTTCTCTGGAAAGGAAGACGGTCCAAATTCCACCAATGAGCCTGCGGACATATGAACTAGATTAATAATTGCTGGAGTCCACTGAAAATACAGTGCAGGGCTAATTCTTTACAAAATGGCTCACATGAAGGTGGCAACCTCGCGGTGTGCCCGTGGAGCCCGTCTGCATGTGGCTGCCATACAGCGCTTGGTCCCCGCTCCCCCCGGGATTCCCTGTAGCCATCCCAAGCAGAGCCGAGCGCTCGGACAGTAACTGCCCCCGAATCTCGCGCTTGCCGGCCTGGCTCCGTTGCCGGCCTTTTTCGTCTTGGGCTTTTCTTGAAGTTAATTTCTCTTCCAGAAAAGGTCTTGGTTGAAATGCCGTCGTTGATAGTACATTAATCTGTATGGACAGGAGCCTGAGGCGGGTGAGAAGCAGAATTAATTGGTCTGGGTAAGGTGGGCCCCGCAGTCATACTGCGGCCACCTGAAGACATGGGTGCGTTGCCGCTGCCGCGTGCGAGAGCCCGGGGGCAGGTTGCACCCTGCGGGCTCAGCCCCGGCTCCCGCTGTGGCATGGCACGGGGCTGGCCGGGCGCGCGGCAGCGCCCTTCCCAAAGCGGAAATAAACCCCTCCATCCTGTGCTGGCCGCCTCTGGGCCGCCTGGGCTTCCCGGGCTTCCTTCTATTTAAACAAACACAAAAATCCTCTTGGCAACTGTTCCTCGTCGAATCCTGAGGACTATGTGGCATCCATAGAGCGGTGGGGCAGCATCCAGCCGGGTGTCCTCTGCTGGGGCTCCTTCGCAGTGGGAACCAGTGCATGAGCTGGTTCAGCCGAGGAGTTGCCTACGGATGTTCTCGTGCCAGAGCCAGAGCCCTTTTCCGAGGCAGGCTGGGTTAATTTGGAGGTAAATCAGCCGTTCGGTGTGTGGATGCCATTTTCTCAGCTGGGACAGCCTTGGAGGCTTGTACCCAAGTGGAGCAATCTCAACTGTGGACGCTGTTGGCGCAGACGTTGGTTTTGGTCTGGTCGGTGTAGCTCAGGTCTGCTACTCGGCGTGCCAGTGCGGCGGTGGGAATGGCTTCTGGGAGCTTACGGCAGAGAGCTGGCTCCATCCCAGCCATTTGGTTAAACTTCTCCGTGTGGATGAGGTCCTCACTGAGCCTGGTTCATCTCTTCTTTCGGTTGACGCTCCGTAGCCCATGGAAACTCGTGCGATGTGTTTGGTGCCTGCGATTCTCACCTGCCTGCATGGGGACCCCAAAATCTGATCGTATGCATGCGGGGAGCAAGCAGAAATAGGTGACCTGTGATTAAAATCAACATTTCGCCTGTTAGCTGTGTTGAATTTTAAGAGGGTGTTAATCAACTCCGCGTGTCGCCGGGGCTGTGCGAGCGCCGGGCAGAGGCAGCGGTGGCCGAGGGTGCCGCAGCGCCGGTGTCGGGGGCAGGCGAGCCCCAGCCCGTGCCGGGGGGATGCCCGGGGATGGTTTGGTGGGAAGCGTTTCCCGGCTGTCCCAGCCTTCGCTGGCAGAGCAGACAATCAGAAATGATGCATTTCCCTTGATTAATTAAGCTAATGGTTATCTGAAAACAAAAATGGCATGGAAGAGGAGACGCATGCTCAGAATGCAAAATGTGATTTATGAAAGGGGAAGTGCGGCTCGACAGACAGCGGCAGGAGCCAGTCCAGGAGCGGGGCTGGGCAGGCGGCTCGCGCTGGGGCAGAGGGGCTGCAGAAGGAGAACTTTCTCTTTAGCCAGACAAAGGTAGATGGAAGCGGCGGGGTTTCTGCCATGCAGCAGGATGCGTCTGTTAAACGTGGGCTTTGCAGGCTCCTGGCCAAAGCCTGAGCATCGCTGCTGCTGTCGCGAGCCGGGTCAGCAGCTTCCTTCTCTGGTCTGTAGGTGTGTGGCACTCTCGGCAATGAGGAACTGTTTGCGGGTTTGCAGTTGTAGTTCATTAACACCTTAAAAAATGGATAGTGTTGTGTTGTCTGTTTTTAAGGAAACAACATTCCTCTGAGCGTGTGCTTTCTGAGCCTCCCTTCCCTACGCCCACCGCCGCTCCATGAGCCGTAGAAGCACCTAAAATACCGTCTCTGCTGGCAGTAGCTGTGGTTTGTTTGAGGCACCATTTCCCGGAAACCACATAGCCAGATATTTCTTGGATTAATAGTTTGATCATGTTTATCACAACTCCAGCAGCTTCCTGTGCAGTGAAAGGTGTGATAAGTAGTTACTGGTTTAAAAGATACACCCTCCCCTCGCTCTGTGCCCATTGGCTGGAAAGATCAAGTGTTTGGGGTATGAATTACTTACTCATACCGCTCTCCTTCCGTATTAAGTGCATCGAACCTAAATGCCTGTTACTGAGCAAATTGATGTGAAGTCCACTATGACTTCCAATGGTTATCAAAGTGATCCAGGACGAGATGGAGCGTCACCACGCTCCATTAGGAAGACTGCTGTGCGCTGCGTTTACTGTATTTCCCAGGAATGCGTTAACCTCTGCTTGGTTTGGATTTATTCCAGACAAACATTTTCTGATTTAAAAGGAGAATTTGTGTTCGTATTTTAGGTCTTCTGAAAGGATCTGAAGCATCCACCCATACGCGGCCGTGCTGAGGGGAGGGACTGCACTGCTTTCAGCTTCTCCCCTCCCCGGCCATGGGGGTACCAGCGCCTGTACCAGCTTTGAATCCGCTGAGCTGCATCGCCAGCAATTGCCATGGCCCTGTGCAGTTTCAGCGGGTGCTGGTGCGGTCCCCACTCCACAGGAGGTGACGGAGACACCGTCCCCAGGGGACAGCCACAGGGCAGCTGGCAGGGAGAGCCCTGGGGCTTGGTAGAAGAGGTTGCATCTCTGGGGTGAGGATGCTGTTAAGGAGAATGATGTTAAATAAACACACGACACAGAGCTGACATCTTTTAATCAGAACAAGAAATAGCCTCACAGGGACTGGGGGACTTTTAGGTGCAGACTGGGAACAAGAGAGGGGCTCCTCTCTGGAGAGGGGCAGAAGGGGTAAGTGGCCGCATGCGGAGGGAAGCGGAGGCTTTCCCAGGCAGTCGGGGCACTCAGTGCTTTTGCTCATACATGGGTGGGGGCAGCTCCTCCGGGCAGTCATTGCATACATTTTGTGGGCTTTTTCCTTTATTTTTCCCATTGCTCTCTCATTTTGCCATGTGATGTCGGGAGCTGACCGTGTGACTTTGCCAAATGCGGTGGCCTCAGCATCTCTGCCCCACTGGAGAAGCCAGCGACAAGGTAAGTCATTTGTGGTCACACTGGGGGGGGGGAACCCACTCTTCAGGCTGCATTTTTCCAGGCCCATCCCCATGAGCACGGCGGGGGCTGTACGGTTTGGCCGTGCACATGTTGACTGCTATAAACCATTTCAACTAAAACTGCATCCAGTGGCACTGGCGCGGCAGCAGAGGTCTCCGTGGAAGGGTTTTGCTGGATTTGCCGTGGGACTGATGTCCCTCTGTCTGGGAGAGCGGCTGTGGGAGGGGAAGGCCAGCGTGCAGCCCCCCCCCTGCCAAACTGGGGTGGCCGGGCGAGGGGGATGTGAGGGGGATGCGAGGGGGCTTCCCCTGGTTCTGCCCCGTCCCCGAGCCCCCTCCCCTCCCCCATCCTGCGGGGCTGCCCCTGGTTTGAGCAGTTGGACATGCCTGGCGGTAGGAAATCCTCAGTCTCCTCTGCAGATAAGATCATTTGGATTCAGCCCAGATTCATGCGAGATCTGTGTTGGGAGGAGACGACCGCAAGGACACTGCTCTGTTTACGTTTGCACCAGAAGAGGAAAAAGGCTGCACTGTGCCCAGCACAGCCCGGAGCATCGCCAGGCACTCCTAGAGCCTCGGCAAGCGGCTCCAGAGGGTCCCCTGCGCGCAGGAAAGCTCCTGCCTGCACCCTGAGCGGGGAGAATCCAGTTAAAGACAAAATGGAGCAGTTCACGTGCTCAGGAGGCGGCTGCCATCAGCTGTATCTGACCCAAGCGCGGCTCTGCAGCGTAACCGGCCCTTGGGCAGCATCCGTGTGGCGCGGGAGAACGGTCCTGTGAGCGAGATGCCGGATGGAGGAGATGGGGGCTCAGCTCCCGGGGCCCCCTCCCCACTCCTTGGAGGGACACCCCGCTGGCTGCAGGGAGTGACACGGGAGGGGGACGGGGTTGGAGGAGGTGGGAGAGGGGCCGTGGTGGCAGTGGCCGGGCACTGTGCAGCCTGCTGGGGGGGCACGGGGAGGAGAGAGGGTCCTGGTGGTGTTGCTGCTCGTAGGAGCCGTCCCTGGGTCTGTGCTGGGGCATGAGGTCTCATGGGCACTGAAGGGGTGTTATTGCGTGACAGACCTTGGGGTGCAAACGGGAGAGAAATGAGGGTCTCTGTAATGATGACACTTTGGGACAGGCACCAGCGGGGGCTGAGAGCGGCCGTGGTCGCACCCCCTCGGGCTGGGACCTGCCGTGGCCCCCGTCGCAGGGCGAGATCCCGGGCTCACCCGGGAGCAATTTGCTGGCACCTACTGAAGTCGTTTCTCAGAGGGAGCCGTCAGTTCAGCTGACACCTTGATGTAGTTTAAAGCAAACTGCAAACATGAAGATTTATTTTTATCGAACAAGCAGGCATATAAAACACGCTGTGCAGTGCAGCGCAGCCTGGCAGGAAGCACCCTGAATCCCAGGAGTCGTGACTTCGGCACGCCGGGCCGTGTGCCGTCCCTGGCTGACCCTGCTGACAGCAGCCCCCTGGGGTTTAAGGGTGGGGAGAGGAGGACACTTAATCACCAACTGCCAAACCCTCTGGGATCACTGTCAAACACCAGGACCGTTTTGCAAGGGGCGGCACTGGCACCGGTGGGGATGACAGATCCTGACCCAGCCAAGTCGCAGAGGTAGAACTCTGCTGGTGTTACTGGCTCTCTGTCCCAGGGAGGTACTGGGAAGGGGGGTACAGCCACATTCCCATCTTCCAGGGAGTTACACATTGCCATGGCCCCAGTGCGGTTGCAGCTTCAGTGGTATAGGCATGTCTCAGTCAGAAGTGCTTAGTTGGAGGTGAGAAAGGGAATAACCTAAACCTTTAGGAAGTATTGTGCTGTAGCAGCCGGGGCAGAAAAGTCGTACGGATTCAGAAAATAAGTTAAACAGACTTAGATATTATTATAAAATGCATTCATGGGCAGCCTGAATGGAGGGTCTGAGCTGATGGAAGCTTTAACAAGCATGTATTTAATGTTGTATATAAAGACTGCTGGGCAGGAATTCTTGTTGTGCCACTGTAAAGCCACATCTCCCGGTCTCCTGGGAAGCCCCTGGAAGCTCCATCTTAACCTGCGGTGGGGCCGAGCCTGCGCTGTACAACACAAGGAACGGCGGAGTTCGGCAACAGAGGTGAAATGAGCCGCAACCCAGATCTTCCAGAGGGAACGACCTGCCCCTGCCTGGGGTTTTGCCCAGAGACGGGCCCTGGGTCCCCCAGGTTTGCCCCTTTCCCCTCTCGCTGACCCCCAGCGCGCGCCTGCATTGCTGTCCTTCATGAAGCACAATAATAGGACAACCGGGATGAGTCGAACTTCAGAAGTTACCTCTTGGCTGAAGCTAAAACTGGAAAATTGCAGCCCACGAGCTGCTCTGAGAGCAGCAGAGGCCGGAGTGGAAATTCGCACCCAACATTTCCCTCCTGCCCGGTGCCAGCGGTGGCCGGGTGAGTGCGGGGGGGCGAGCACCAGCTCGGGGGTGGCCAGTTGGGACCGGGCTGGTCCGGCCCGGGCGGGGCGATGCTCCACGGTGCCATGTCACACGGCGTGGGCATCGCCACGCCAGCCCCGAGGCAGGGTCGGTCCGCAGCCGCCATAGAGAGCGGGACCCCGGCACCGGGGCTGGGGGCGAGCGGAGCTGCCCTCCGCGGCGAGCAGAGGCGAGCCGGCGGGCTAAAATGGCCACGCTGGGCTGCGGGCGTGGGCTGTGCCATGCGGCAAGGGTTAACCCCCCCGGCAGGCATGCTGGGAAAGGGGAAGGCAAAACTGCACCGGGAGAACGGGGGCGGGGGGGGCGGGCGGCGGGCAGCGCTCCCCCGGCGCTGGGCACAGCAGCGGGGACAGCCTGGGAATGCCCTTTGTGTGAGCCGGGGCGTCGCGGTTTCAGAAGGTGGGGGGCTTGGGGGGGGGGTCCCTGTCTCTCGGCACTGATTCTGGGGGTCCGCGCCGGTATCTCCGGCTCCTGCCCCCCCCGGGGGCCGAGCGCCCGCGGCCGCCGCCGGTGCCGCGGAGGGGACCGAACGGTACAGACCCCGCTGGAGGGGCCGCGCAGAGCTCACAGCCGCGGAAGGAAATTACTCCTATTTTGTTTAAAAAAGAAAAAAAAAAAAAAAAAAAGGGAAAAAGCGTTAGGTTCTTTTAAACACCAGATATAAGCTTTGGAGAGGGAAGGTTTGTTCCGTATCACGGAGCCACCGAAGCAGCTCAAAGCACAGAATAAATGGTAATTTTTACATATGCTAGTAAACGTTAATTTTCACATATGTTAGTAATTCCACATGGCCTGAAAAATGAAGGATGAAACGTTGTCCCTGAATGTACCCATCCATTTGCAGTGCGGTGCGAGCCAGGCTGTCATTTTAAGATCAGGAATGTATTTTACAGCCACTGCCCTCTGCGTGCGTTGGGTCCAGCCGTGACACTGTCCTTCCTCCGCCTGTGTCCTTCTGGCACATGAAGTCACCTGCAACAGATAAAACAGGGAGATTCATTGAGGGTTATGCAGAGAAGACGATGTGGCGGTCAGACACCAGAGGTGCCTCGACTCTCCCCAGCTGCCTGGTGGAACGATGCCTTATCTCGAGTTTAAGGGCTCGACCTGACCCTGAGCCATTTTTAACCCGAGGTGGGAAGAGCCCTCCCTGGGTGTCCCTCTCCGCTTTGAAAAATCCTTCACTCGCTCCGCGGTATCTGCCTTCCTGATGTTTTTCATTCTTGTACCTCTGCAACCTGAAGCAGACCCACTTTTCCCGTGTTTGATGCTCCGCTTCTTGACGATGCTTTAACTCGCAGGACTCAGAAATAACTCCCAGCAAACGCAGTGCAGAGAGACCCGACAAGAGGACATCTAATCTCATGTATCACATTTCCATAGTTTGTGCTGCAAGCAGCAATTTGTGGTTCGGCAGCAACGGCTGAGTAGCGACGAGCATTATCACAGGAATTCCTTCCATCTCTCGCCTGACTGTGTGACAAATAAGTCTTGGCCGTGGCATTGTCTTTTCTGCTTTCGGACTAGTAGGCTTAACTCTTCTTTGCTTTCCCCGGAAAGGCAATTTTAGCTTTGCCTTGTGCACCTCCGTTCCCCGTACCTGAGCATTCGCCGCATGTGCCGGGGGAGCGGGACGCCGCGGTGGCACAGAGAGGCCGTGAATAAAAGGACCCTCGTGGGGGTGGGGTGGGGAGAGCTGTCAGCGAGGTGCGTGGGACGGCTCCGTGCGAGGTGGCTCGCCGGGGGACGGGGACTCTGTACGGGAGGGACTGGGACTGCCTCCTGTGAGATGCTGGGTCGCTCGGGGATGCGGTAACCGGAGGGCTCTTGCAGACAACGAGCCCGGCGGCCGGTTGGTGCGGGGCTGCGGGGCTCAGCCACCCTTCGGGGGCCGCGGGACCTTCCCCCGCCGGTGAGGGGAGGGGTCCCAAAGCGCTGCCCCCTCGCCCGTCTCCTGGAGGGGGACCACAGGCTGGAGGGGCCGAGGGCTGAATCCGCCCGGGGGGTCCCGCCCGGGCGCGGGTCCCCCGCCAGCACCGGTGCGGGGTTGCGGTCGGGGCTGGCTCTGTCCCCGCGGCCCTCCCTCTTCGGGGAGCGCTGTGCCCGGAGGGGTTCCCATGCAAACCTCCGGGGCACGCGCCGGCCCCTCGCTCGGCCCCGCCGTGCCACCGGGCACCGGCCCCAGCCGTGCCCTGCGCGGGGCCGTGTCACACGGGGGGCGGGCCAGGGCCGGGGAGAGGACAGGGAGAGGACAGGGGCAGCACCGCCAAGGAGGAGGGTTCCCCGTGTTTGAAGGGGAAATTGGAGGCAGAGCGGGCTGCCGGTACTGCCTCGGTGTGTGGCACTGGTGAGGCGCTTTCGCGTGTACCACAGTCTCCGGGAGCTCCGAAGCGACACTGAAATATGGGAGAGGAGTCGGGGAAGAGGCCGAGGGACGCCGGGGGGCGCGGCCGGAGGCGGGGGGGCTCCTCGGCGTCTCAACGGGAAGGTTAAGGACATTTTGATCAGCCCGTAAACCTCTGCGCAGGGGAGAGACTCGGGGTTTCAGCGGAGCTTTCAGCGAGTCAGTGAAGACACACGAGGATCCAGCGGCTGAGGTCCGCGCCAGCAGGAGCTGGGCTGGAGCGCGGTGCCATTTTCACCGCGTCAGAAAAAAAAATAAAAATAAAAAAATAAATAAATAAACCATACAGGTGGGAGGGCAAAAATGGGGTCTGCGTGGGCACCGCTCCGGGATGCGCCGCCGGTCAGCGCCGGGCTGCTGCGGCGGGATTCGAAAACGCAGGGGGTTACACTGCCCCCCCCGCCCCCCCCCGTCTTAAGCACCACCCCCCCGATATTTTATGCACCCTGTGATCCGCCTTGCCCTGCTGGGTTTGTATCCTTATCCGCTCTGACTTTTATGAGATAAATTCCCTCTCTCCAGGGCACTGGAGCGTTTCGCTGGCGGCCGTGCCCGCACCCCGCCGCACCCCGACCCCCGGGGGGGCGGCCGGAGCCGGGCGGGGGGCGGCCCAGGCGGCCGCGCCGTGGGGGTCCTCCTTCCCGATGCCCCCACACGCGGCCGCGGCGCTGCGCGTCCCCGCGGTGCTGAGTGTCCCAAGTGCCCGCGGGGAAGCGGAGCGGAGGTGCGAGTCTCCCCGCCCCCGGTCCCGCGTGGGACACGCAGCGCTGTTTGCAGCGGGACCGCGGGGAGAGGAGAGCGGGGACGGGGGGAAGCACCGGCTCAGACGACAGCGGGGGGGGGGGGGGGGGCGGGGGAGCGGAGGTAACGTGGGGAGGGGGCAGTTTCGCCCAGGAGAAGCTGGAGCGGAGCAGGGCAGAGACCGGCGACCCACCCCGAGTCGGTGCCGCACCGGGGGCTCCGTAGCGGTCCCGGCGTCGGGGGGGCGCCGCAGCGAGAAGCCGGGAAGTTGGCAGGGACAAGATGACCTGCTGGCGTGGCCCGCGGGCGTCCAGCGCCGGGGGCAGGATGAGGCCCCCTCTCGGCACATACAGGGCGAGCGGGAGGTCCCGGGGACGCCGGCCGGCCACGTCCCTCCGCGGGAGGAAACGTCCCGCGGTCCGGGCAGGAGCGGGAGGAAAACGAAACGGGGGCGAGAAAGCGGGGGAGAGCCGAAGCCCGGCGCGGATGGGGCGAGGGGCGGCCCGGCGGGGCACGGGATGCCCGGCCCGGTTGGTGCCGGTCCGTGCCGGCGCGGCGCGGCGCTCACACCTGCATTGCAGCAGTGGCGGAGCGCTGCCGGGCCGGCGGGCTCGGCTCTCGGCGCGGCGCTGCATTGCAGCACTGCGGGAGCCCCCTCCTCCCCGCTCCCTTCTCCTCCCGCCGCCGCCGCTCGGCTCCGGAGGCACGGCCCGGCCCCGCCGCCCTCCGCTCCCCCTCGCACGTGGCATCTTCCGCCGCCGTCGCCGCGCTCGGGTCTCCCGCGCCGTGACACGGCCCGGGAATGCAGCCGTGGGACGGGGGACACGCACCCACCCTGCTGTGTCCCCTGGTCGGTGTCTGTCGCCGGCGTCCATCAACCCCCGCGCGGGTGGAGGGACCGGCCCGCCCCGTCGGGGCAGCCCCCGTCCTACCCGCCCGGCCCCGCGCCTCCCGGCACAGCCCCGCGGCTCGTCCCGGCTCCGCACCGCCCTCCCCGCCGGGCTGGCCGGGCTGTGTCCCCCCGTCGGGCAGCCCCGGCCTCGCGTGGGCCACACGCTGCTCGGCGCCATCCCCACGGGCTTCCCGCGAGGGCGTTTGGGCCGGTCCCGCGGGGAGCCGGTACCGCCACCGGGACAGAGCAGGGCTGAAGGGCGCTCTACCGGGTGGTCCGGCCCCGAGGCGGACCCTCCCCCGACGGGACGGGACAGTCCCGCCGGCCGTCGGGGCACTTGCGCTGCCCGTGGGGCGGGCGGAGGGAGGCGACCAGCGCCGCGCCCCCGGCCCAGCGGGAAGGGAGACCGCGCTCAGGGCTCCCTCGCCTGGGGACGGCGGCCCGGCGACCGCTGCCAGCCCCGCGCGACCGGGTCCTGCGTGGACCCAGACAGCCACGGCCCGCGGCCGCTGCGAGCTCGGGACGCGAAGGGGAGCGGGGCGATGCCGGTGGGAAGGAGCTGGCCGCGGCCGGACGTCCCGGGACCTGCCCCGCTGCCCGGTGCGGCGCCGCGGGGGCGGAGGGGAGCGGGGCCCCGGGCCGGGAGGGGGGGGACGGGGGGGCGCCCGCCCTGCCACAACGGGGGCCGGTTCCCAAGGCTCCCGCGCTGTCTCTGCTTTGGGAAAACGCCAGCACGGTAACAAAATGGCGGGGAAAGGGTGGGATTGTCACGGCGAGCCCTGCAGCGAAGCCCGCCCGGCCCCCGGCACCGCCCGGCCGGGCTCGGGGCGGCCGTGCCGGCGGCAGGCGGCGGGGCGGGGGCCCCCCCCCGGGCTCTGCCACCGCCCGGCCCCGCCGCCCGGCAGAGCTCCGGTGGAGCCGCAGCTGCAGAAAATGGCTGCTCGGCGGAGCCCGCTGAATCCTGCCATGGAGGGGGGGGGCACGGCAAGGAAGCGGCGCGGCCTTCCCCGCCGGCCGCGGCCCCCCCGGGGAGCCCCGGGGCAGCCGGCGCGGGGGGCGGCCGGAGGCTCCGCCGGGCGGCGGGACCGGAGCGGAGCCCGCGGGGCGGCGGGGCCCGGCGCGGAGCCTCCCCCGGCGGGGCCTCACCTGCGGAGGGGCGGAGGGGGGAACGCGGGGCAGCCCGCACCGGTCGCGCCCGACCCCCCGCGGCGCCGGGACGGCACGTGCCGGCAGCCCCTGCCCGGTGCCCGCCGAGGGGGAGGGCAGGGCCGGCTCCGAGCCCGAGCTCCCGCCCGCCACCCCCCGTAGCCCGCCTCGCCGGAGCTGCCCGCGGCCGCTCCCGCAGCGCCCGCTTTAAAATAAAATAAAATAAAATAAAATAAAATAAAATAAAATAAAATAAAATAAAATAAAATAAAATAAAATAAAATAAAATAAAATAAAATAAAATGGAACCGGACCGTCAGCGCGGGCGGGGGGACGTGGCTCGACCACGGCACCGGCTCCGCGGCGAAGCCCCAACGAAAACTCGCCCCCGCGGCCGCGCACAGTGCCGCCGCCCCCCGCCCGCCACGGCGGCCGCCTCCCGGCGCCTGCCCACGGGGCCGGAGCGGGCACGGGTGGGTGCGCGGCGGGCGCCCCTCTCCCTCGCGCGGCCGGAGGCTCGCGCCCCGCCGGTAGTTTCCGCGGGTGTCCGTGGGGCGAGGGGACGTCCCAAAACCGCGAGTGTGGGAGCCGGGCTGCGGTGGTCCTTCCCCCACGGCAGAGCGGCCGGGGGGGGCTGCCGTGTCCCCTCCGCCCCGTGGCGGCTGGACACGGGAAGGCGCTTCGCCGCGCCGGCGGTGCGCGCACCCCGCGTGGCGCCTGCGTGTGTGGGAGCCGCTGTCCCCGCCGCGCACGGTGCGAAGGACGCCGGTGCCTTCCGGGGAGTGCCCGCCCGGAGCCGCCCCCCCCCTGTCCGCGCACCTCTGCGGGAGGAGGAGGGGGAACGGCCCCGCCGGTCTGTGTCCCCCGCAGCGCGGCCACCCGTGTCCGCGCATCGCCGCGGCTCCCCGCTCCCCCTGCCCTCGCGTGGTCCCGTGTCACCGCTCGCCGGAGCGGAGCGGGGGGGACACCGCGCCCGGGGTCTCTCCTGTCCCGCTGCCCCGCCTGCTGCGGGTGGGACGGACCCGGTCTCCTCCGTGACCCAGATTGCGGGTACCGGGACCGGGCAGGGACCAGCGGTCCCGCCGCATTTCGGGAGCGCCGCGGGTGCCCGCGGTGCCGTCGGTGCCCACGGAAGGCGGCGCTGCCCCCCCTCCTCCCGCGGCGTGCGGGACCCACGGGGCGGGAAAGGGCAGCGAGGCGGCACCGTGGGGCGGGCGGGGCGGGGGGGTCGCGGCGGGAGGGGGGGGGCAGGGGGCACAGTGCTGGGGGTCCCGGCGGGGGTCACCCGTGGGAGTGGGGGGTGTCGGCTCCGCCCCACGGCCCCGGGGGCGAGGGGGGGCGCGCGGGGCCGTTCCACTCGTGAGAGCCGGTTGCTGCGATACCGACGGGCCAATGAGCGCTCACCAGCTCACCGCGGGCTCGGGCACCGCTTCCTTATATGGTGCGCGCCGTCCGCGGGGCGCCGCGCTCATCGCCATATAAGGGCATGAACCTAAATACAGCATCTACCTTGGGCGGGGTGGGCGGGGCCGCGGCGGCGGGACGGGGCGGGCGGGGCCGGCACCGGGCACCGGGGACGGGGGGAGCGGGGACACGGCCGGGCCAGGCCGCTGATGCCGCCCCCCCCCCCCCCCCCCCGCCCCTTCCCTGGGGGAAGCCGCCGCCGGTCATTAGGTGGAATGCAAATGCGCCGCGTTTCACCTCTAATTGCTTTTGTTAAAAGCGGAGCGGCGGGGCGGCGCGCGGGCGGGCGGGGGCAGAGCAGGGCGGGGCCGGGCCGTTCCCCCCGCGACCTGTGTCATCTGTCACATCCCAGCCGAGATGCCCCCTTCCTCCCACCCCCACCCCCCCACCCCGGCGGGATCGCCGCCACCGGCGCCGCTGGGCCGGGCACCGCCGCCCGTGCCGCCCCGCCGGGGACGTCGGGTGGTCGCTGCCCACTCGCGGTGCTTCCGTGACCGCTGCAGCCGGAGCCGCGGAGGAGCAGATTTCGTCCTTCTGCCGTCCTTGCGGCACCGACGTGGGCAGCAGCGCGAGGGGTCGGAGCCGCGCCGGTTAGACGGGGGGGGTGTCCCCCCGAAACGTTCAGGTTTCCTCGCCCGACGCAGCCCTCGGGTCGGTTCCTCCTTCTCTCCCCTCTGCAAACAACTCGTGTGTATGTTCCTACAAATAATCAGCAAATTTACAAACCCCGGAAACAAAAGGTCTTTTGTGCAGATTGTTCGCCGCCCGGAGCGGGGCGATAAAGCGGCGCCCCCCGCCCCGCCTCGCCCCCGGGAGCGGCCCTTCCCGCGCTCGGGGGTGTCGGTGCGACCGGCGGCGCGGCCGCAGGGGGTGGCCCCGGGGCCACGACCGGCCCTGGGTGCGTGTCGGCACGCCTGGAAACGGGGAGCCGGTGCTTTGCCGTGGGCGGTCTCCGTGGGCGCTCCCCGCCGCGGGACGCGGGTGGGGACTCCGCCGCTCAGCCTCGCCGGAGCAGGGGGTGCGCTCGGGGCACGCCGCCCCCCCGGGGCCTGCAAGGGAGCGGGTACCAGTGGCCGTCGGGACATGCGTGGAGGGGCGCCCACGAGCAATGCCGACGCGGGAGACCCTCCGACGGTTCGCGGGTGTGTGCTGCGGCGGAGGACGGCGGCTGCTCTCCCCCGCGGGGACCACGGAAAGGAGCCCCCCCCGGCACCGCCCCGGGGCCTGGCACAGCTACCGGGGCATCCTGCGGGCGCTTCGTGCTGCCGAAGCCCGCGGTGCGGGGGGGGACTCCCCGGCGCGGAGGGGGCGGCGGTGCCCCCCGAGGGTGGCTGGACCGCCGCCGGCTGAGCGGCGGCCGCAGCCGCCATTTCCAGTAGGACGGTGCCACCTATGGAAAGCACCTGGAATTAATCGGGCCGGCGGGGCCGCGCCGGGAAGCGTCGCCCTTCCGTGGGGCACCCTGGGGACGAGCCCGGGCCGCGCCCGCCGCCGCGCCCGCCGCTCCCCGCGCCCGCCCCCGGGGGCTGAACCGGGCCGGGCCGGGCCGGCGGGCGGCAGACGGGGGCTCGGTAGCCCCGGTCGGCGGGGCCGCTGCTGTCCTTCAGCACCGCCGCCCCGGGCCCTGACGCCCCGGGGAGGATGCTCGGCTCGGCCCCGAGGCGGCGGGGGGGTCTGGGGGAGGCCGGCCGCGGCGGTGGGCTGCTCTTCCCGGGGCGGTCCCCTCGGCGGCTGGCCGGCGGTAAGCGGGGGATAACGACCAACGGGGCGGAGAGAAGCGGCCCTGACCCCGCTGCCCCGGCCCGAGGCGGGGTGCTCGGCGTGGTCCGGCCAGCGCAGCCCGGGGAGGGCATCGTCCGACGCGGAGGCTCCGCGGAGCTTGTCCCGCGGGCGACCGAGTCCGGTCGCGGCGGCTCCATCCCGAGCCCCGCCGGAGTGAGAGCGGCGCCGGGCACCTGGACGGGGGGCGCTTGGCTGGAGGAAGACGGGGGGAAGGCTCCGGGACGGGCGGAGGGCGGCGGCGGGGCCGCACCGCTGCGGGGGGTGGGAGGGAGAAGCGCGGACCGCTCCGCAGCCGCGCAGAGCGGTGCCCGGCGGCCGTCCCGAGGGGAGCTGCCTGCGGTGGGGGCGCCCACCCGGTCCTGCCCGTCCCGGCTGCCCGCCCGGTACACCCTCCCTGCACCCTCCCCTTCTTGCTGCCCCCTCCCCGTTCCCGCTCCCCTCCGCAGCCCCGCCAGCCCCAGGAGAAGGGGCAGCAGCCGTGCCCGGTGCCGTCCCGGGATCCACCGGGCTTGAGCCGTGCCCACCGGGGCACGCTGCCTGCCCCCCCCCCGCCCCGCCGGCCGCGGGCGCCGGAGTCTCTGGAGCCCCCGGGGAAGCCCTGCCCGGGCGTAAATTCGATGTCAAACACATCGACACGAAAACTTTCTCGCGCGGGAATTCCTGGGCTGGTGGGAGTGGGAAGGAGAGGCCCCGCGGGGACACGGCTGCCCGCACCGGGTACCCCCGCGCTCCGGACAGCGGCCGCCCCCGCGGCCCCGCCGGTCACCGGGGGATGCCGAGGGTCGGGGCGCACGGCAGCGCGGTGCCGCGAGGGAATGAGGTGGGAAACGCGGACGGGCCGGTCCCGCCTGCAGCGAGCCCACGTCTGACCGCAGCCCCGTGTATGGCCCCGTCTCCGTGCCTACCCTCGGTACCGGGGGGGCAGGTCCTGCCCCGCCCGCCCCCTCCCGCGTGGGGTGCAGGTGCCGCAGCCCGGGGCCGGTCGCTGCCTCCCCGCTTCGCCCCGAACTGCTCGGAAACGAAAAGGCAGCGCGCCGGCGGGCAGGCTGCCCCCCAGCCCGGGGCAGGGGCGGGGGCCGGCGGGGGTCGGCGATTCCGCGGGGTCCCCGTGTCCGCGCCGGCCCCGCCGGGACAGCCCCGTACCGGCTCGGGGGAGCGTGAATTTGCTCCGAGGCACGTCCCGGCTCCGTTCAGCCGCCGGTGGAGGAATCGTTTTCCCGCCCGGCTCGGGATTTGGACCGGGACGGGAGAAGCCCGGATCCGGACCGGGCGGCGGGAAGGGTCGGGAACCCGGGACCGGCCGCCCCGAGGGTGCGGGGGCGTGTGTGCACGCACGCAGGAAACTCGCGTGGAATGGGGCTCCGAGGCGCGCTCTGCCCTGCCCGGCGGTCCCCACGGCCCGGGCGGGCTGCAGGACGCCTCTCCCGGGACATAGGGTCCGGCCCGGCCGCAGGGTCGGTTCGGGCACTCGCGGGCGCTGGGGCTCTGCCGGGTGGGGGACCTGCTCGGCCCCCGCTCCCCCCGCGGTCTCAGCGTTGGGGCCACGCTCGGGCCGCCCAGGAGAAGGGGGCACGGGGGAGCGGGACCCTGCCGTAGCCGGGTCTCCGACCGGCACCGGTAGCCTCGGTCGCCCGGGGAACCGGGCCGGACCGGGAGCTGGGCAGGATCGTAGCCGTCCCGGGCGTGGGTATCCGTGGGGCGGAGCAGCACGGTCGTCGGAGCGCACGGGAAGCCGCGGGGAAGAGCCCGGCTGCGGCGTGGGGATCGATCGTGCCGGCGGTTGGGTGGGAGCCAGCTCCCTCCCGCCCCGCCCGCGGCCCCGGCTCAGCCGCGCTCGGACACGCGTGCTCGCCCCGCCACCCCCACGCGCGGCCCCGGCAGGGGCAGCAGCCCCCGGGTTTCGTTGCAAAGCTCGCAGCCGTGGAAACCCCCACACGGCGAGAAACGAGGGGGGAGCCGGGCACTCAGCCCCGCGGCGGCCCGCTGAGCCCCGAGGAGCTCATCGCACGAGTCCGGGCGGGGGGAGCGGAGATCCGGCGGTCGAGCGGCGGATTTGGGGTCAAACGGGCGGAAAGGGGGTTTGCCGCGGCGGCGCACGCCCGCGCCGGGCCGGAGCCGTCCCCGAGTCCGCGCTGAGCCCCCGGACCCCGCGGCAGGGCCGGGGCCGGCGGGGGCGCAGGGCGCGCGGGGGCGAGCGGCCCCCCCGCGGCCGAGAACCCGTGGGGCACCCGGGCAGCTCCTGCCGTTTACCCCGGGACCGGGGAGGGCGGCCCGCGCCCGCGCTCCGCTCCTGCTCCCGGTGGCCCGGCCGGGCGGGGGCCGGCGGGGCTCCGCAGCGCCGCCAGCCCCGGGCCGGGGGTCCCCGGGTCCCCTCCGGCTGCGGGACGAACTGCCCGGGGGAGCAGAGGACGGTCCCGCCCGCCACCGTCTCGTCCCGCGGCGCCGGAGCGGCGCCGTCCCGCTTCTCCCTCCGGGCCGAGACCCCCACGAACGGGCGGCAGCCCCGGTCCTGGCTCGCCCACGGCTCGGGGGCTCCGGCCGGACCCCCCCGCAGCGGCGGTCGCTCCCCGCTGCTTTCCCCGCGCCGTTCTCGTTTGCGTCTTGCCTTCTCCCTGCCCCCCCGCACCGCGACCGGGGACGCAGCCCCGGCCCCGCGCGGGTCCCGCGTGGGTCACGGCGCGGCACGAAGCCATCCCCCGCGCTGGTGCCCGCGCAGGAGGCAGCTAGAGTCGCCGCCTCTCCCCTCTCCGCCCCCACGCGTGTCTGTGGGGCTCCGCGGTGCGACGGGGCAGAGGCGGCGGCTCAGCCGGGAGCTCCGCGGCCCCTCAGGGCTCCCGCGCGGCGCCGGTGCGGGAAGGCTCGGCCCCGGGACCGTGCTTCCCGCCTGCACCGGGGACACTGGCAGCGGAGATGCGGGGCAAACACCCGGTTCCGTGGGCGGCAGCAGCCCCACGGCCGCGGGGATGGGCCCCAGTGCGCCGCCGCTGCCCCGGGAGCCCCGAGCAGCGGGAGGGAGGCGGGGGCGGCGGCGGCACCGTCGGGCCCGGGAAGACGATCCGTCCCCCTCCCCTGCCCCGCGACCCCCGGCCGGGCATTGCGCCCGCGACCCCCGGGTCTCTCTTCCACGCGGGAGCGGGGCCCGGGCCGCCGCGTCCACGCCGATTCACGAGCCGCGCCCGCGACCTGCCTTAATTAACAACGATTAATTCGACATTAACGAAAAACTCGCCGGGACGTCGCTCGCCAGGGGCCGGGAGGGCGCGGGGGGTGCGCTCCCTCCGCGCCGGGCAGGGCACGCCGCGCAAAACGCGCGTGGCTGCAGGCGTGGGGCGCGGAGCCCACGGGAGCCGCCGGGTGGAAATCTCCCCGCCTCCTCCTCCCGTCAGCACGGTTTCACCTCGTCCGGCGGCGGCGGGAGGACGGCTCTGCCCGCGGGGACCCGACCCACGCGCCCCGCGAGTCCCCCGTGGGGTCACGGGGGGCCCGGGCTCCCACCCGCGTCCCTCCCACCGCAGGGGAACCGTTGTTTGCGTGACCCCCGTCGGAGGTCCGGGCCCGCCCGGCTGGAGGGACCGCGAAGGGCACGGCGGCGACAGGCAGGAACCCCCGGGAGACAACGATCCCGCGGGACGGGGACAACGCCGGGGCCCTGCGGTCCCCGCTGCCGGTCCCGGCGTCCCCTGGGGTCGGTGGCTGCCCCCGGGCGCCGTCCCCATGCCTGTAGCCCCTGCACCGAGCAGGCGCACGGGGGAGACTGTCCCGCGGCCGCCACGGGTGACACCCCTCTCCGGAGCCGCGGAGAGAGGCAGCGGCCTCTTTCACCGAAGAGGAGGCGGAGCCGCATCCTCGGGGCCACGCCCACCGTGGGGTCTTCCACGCGTGATCGCGGCGGCCGACCGAGGCTCTCTCTCCCCTCGGCTTCCAGCTCTTTCAGCGGGAGGAGAGCCGCTGGCGGAGGGGGGGGGGGGTGTCAGGTCCACGAGAAGCCTCGTCCCGCGTGGACAGCGCCGCAGAACCCCACGCAGTACCAGTCCCATTCGCGGGGGGTCCGCCCTCCGCGCCACGCCCCTCTCCGCTCCGGGGCGGGGGGGTGGGGTGGGGTCCCCGGAGCGGAGCGGGGCGTGGCGCGGAGGGCGTGGCGTGGAGTCCCGCCCCCCATGAGCCCCGCCCCACGCTCATCGGGGACGCGGCTCACGTCGTTGGGGGGGGGGGCTGGGGGGGGGGCGGGACGGCGGCGCGAGCCAATGCGGCGCGGGCGGAATATTCCACCCGTCTCCGCCAGCAACAAGTGCGGGGGGGGCGGGGGGGGGGGTGTGCGGAGGGGGGGGCGGCGGCGGCGGCGGTGGTGGTGCGGGGGGGGGGCGGGGGTGGGGGGGGCCGCGTCGCTGACGTCAGCGGGCGGAGTATTATGGTCTGGGCTGCGCTGGCGGCTGCCTGTGTGCTGCGAGCGGCCGCGTAAACATGGAGCTCTCGGCCGTCGGGGAGCGCGTCTTCGCGGCCGAGGCCCTCCTCAAGCGCCGCATCCGCAAAGTAGGTGCACCCCCTTCCCCTTTACAGCCCCCCCCGCGCCCTGCGGACCCCCCCCGGACCCCTCCTTCACCCCCACGGCTCGGCCCCGCCGCTGCGGCGGCCCCGGCCCGGTTGCGGTTGGGGGCGGCTCTTTCTCCCCGCCGCATGCCCGGGCGTGCTCCGCCGCTGCCCGCCCCCCTGCCAGCCTGCCCACCCCCTGGGCTGGGTTTTTTTTTTTTTTTTCAAATAATTATTATTTTTTATTATTACACCCCACCCCCTCCTCGCTCGCTCCCCCCCCACCCCCTCCCGCGCGTGTTTTCGCCACGCGGGTGTTCGCGGAGCCGCGGGTGTACCTTTGTCGCGGGCGTTTGTCGCCGTGTCCCCTCCCCGCGCGTTTATTTTTCCTCTTCGCATCCGCAGGGGCGCATGGAGTACCTGGTGAAATGGAAGGGCTGGTCGCAGAAGTAAGTCGGCCGTGTGTCCGCAGGGCGCCGCGGGGGGGGCCGGGGGGGGGCCCCGCGCTCCCATTGTGGCGGACGGGGAACGTGGGTCCCTGCCCTTATTGCCCCGTTGCGTTTTTTATTTCGCTTATTTTGTCCCTGTTGGTGGCTCCTGACGCCGCTCCCTCTCGCTGTGCCCCCCCCCCAGGTACAGCACTTGGGAACCCGAGGAGAACATCCTGGACGCCCGGCTGCTCGCCGCCTTCGAGGAAAGGTACAGGGCCTTCTCCAGCCGTAGCCGGGGCGCTTGTAAATGTGCTGCTGCCTTGTAGCTATGCTGAATTGAAGCTTTGGTTTTTTTAACACCTCTAGGGAGCGAGAAATGGAGCTATACGGGCCCAAAAAGCGAGGCCCCAAGCCCAAAACCTTCCTGCTAAAGGTAAGGAGTACCGGAGTCCCGCGCGCTGGCGCCGGCCGGGGCTGCGTGCCGCAGCGGGGAGCGGGGCCCTCGCCGGCCCCCGAGGAGGATGCTCCTTGCGCAGGCGGCCCCTCGTCTCCTAAGTTGTAATTATGCAGCCGGGTGGCAGGGTAATAAAGTCACCGGTTGATTTATCTTCTTTGCAGGCCCAGGCAAAGGCAAAAGCCAAAACCTATGAATTCCGCAGTGACTCTTCCAGGGGGATTCGGGTGCCGTATCCCGGCAGGTCCCCCCAGGAGCTGGGCTCCACGTCCCGGGCTAGGGAAGGACTGCGGAACATAGCCCTGGCTCCCCAGGGCAGCTCCAGCACCAGCGCCCCCAAGGGAGACGGCATCCGGGACCGGGTGATCCGCGTGGAGGAGAAACCCGGGGAGACCCCCAAAAAGAGAGGCCCGAAGCCCAGGAAGGAGCTTTACAAGGACCTGGCGGAGACTCTGGATGCCTCCAAGAGGAAACTGGGGGACCCGGGGGACAAGGTGGGGGACTACCTGAAGGCCAGGAAGATGGAGGAGGCGGCGGCGGGGGCGGCCAAGTTCGGCTCGGGACACAGCGTCATCCAGCTGGCCAGGCGGCAGGACCCCGACCTGCCCGGCACCCTGCCCGGCCCCAACCGAGCCGAGGCGGGTGCCAAGCTGGGAGCCGCCGAGACCTACCCTCCGCGGCTGGCCAAGCACCGGGCGGACTTTCTGGACCCCAAGGGGCAGGGGGGGCTGGACCCCGGCGGGCCCAAGCTCCTGCACGGGGCGGTGAGCCCGGGCGCCGTGGGCAGCCTGTACCGCGACGGCGTGGGGGGCCAGGCGGGGCGGCCCTCCCTCATCGCCAGGATCCCCGTCGCCAGGAT
Organism: Vanellus vanellus; assembly: GCF_965231255.1. Classification (NCBI taxonomy): domain Eukaryota; kingdom Metazoa; phylum Chordata; class Aves; order Charadriiformes; family Charadriidae; genus Vanellus; species Vanellus vanellus. The sequence continues at coordinate 14,680,326 of NC_138922.1, forward strand.
CCTGGGGGACCCCGAGGAGGAGTCCTGGAGCCCCTCTCTCAACAACCTGGAGAAGGTGGTGGTAACTGATGTGACCTCTAACTTTTTGACCGTCACCATCAAGGAGAGCAGCACGGACCAAGGATTCTTTAAGGAGAAGCGATGAGTTTGGCGGAGGTGGTGCTGGGGTTTTCTTCGGTCAGATCCAGACAAAAGCTTGGTTAGAACTTGGTGGGCTTTTTTTTTTTAATTTTTTTTTTAATTCTTTCTTTTTTCTTTCCTTTTTTTTTAAATTTTTTTGTGTCCTGGAGAGGATTTAGAAACTGTCCTAAATTCATTAACTCATTCTTTTTTTTTTTTTTCTTTTTCCCACGTCTTACATTTCGTTGGAAAGATTATCTCTAGAGTTATATTTTCTATTAGATGTAAATATGTTATTTAAGAAAAAAATGCTTATATATATCTATATATATATATTTCAACTCTGAGTTGTTTTATTTAAATGGAGACAACAGTGACTGCTCAGTTGCTCTTAGAAAGGACAATAAAACTGAGAACTAACAGAGTTCATGCATCTGTTGCAGGAGCCAGTGTACATAACGAACGATGTTCATAGCTAATTATGTTCTGGTTTTTTTTTAACTGTTATTTTTCATATGATGCTATGGATGGTGGAGGGGGAAGGTGTTACTCCCTCGGAGGGCAGAGTGCCCTGATTTCTTGATTGTGATATAAGGTGTTGCTTGTACAATCAAGTGTGCTGTATCCAGAACTGTTGCCCGTGACAGTTGAAGTGAGCACTTGAATTTACAGTATTGTTGGGGAGGGGGCGTTTCCGGTCTAACAAAAAAAATAATGTTGCTACAAAGTCGGGGCGGGGAAAAGCAGAAATCCCTAAAAAGGCTAAAACTGTTCTAGCGAAGTATTAACTTGAATTACCTTTTCTTGTGAAGGAAGAGGCGGTTTGTGTGTGTACGGTTCCTGAGAGGGGTGATACTGAAATGCACTTTAATAGAGTTGTCGTAGCAGTTGTGGGAGACGGGACTGAGCTGAGAATCTGTTTTCATTTTGTCTGGTCGCTTGATTCTGTTCCCCCACCCACTTTAAAAAACAAAAAACAAAACAAAACAAAACCCCAGAAAACAAACCAACACCCCCCCCCTCTGTTTACATTCCTGAAATGCCAGAGAGGTTTGGGAGGGTAGCATGTCACTGCCCATATTTAGATGCTTTATACTGCTATAGAAAAGTGGATTTTTTTTTTTAATTATTTTTTTTTTTCTTCCCCAACACAGTTCACTTCAGACTGTTGGAAGACTCCAGATAAAGTGTTTTGTAATATCCACATCACTGACAAATCCCAGAGCCACCTTTATGCATTCAGAGACAATAAATATTTCCCTTTTCTTATGCTAGTTAAACAATAGCCAAGAGGCGAAATATTCCCCTGCGCGAGCAGCCCTGCTGACTCGGGTGGCTTTTGGTGGCGTTGTTTCTCCTGGCTCTGGAGGACCCTGCGGGTTTCCTCCCCGGGATGGGGCCGGGCACGGCCGGGGGCTTCTGTGGCTCTCACCAGTGCGGCGGTTGAGCGGCCGTGGGGCTGCGGCCCCCGGATCCGCTCACCCCTTCTCCCCCGGCTCGGTGTCAGCCTGACCTGGGGAGGGAGCGGGTCCTTCCCTGGGTTGTGATTTCGGTTGAGCTGCAGGAGGTGTCCCCGTCCCGACGCGTTGGGCTGAGCGTCTCTGGGGGTTGGAAAGCACAAGTCTGTCCGGCGGTGCCCGAGGGTCGGGACTGGGCCAGGTCGCCCTTGTCCATTCTCGCCATCGCCGGCTGCCCCAGGGGAGCCCCCGAAGGCTCCCGGTTCGGGGGGTGACAGCACACGGGGCCTGATGGGCGAGGAAAGGGGCTGGGGAAGGAGCAGCCCTCCGCTGCTGGGCCCAGCTGCAGCTCCACCTTGGCCGCTCTCCTTCCCCATTCCCTTCTGGCACCTTTGTCCGATGGCCCCGCAGGAGGATGCAGTATTGACTGTACAAAGGGAGCCGTGTCTGTCAGTTCTGCATTTTTTGTTTGTTTGCTTGTTTTTCTTTTTTCTTTTTTTTTTTTTTTAAGGCATATTTTGTAAAATTGAGGTTTTTAACTTGGCTTGTACGAAGAACCAATGTGGTGGTTTCGGTGCTGGTGTCAGGGGCAGCCGACACGGGCCCCGTGTGTTGTTGGAGGGACGATGATGGGATGGAGCTGCCCGTCCTCCCGCTGCCGCCGTGCCAAGGCTGGGGGATGCCTCCCTTTGCGAAAGAGCCCGGAGCCGCGCTCCTGCCCTGCCGGGACGCGGTCGACATTTGGTGTGCTTCGCTCCAGCCCTGTGTATACGTGTGCGTCCGGACACACATGTATATGGAGCAAAACATACATGTGGGTATATATGTGTGTATGTATATAGCGACGTATATACTGAGTGTGTGTGCGTGGGGGTGTGTGTGTGAATTATTTAAATCTAAGACTTGTACAAAAACGATTTGGCTAAATCTCAGTCTCAGAAGTGAAGCTTAACTACGTGTCTTCTGCCAGCCGTGAATGTCCATATGAGACCTGCTTTTTATGTGAGTTTAAATATATACTTTGTAAATAGAAACGTGTCTGTCTTCCCTTTGTGGCCCTGGGGCGGAGGGGGGCGGCGGTGCAGGGCCGGGGGGGGCCGGGAGCATCGCGGGGTGGGCCGTGGGGGCCCCGTCGGGGCGGGCGGCTCTGCATCCCCCCTCCGCCCGGGCAGCCGCGGCGGTGCGGGGCCGGGGCCGGGCCCCGACGGGGCGGGGGTAGTCCAGGCCGCCCCCGCGGGGGTCCCTCCGTTCCGAGGAACAACCCCGGGGCCGCCGCTCCGCCCCCCGGGTACCGGGCCGGGCCCCGGCGCTGCCCCGGGCCGCGGCGCTCCGCCCTTCCGACGGGGCGGGCAGCGCGGCGGGGTGCGGGCCGGGGCCCGGCCTTTGTATTCAAATGTGCCCCGGCCGCGCAGGCGGAGGGGGGGTGGGGGGTGGGTTTGGTGGTGTTTTTTCCGAGCTGTGTCCTCATTAACCTCCTTTCCCGGCTCCGCCGGGTGAAAGGCGCGGACCCCGCATTATGGGAGCTGTCAGCGGCTGGGCGCGGAAAATGAGTGTCAAGGAGGAGCGGGAGAAAGGGCCGCACAATGGCGCCTTTCTCCCCCGGCCCGGCGGGGGGGCCCTTTCACACGGGCCGCGGCGGGGCCCCCGGCGGGGCGGGCGCGGAGGGGGCGGGGGGGGACGGGGCACCGCTGGACGCGGCCCGCAGGAGCCGACGACCCCTCCCGGTGCCGGGGCGGCTCCGCGCCCCTCCCCGGGGCTCCGCTCCCTCCGACGGCAGCCCCGACGGCGGAGCCCCGGGGGCCGCTGGGTCCCTCCCCGCCGCGGCAGCCGCCCGGTAGGAGCCGGGGCCGGGAGGGGGCCGCGTCCTGCCCGGCCCCCCGGGGGGAGGTGGGGGGATCGGTTGCCCGGCCCCGGTTCCCCTCAGCCTCGCCCGGGCCCATCCCGGTGGCCCTGCTGCAGCCCGGGCCGGCAGCGGCGGGAATACGGTGCCCCGGGGAGGCGGGGGGGGACGCGCCGGGCCCCTGCGGGGCTCATAGGGATGGGGGACCCGCAGCAGTAACCACGCCAGGCTGAAAAGTTTAAAAAAATATTTATTGATAGGCTAAAAAAGAGCAGTGGAAAAGTTATACAAAACCCCCACCCGACGCAACCATCGCCTAGTGTTTTCCTGCAAATAAATTAAAAGCAGCCTAGAGGTCGCGGGTCTACACTAGCGTTAGCGTCCCGAAGCACTAGAAAGCACACAGCACGCACGGCGCGGGGCCGGGCGGTGAGCGGAGGCCGCGGAGGGAGCGGAGAGCGGCCCCGCAGCCCCCCGGCGGGCCGAGCGCCTGTCCTGCTCCACAACGCCCTTACGCTTTCCCAGGGTAATAACATCTCCAACTTTTGTTCTCTGAAAATAAAAGCAAACAAACAGCTGTAGTTTAAAGCAATTATAAGTGTCATACAGGAACGATTTGGCTCTCTCTTTAATTAAACATACAAATCAGACCAGTGACTGGCACAAGTTACAAGAACAATCGTTTGTTTTCACCCATCCCTCGATTTCTTTCAGCAAAAACCTTCTCTCCGGCTCTGGAGCCCTTCTCGCCCAGCTCAGAAACCCAACGCAAACCAAACCCCAAACCATCCCCATCCCTGCACGAGCTCCAGTTTTTTTTGGTACAAAATATATATATAAAAATAGACTAAGTTTCTAGGGAAGATGGCTGAATTGGCCACCTCTTCCAGTCCAATGGAAAACAACAAGTATGCTTAACCAGATTATGCCTGGAGAAAATATCCATTCAATATACAAATACTGCAGGACTTTCCACATCGGAAACCCCTTAGAAAATGACAAGTGACAAACCTTTAATTGGCTGTTTGACACACGGCTGAACACTCCAACCCATAGCAGCAAACTTAAAAAAAAAAAAAGGAAAAAAAAAAAAGGTAGACCTTGAATACTAATGGTACTGACTGGTAAACAGGGTCTGCACCGGCTTTCAACCCCTGTCCACAAAAGATTACAGTAAATCACTCACATAATGTGCCTTTGAGAGGCAAACTCCAACAGGAACCCTTCGCTCAGATGCCCCAGCGCTGCCGGGAGCGCCGAGCCTGAAACAGGAGGGCGGGAAGGGGCCGGGGAAGGAGCGCAGGAGGAGATGAAGGTCACAAAAAATTTCTGGATTATCATTTTCACCATCCTTAGACCTTTGGAATCGAACCAGCTGGTGAGCAAAAGGCACAATAGCAAGTGGCGACAGCAGAGTCCTGCTGCTACCGGGAGGGGACCCACCGGGGAAGGGTGGGCGATGGAGGACAGCCACTCGCCGTGGGGATACACGCTCCCCGGGGTGCGCACCTGGGCCCAGCGACCCCCCGCCCGGCCAGGAGGCAGGAGCAACCCCCCCGCGGAGAAACGCTGGTGAGCTTCGAGGGGGCTCTGGAGGAAACGGCCATATCGGAGCCGGCGTGCAGCGAGTGCAGCACCCACTGTCGCAGTTCGTCTCCTGCACCCTCTGTGGACGCTTGGTGCCCGACCCCTTCTTGGAGCATCCTCAGATGCTTTTTTTTCCCCTGCTCGGGGACACCAGCCCCCGCATCCCATTGCTCTAAGCAAGAGCATCCCTGCTCCCTCCCCGTGAGCATCCCTCAGCCCTGCGGCAGGGCTCTGCGCGATGGCTGGGTGTCCCACTGGGGACCAGGACACATCTCCCCATCGGTGTCACAGCTGTCCCCAGGACCCTGTGACCCCCCTCCCCCCCCACCTTGCATAGGCACAAACCTGTCGTGGGACTGGTGTCGCAGACAAGGCTGAGATAAGGACAGTCCGAAAGGCACATTGTCATTCAGTTTGGATTTGCAAAGGCCAAGTAGCAAACATTTGGTGTGTGGGGAAGAGCGTTACCCCCGCGCTCCCAGATTCCTCGATTCTTCTCCCAAAACGCTCGGATCGCCAGCGCGAATGCACACCCAGCGGAGACCGTGCCGGGAGCATTCGTTTCTGCTGACACAGGCCAACGCTTCCTTGGACTGTTCAAAGCAGCGGTAGCTCATTTGGCAAAGGTAAAGACTTGAAGGTAAACAGCACAGACTGTGACATTTTGGCACTGTGGAGCTCAACGGAAACTCTGTCCTTGGGAACCTCCTCCGTGGACAACACTCCCTCCTCTCTCTCCCCTTGGCCCTTTGCCTCGCAGACCAATGCACCGCACGTCGCCGGGCCGGCAGCAGAGCAGGGCTGCCGGGGTCCCCTGCGCCCCCCCCCGCCCCAGGCTGCCCGACACCGCGGCGAGGTGACGTTTGGGGCTGCCTGGCGGCACCGGGGCAGATCTGGAGGTGGCCGAGAAGCCTGCACGGGCCCGGCTGCAAGCCATCGCTACGCCTCCCCCTGCCCCGGCTCAGCCCCGGCTCACGCAGGACGCCGTGCTCAGCTCCGTGCCACAACAAACGCAAACCCACAACCAACAGATGTGGGGACTGAATTCAAGAGCCAAGGGAGAGTGTCTCCGGAGCGCGGGAGTCCATCCCGGCAGAGGCTCAGGGAACAACCATCCATCCCTTGAGCAGCCAGGCAGCACGTGCAGCCAGCGCCGGCTTTTCGTTTCACCTGAGAATTGCAGCGCCGCCGGCCAGCGGCAGCGAATGCGACTGCAGTGGGCTGATGTGTCCGGGGGGGAGGGCCAGAAGTACCTGTAACCCCCAGTTTGGTCCATTCCCCTCTGCGCTCCTGCGTGTGACGGCCCTGCGAGTCCCCCCACCTGCGGCAAAGTCAGACGCCGTCCTGGTGCCAGGTCAGTCGCCCAGTGAGGGCGACCCCCGAAGCGGCGTCTGTTGACGCACACCCGGCGAGGCCGTCGGGACAGCCCTTTGCGGCACCGCCGAAGCACGCACCGCCACCTGGCACACCGCAGCCTATCCATCTCCTCCGAAAAGGAGTTCAGCACTAACAGAACTAAAATGACCTCAAATGCTACTAAACTCTGCCTGAACTACTGCTGCTAATTTTGGCTTGTAAGAGTAATCTGTAGTAGGGAAGAAACCTTCCATAAAAAGCCCCATCACCGGTTGCAATCACAAGCCATAACGAAGGCTGCGGCTGCTGGCACGGGAGGGCAGGACGGAGGTGAAGGGCTGCCTTGGGCTCCTCGGGGAACAGCGGACTGAGGCCCCCGCTGCCTGGCCCTGCGCCTTCTCCCTCGCCTCTCCTTCCCTGTCCCACCGCTCCAGACCACCCCTGCGGGTGTCCTCGATCACCTTCTGAGCCCTCTGGCTGGAGAAAAACGTGGACGATCAGAGCGAGTCAAACGCAGTGAGCGTCCAAGGCTGCGCCGGTGGGCTCCCAGAGGGGAGGGCTCACCCACCCCCGGCTCTCCCCGGGCGTTGGGTTGAACCGCAGCACCGACCTCGCAGACACCCGGCAGTCCCAGTACCAACCTACCTGCCGCTGGAAGGGTTCGCGTGTTCTGCAAGACTTAAAAAAATATTCCCTGACTCCGTCCCTACAAGAGCTGGAAGCTGCTGAATGGGAGGGGGAGACGCTGGCGCTGCTGGGATGAGGCAGAGGAGCGGCGCTGGGGCTCCCGGGGCTGCACAGCAATTTGTGCTTCGCTTTCCTCTGCAGCTCTCGCTGCCTCCCGAGGCAGGACCCTCCCCGGCAGCAAGGAGGTACCCACTGCCGGCCGCCCCTCGCTCTGAAAGAGGCACCTCTGACGCCCCGTCTCATCAGTGGCATCCCGGATTCAGTCTTCCCTAGACTGGGTTTATTCCCCTCCCTCAAAAAAAAAAAAAAAAAAAAGAAATATTTTTCCCTAATAAAAATGTAAACAATATTTCCCTATCAGCTGGAAACCACAACAGAAACGTTGTGGGCTTCACCATCATTGGAAGTGACCTTGCCCAGGGGGGTGGCTGGGCTGGATGTACCCTGAAAACCCCCGTGTACAGCCGCCCCCCGGCAGCCCCCGGGGGCTGGGAGCAGCGGCCGTTTCATTTGGATTGATTTGCGTCTCCCCACAGCTCACAGACAGATTCAGGGGGAGCCCAGAGGAAAGAAAAGGCTCTCCTTTTCCTCTCCCCGGTATAAGCGTGGCCCATCGCAGCTCCGCACGCTCTCCCCACTGCCAGAGAGCCGCAGACCTCCTCACCCGCTGTTTCAAGCTGCAAAGCAAAGACAGGCGCGTACAGTGAAGCCTGGCTCAAAACTTGCCAGCCTGTCACCCCCGGCAGCACCAGTGCCCCCGCTCCCGCAGAACGGCATCAGCCGCCTCCGCTCGGGGCACGGGCTCTGGGAGAGGATGGAGAGACGGCGGGAGGGACCCACCGACCCGCTGGCACTTCTGAGCAGGTTTCACTGTGTCTTTCTCAAGCCCCTCTGGACACGAGTCCCAGCAGGTCTCACGCGTTCACTTGAAGAAAGAAAAACCTGATGGAAGAGCCGGGCAAAGCTGAGGGAGGGGCTGAAGGACCTTCTCCCTCCTCTCACGCTCCCGGGCTCAGTATTGCCGTAGGTTGAAAAACCCGACGCTGGTGGGGGACTCCTTGACCGTCACTGTGATCAGGTTAGCGGTGACGTCGGTGACGAAGACGTGCTCGATCAGGCTGCGGGTGGGTTTCCAGTCCTGGCTGGTCTGGATAGAGACAGACATGTTCTGACCCACGCCCGGGAAGGAAGCCGAATCCCGGTCTGAATCCGAGCTGGTCTCTTCGCCTGTGCTCACTTCAGAAAGGGCGGCCGGCTTGCGGCTCTCTGTGCCCGCGTGCCCCTCCTGCGTGCCGGCTGTGCCGCTTTTGGCCAAGTCCCTGTCGCCTGCCCGGTGCGCCTGCTTCTCGCTCTTGCTGCCGTCCCCTCCCGAGAGCACGCCGGCGCTGGCAGCGTTCAACCCGGCACCCGCTGAGCCGCCCTTCGTGCCGCCGGCACCCACGCTCGCCGCCGCGCCGCCGCCAGAGCCTTTGGCCAGGGCGCTGCAAAGGTGGCGAGGGAGGCTGCTCCCGCCGGCCGCGCTCGGCCCGTTTTTGACGCTCTGCAGGTTTAGAGCTTGGAGGTTCAGCTCCTGAGTGGAGGCGGGCTGGCTGCCGGCCCCGGACGAGCTGGCCGGCATCTTGCTGCCGTTGTGCAGCATCTGCCCTCCCGCAGCAAACCCCGACTTCTGGTCCCCTCCAGCACCGCTGCTGGGAGCCTTGGCGGCCTTGGCTCCCTGCGTGCTCAGCCCGAGCTCCCCGCACCCTTTCTGGCTCCTCATTTTTAAGTCCAGCCCTAAGCCGCTCTTCCCGGATGCCTGAGCCTTCAGCGCCAGCCTGCCCAGGGGCGAGGTCTCGGCCGAGTTCTGGCTTTGGGACATCCTGTTCATGTAGTGCACGATGGAGCTCTGCCAGCTGATGGCCCGGCTGGGGCTCGCCGAGCCGCTCTTCAGCATGTTGGGCAGGTTCTCCGCCGACGACCCCCCCGAGCTGAGCCCAGCCAAGGCGCCCGGCGGGTCCTTCAGCACGGCCACGCCCGAGCCCTGCGTGCCGTGCTGGGGCTGCAGCTTCCCCAGCAGCTTGGCGCTGCCACCCACCTCCTTCCGGGACGTTTTCAGCACCTTTGTCAGGTTCACGGTCCTTCGAGCCGCTTTCTGCTCCGGGGGAAGAGGTTTCCGCCCACGCTTCTTCCTGGAAGCATCTTTCGTGTCAGGCTTCGCCACCAGGATCTGAGCTTTCTTCTGCGGTACGGGATGAGTCTCTCTGCTGCGGGGACCTCTCTTTGCTTCCAGGTCACTTTCATCCTCTTCCTCAGAGGAGGAGGAAGAGGAGGATGTGGAGGAAGAGGAGCTACTTGACTTAGTTTTTGCAGGCATCTCCGGTTCCTGTGAAGCAATGGAGTGAGACGGGGAAAGAGTCAAGACATGTTACCCAAGAGTGGTTCTACGCATGGCGAATCCTTCAGCGTTGCCTGGCCAGTGCCTCAGACACACACGGGTTCTTTCTCCGCGTTAGCTGACCTGCTCGACCTCGGCCAGAAAATGAGTGAGGGAGCGCACAGCACAAAACTGACCAGGCTTAAATACCAGGCGGGACCCTGGTGCCAGGGAGCTCTTCTCTCTCCTCCTACACCATCGCCATCGCAGCGACGGAGACGTCCCCCTCGCAGGCATCCGCATCGACCCACCCACCGCTGCAATCTGCGAAGCCCCTCACCCGGGCTCTGTAGGCATCGCTGGGTCCTCACCACCCTCCGGAGGCTGAGCACCCACCGCCCCCTGCGCTGTGCAGACACCCACTGGTGCCTTCCAAGGCCAGAGCCCCTCCAGTGCCGTCATGGCTGTGGATTCCCACCACAACCAGGACTCACCACGTGTTTCCTGGGCCTGCCCCTGGGCCGCTTGCCCCTCTTCCGATTCTGCACTTCTTTTTCATGTTCCCTGAAAAAACAATAATTAATGACAATCCAAAATCATCCTGGTTCCTTCCTTTCTTCTGTCATTAACCCCCCGCTCAGGACACTGAAGGCTCAGCTCCCGTTCCGGAGCCTGAGCAGTGCTGGAGGTGTCCTTAACCCTGAGCAATGTGTGCGATCTTACAGAGTCCGAGCGTATCAGTTAGTTGAACCCACACTGTTACGGCCACACCGCACCCAAGCGCAAAGAGCCCCAAGAACTGTGTGGAGACCCGGGGACTTGTGCAATCAAACCTCTCCCACGCAGCACCTGGACCGTTTACCCTGCGGGACTGGCACAGGTCACTGGAAGACCTGGGCTACGAATGTGATGCAATGCAAGAGAAAGAACTACAAAGTGAGGTAAAGGTTATAAAAACTGTGGCCTTAGGACGAGGACAGCTATCTGGACGCCGGAGGACCCGGCTGGCTCAGCGGCAGTATCTGCCCTTATTTACTGGAGGAGAGGTGAAAGGACAGAGAACTCCCCTCGCACACAGCGTGGGACTGAGCTGAAATGGATTTACCAAACTAATCACAGAGCTCAAATCCTTTGCCATGCAGGACCTTCTCACTGGTTCCCTTTGTCCCACTGGTGCCAGTCACAGCCCTTCCAAGGGGAGGCATCGAGGTTTGTAACGCCACCGCCGCGAGCAGCTCCCCGCTCTGCTCGGGGAACCGGGGCGGGCGGGCAGCGACGGGGGAGCAGCCCTGTTTGCATCCCTGTTTGCTACAATAACATCCCCACGGCAAGACGCTTCCAGTGGTCAGCGATGGACCACACGGCGTTACTCATCCCGAGTCAGCGGCTCTTCCAATTTGTGGTAAAATTTGCAGCTTTTCTGGTACAAGGGGACCACAGCAAGAAGCAGTACAGCCTCCGTGCGGAGGAGCAGCAAATGCATTCCCTGGAAACTCTGCAGGTTCTCTCCCTCGCTGCGCTCCTTTCGCCTCTCCTGCACCTCCTGGTCTGGACACGGCGGCCCAGGCTGGCAGCTACGCAACGCCCGAGGTGATCGTACGGGGAATGTTTTCAGACTATACTATTTTATAGTTCTCCGTTTAAAAAAGACAGCATTAAGCTATAATACATATGGATAATGAAAAACTGTGCTGTCTGCACGAACCACCGGATTCCATTCTTAAAAAAATGGATCCAGAAACAAGTTATAATTAAATCCTATCATAAAGTTTAATGATTTTTATTAATAGGGAGCCAAAATATTTGGCAGCGCGGTGCTCACCGTAGCCAGCTGGCCAGCTTTGCACCTCCGTGCGTGATTCCTGGTGGGTAATAGCTGCAGAACAATTGCCGGTCCCCACTTGGCGCTGGGCAGTAGCCCCGGCCCTGAGACTGGACACCATTTTCTCCCACCCGTTACTTCCTCACCCTCCCATAGCTCTGCCCTCCAGAAGTACATTTTGGTGCCTTCCAAGCCCACCGCTTCTGCAGTCCCGGGCACCATCTCCCCACCGGGGCCTCCAGTCACCCCCCAAACACAGTGAGGATGGGGAACGAGGGCGGAAGGTCTCTGCCGCGCTCCCACTGTACCGCCAGCGCGAAACCAGCCTGTGCACCGGGCGGTGAGCTCCCCGTGCGCGCCCAGCGCGGGGAGAGGCGTCCCAGGTGGACCCCAACTGTAATTTCAGGAGCGGAACAAAAGGGCCGTGCCACAAAAGGCAGGGCGAGCTTCAGGCTGTTGTTTCCACAACTTCCACCGCACGCGCAGCCAATTAGAAGTTAATTGACTTTATCGTTCGCTTAGAAATATTTATAGTTTGCTCACTTCTTTTGGAAAGCGAGGAGGAGCCGTGGATCAAGGATGTTCTCCTCGGGCTCCCAGCTGTTGTGCCTGCAACACAAGAGACGGGCTGGGCGAGAGCGGGGGGCCGGTGCCCCCCCCCGGCCCGGCACCGGGGAGTTCATCCGAGGACAAACGGGCCCTTCGTGCCGCCCGGCCCGAGCACCGGGCGCCGGGCCCGGCGGGGGGGACCGGGGCATCCCCGCACCGGGGGCCGGTACAGCGCCGTCCCCGCGGGGCGGGCGGGGGAGAAGGGGCCGGGGGAGGCGGACCGGGGAGGGAGCGGCCACGCTGCCGCGGGGCTCTCCTCGCCCCGCGCATCCCGGGGGAGCTCCGGTTTCCGCGGGCGGGCGGGGGGCGCGGGCCCGCCGGGGGGGGGGGGGGGGGGGGAAGAGAGGGTGGGGGGCTCCGGGGGCGGCCGGCCCGGCCGTGGGGGGGTGGGGTGGTTGGGGGGTAAGCGGAGCCCCACGCGGCGGCGGGGAGGGCCGCGGCCGCGCTTATTTGTAAACAAAAGGAGCGGCGCGACCCGAACAAAAGCGGCCGGGGGGGGCGGCACCCCCGCCCCGCGCCCCGCACCGCGCACCGCCCCGCACCGCCCCGCGCAGCCCCGCTCACTTGGAGGACCAGCCCCGCCACTTGACCAGGTACTCCAGCTTGCCCTGCGGAGAGAGACGGGGAGAGGCGCGTTAGAGGCGGCGGAGGGGGTGGGGGGCGGCGGGCGGGGGTGGGGGCGGCGGGTCCCACCTTGCGGAGCCGCTTGCTGAGGATGCACTCGGCGGCGAAGACCTGCTCTCCCACGCTGCTCAGCTCCTCCATGGCCCCGGCCCCGCGCACACGCACACGCACACACAAGGGGAGCCCCCGGGCGCGCCCCCGACGGCGGCCGCGCGCGCCCCCGCCCCCCCATCCCCGCGCGCCCCCTCGGCACAATGCGGCGCGCGCGCTCCCGGCGGGGAGGGGGGGGGGGGGGGGGGCTGGTGAGAGGAGGAGGAGGAGGGAGGAGGAAGAGGAGGAGGGGGGGCTCCCCAAATTCCCCGCTGGCCAATGGGGAGCGGAGGGCGGGGCGTGCCGGCGGGAGGTTCGGGGGGGGGGGAGGCATTGTCTGCGCGCGACCCCTCCCCTTCCTGCCCGCGCCGGGGGGGGCGGCCGCTGCCCGGCCGGAGCGGGGACAATGGGGACGGCCCGGCCCGGGGCTTTGTTCCCCGGGAGGGGCGGCTCGGCTGCGCGGGGGGGGGGAGATGCTCGGCTGCGCGGGGGGGCGCGCCCCGGCCCAGCCCAGCCCGGCTCGCTGCCCTCGCGGCCCCCGGCTCCGCCGCCCCCCTCTCGGACAGCCCGGGTCTCCGCCCCCCCCCCCCCGGGGACAAAGCAGCGGCGGGGCCGGGGGCGACCCCCGCTCAGCCCCTGCCGGGCCGGGGCAGGCGGCGGCTGCGGCACGTTTTTGGTTGTGAAATAGTTGGTTATAATGGAATAAAGCCTATTTCCCCGGGGGGGGCGGGGGGGGGGCGGTTGTGTCAATAGCCATCTCGGCTCACGGGCTCGCAGCCAGGTATGGCCGTGCCCACACTGCTCTCCCCGCCGCCGAGCCCCGGTACCGACCACATCGCCGTACCGACCGTGCCGCGGTACCGACCACATCGCGCTACCGACCGTGCCGCGGTACCGACCACGCCGCAGCACCGACTACATCGCGGTACCGAGCACATCGCGGTACCGACCGTACCGTGCCGCGGCACCGGCCACGCGGCGGTACCGACCACATCGCGGTAGCGAGCACATCGCGGCACCGACCCCACCGCGGTACCGACCGTGCCGCGGTACCGAGCGCGCCACCGGGGCCGTGCGAGGCGGCGTGGGGAGCTGCTGCGGGGCGGCCGTGCGCGGTGGGCGGGGAGCGCTGAGCCATGGTGCCGGGGCGGCATGGAAGGAGATGAGTCAGCACCGCCCGGGGCTCGCCGCGGCCCCGCAGCCTCCGCCGCGCCGTGCGGGACCCGCAGCCACACGCCGCTCCGCCGGCCCAGCGCCGGGGCGCCCGCGGGGCGCGGGGACTGAGCGGGACCCGGACGGGCCATGGGGTGTCCCGGGCGCGGGGGGCTCCCGGCAGCCCCGGGCGGTGCCGTCTCCGGTAAGCGATGCTGGATTGCGAAAAGCGGTTCGAGCCGCAGGCTGGCGCGTCGGGCTGTCCCCGCGGCTGCCGGGGAGCCCCTGCATGACGGAAGGGGGAACGCGCCGCTTCGCTCGCGGCGCGGGGCGGTCTCGGGGTCCGTCGGGCAGTGGATGCGCCCGGGGTGCTGGGTCAGTACCGGGCAATTGTCCTAGGTCGAGCGCTGTCACCTTTTATTGTTTTCTTTTTACAATTGCCGTGGTTCTCCCGGTGACCGGGAGAACAGTCAGAAGCATTTTTTTACCAAAGGTGACACAGAAATGTAACCCAGCACTGCACTTTTTCTTTCTCTAGAGTCGATTTACCTTTCATCAGCTCTGCTCTTTGTGCGCAGCACGTCTTAAATTTTAGCAAAAAAATGTGTGTGACTTTCCATCCCTGCACGCCCGAGCCGTGTGCGCACACAATACGGCATTCACGGTGGTGTGTGTGCAGCTCAAGTGACCGGCGTGCCGAGCACTCGGGGCGAGCGGCGCGTGGGGCTCGCCCGGCCACCGGGATCTGGCTCAGCGGTGCTGAGAAATGAGCCCTGAAATGAGCCCTGATGTGGGTAACGCCGGGTGGGCTCATCTCCCGGCCCACCCTGGGTGCCGGTGTTCCTGAGCTCCCCGCGAGGACGCAGCAATAGCGTAGCTGCTCTCTTCCTTCCCGGAGCGAAGAAGAAAAGGCTGGGGTGAGCGGAGGTGCTCTGCTCGCGGCTCGCTGAGCTGGGAGAGGCTGGGGATAGGAAGCGGGAGCAGCCCTCGGTGTTTGGGTCGCTTTGGGGACCGAGTGTGCAGTGTTTGGGCGGCCGGTGCCTGGCATGGGGCTGTGGCAGCAGCTTTGTCCCTGACCCCTCGTGCCCAGCCCCGAGCAGTTCATTTCCAGCAAGGACCCACGTTTCTTTAACGCTGTACATCCCAAATGCCGCCCGTGTTCTCGCTCACGCCTCCGCATCAACCGGGAGCTGAGTCCCCTTCGCCTGTCGGGGGGAAAAGGGCTGTGCCTCTCCCATGGACTGGAAATCTCCGTTGTACCCCCAGGGGTTTACTGGGAACCAGTCCTGGTCAGCACCTGGGCTGCGGTGGGCTCCGTGCTTTCTGCCAGTTCTCCCCAGTTTGGAGCTGCAGGTTATTTTGCGTAGTTTAAAAGCTGCGTGCGATGGCCAGGGCAGAGCGGGTGTTTCCTCGGAGCACAAAGCGCACCCAGCCCTGGATGTTGGCCCTCCCGGGTGGCAGCTTTCTCAGGTTGATCACAAGTTTCCCATTATTTGATGTCTTTAATGGAACCATGGGGTTAAATGAAAAATCTCACTTTTTCTAAGGAAAGAAAAAAGAAAAGAAAGATAACAAATCACTCTAAGCATAAAAAAACCTTGAACTTGTGGCTTTGAAGATTTACAAAAACAGGAAGCGAATAAAAAAATCCTACATTTGTTTATATGTTAAAATCTTGTAAGTTTTAACATTGTGATTCAGACCGTTTGCTCTTGAGCTCAGCAATAGCAAAATGATGCTGCTGGGAACGCAGCTGCCTGCCCCTTCCCGGTGCCGGGGGGCCGGCCCGGTGTTGCCCGGCTTTCTCTTTGGTATTTCGGGATGTTTTAGTGATGAAAAAGAAAAAATTGCCCGTGAGTGTCTTTTGCCCTGCCTGTCTGCCTTCTGCTACTGCCTCCAGCTCCCTGGGACGGGCAGGGACGGTGTCTGCACGGTGGGACCGAGGGCAAGGAGGGATGCGGCTGTGAAGGGAAAACCCGGGGAGTTACGGGTCCCGGCACAGCGGGATGTCCCCTTGCTGCTGAGTCGGCCAGAGGGGACTGTCCCGGCGATGGTCTTTCCTCGGGCATCACTGGCCAGAGCCACCGCAGGCGCTGCACCGACTCTGGCTGCTGCCTGGGGCAGAGCTCCCCGGGGAGGTGCCGGAGGAGGTACCTGCCCAAACTGCCGCTCCACCTGCCAGTGCCTTTGGGCCAAGTTCAGTGTTCTCCATCCCTGACAGAGATGTCACCTTCCCAGAGAAACCTGGGAACACGCAGTAAATAGCTTGGCTGCCACATTCCCCAGCTCCAGCCGAGCTAAGTGACAGCGGAGCCAAAAAACCCAGCGGTCGCTGAGAAGACCTTTGGCATCTTAAAAATGAGACTCAGACTCCTGAACTAATCTGGTGGAACATAATTTTGTAGCTCTTCCCGAGTATGCCAGACATGCCAGGAATGCTGCGTATCCTGCCTTGTGTCAGTAGCGGGGGGCTGTGGCACTGGGGTGGAGGTTTGCTGCCAGAGAAAGGTGTTCAGCTGCGGACCGGACTTTCCCGGTGGAATCAGTGGTGCTTCTGGTGGGTCAGAGGGTTTGGAGCAGCGTTGCAGGAGCGCGGCGGGGAGCGAGAGCCCATGCTGGCTGTACCAGCGGCGAGGGACACGGTCGCTCCCTGGGGGCTTGCACTGCAAAGAGCCGCGGCCGGGGAGGTGCAGGGTGGGGGTCAGGGCCGTGGCCATTTCCACGGGGCATGTGGACCCACCAGGAGGAAGGAGCGGTGGCAGGGCCACCCTGCGCTTCCCTCCAGTGCTGTGGGCTCGAGGCTTTCCTGGGTCGGGGTTAACAGTGACGGGGATTTCTGAGGGGGTGCCAAGCGCGCGTGATATTCCTGAGTTCAGAGGATGGAGCTGGGGCCAGCTGGGGGGGGGGGCGGCTGGACCACGGTAGCCATGTTTGTTGTGGGCAAATGGTGGCTGTTTTCCCAAGGCATCAGCCAATTGAAGCACAGAGATCTGCATATCATTTGGGCACCGCAGCCGGGTATGGAGCTGTGCAGCTTGCAGGATGGGATGACCAGTGAGCACATCGTGTCCGGGCCCCGTGGCGGTGTGCGGGGATCGTAGGGACACGTGCCACCCCCAGACCAGGCATTTCAAGGGGCAGCAGTTTTCCTGCAAACTGTGTGTACGCCATAAATAAATACATGTATGTATATGTTTGTTGTTATATTACCATCTTGGAGCAGCTGGGACCCCCGGGTAGCAAGCGTCTTTCCAGTGCAGGAAAAAGAAAGGGAAGCAAATGGTGTGGAAATGCATAGCAAATTGGGATGCAATACTCAGCGGGGCTCTCCCTGCTGTGTGACCCCCAGCCCCGGGCAGGGGGGCGGCGGGGAATGAATTACTCGGGGATGGGAAGGCGGGGGGAGACACAGCACTCGGCGGAGCAGGGATGTCGGCTGAGCACAGCCGCGCATCAGGCGGCGGCTGTGTCTACCAGTGCCCGGTTTGCCGGCGAGGGCAGGCAGGGCTTTGTCTGCCGGGTCAATGTTTGCTGGAAACGCCACGTGGTGAAAGCGTACAAGGCGTGAGACGCAACGGGAAGGGCTGGGAGAGGCCCAAAGAAGGACACGCCAAATTTGACAGCCTCTTCTAGATGCCAGGGTTTGCCGGGGGAGATGCTGGGCTGGAGACAGTTCCTGGGCCGGGGAGGTGTCAGTCTGTCACTGCTCTGCATGTCCGTGGGGTTAAACCACAGGGGGAAGGATCTGCCTCACCCCTCCGGCCTGGGGCTTCCAAGCATCCTCATTGCGGGGTTGTGTGTCAGAGGGGAGGAAAGGGCCGGAAGGTTTAAGTAAGCGTGTGACGTGTGTCTCCAGGGCATCGCTTGGAGAAACCCGGCGTGTCCTGGCGCAGCCGGAGCTGTGATGGGTGCCGAGTGCTGGGGGACACCCCGGGCCCAGCGGCTGCCAGAGGTGGGTCCCGGGCTCGTGCCGCTGAGAGCTTTAGCTTTGTGCTGTCACCGGGGAGGGGGTTCCCCCCGCGCAGAAGCCACCGAGGCCTTTCACGCCGAGACCTGGCGGCAGCTTATGGGGCCGGAGCAGCCGCCGGAGCTGGGCGAGCGGCCGGTAGCTCCGGGCACCGCGCGTTTAACAGCCAACGCGGTGCTCCTGGACGGGGTTTTCTCATGAGCTGCCCCCCCGCCCCGTCGGGGCCGGGCTGTCCCGGGGCGGGGGGGGGGGGGGCGCCGGGCGGTGAGCGCGGCTCGGGAGCCATCGCCCGCCGGCTGCCGGTACTGCACCGGGGCACCGGGACACCGGGACAGCCGCCCGCCCGCCGGCCCCGGGGGCAAAGCGAGATTTTGCCCGAGGTGCGTGTGCGGGCGCCCGGGGCAGCAGCGGCTGTGCCGGGGCGCGGGGAGAGGGGCGGGGGGGCGCGGGGAGAGGGGCGGGGGGCAGAGGGAGGAGCAGGGCCGCGTCTCCGGATGCTCCCGGTTCTTGCGGTGCTCAGAGACACAGTGTTGGGAGGATGCTCTGTGCTGTAAATGCAGTTGGACTAAAGAAGTACCATGTTCAATGCTTTCTTTTCTCTTTCCCCGCGCTCCGAGCGAAAATAGCAGCTCCAGGATACGTCTAATGGCAAACTGTGTGATTTCAGGGGCAGTGGAAATTTTCCTGGCGGGGGTATGGCAGGGTTCAGTCTTCAGCCAGAATGGTATCTGCCTCACGGGAGGTTTCCCTGACAGAGCCCCGTCTCACTGAAACACTGCCTGTTGAGTCAGGAGCTAAATTCCTGTTCACAGATGAGGCAAAAATCAGCTGTTAGGTAAGGATTCATGTCAGGAGGGTGGTCACTATAAACTCCGCGTTGCCCGAGTGGGTCTGGGAACAAGACTGGGACCAGCCCTACGAGCATCCTGCTCTGTACCTGCCGCAGCCAGCCGCCGGGCACCCCGGGGACGCCCGGCACGGGGCATGTGGGGCCTGGCAGGGTTGGGTTATGAGCTCTGTGGGCTCTGACTGCCGGGGTCTCAGGGATACCAGCTTCACAACCGGGCTGGCTGCCGCTGTCTGTAAAATGGGCACAGTAGTGCTGACCTGTGCGGGAAGTCCCAAGGTCGCCAGCAGGATCACTGGGAAAGTTGCTATGCACTATTATTATTAATATTATTTTAAATAACATTTGCCGTGCTGGCCCTTGTGGCTCCCCTTTCGGAGCCTCCCCCTTGTTTGGTGCCGGGCTGTTTGCGCTGCGTGCTGCCGGCCTGACCCCCACCCCCAGCACGGTTTCAAGCCAAACATTTTCTTCCTGTTTTTCCGAGCGGAGCCTGCGTCTCCTGTTTCATCTCGTTGGGTGATGCAGGGAAGGCAGCGCGAGCAAGTCTCTATGGCAACAGATGTTTATCGAGCCCCTGAGATGAGGCACAGGGTTGGGGAGAGGCACTTCAGCATCTGGGATGGGGTCCCGGGCAGCTGCCACCCTCCCGCCCCGTGGGAAGGGCAGGGAGCAGGGCTGTGGGGCGGGGGGGTGTCCTGCTCCCTGTCCCCTAAGCCCCAGCGCGGCGGAGGGATCCTGGGCTGTTTCCTGCAGAGAGAAGTTTGGCTTCGTATGGGGGCCCTTCTCAGCCGGGGTGCATCAGCCCCGCTGTGGAGGGGGGACCGGAGGGGTGGCACAAGCCGGCACAGGTTCCGTGTGGCCGTGGGCTTGGGAACCGCGGGGCTGGGCGTTTGCTGTGAGCCGTGTCACGGCCACATCCTCTGTCTCTCCAGAATGCACCAAGGGTTAAAGTGCCCTCCCAGAGCTCTCGGGAGCTGATTCAGGGCTGCAAATGGGTTACTCTGATTCAGGGCTGCAAATGGGTTACTCTGTCAGTGCTGCTGTGGCACAGCGCAGCCGGGGCCCATCCTGCCCGCGGGTGTTGAGCTCGGGGGCACGTAGGTGGCATTTCCCAGTTTTGTGACAGTCATAAGGAACAGAAAAAATTGGTCAGACAAGTAGAACAATGCTCAGGGCACCCGGGGCTCTCGGGGCAGGGGCTGGAAACACTGACTGACTTTGGGATCCCTCCGAGGCCCCCGGGCCGGGTGGCTGCCTTTGCCGGAGCAGGGCTGGTTCTCCCGACGCCGCTGCTGCAGCCGGCTGGGCCCTGCGGCCGCAGAAAGGAGCTGCCCTCGCTGTCTCCTCAGCGTGCCAGGGCTGCCCGCTCTGTGCCAGCGCCCAGCACCGTTTACAGTGGGTTTCCGGCGCACTCAGAGCTTTGATATGCTTTTAATTGCTTTAGGTGCTCAACAGGTATGAAGTGTCCCTTGTCCCAAAGGAGTTGGAGTTGCTCTGCCTCAAGCTGACGGGGAAGTCGGGGTAACCTTGTCAAGGTCAGACTGTCCATCAGTGCCAGCTGCCACAGTGGTGCATCCCCGTGTGCACCCAAAGCTTGGGAGAGGCCCCTTCCCTGTGTGACTCAGTTGTTCTGCAGGAACATGGATCAGTAATATGGGAAGGTTTTGGGAACTCTGTACAGTTTTCTGAGGCTGGGACTGGTTGTCTTCATGAGACGCGTCCTTCCTCATCTCTTCATGCGTTTCTGGTAGAGCTGCCATGAACTCGGAGGCTGCCAAGACAGGAAAGCACAGCACTGCTGTTACTGATTTCATGTGCACGCAGCCTGTGGGTATCGTCTGGGGCGGCGCGGTGCTGGAAGTGCCGGGAAATTAGATTGAGGATCACTCTCAATGGGTCTCCAGGCACATGTGTGCAGTGAAGGCAAGCAACAAACTTATGTCCTCATTTCTCGTGCAGCCACATGCAGCCACACACAGAGCCACAAGCAATGAAGCATTCACACACTTCCCCCTCTTGATGCTCACTCAGCTGCTCCCCAGCCTCAGCCGCACGCAGCGGCTGGGCGGCAGGGGACGGTTTGGCAGTGGCGGGCAGGAGAGAGGTCCAGCCCTTCTTTCTGGCCCGGCAAACGCCCCTGGGCAGTGTCGATGCTGACCCCGGCGGGAAACATCCAGCGTCCCTCTGCTTGGGGTGCAAAGGGTCCGTTGTGCCCTGTGGGGGCCAACGCACAGCATGGGGTTTCACGGACGGACAAAACCCGGAGTGGCCAAGGGCAAAGAGGGCACGGTCCGGCCCGGACAAGAGCACTTCCCGGGGTACCCCGCACATCCTGAGAGTCAGTTACCTCTGGGGGGGCGTTAGAGCATTCCTCCCCAGCATCCCAGAACGAGAGCGATTCCCAGCATCACCGGCAGCTTTTTGGCGGGAGCGCGCGGAGCACTGGAACCTGCAGTGAGGAGGAGGTGGGTGTGAGGTTGGTGCCGGTCCCCCTTCGGCTGCGGTACCGGGGCGCTTCTGCGGGGAGTTTGGCACCCACAGCCGCCCGTTCTGCCCCCCGTGGGGTGACGCTTTGTGGCCTCAGCACCTCCGGGCGCCCCCGCTCCGGTGTCGGGGGCGGTCCCGCGCCCTTCCAGGGACACTCCGGGGGTCGCCACCCTCGGGGGGACACCGGCGGCGGACACCGGCGGCTGCGGTTGACGGGGTCGGACCCGCGGCCCCCGGCCCGGTCCCCGCCGGTGCCCCGGAGCCGCCGGGCGGTGGCGGGCGGTGGCCGCCAGGTGTCGCTGTTCCCGCGGGAATCCCGCCGCCGCCGCGCGCTGCCGGTGCCCGCGCGCCCCAACCGGAGAGGGGGGAGGCGGGGGGGGAGGGGGGGGGGGCGGGGGATGAGCCCGAGGGACCGGTGAGGGGACGGCTGCGCCGCCGCGCTCGGAGTTGCGGGCAAAGGATCCGCGTCCGAGGGGCGACCGGTGCCGAGCGGCGTTCCCGGGGGCGTTCCCGGGACCGGCGCTGTTTAACGGCTTTGTCGGCGACATGGACGGGGGGATGGAGGGCGCCCTCCGCACATCTGGCGGCGACACCGAGCTGTGCGGGGCGGTCAGCACGCCGGAGGGGAGGGACCGGGACAGGCGGGAGAGGTGGGTCTGTGCCAACCCCACGGGGTTCAACGCGGCCAAGTGCAGAGTGCCGCACGTGGGTCGGGGCAGTCCCACGCACAAGTGCAGACCGAGGGGAGAACGGATGGAGAGCAGTCCTGGGGAGAAGGACCTGGGGGTGCTGGGGGGGAAAGCCCAGCCATGAGCCGGCAATGTGCGCTCACTGCCCAGCGAGCCCCCGGCACCCCGGGCTGCATCCCCCGCAGCGTGGCCAGCGGGGCGAGGGGGGGTTGTGCCCCTCTGCTGCGCTCTGCTCTGCTCTGGGGAGACCCCCCCGCAGTGCTGCCTCCAGCTCGGGGGGTCCCAGCGCAGGAGAGACATGGACCTGCTGGAACAGGGCCAGAGGAGGCCCCGGAGCTGCTGGGAGGGCTGGAGCCCCTCTGCCGGGAGAACAGAGTGGGAGAGGTGAGGGGGGTCAGCCTGGAGAAGAGAAGGCTCCGGGGAGACCTCAGAGCCCCTTCCAGTGCCTAAAGGGGCTCCAGGAGAGCTGGGGAGGGACTTGTTACAAGGGCATGGAGTGATAGGACGAGGGGGAATGGCTTCAAACTGGAAGAGGGGAGATTGAGATGAGATATGAGGAAGAAATTCTTCCCTGTGCGGGCAGTGAGCCCCCGGCGCAGGGTGCCCCGAGAAGCTGTGGCTGCCCCATCCCCGGAGGTGTTCAAGGCCGGGTTGGACGGGGCTGGGAGCGACCTGGGCTGGGGGGAGGTGGCCCTGCCCAGGGCGGGGGGGGGGACTGGATGGGCTTTAAGGTCCCTTCCAACCCAAACCACACTATGACTCTATGACTCACGCAGCATGGGCTTCATGATCTCCAGGGAGCCATCGTGGCGCTCAGGGATGATGCCCAGGAGCTCGCAGAGGAGGGCGTAGACATTGACGCTTTCAAAGGGCTCAACCACCAGTCCCTGCTTGAAGGCCGGTCCCACGGCGCGGAAGATGGTTTTCATGTTCATGTCCTCATTGTCAAAACCATGTTCCCCTTTATTGAACTGGACCTTGTATCTCTGAAATGGTGAGAGAGGATGTGAGTGCCCAAACCCTTCAGCCCCTCCCAGCACGGCCCCAGGAGGCAGCAGGGACCGAAGGAGCAGCACTGCTGGATGCCTCCACCTCTCCTGCACGTGGCTCTCACGTGTCACGTTCTGCAGCCACAGGATTTAACAGTCTGTTTGGTTTCTTTGGGTTTTGAGGTTGATCTAATGATGTTAAACTTTGCAGAAGTGGAGGGTGCTGCCTAGACACAGCTCTCAAGCACTTAAGCCTTGCAAATTCCCTCCTTAAACATCATCACATCCACATTTTGCTGTATTGAGGAGCTTCACAATGGGAAGCTGCCTGCTGGCCTTGACTTTGGGTCTTCCCTTAATGCCAGGCTTGGAGAGGATCCTGCAACTGATACTCTGTGTTCATGCAAGTCCTGCTCTGAGACTTCTGGACCTTTTATGTTCTGAACAGCAGAGAAGGTCTTTACACAAAGAGCTGGAATTTCTGTCTGTTTGTAGGGAGCCCGATCAACATGAAGGTGTAAAGCTGGGTAGGTACTGGGGTGCCATGAGAAGGACAGGAGGAGGAGAAAGGCAGATCCCCAAAAGACTGTAAGATATGTCTGCGCATACGTCTTACCCCATGGATCACATATCCTGGATCACCGTACAGCAGGAGCGGGGTGATCCGGGGATGGTTGGCGTAGTGGAATCTCCTCGGAAACTCTGCTTTCTTGTACACATGTAATTTTGGGTGGGCGTTTTTCAGGACTGAATACACATGCTCTAATTTTCCTTCTTTTGGCACCAGTAGTCCATTTGGTCCATAATCTAAGAGCTCGAACTGGATATCTCGGAACGTGAAGTTATTTATTGCCCCGATGTGAATCTCGTTGGTCTTTACGACAGTCTCCATGCCATGGTCAGACGTGATGATGAGGTTGAGGTTTGATTCCAGGCCACTTTCCTGGATACGCTGCCTCAAGTAACCAATGGTTCTGTCTACCTGCTTGATCATGTTTTTTCTCTGCGTGGATTCAGGGCCGTACTTGTGTCCTGCTGAGTCCGGCTCACCGAAGTAGAGGGCGATGAAGTCGAGCTTGTTCACCGTGAACCATTCCATGGCGGTGTCGATGTTTATTCTCCAGTTGGTTTCATTGCTGTAGTTGAACACGGGGGACTCCACCAACTTCATATTCACTGCTTCTCCTTGATACTTTGCTTTTCCTCCAGGGAAATGGATAGAGCCTGTCTTTAAACCCTGTTAGTGGAGACATTGCATAAACTCACCTGAACTCGCTCTGCAGCATCTCTCCATCTGTCGGTGCAACCACCTACTAATGCAGTTAGTTTGTTCAGCCCCCTAATGTCTACCTCTGCCTCTAATGAGGTTTGCATGCTCTTTGCCAATTAAAAGTGATTAATTGAAAGCACTGCCCTTCCTAGAACTCCTGCAAGTTGGTTTTCTCACTGCGTTAATAACAACAGTTATAACTTTGGAAAGAGCGACCCGTTTGTACCTTGCATGGACCCTGCGGCTCTTGGCCATCAAGACATCAGGTGTGCTTTACTCCAGTCATATAAGCACTCACCCGAAGTCAATGGGGCCGATTTGGCAGGTAAATACAGGCAAAGGCACGTGTCTTGGGCCAGGTCTCAGGGGCTGTCTCAAAGCCAGATCCAAAGCCTGCTGGGGTCTAGGAAAGCCTTGCTGTGGTCCCCAGTGAAGAGGGGACCAGCCCCTGACGCGGCCGCCCAGAGGGTCCGGGCTGAGGCTGCAGAAATGAGGTTTGTGCCGTGGAGCGTATGAAACCCCGGGCTTGTGATGCTCCCGAGCGACCTGGCCGAGGTTTCTTTAAACAGGAAAAGGATAACCTGCTTTACTACTGCCTTAATAAAGCTGAAATGCATCTATTATTTTTTGCTGTTTTTAATAGAATGATCGTAATTATTCCTGCTGGCGTCTGGGGATTTCTTTTTTCTTTCTTTTTTTTTTTTTTTTTGCCGGTCTAATTAGCCTGTCGTTTGCAGCGAGGATGTTAGCTCATGGCCACTAGAGATCGTGGCTTGCCCGTAGCTTTTCCTACACGGTCGCAGGCGGGAGCCGCCTGTGCCGGGGCTGTGCCAGGGAAGCGGCCGCCGCACTTGCCTGTCTCTGTGCGGTGATCCAGATGGGCAGGCTGCCGTTGTCCCACCAGCTGTCCACGCCTTGCGTGCTGTAGTAGGGCAGCTTCAAACCCGTGCTGGTGTTGAACCACATGTTGTGGATCACCCCGTGGTTCTCCAGGTATCTCCCTGTCAGGGGAGAGGGATGCGGCGGGGCTGAGCCGGGCTGCGGCCAGGGGGGTCTCGCCCCCGCGCTGGGCAACAGAGCTTCTGCCTTCGCACCCCGTCCCAGCTCGCCCTTTGCCTCTGCTCTGCCTCCTCCCTCCCCCTGCCGCGTACAAAGAGGGGTTCCCGGGGCAGGGAATGAGATGCTGGGGGGGATGCCGGCTCCTCGCCAGGACCCCGAGCCGGGGCACCCTCATCCCCGGAGGTGCGGTTCCTCCTGCCCTTCTCGGCGCAGCCGGGGGTCACCGTTATCCTGCATTTAACTGATCGCTTTGGTGTTTGGCTTTCTCTGTTGTTCTCAACCCCAGAGGTCAGCAAGCAGCAGAAATCCCCATTAGAAATGAGAGACTTGTGCTATTTTTATTATTCTGGTCCTGAAGACTGCGCAGTTACTTCTGCGCGATATCCCCATCCTCCCTTGTATTGACAATGCCTCCCTGCCTTCTCTCGTCAGCAGATTTCATTAGCATGTTCCACTCTTTTATGCCAAGGTTATTAATTAAAATCTTAAATAAGATTGGCTCCAAAATCGATTCCTCGGGAATTCCCCTGTTGCCCTCCCTCCAGCTTGACAATCTCCTCTCAGCATCACCTGCTGCCCTCTCCCTGTAGCCCGTTACTTCCCCACATTACAGATTTTGTACTA
The DNA here is from genome assembly GCF_965231255.1 of Vanellus vanellus. Taxonomy (NCBI): domain Eukaryota; kingdom Metazoa; phylum Chordata; class Aves; order Charadriiformes; family Charadriidae; genus Vanellus; species Vanellus vanellus. The sequence goes on from NC_138922.1 coordinate 14,705,955, forward strand.
ATCTTCATCTTCTCCATCTTAACTAATGATTTCCCGTGTGGCGCTGTATCAAGTACATTACTGAAGTCCAGAAAGATTAAATTTAGTGCATCTCCCTTGTCTAAAAAATCATTTGTCTTATCAAAGGAGGCTATCGGGCTGGCCTGCTGCTATTTGCCTTTGATAAATACAGGTTCGGTTCTGTCCTTTGTGCAGCTATTGCCTTGTCCCTTGCTGATGGGGAAATCTAGATTAGGAGAATATTGTATGGAATATTATTTTGTGTTTGTGCCTTTTAAATTATATTTGCGTATTTGCAATGTTGTGTTATACTCAAATATGTGCACAGATTAGACGCTATCGGTATTTGGCACCTGTGCAATATAAATAATACAGGTATGCTAATAAAAACAAAGGGAGGAACTGGAGCGAGACACTGATTTGTGCCAGAGTCACTAAAGTAAATGAAGCCTTAGGCCACACGAACTGTACTTTAATCTTTGTTTTATGACTACAGTAGATAGGGAAGTGTAAGCAAACTTTAACTACAGGCAGTCCCGTAACAAAAGAGTAGGAAATGTCTCACGACACAAACAAAAAGGCGCCTGGAGGCTGCGAGAGCGAACAGAAGGGAAGACCCCAGACTCCGCAAACAGGACTGGATGAGCAGAAGCGCCGTCGGGAAATCAGGCGACCTATAGAGACTATAGATCCAGCAACAACCAGCAGGCACCCAGCTCGAGCCGCGTGCGTTAGGAATAACTACACCCGCAAGAGTTGATCTGATCAAGCGGGACTCGGGGACCAGCCCTGTCGGGTGCCCTCTGCGCAATTCCTGCCGTGGTCTGGGGGGCGGCTGCATTATTCCTGTGACGTCTGCTGCTATTGACCTGTGACAAGTGCAGGCTCAGCTCTATCGCTTTCTGCAACTGCTTCCAAAATACAGCTATTCTAAAGCTTTGCGTGCCGCTGAGGCTGGACGGCTGCTTGACTTCGTTTCCTTCACTGCTGCATAAGCCCTCGATCTGCCCTTCCCCAGCCCGCGCTGCTCCGCCTGCTCGCGGCCGGTGGGACTCACCCGTCAGCAGCGTGAAGTGGCACGGGCTGGTGATGGTGATAAAGGCGGGAGTCATGTACCGCGCCTTCACCCCCTCCGCAGCCATAGCGTCGAGGTTGGGGGTGTCCACGTCCTGGTCGTAGTTCCACCGAAAGCCATCGAAGGACACCAGGAGGACTTTGATGCGGTTGGGCACCTGCTGCACGGGGATGCAGCTCGCTAAAGAGACGGCAGTGAATACAAAGCACAGCGAAGCGAGCATCTTCATGCCCTTGTGCTGGAATAGCCCAGATGTGCGGAGAGCTCACATTAATACCTGCGGGATGGGACTAAGGTCAGGTGTTATCTAATCTCGCAGTTGCTGATCAGGTTCATGGCCTCAGCCAGCACTTAGTATCCGAATGAGCCACTCTGTTTTTTGTCTGATTAAAGTAGATTAGCTTAGATTTCCTTCTGAGTCAAACACCAAATGTGCCCTCTCCATCAGTGCCGTTGGGTGCAACTTTAGCGCTCAGGAATGGGAAGAACAGCCCGTGTGGCAGGAGGCTGCCTTCCGCAGGCGGCCCGTGTGAAACCCGCCTCCCCGCCGCCCCGTGCCCCCGCCGCCGTCCTTCACCCCGTGCTGGCTCCCTGCCATCTGTCCTCTCCGCACTCCTCGCTTTGGGTGCTCTGCTCTTTGGTCAGTAGTTCACCTTCAAAAGGCAGCTCACCCCCTCCCAGGGCCACTCGTCTGCCTCAGGAGAGGTGCTCAGAGCCTCAGAAAGGAGCTCGGGTTTACCCGGGGTCCTCGAGTGAGGCTTTGTGGAGGTACACGCTGGGGAAGGAGGCTCCTTCCCGGATCCTGGCTGTGCCAACGACCCCCAGAGATGCTGCAGAGGGCGAGTGTGGCTCTGAAGCCCCCGTGTCCCACGAGCCAGCTCTGCTGCTCGGGCTCTGCTGCTCGCCGCGGGTGACACTCATCCGCTCGTGCGCTGCTGAGCTTCGCCATGTCAGCATCCCATTTTATCAATATCTGCTTTTTTTTATGACTTCTCTGGGGTTTAATCGTTGCTGATGACTCATTTCTCAGCAAAACTGAGTTTAAGGATTTTGTAGACTCAGGTAACAGAGGTTGCCTGGGTTCCCCAGGGTCTGAACTCTCAACCTTTGTGTCTTTGCTGATCTCCCTCTGCTTGGGTTCCAGATTTATTCCTTGGTGCTTCCTAACTGCCCAGCCATCCCCCTCCCTCGCGGAGCAGAGCCGTCTCCGCTGGTTTCTGCGGCCCTCTCTGGGCTCATTCCTTGGCGTTTCTGCCCCGGGGCTGAGCTGGGCAGATGAATCTCACGCGTGTGCCATGGTTCGTCTTTCCTGGCCTGTGACAGTCTCTTTGCAGATCTGAGCATTCCCGAGTGTTCCTGTCTGGACCGATTCCTCAGGGTGCATCAACATCCGAGTCTCCTCTTCCCCTGTGCTTGTTGTGTTTCCCGGGTGTGACACGGGATATTCGTGCAAAGACGCTGCAAGAGGTTTGAGCAATCCCACCAGGGACCTCACGGCCGACACAAGCCAGGAGCGCAGCCCTGGGCGCTTTCGCTGCAGGCTAAGGCGAGCCCAAGCCCCAGTGGGACGGAGCCCACGCTGAGCCCCGAGCCCACCCTCCTCCTGCTGGTGGAGGGCATGGGGTGGGTGTTGGTCTGATGGCAGACCCAGGGGAAATGCCTTCGCTGGGAGCTGGGGCTGTGCTGGGCTCTGTGGGGCTCTGTGGGGCTCTGTGGGGCTGTGTGGGGTGTGCGGGGCCATGTGGGGCTGTGTGGGGCTGTGCGGGGCCATGTGGGGCTGTGTGGGGCTGTGTGGGGTGTGCGGGGCCATGCGGGGCCGTGCGGGGCTGTGCTGGGTGCTGTGATGCCAGAGGCTGCTGGTGGGACCGGTGCACCCTGGGTTTGGCCGGGCTGGAGCGGAGCGGTGGTTCCATTGGTGTCCCGTCTGCCCCTTCCAGTAGCTGCTGCGTGTCTGGAGAGCAGCGGGAGAGGAGCCGCTGGCCGGGCAGCCCGCCGTGCCAGCCCCGGCACTGCAGTTCACTCAGGGAACTGTTCTGTTATCAGCGTTTGCTGCCCTGGGTCCGATAGCATCCTTTCAGCAAGGACAGAGGGGCCTGGCAGGCCCTGAGGGTTTAAAGGGCTCCTATGATAAAGACGTTGTCGCTTACTAAGCTCAGGGCAATTCCTAAATATTCAGCACGTTGTTCTGAGGTGGGTCGGTAAGTCCCCGTGCCATTGGTAACAGCACAGGGGAAGGTCCCGATAAGTTATCGTGCTCTTCGGCTCCACTGGGAGGGAAGAGGCTAGATAGAAGGAAGCACTGCTCTAATCTCAGAGGAATATTTAATAACAGGAGAGTTTCAAGGCACATCTTGATATTTAGTATCTGGGGAGCACGAGGCACAGATAAAGAACACCACCTTTGGCCACGCTGCCCGGGGACGCTCTTCATCTCCAGTGAAAAAGGCTGATGCAGTTGATCTCGCTCCAGCGGCGCTCATCCCAGGAGCAGACGCGTCCGAGGGGCCGTGGCTGCGCTGGGGCCGCCGTGGCCCTGCTGGGCACCCTCCGGATGGTGGGCCCCTTGCTGAGGGCGCTGACCCTGCACCTTTGGAAGCAGTCGTGAGAACGCGCAACGAGCTGTGCTCTGACGGTGCGAGTCCCACCACTGCATTGGGGAAGATGGTCCCTGCAAAGGCGCATTGGGGACGACTCTCTTCCCACGCTTGTGTGCCAATTAACTCGGTGAAGACAGATGAAGGGGCTGGAAAATAGAAATCACGAGCACAGAGGAGTCACCCGCCAGTGGAACTGCTCTGTTTGTCCGAAACGCGCCGCGTGGGCGCCCGGCCTCTTTCCAGCCTTTGGACGAAGCGCTGTGCCGAGCGCCCCTCGGGCAGAACCGCAGCTCCCCTGCGGCGTGCCAACCCCCGCGGGCAGCGCCGGGGTCTGGGCTGGGGGGAGCGGTTTGGTCAGGCGGGCAGCGGCCGGGCGGTTTTCCTTTTTTATTTTTCATTTTTAGATGGAAAGTCCAATTGCAAATTTCTCAGGGGTGCCACAAATTTCAGCCAGGAGTGTCACACCAGGGCAGTCACCCAGCTTCGCGGGGCACGTGTCCGCGGGGACCCGTGACCGGCATGGCCTGAGCTGCTCCCTGGGGCTGGGGTTCAGGAGCCGGGCGATGCCCTGGCAGGGCGCCGCAGAGGACACTGGCTCCAGGGGGAGGGGGCTTGGGGGACGCTTTATAAAAGCCCTCCACACCCCTGAGAGCCCTTTTGGTGCTGCTCGGCCTGAGCACGGAGGGTGGGAGCGCTGGGAGGTGGAGGGACGGCAGAGACCCGGGGCTGAGCCACCTCTGGGGAGGCAGGATGGGTGCAGGGTCTGCGGGGGGCGGCTGCTTCCCCCGGTGCTTGCCGGGGTGTTGGCGGGCAGGATGGCTGCGTGGGGCACGGCGTAGAGGATGAGTCGATGGAAATGAAGTAGGTGTTCTTCTTTGGCTCGCCTCGCTGTCCTGCCTGGAGTAGCTCTGCTCCGTAGACCAGTCGCGCTGTCCCAGCGGTTGTGGCGTTGCGTATGCAGTCTGTTGGAAAGAGGGCGAAGGAATGAAAAAGGGAAGAGAGAAGGTGGCCGGGAGAGTGAGGAGAGACTTGAAGAAAGCGGCTGGAGGTGCCCTGGTTTGCTCTTTATGCTACGCCTGTCTCCATCAGTTTGGTGCAGCTCAGGCGTGTGGCAAATGTCTGCGGTGCTCCTCTTGGCTCCAGCGCACGGCCGCCTGCGCAGCCAGGGCGCACCAGATAAGCACCGGCGTCACGAGGCAGAGCGGGCACCCGCTTTTGCTCACACCCGCTGCTGTCCGGGGACGGTCACCACCGTCTGGGGGTGGCCAAGCTGCTTTACCCCAGGTGTGGCCAAGGAACTGGGATGCAGGTGAAGAAAGTGCTGATAATGGCCTCAAAGTCAGGAGCAGAGGGGCAGCGACAGTGTGCTGCGTGAAATCAAAAGCCGGGAGCAGCCCCGGCCGTAGCCTGAGCCCTGAGGAGGAGGGAGGGAGGAGGGTGCTCCAGCCAAGCAGCTCGTGAAGGCTGGAGAGGAACATAATGAAGTTCATCACGGGCAAGTGTAGGGTCCTGCACCTGGGGAGGAATAACCCCCTGCACTGGGACAGGTCAGGGGGTGATGTGCTGGAGAGCAGCTCTGTGGAAAGGGACCTGGGAGTCCTGGGGGACAACAGGATGACCACGAGCCAGCAATGTGCCCTGGTGGCCAAGAAGGCCAATGGCATCCTGGGGGGGGGATCAAGAAGAGTGTGGCCAGCAGGTGGAGGGAGGTCATCCTCCCCCTCTGCTCTGCTCTGCCCTGGGGAGGCCACATCTGGAGCGCTGTGTCCAGTACGGGGCTCCCCGGGTCAAGAAGGACAGGGAACTGCTGGAGAGGGTCCGGCAAAGGGCTGCGGAGATGCTCAGGGGACCGGAGCACCTCTCTGATGAGGAGAGCTGAGAGCCCCGGGGCTGTTCGGCCCGGGGAGGGGAAGGCTGAGAGGGGGTCTCATCAATGCTGATCAATATCTGAAGGGCGGTGGCGAGAGGACGGGGCCAGACTGGTTTCAGCAGTGCCCGGCGATGGGGCAGGAGGTAACGGGGACAGACTGGAACACGGCAGATTCCGTCTGAACATGGGCAATACCCCACACCGCGGTCGGGGGAGGGTGTGGGGGGGCTGTTCCCGGGACCCCCCGGGAGGGCCCCCCCGCGGCGCGGCCGTGCGCGGGCACCACCGCCAGGCGGCGCTGTTCAGCCGCCGGCGGGGGGGGTCGGGGGAGCGCGGGGGGTCCGCGCTGTCCCCAATCGGGGCGCGGGGGGGGGGTGTGAGGGTGTGTGTGGATGTGTGTGTGTGTGTGTGTGTGTGTGTCCTGGAGGCTGCGGGGTAGCAGCGGCGGGTCCTGCAGTAGCCCGGGGGGGGCAGATGGCCGGGGACCCCCTCGGGAGGGTTTGCGATGGGCAGGGGGGTGGTGGGAGAGGAGGTGGGGACCCTCCCCGCAATGTCGTGTGTGTGTGTGTGTGTGTGTGTGTGTGTGTCCGGTCTGGGTGTCGCCTGGTTTTCTGTTGCCAGCCGGGACAGGCAATGTGCCCCCCACCCCAGTGCTTGCCCCCCAAAGCGGCGCTGAGCACAGCCGTGTTGGGTCCGGAGGAACGTGTGGGAGGGAGGGAGAGGTGAGGAGGGGGATGAGCTGGTCAGATCTACCCACGGTCAGCGCTCGAGTCTGAGAAGGGGCAGGTGACGCGGTGCTGGGACCCCCCAGCCCATGCCTGGGTCACAGGGCAGCCGTCCCCCTTGGGGTGCAGGGTCTGGGAAGGGGGACAGTGACAGGAGCGTGTCTTTCATAGCCCGTGGTGACAGGATCCAGTGATGTGTGGGATGGAGCGTGTGTCCTGTGCCCCGGGAGGGCCAGGAGCAGCCTCCTGGGGTCAGGGAAATGATTTCAGTCCCGGTGGGAGAAGGGAGCCCACCCCCTGGGAGGGACCTCAGGGGACAGCCGCTTTTCTCCTCTTCACAGGCACATATAGAAACTCTGCCTGAAGCACAACCCCGGGCTCTGATGCTCTGGAGACATCACTAGCGGTGTGCCTGGTCCCCAAAGGCCCTCCTGCACGGAGATCGGTGCGTTCCCCGCTGGCTCGGCTCGGGTCAGGCTCTGGCCACCAGGTCTCAGCAAGAGCGGTCAGGGGAGCAGCAGCGGTCAGGATGGAGGGCGACAGCCTCGGAGGAAAGGTGAGGGGAGCAGGGAGCTGGAGCAGCTGGAGGTCGCGCTGGGCTGGCGGAGCCGGGTGTTTGGTGGAGGCCAGGGCAGGGTCTGGGTGCCAGGGCTGAGTCAGCCGCAGCGCTGTCAGCGAGACCTGCAGGATGTGCCCCCTCGCCGCCTGGGGCTGTCTGCCTTCCCCGGCGCTAAATGTGCTCATGGGTTGAAAATCAAGACTCTCTCCTGAGGAAGCCCCGTGTGCGGTGACTCAGCTGTGCGCCGGCACCACCCGGACGGGCTCCAGAGCGCGCTGGGTCTCGGGGGGCACCAGGGCATCTCTCAAGGTCGGGGCCTGGGCAAGCCCTGACTCGGCAGGAGCTCTGTTTTCCTGGGCTGGTGCAACGCCTTCTTGGGAGGGTGACCTCTTTGCCATCCAGTTTGCACTTCTTCCATGTGGTGGCCCTCGGGGAGCAATCCGGCACAGCGCTCAAGGTGAGGAGAGGGGCAAAGGGACGAAAGCAGTGAGGAAAACAGCCCGGAAGCCGTCCTTTCTCCGAGGAGGCAGCTGTCAGCCGGGCAGCGTGGGTGCGAGTGAGGCTTTGCGTGTCTCCTGCTCTGGGTGACGTCCCCAGAGTGCCCACGGCCCCCCCCCCTCCCCCCCCCCCGGGCTGAGTCCCACAGCAGCGACCGACACCTGAAGTTCACTGCAGCCTTTGGTCCGCAGGAGAACGGCCCGTGGCTAAAGCCTTGGCTCTTGCTCTCCACAGCCAAGTGATGTCCCTGCGTGATGATGATGATGAGGGGCTTGAGTCCCTTCTCTTCCCTGCCAGCACCGGTCCCATCCCCTCTCGCGCCCTTATCGCTGTTACTGAATACTCACGTCTGGTCCAGAGTCAGTGGTGCTTCTCAGGGCTCAGCACGAGGCTTTTCAGCAGGCCGTGGCCCGGGCTCCTCTTCCTGCTCCCGGTTGGGCGTCTGAGCCCCAGGAGCGGGGCAGGGTCAGCCCTGTCTCGTGGCTGCAGCCCGGCTCTGCCCTCCACCCGGGACGCTGCCGCTGCTGCTCAGCGAAACCCGCTATCGACCGCTCCACCAGAGCCCCGGGCTCTTCCTCAGCTTTCTGAGCTAATGGCTGTGTCTGCCTCCCATTGATCCTCAGCTGCAGAGCCCATTGATTAAGTACATTTCTTATTACACTGAATGGTATTTTACTCCTTTCTGTGCTTACCTTGTGCCAGATGCTCACCCTGTGCTCCTGCCTGACAAGGAGGAGAATTCCTCTGGGCCGAGAAACGTCCCTCCCCTGTGCTGCCCTGCTCTCCCCCCCTCAGCCACCACCCCTGCCCTCTCCCTCTGCCTGACTGGCCTTCCTCCTGCTTTCCCTGCCTGCCTCTTCCCCCTGGGCCGGGGCAATCCCTCCGCCTTCTCTCTTCCTGTTCTTTGCCCCTCAGTCCCCGCCGCCATGCCCTCCTTGCAGGTCTGATTTTCTCCCAAGCAAAGCAATGAGGCAGCCGCGGTTCCCAACGCTTCAGGAGGGCTGCGAGCCGCCTGGGACAGCCTGTCCTGTACGCTGCCCCTGCGCGGCTCCCGCTGCCCCGCGCCAATGCCCCCGCTGGGCTGCCAGGGACCTCGCGCTGAACTCCTTTCCAACCCGGTGGTGCCTCCGTCCCTGCTGCTCCCCGCAGCGCCCCTCCAGCTGGGCAGAGCCCACCACCCGCAGGGCTGTCCTGCCTCGCTGGAGTGGTCATCGCCTTTCTGGAGCATCTTGGCTGTCTGGGGTGCAGCTCTTACCAGGAGTGTTCTGGATGATGTCTTATGGGCTGCATCCTTGGGAGGCTGCAGGTTTCTCTCGCGGTTACTCCCTGGGGCTGGTGCCAGGCGAAGGGGAGGAGATGGGTCGGCGAGTCAGCTGCCGTCACCCACTTGGGGCACAACCATCTCCCTGTAGGGTTCACTCTAACTTTTCTGCGGCACAAGGTGGCTGTCAGCCCCGCAGCTGGAGCAGCCCTGTCCTGCGCTGCTGGCCCCACCAGCAGCCACCAGCCAGGGCGAGAGGCACCAGCCGGGGCATGGTGTTCTCCTTCGCTTCCCCCCCACAAACACCTTCGTGCTCAGCACGCGCTGCGTGTTGCCTCGCTCTGTGCCTCACCTCCTTTCAACTCTCTTGCATGCATCATTCAAAAGCCATAACATTATTGGGCATGAAATATTTACTTAACTGAGCTTTTTGCAAATATCCCCCTCCATTATTTTTCCTCCTTTTGGGAGCAGACACTGCTTCTCCTGTGCTCTCAAATGGCTTCTCTTAAATAATACAACAAGAACATATGAACACCCAGTAGCCTTTTTCTTTCTCTTGAAATACCCATAAATATAACGGTGTCACCAACCCATTACAGCTACCCCAGGACCATGGCTCGGGAACACCCACCAGCGCCGGCCCAGCCTGCGCAATCACCTTGCTGCTGGAAGGGGGACAGACAGGGAAGGCGCTTAGGGAGGGAGTGTAAATACATGAGGAGATCTGACATGATGCAGAGTATTAATATTAATTAAGAAATGTTCCTTTCAGAAGGGGCGTCTGAAGCTTAGCAGAGGGAGTACAGGACTGAGCGCTCCCAGTCTGCTCCCAGCTAGGATGCTGGGCCAACTGCTCGGAACAAAATTTCCTACAGCAGCTGAGCGGCTCGTCCCTGGGAGGCCAGCCTGAGGCACGGGGGTGCTGAGGGACGCTCCCCACCGCAGGCAGCAGGATGTGCAGTCCTCGACAGCTCGTAGAGAACAGGATAAAGTTCTTCAGGACATTGAGAATGCCAGAAAGGGCGGATGTTTTTCTCAGAAGTGCATGTGTGTGGGGGTGGTGAGCACGGTCTCCCCGTGTATGAAGGCATCCGGCTGCACATCCACAGCTTTCCGTGCCGTGGACTGGTGCTTGGGTAATGGGTGGCTCTTCCCACAGAGGGTGCTGTGGGGAGACCCCTGTCAGGGGCCCGACTGTGGGCCGTGCTGTGCCCCGTCTGGGGCTCCAGCTCCCAGGCGTGGGGTGTGCTGTACCCAGCGTGGGGCTCCTCGGGCATGGGGGTATTCCCTGGATGTGCTCCCTGGGCACGAGGCCTGTTGGGCCTCACCGTGGGGGTCCGCCCCCGGCTGTGGGGTGGGCGCGGCGCGGGGCGCGCCCGTGGGTCCGGCGGCCGCCGGCGCTGTCCGTGGTGCTGACTGCGGCGCCCGGGGCCGCTGCGCGCTCCCGCTGCGCGCTCCCGCTGTTACTCCCTATTGATTCCCCCGTTTCTATCAATACGGGCTCAGAGGCGTCATCCTCCCCTACCACCCCCCGAAGGAGAGGAGGTCGCGGGGGCAGGCGGAGCGGCCGCCCCCGGCCCTGCCGGGAAGGCGTGGCGGATCTCTGCAGGTCTGGCCGAATGTTGGTGTGGTGCTGGGGCTCTTTTTCCCCTCTGGGAAGGGGTAAAGTCATCTCAGAGGGAGGAAAAACTGCAAACAGCAGGAAAAAGCCACACAGAGAACACCACTGCAGTAAGGAAAAAAAAAAAAAAATGAAAGGACCCTGATCCCTTATACGTGTGTTGTCATTGTCCTCATGGGCTCTGCGCCTCCGGGATCTCACTGCCTATAAGGAAACAAGTAGTTAAATCAAATGTGTTGGGAGGAGGACACGGGGGTGTACCTGATGTTGTGTCCCCCATCCAGGAGAGCGGGGCTAGGGAGCTGTGAATGGAATACCTCGTCTGCCTGCACCCATCTCGTTTGCTGGCCACTGTCAGTAGTAGTTGGGATAGTTTAAATCCAAATCTGATCAGGCAGAGTTGTGGGAGAATCTTACAGTGTGAGTGGCTGGGTGGCAAAATGGCAGATGAATGCTGCCGACTCCAACTAATACAGATGAGAACGTATCCTTAACTACAAAACTATGAAGCTGGCCTTTAATTTAATATTTCCTACTCAAGAAAAGAGACCTCGCAGTCACTGTGGGTAGTTCTATGAAAATGTCATCTCAGTGCCCAGTGTCAGTCAAATAAGGAAAATTGCTTGTTAGTAGTCATTAGGAACGAGACTGAAAACAAAACAGGCAGCAGCATTATGCCAAGGTATAATACGCTGTGTCGCAGTGCAAATGCTGTGTGCGGTTTTGGTTGCCCAATCACAAAAAGGAGGTAGTTGAACTAGAAGGGTAAAGAAAAGGATGACGAGGCTGATCAAAGGCACAGAACAGCTTCTGTGTGAGAAGAGACTAATAAATTAGGACTCTCTTGGTTAGAAGAGAGACAACAGAGGTGATATGGGATAGAGTTCTATAAATTCAGGAGTGGTATAAAGGTGAGTAATAGGAAACGGATATTCACTATTTCTCATAAATAGGCGGCATCAAATGAAACACTTGGGCAACAGGTTTAAAACATAAATGAAGAAAAGGATTTTATTTTTTTTTCATGCAGTGCTTAATTACGCTGTCAAACTCGGCACCACAGGGCGGTTTGGGGCCCCACAGCCCCTGGTTCAGGAAGCAGTTAGACACGTTCGTGGAAGTTGGGTGCATGAGCAGCTGTTGTGTGCGGGATGCAGACGCAAGGCCCGGCACAAGGAGTGCTCTGCTGTTGACGGGCAGGTCGGGCGGTGAGAGGAGCCTGCCCGGCACGTGGCTGCAGCCCGTGGTGTGCCCTGCAGCCAGCCCGGCCTCCCCTTCCTCTGCCAGCGTGGAAGGGTTGGACGCGCGGGCTGGGCACGGCCCCACGGGCGGTGGGGAGGAGCTGGGGAGCAGAGACAGGTTCTGGAGCGGCTCTGACCCGCGGTGCGTAGCCCGGGCCAGGCTATGGCAGCTCAGCGCACGCGGCCGTTGCTGCTCTGTCGTTCCCTCTCCTGCGGTAACCTGCTGCGACCACCCCTGGCCCTGCCCGGGCTTAGCTGGCCACGGCGTCAGCTAGCCACGGCTTGGGACGTGCCTTTGTGTCGCCGAGGACCGTTTAAGTGTTTCCCTGTTACAGCCAAACGAGCAGACCTTTCCCTGTAATGCCGGCAAATCCCTGTTCCTGAGGAGCCGTTAATTGATTTCCCTTTCCATCGCGCCTCCCCTGCCTGTGGCTGTGCTGACACCCGCCTGCCCGCGCTCCCCCTGCCCGCGCTCCCCCTGCCTGCGCTGCCCGTCAGTGCCCGCGACAGGCAGATCCTGAAATTATTGATAAACACTCATTGGGGCTGGAGCCTGGGAAATTGCCAGCAACCCCAGCGGATTTCTCTCTTGCCAGCATCATTTTTCTTGATGACAGCATGTTCCGAAGTTTGTCGGGGAGGGGGCAGGGCCTCCTGGTAACTTTTTTTTTTTTTTTTTCAGTTTTATGCATCGGTTGTTTTAAAAGATCCCTGCGTAAAAGGAGAGAGGAGAGGCTCAGGAGCTAGCGCCTGCGGTTATCTCTGCCCTCCAGCCCGTCCCCAGAGGACGGGATTCTGCTCTGAGCTTTGCCTGTGTCCCCCCTCGCGGGTCAGCCCCGCTCTGCCGTCCCCCTCAGCGCCTCTCCAGGCTCAGGACTTCTGGATCCCAACGTGATGGATCCCTGTTTCTTCCTCCGAACCCTCCGCTCCCGCAGGCCGTTACCCCGTGTCACGGCGCGCACGCGGGCGAGGGCGCCGGGCCGCGGTGTGAGCAGGGAAAGGAGCCCGCGCGGGCGCCGCAGCTGGAGCCAGGGCTGTCCCGGCCGAGGAGCCCGGCTGTCGGAAGGGCTGGCAGCCTGCCCTGCCCGGAGAGCACAACCCAACTGGGTGACCCGCCATGGCCGGTCCCCGCCAGCCCGGCGCAGTTTGGCCCGGGGAGTGCCCTGTGCCCGGCTGACGCAGCGCATACAAACGCGGGCGGTGCGCCGGGTCTCTCGCTGTTGCTCTTTCTGGAGCTTGCAGCATTTTTCTCTCTGCTAGGTCTGCTAATTAGAGGGAGGTTGTGGATCAGGAACAGAGGGAAACGTCCTTCTGTGGTTCTGGCGCTAGAAATAATTGAGCCATTTTTCACCTATGGCCAATCTAATTCTGTCCACATCTTGATTTTTCTCTTAATAGCTTGGGGATACTGTTGGCAGCCGTGGGATTCGCAGCCATGTCCAAAGCTTTTCAGTAATCGCCTGGATTTCATGCTCTCTCGCTAACTGGTTGCTGGTGGTTTCTTAGTTTTTGCCTAAGCTCCTCCGGGGATGGGAAAGGAGCTAATTTAAAGCCAAGCTGCGGTCGCCTTTGAACCGATTTTCCTCAGTCCCTCTCCTAGGGCAGCGCTGCAGGACAGGGCGCCCGGTGCGGCTCCTCCGCAGTCAGGAGCCGTCGCTCAGGTCTGGTTCCCGTCCCTGTCCTGCCCTGCCCTGGCACAGGCAGCGTTCCTGCCTCTGTCTGTCCGGGCAGGGGCTCCCGTCACCCTCAGGGGTGCCCCGGACCCTCCCCTTCGCGCACAGGGCACGTCCCATGGTGGGCGATGACGGGTAGCGGCTCCGTGGGGTGCCGTGGGGTGGGAAGCAGCCCCGGTCTGCGCTCCCCGGGGTCGGTCCCGCGCTGGGGCGGTGCGGGTGGGGGCTGCGGGGAGTGGGGCTCCCCCCGCTGGTCGGGGCGCGGGGTCAGCAGCGACCTGCGCACGGGGCATCGCCGCCCGCGCGGGGTGGCTCCGCAGCAGCGGCTGCTCTTGCTCTGCGCCTAATGAGCGCGTTCCTGCACACCCCGGCGCTCCCAAACCAGCAAACACCCCATTACAGTTGTCATGGAAATTAGAAAGTGTGGCTGCTTGAGTTTCCTCAGCGCAGGGCTCCGTGTTCCCAGCGGTTCCTGCATCAGAGAGCCTCTCGCCGCCCCGGTGCTGGAGCAGCTCTCCTGAGGTGGCCGAGGCTCTGCGGGCACCCACCGCTCCCCCCAGCACTGGTGCTGGGGCCGGTGCCGCGATTTGGCGTGTCAGCTGCCGGGCAGCCCGGGAAAGTGAAGATGTTCACAGCGAACTGAAAGGTGTGATTCATCAACGCTGGTCCCCAGAGGCTCGGGGCCTGTCAGGCACCAAAAAATCCCATACATCACGGGGGGAAGCTGCTGCCTCTCTTTTTTTCTTTTTTTTTCTTTTTTCTTTTTTTCTTTTTTCTTTTTTTCTTTTTTTCTTTTTTTTCTTTTTTTCTCTTTTTCCATTTTGTTTTTCTGAGTGCCATAGTGCTGTGAGGCAAACGGTGGGGCAGGAGAGGGGCAGCAGCGTGAGAGGTGGCCCTGGGCATGGGAGGTTTCGGCTGATGGGCTGCGGGGACTGACGGACGCAGCTCGCCTCCCCGTGCGTTATGGAAATCTCTCCCCTTCGCCCGCGCGTTTGGAGGTGGGGAGGCTGCGGCACGAGGGAGGAGGTCTCCAGCCTCCGCGCAAGTGAAGGGGCTCAGACATCTTCCCCAGCTGCACTCTGTCCTCCGCGTTTGTCCCTCTGTCTGCCCGTACACGTGTGCATGCATCTGTCTGCAGATTTGATTGTTTTCTTCTTTATAACATTTTCTTTTTCCAATGTTTATGGGCCATGGGATTGGAAGTGAAGCATCTACTTAATTGCTGTCAGGCAAGGAAACGGGTTATAAAGCTGCCAAGGGAAAAAATAGATCACACTGGGGTAAATGCGGGGGAGCAGGGCTGATGTAAGGAGGAGGGGGAGGAAGGCTGAGGGGTGGGAAGAGACGGAGAGGGGAGAAAGAACCGGAGGGGAGGGGCAGGCAGCAAAGGGAGCTGGCTTGGGAAGGGATGTGGGGGGCTCTCCCTGCCCCCAGGCTCAAATGGCATCTTCTGTGCCGGGCACCTTTGCTGGCACCGAGGGGTGAAACGCTTCCCAGAAGGGAAGGGTCTGTGCTGGGAACACCCCGGGGCTGGGGCAGCTCCTCCCCACGGTGCTCTCCTGCCTTGCAACACCACCGCTCCTCTACTCCCGCACTTCCAGACATGTCCTGACACCGCTGAGCGTGCGAGTGCCCGCGCTGGGGCGGCGGGAGTGAGGACGGCCGAGCGCGTGGCCATGCAGGGCTGTGCCGGGGCGCGAGCCGACCTGTCCGCCTCCCTCGGGGCTCTGCCCGTGGCCCCCAGGACGGCCGCCTTCGCCTCCCTCGTGCTGCGAGCGGGGCTGCCGGGGTGCTTTGTGCAGAGGGGAAATCCGGGAGAAGGCAGCCCTCCCCATCCTCATCCTCCTCATCCTCCCCATCCTCCTCATCTTCCCAGTCCTCCCCATCCTCCCCATCCTCCTCATCTTCCCAGTCCTCCCCATCCTCCCCATCCTCCTCATCCTCCCCATCTCCTCATCCTCCCCATCTCCTCATCCTCCCCATCCTCCTCATCCTCCCCATCCTCCTCATCTTCCCAGTCCTCCCCATCCTCCCCATCCTCCTCATCCTCCCCATCTCCTCATCCTCCCCATCTCCTCATCCTCCCCATCCTCCTCATCCTCCCCATCCTCCTCATCTTCCCAGTCCTCCCCATCCTCCCCATCCTCCCCATCCTCCCCATCGCCGGAGCCTCCTGGCTGCTGCCGCTCCAGTTCCAGGCTCTTAGCTTGCAACTCTCTTCATCTGCATCACTTTCTTGTTTCCTTCATTATTTCCCCCCGTCTAACCCTCCACCATGTCATCTTCATTGCACGGCTCCTCCCTCTCCCCGTTCACCACATTACTGCAGCAAGGACTCACTTTCCCATCTTTTAGTCTCAGTGCCATACATAAAAGCGCTGTGATGGCCATGGCGTGATAGCAAAGACAGAACTTAATTTCACAGCATTTTCATATAATACTCCATAAAACTGAACAAATTTGCTGGAGTCCAAATCCATCTCATTATGCAGAGTCATTGAAAGGGAGGCTTTTACATTCTGGGACTGAGTGCTCGACGAGGGGATGGTACAGAAGAAGAGAAAAATAATTAATTAGGTGCTGCTCTGGATCTTTGATCCTGCTTCGCAAGGCACATTAAGCAAAATGCCTGGCTCATGAATAAATGCTGCACGGAGTCCTGTTTTTCTGACCCCGCTCAGAACATTTTCAGCGAGTCTGAGGTGTATGTGGGGAGATCCCCGGCCGGAGTCTGTGCCCCAGGAGCAGGGCAGGGAGACGGGGCAGGGCAGGGAGGAGGAGGAGGAGACGGGCAGGACATCTCCCCGGGGCAGGAGCAGTGGGCTGCAGTGACAGCCCCACTGGCAGGGTTACAGAAAGCAAAGCGCAGCTGCAATGCCCTGGCAGTGTGCTGGGGATCGGGATGGGATGAAGGAGCTTCCAGCTTCCCCGGAGCTCTGCTGAGGTCCCTGCTACCCCCAGTGCTCCCAGAGGTCCTGCCCGGCGCACCCAGGGCCGTAGCCCTGCCCTGCCGGGGGAGGCTTCCAGGCGAAGAGCCGTACCCGCAGCAGTCTGGGGATGGTGCGATGTCTCAGGGTCCCGACAGCGATCCCCCCCCCCCCCTTTACATTTCAATTTATTCTCTGTGCACAGCCGCAGTCAGTCTCTCAGTGTTTGTAAGTGAGCTTGGGGTTCATTTGGGGTTTGTGTTTTTTGAGTGATGTGATTTGTGAGCGGTAAGGATGGAGGATGCAGCCGAGCCAGACGGCGAGTGGGCTCGGGGTGCACCAGGCGAAGGGGTGCCGGGGCAGGGGCTGCGCTCCGAGCCCTCGGCTGAGCTGGGAACGAGCTGGGAAGGGCTCTCTCCACCGTGCCGGTCACTTGGCCAGAACAGATGATTAGACCGGGCAGTGCTAACCCGGGCAGGGGAGCGGGAAGCCTCAGGGAAGCCTTACAGCTTGGCTTTATTTGCCAGCATCCCCCGATGCCCTGGCATGGGACCGAGCGCCGGCCGGGGCTGCCGTGCCCTGCTCAATGGGCACTGCTGCTGCCCCGTGGCAGGGCGGCGCGGTGCGCTCGGGGGCGGCCGCGGTGCCGGGAAGGGGGATTAAAAATGCACCAGCAAAGCAATCCTGCAGAGGAGAGAGCTCGCTTCACCTCGCGCTGTTAATTAATCTCCGAGCCAATAAGGATGCTCTCATCTGGTCTTTACTTAATCCATAACCCAGAAATCCTCAAATTATGTCATTTGTTCAATACAGATGAAATTAATTACTCTGGGAAATAGGCAACAAGTTGCATTTCTGATGCCCCTTATTGCATAATCAAATCTACGAAGTGCTTTCCGTGCAGCCGCAGCGGCAGCGGGGGATTGCCTGCAGCAGGCATGAAATACCGAGCGGCACCCGCCGTAAATCTGGCACGGTGCTGACTCTTACAGGAAGGCGATGGCCGAGCGAGGCCGGGGCGTCTCTGCAGGAGTGCCGGCGGTGCAGCGAGGGCAGCGCGGCCGCCGCTCTCCCCGCCCAGCAGAGCCGCCGAAGAACCTGCACCGAGGGCTTCGCTGCCCGCCTCGGCCCCGCTGCTCCCTCCTGCGCCTGCCGCCAGCCTCCCGCTTATTTATTACCTCTTTTTGGCATCACGGATAGAGCCTGCGGGGCTTCCTGCGGGATCCAGCCCCCCCGAGCCTGCCCCCCTCCCCCGGGGCTCTGCAGGACGAGTCCCTCCGCCTGGTGGCTCTGAGGAGGCGAGGGGAAGGTGCTCAGGGTGGATCGGGAGAGCTGGCCGCAGAACGGCAGCGATTTACTCTTCATTGGAGTTATCGTGGGGAGGGAGAGCTGGGGCGTGCGCGGCAGCGGCTGCGGCAGCGCGGCAGGGGTGGGAGCAGGGTGCCGGCCCCGTGGGTGCTCTCCCCCGTGGGTGCTCTCCCCCGTGGGTGCCCTCCCCCGTGGGTGCCGGCCGTGCAGCCCGGGGGGCCTCTGCTTTGCTGGGGGGGGGCGGGGGGTCACGGTACGGAGGGGGGGGCAGGTGAGGCATTGCCTTTCTGCCAGGAGGGCGGGAGTGGCGGTATCCCCACGGCCAGCCCCACGTGCTGCCTCCCCTGCCTTCACCCCCCGGCGCGGGGGCTGCCCTGGGCACGGGCTGGCTTTGCCCGTGCCGGTCCCCCCCTTCTGCTGCCGCCCCTGCCCTTCACCCTGGGCTCAGATGGGGCCTCTTTAATCGCCTGCTTGACAAACCGGGGCACACCATAAAGCGCTCCGGCGAGCCACGGCAGCCGTCGGCTGGTTGCCCCCTCGCTGGCTGCCCACCTGCGTGCCCGCGGTGAAACATCCCAGCGCCACAACTGGGAGCGGCCCTGGCACGGCAGGAACCAGTGCCCACGCCAGCCATCACCCACGTCCCCAACACCTCCGAAATCCCCCCTGAGAGGGGGCTGCAGCCTGGAAATGAGCCCTTCCATCCCTGCTCCTCCTGAGCGGTTCTCCCCTGCGCTGGGAAAACCCTCAGAGGTTTCTGCTGGAGCCTGTTGTGGGGGAGCCCGCGTGCTCCAGCACAGCTAGAGATCTTGTAGAGAGCACTAAAGACCGTTCCCAAAGGCATAAGAACACAATTTGCAGCCCAAGCGCGCTGCCTCCTCCCGCGGCTCAGCTGCAGAACGCTGCTCTGGCGTCTGAGCTGCCGCACGGCTCCGGGGGTCGGCAGAGCATCAGCCCCGGAAAGGCTTAATTAGGGAATGGGCTCTCGCAGCGGGACGATTCCCAGGCTGGGCTGCCCCCACCGAGCCCCCCCCCCCCCCTTTTCTGGGGGTCCACGGGGAGGCGTCTGGGGAGCCCCAACCCTTCCTGGGGGGATGGTTTTGGTGGGTCAGTTTTCTGGAGGGAAAAATTTCCTGTAAGCTGTTAAGGCAGGTACCGGCTTACAGACGACTAACGTGTTAAGAGCTGTTGTAACAAAAAAATCCATACTAGCTGTTTGCTAAAATGGCAGTAATGAATTGAAAAATATTACAAGCTGATCAAGGCAGCGATTCCGAGGCATGTTGGGGCCCTCAGCCCGGCTCGGCGGCTCGCCCGGGTCACCAGGCACAGTAAAATCTATTCGGAGAAGATAGAAATGTAATTTCTCTCTGCCCTATCAATTTAAATAAATTAACTATTAGATTAGCTGCACTTAAAACAAAACAAGAAATCAATCCCACCAGCCTCGGCTGCTATTAAACTACGTTTTGCCCCACTAAATCTGTAATTGCCAAAGGTCCCCGTGGAAGGGGAGCAGCCCACCGCGAGGTGCTGCTGGGGGGCTCGGGCTGCGCTCCCGGGGTGGGAGGGAGGTGCGGGGGCAGCGGCCGGGGGGGACGGACCGACTGCTGGCCCCGAGCTCTCCCGCCCCTGCCAGAGCAGCGGAGCCTGAGATAACGCCCGGGCGAGCTCCCGCCATGCCTGGGCTCAGCCGGGCAGCCCGGTCCCAGCCCGGGAGAGGCGCTGAGGTCAGGGCTGGCTGCTGGGGTGTCCCCTGCGCGTTCCTGGGGACTGCCACCTCAGAAGCGCTTAAAGCCCCAGGGCAGGTGGTTTGGTTTGATGTGTGATCCCAGTGCATCCTCCACCCCGGGTTTGCTTCTCCCAGTGGGTTAGCAGAGCCGGAGCCCTGCCCAGAGAGTGCTGAGCCAGGGTGCAGGCAGCCCATCAGGCAGAGAGGGATGGAGGCAGGGATGGAGGCAGGAGGCAGGGATGGGGGCAGGGATGGAGGCAGGGATGCAGGCAGGGATGTGGGATGCAGGCAGGGATGCAGGCAGGGATGTGGGATGGAGGCAGGGATGGAGGCAGGAGGCAGGGATGAGGGCAGGGATGGAGGCAGGGATGCAGGCAGGGATGTGGGATGCAGGCAGGGATGCAGGCAGGGATGTGGGATGGAGGCAGGGATGGAGGCAGGGATGGAGGCAGGGATGTGGGATGGAGGCAGGGATGGAGGCAGGGATGCAGGCAGGCATTCCCGCAGGGAGCTGGGGAGGGCAGGAGTCCCCGGGAGGGAGGGCAGGTTTCTGAAGCAGCATTTCATACATGGCTGTTCCCTTTTCTTTATTTTCCTGCTGAAACTGCCACCTTGTGCAAACCTGCTCGAGCTCCTCAGATAAATTAGCATCTAGGGGATTTTTTTTCCTCTGCATTTTGCGCGGTTGCATAAGAGGGAAGAACAGAGGAGCCCAAGTAGCAGATTGCTTTGTGGAGAAGTGCGGCACAGCCGCAGAAAGAGCTGCTGTCTCCCTGCTGCTAACAGATGTCATGCGTTCAGCTGGACGAAGCACACGCGGGTCATCTGGGCGTATGCGGGATCGGGTGGGCGAGCGCGGGCAGGACGGGGAGACCAGGGGGGCGAGCAGGAGTTGGGGCTCATCCCCGCACGTCTGCTCGTCTCCCGGCTGCGGCGGGTGTTCCCAGGTCTCCCGGTTTGCGGGATGGCGGGGCCCGGCAGGAGCAGTCCCCGCGGGCAGCCGGCCCCGTCCCTCCCTCCTGGAGAAGGCGCTTTCCCGCTGCCGCTGCTCTCTGCCTCTTCGCCACCTCTCCCCGGGGATGGAGAAGCCCCTTTGCAGAGCGACCCGGGGGGGCTCAGGGTACGTCTGCGCAGGAGCTGGGGAAGCTGCTGGGGCTTCCCAGAGGGTGCCATTCCCGGAGAGAGGAGGAGGAGGAGGAGGAGGGTATCGGTATCCACTCAGCCGCCTCTCTCCCTGACCTGACCCCATTGATTTGTACCGATCGGCGGCTGATGAGCTGTGCGAAGCGATCGGTACACCTGCAGCTCTGCGAGTGGATGCGGGGAGGCAGGGGATGAGGGGGCGGCGTTTAACCCTTCCTGTCCCCCGCTGCGGGTCTGTGTCCCCCCCGGGGCTGAGAGGTTCCTGCTCAGGTCCCGCTGGCCAGGCTGTGCTGTGTGTCCCATCGCTACCTGGGGACAGACGGGCGGCTCCTGAGTCGCGCTTGTCCCTCTGACCCACGTCCCATCCCGGGACGTCCCCTGCCCGGGGATGGCCGCCAGCCCGCCTGGCCGCTGCCTGCGAGTTACCTCCCTCAGGGATTTATTGCGCGTGGGCAGTGGGACCGATGCCGTGGGGGTCCTCGGGCAGCACCGCGGTGCGATGGCATCCCCACCCCTCCCCAGCGTTGCAGCCCCCTCACACACGCTGCAGTCCTGTTTCCCATAAAATTCCAGCGAGGGGCCGGGGGGAAGAAGGAAACAAAAAAGGGGGGAAAAAAGCCCCAGAAAGGCTCAAAGTTGCAGAAGGGTGAAGAAACTCGGGGCAGACGGAGGGAGGGACCGGGAAGGGGCCGTCACACCTGGGGGTGCTCGGGGCAGCTCTGGCCCCTGGGGAGGGAGCCGGGGCGGCGCTCAGCGGCTGTGCCGGGGCAGCGCTCAGCTGTGAGCGCTTTCAGAGCCCTCAGCCAGACGGGATTTCTCTGAGGCATAAGTAATGGAGGTAAATAGGATTATCTCACAAAAGGGAACGGCAAAATAATAAACATCCTCATAAAAGCAACGCCCCAGTAAATGACTGGGGCCGAGGAGGTGCCGGGACAGGCCGCCGTCCCTGCAGCCATCCCCGGGAGCGGAGCCGCGTCCCTGTGGGAGCACGCCGAGGAGTCATCGTCACCCGGAGAGCCTGGCCAGGACGCTGCGGAGTGGCCCGCGGCAAGCGGGGAAGCTGCTTGTCAGGACCTGGTCCGACTCTACGGCTCCTTGTGAGTGCACAGCTGCGGCCGTGTCGGGCTCGGTGCCGTGCGTCTGGTTCTCCGTGTGAGGGGAACTTGATGTCCTGCGTGGAGTGCTCGGCGTTGTGTACGCTCCGCAGCCTGGAGACACGGCTGCGCCGTGGGCAGAGGTACCTAAGCCCGGTGGGACAGAGCCCTGCTGTCGGCGGTGCGGGGGCAGGCTCGGCTGCGGCGGGAGGGGGAGCAGAGTGACGGGAGACCCCTCCACCAGGCAGGAGATAACGAACCAGGTCCGGGTGTGGGAGAAGCGGGGAGTGAAGCTGTGTGCGAGGGGTGGAGGCTGTCGCAGGCGGGGGGAAGCGCTGCCTGTGCGCTCCCTGCACTCGCTGCGGTGCTCTCGTCGGGACGCTGCGGGGGCCGAGGCACAGGCGTCCCCCCCCGACAGTGTTACAGCGACAGAGGCTGAGGCTCCGCCGGCGGGGAAAGGCTCTTCAGCTGCAGTGGCAGGCCGGGAGCCGGTGGGAAAGATGAACAAAATTGGTCTCCTCCACATCACTCACTCGAGACTCCGTCAGACTCGCCACAATTAGGAAAATTCACATGGAAGGCTTCATTTGTAAAGGACCAAAATAAGAGAAAACGTTTGGCCCGGAGGGAAGCGGAGAAGGAATTTAAGCTGCGTCTCATCTTTCATCATTTGCCTTCTCCCGCTCCTATCTTGGCAGCCCTGGTATTTTGCTTTGTCTCCTTCAGGTGACTAATCATTAGACTAATTAGTTGCTAATCAATGTTTAATTAAAACTTAGCTGTTAATTACTGGAGGTTCTACTGTAGGTTGGCTATGAAATGTTATGAAAATACTGTTAAGGGCAGTTCACAAGAAGCCGCCCTCTGCCCCTCGTCTCTGGTGCGTCCCTTGGCGGGGTCCCTCCCCTGGGACGCTGCTCTCCCAGCCGAGGAGCTGGGACGGGGGTTGGGGGCGTAACGCATCCGCACGGCACCACCGCACCCCGCAGCGCCCACTGCAGTCGGCTCCATCCCCTGGGACCGGACCGTGGTGCCGGGGGGCGGCTCAGGAGCATCCCTGACGCTTTCCCACGAGGCAGATGGGAAGAAATGTCTTACCCTGAGGGCGGTGACCCCCGGCGCAGGGTGCCCCAAGGAGCTGTGGTGCCCCATCCCTGGGGGTGCTCAAGGCCAGGTTGGACGGGGCTGGGAGTGACCTGGGTTGGGGGGAGGTGGCCCTGCCCGGGGTGGGGGGTGGGATTGGATGGGCTTTAAGGTCCCTTCCAACCCAAACCATTTGGTGATTTAGGAGGCTGACGAGCATCCATCAGCCAAAAGCTAAGTGCAGCGGTGTAGCCCCCGTTCCTGCATCCCCCTGCGCAGCCTCCGTCTGGTCCCTTCAGCCGCTCTGGCAGCCGCGGCCGGGCAGCAGGGCCCGTCTCCAGGGACGGAGGCTTCGTTACGCACCTCTCACTGCGCGCAGGAGCCCGCAGGTTGTTCATGCACAATCCATTGAAAAGAGCCCGTTAAATATTCCACCAGCGATGGATATGTAGGTCACCCAGGTGTTCTGCTGCCTCCAGGTACCAGCTCATTTCAGCCCTTGGTGGGGAGTCCGCGTCGGCTCATTAATTCTGCGGCTGCTTCTCCCTCCCCGTGTCCTTCTGGAGCGGGGCTGGGGGGGCTGGCGTGCCCGGCCGGCAGCGGGGGCTGGGGTTGTGCAAACCTGGGGGGGTCCGCAGGGTTGGGGATACCACCTCTCGTTCGAGGGCCCCGAACCCCTTTTGGCTCCGTAGGGTGGGCACCTGGAGGGGGTGGCCGGGGGAGCACCCCGGGTCAGGGCAGGGGACCCCCAGGACCCCCACCTGGGGGCGCCCCGGGAGCCCTCCCTCCTCGGGGGCTGCGCTGACCGGGAGGGGAACGGGCGCTTTGCGAGTGCTGTACATACGCTAATGATGCGATTCACATTCTCCCCGCTCTTTACATTCCTTATTTCACGTTACTTGTCATTTTATGGCTCATTTTAATTTCTTGCGAGCAGACCCATAGGATAATAAGGTCTGGTGCTGCAGAGGGTCCCGAGGCAGACAGTGCGTCTCCATCCAGACAGCGACGCTGGGAGCACCGCTAATGCGCCTGTGTCTGCGTCGCGCGGCGGCGTGTTCCCGTCACCTGGGGGGGAGCGGGGGGTTTCTCTGCAGAAGTGGAGAATTTAGGAGGCTGAGCAGCGGTTGACGCACTGGGGCCCATGGGATAACGGGCTCCCTGCCTCTGCGCTCAGCGCGTCCCTTATCCCCCTCCTGAAAACGGGCGCCTCGTCAAGGGGCCACTGTCCCCAGCCGCGTCCCTGTCACCCAGACGGCGTTTGCTGCAGAGTCGGGTGCTGCGAGGCGGCGGGCGGCTCTGGAGCTCTCCTGACCGAGGCACTGGGGAGCCTCAGCCGCTGTCAGGGCGATGTCCCTGTCCCGGGATGTCTCGTCCTCCTTCCAGCTGCGGACCAGGACTCATGTCACTCCCCACGTTGCCACTAAGCGAAATATGATTTACTCTGCCCCTGCCCGAGTGCGGGGTGGGGGCTGCAGGGCAGAGCGTGCGGGTGCCGTCGGTGTTCGCTTGCTTCACGCCACTGCATATGGTTCTCTTTGGGAAAAAAATGTTATCTTGTTTTCTCCTTCTAGTTAGTGAGAGATGCTGACAACGGACCAGGGTTCTGGTGGTTTGGATGGTGACGGTGCAAGGAAAGGCAGCTGAGTTTAGAAGTAATTGCTTTGCCTTTTGCAGAGGTATTAGTGCTTCCGTGCTGGCGGTTACAGGAATTAGCTGAAAGTATTGGTGACATAAATACAGAAGCAAAATTATTGCTACTGATAATCACTTTCACGTGTGTGAGAGAGGGCAGAAGCAGGAGGAGGGCGCAGGGAGTTGGAGGGGCAGGAGCTCTGGGCTCCGCGGTGCGGGGCCGGCGCCACCCCGGGCTCTGCTCCAGCGGCCGGAGCCCTGCGGCTGCGGGACCGGGGCTGTGCGGGTGCAGCTCCGCTGAGCAGCGATGCTCCGCCGGGGTCCGAGCCCAACCCGGGGGCAGAGCGTGAGGAGGGACCACAGCCCCAGGGCTGCCGAACGGCACCTTTCCCGTAGCGGGGTTTGGCCCCGAGGGCTCAGCTGGGTGGGAGCTGGGGCAGACGGGGTCCCCCGCTCGGGGAGCTGGAGGGATCCCCCTCTGCCGCTTGCTCCGGGCAAGCCCCCATCCCTGCGGAGACCTGGACCCCTCAGCCGCCGCAGGGCTGGAGGGAACGTGGGGTCAGCGTCTGGGGAGCCATCCAGGAAGCAATCACTGGATTTGTCTTGAGTAGCAAGCGGAGTCGGACATTTTGCTCCTAGAAAACCATTAACGAGCCGAGGAAGGAGTCGGGTTGTGGGGACACGAGCAGAGCGGCTCCGGCTGAGCGGCTGCAGGCGGCGTGCTCCAGCCGAGCAGGGAAACTCGCTGTGTCGAGGGCATCGCTCCTGCGGTGTCCCGGCCACCGCCCTGCGCCGGCGGGAAGGTGGCCTGGTGGCATCCCGCCTCGAGCGGGTGCGGAGGTGGCCGCCAGCCCTCGGGACCAGGAGGGTCTCGGCAACCGGGAGAAGCCGAAGAGCTGCGAGCACGGAGCGTGTGAAAAGGAACTGGTGGGATCCTCCTGTGGAGCACAAGGTGTGTGTCGCGGGGCGGCTGATGCCCAGAGGGATGCGCAGCCAAGGCCAACGGTCGCGGTGGCGAAGTCCTCCTGCCCCGGGGTCCTGGTGCGCACTGCCCCGGCTCCTCTTTGGACGGAGGAGCAAACTGGAGGGATTTAAGGCATTGTAACATTTTGGCGGTTAAAACGGGACTAGAAGACGGCGTGGGAGGTGGTACGCTGAAGGCCCCACGCGGAGGTGGGTGCTCACCGGAGGAGCGGTGGCCCCATGCGGCAGCGGCTGTGGGTGGGAGCGGAGGATGCTCCCGCGGAAGAGCCCGCAGAGCCCCTCGGGAGGCGGCTCTCCTCCGGATCGCGGAGCTGCGGCTCCATCGGGAGCACCTGAGGACGCGGCCGCGGCTCCGGTGACGCGCTGCTCTCCCGCTGTTTGTTTCTCTCCAGCTCCGGCAGCGCGGTTCCTCGCCGGCAGCGTCCTCCCCCGTCCCTGCCCGTCCCTCGGCGGCGGGGCTGGCTGCGAAATGTAAACTCGAAGGCTGGGAAGGAACCGATCTCTGCCGAAACAAGGCCATTCATGCTTTCACATATTAAATTCCATGCAGAATATTAAATAATTTCCTCTTCGATGATCCCAGTAAATTTAATTAGCTCTTGTTCCCCCGATAGAGTTGTCTCTGTGATCCTGAAGCGCAGCGTTCGGGGCGAAGGGGAACTCGGCTGCTATTGGAAGCGGCGCCTCCCGCAGCGTGTGCGCTGCGGCTGCTGCCGGGGGCGGGTGGCGCTGGGGCGCCGCTGCGTTTCGGTTCCTACCGCTCCGCGCTGGCGCTGCTTCGGAGCGGGATCCCGGCTCCAGCCGCAGCGGTGGGGAGGAGGGGGCCGCGGCGCGGAAGCCCCTTCCTCTGCGCTCAGGGCCTCTCTCAGGGCTGCAAAGATGATGAGGGGAGTGGAGCGTCTTTCTTACGAGGAAGGGCCGAGGGACCCGCGTCTGTTTAGTCCGGAGAAGAGAAGACTGAGGGGGGACCTCATCAACGCTTATAAATCCTTCAAGGGCGGGTGCTGGGGGATGGGAACAGTCCTTTTCCAGTGCAGGGCAGGGTTTGTAGATGGTGTCGGTACAGCTTTGCTCAGAAACCGGCGTGAGGTTCCCTGCCTGGAGGGTGAAGGCGCGGGGAAGGGCAGGAACCTGCTCCGGGACAGCGGGGGCTGGGGGAAAACCAGCAGGGTTTGGGCAACTTGGCCAGGGCCTTTTCTGTGGCCACTTAGAGCCATGTCCCCAGCGGGGGGACGGATGGAAACCACACAAGTGCCTGACATTCAATAGAAGTGTTTGCTGCTGACCATTTTGAGATTTGGGTTTGGGTTTTTGTGGGTTTTTTTTTGGTGTTTGGTTTGTTTTTTTTTTAACTTTTAGAACCTCAGAGGAAAGAGGGGGAAAAAAAATCCCTTCCTGATGGAAGCAGCTAATAGCGGGTTATAAATGTGTCCCTGGCATGGTTCATTAGCTGCCGTGACACGCTGAGAGCGATGAGCGGTGTGATACCAGCAAATCAATTCAGAATTTAATCTGGAAAAGAACGTGGGGAGGTCGGATCATGCAACATGCTACCGAACATTTCTTCTCAGCCGAAACAGAGCAGCTCTCCTCTCCCGGCGCTCCTCCTGCCTGGTTGCTGTGCAAAACGCAAAATAAATAAATAAACAAGTACCCGATTTACTGATGATTAATTTGCATAATTAGTGCTGTGTCAAATCACTTCACCGAGGTGCAGGGCACGCTTTGCCGTAGATGTTTGCATGGACATCTTTCCAGGGTTACTCAGGCTCACCTTATTTCACGTTTAAAGGTCCCGTAAGGGCGCAGCATCGGCGGTGAGGGGGTCTCAGGGGGTTGAAAGGGGAGGCGGGAGCCCGGGGGCTGCGGGGCGAAATCCCTGCCGGCCGTCGCCTGCCCTGTCCCGCTGTTGGAGCAAATGCCCTTCCCGGACAGTGTGTGCCGCCGCGGGTGGCCGCGGTCCTGCAGCCAGGAATGAGCTCAGCCCTCGCGCTGCCCTGCGGGCTCCGGCCAACGTCGGCTCCTCGGAGAGCGGCAGCGATGTGATGGCTGAATCCCGGTCATTTTGCGTGCGCTTGCTGTGCACCACGGCTCCGCTCCGGGCGAGCTTCGGGCAGGCGTGTGGGTGGGCAGCGGGGAAGGAGCCGTTTGCCGCCGGCTGGGGGCAGGGGCAGTGATGGGGCCGGACCCACAGTCGTGGTTTCAGCCGGGATAGACTCCCTCACTCGCAGCGGGTGCAGCGCTGTGGTTTGGGTTTGGGAAGGAAGTCGTGTTGGTAAAACACCGGTGGGTTTGGTCGTTGCTGAGCTCTCGAGGCCTTCTCTGCTCCTCACCCCCCGCCAGCGAGGGCCGGGGGGGCACACGGCGTCGGGAGGGACACAGCGGGGACAGCTGACCCCAGCTGACCCCAGGGGCATTCCGCGCCGGGTGACGCCACGCTCAGTGTGTAGGTCTGGGGGAAGAAGGAGGAAGGGGGGGACGTTTGGGGTTGTGGCGTTTGTCGTCCCAAGTCGCCGTTCGGGGGGATGGAGCCCGGCGTCCCCGGGGACGGCCGAACACCCGCCCGCCCGTGGGGAGCCGGGAACGAAGTCCTCGTTCCGCTTCGCTTGTGCGCGGCTTTGCTGTGCCCATTAACCTGTCTTTGTCTCGGCCCACGAGTTTTTCCCCACTTCCACTCTTCCCATTCTCTCCCCCATCCCAGCCGGGGGGAGCGGGCAGCGGCGGCGCGGTCCTGGCTGCCGGCTGGGCTCGGACCACGACGCCCGCGTTGATGGGAGGGGAGAGCCGGGCATCCCGGCGGCTCGGCAGCACCGCTGCGGTGCGCCTCTTGATTTCTACGAGACTTCCCTTTTTTTTCATGGTGTTTCCTGACACTGAGCGCTGCCAATGCTGCAGAGTCGATCGCGCGGCACCGGGGAAATCCCAGCAGCGAGGCCGGCGGCGCTTCCCTCCTCAGCCTCCCGCTGCCGGGCAGGGACGCGGGGACCAGCACCGAGGTGGCTTCAGGCTCTTGGCTCTCCCTCTCCTGGAAGGGGGGAAGCGGCTGCAAAAGGCCCCGCAGGTGAAGCGTTACATCGAAGACGTAAATTCATTGACTGTTTTCGAAGCCGCTGCGCGCGGCAGCCCCGGTTGCGTGCCCCGCTCCCTCCCGCTCCCCCCGCAACCGGTCTCAGATTGTTCCACTGATCCCGACATTGTTTTAGTAATTGACTGATGCGATGCAATGTTCGCTGATTTAATAAGTTTGTTAGTATAGTAGAGGTTCAGGATTTTGCCGTTAATGTGCAGTGACAATCACATTTTAGATTTGCTCATTATGTTGCGTAACTTAGCTATGCAATCTATCGTAAATTATATTTAAAAAAGCATTATTTCAGAGCACGTTAGCATGGCTCTCCCTTCCCCTCTCTGCGGGGCTGGAGAGTGCTTTGCAGGCTGAGCGTGTTCGTGGCCAGACGTGCATTCAGCTCCTCGCCGCGTATCGCACGTTCCGCTTTGGGTTTTTTGGGTCAGGGCACCTGACACTTGCCAAAAAAAAAAAAATATCTGGGTCCTGCCGTGTCGTCCCACCGTCTCCATCACAGCCAAGGACGGCGCAGGTACCCGGTGTTCCGGCGGCTCTCTGGGGAGGGCTCCAGCTGGCCCCGTGCCCCCCCGGCCCTCTGGCGCACCGCGGGCCCCGCGCTGCCGCGACACCCGCGCAGGTGGGTAAGCGTCCCGCCGGGGCCGGGCTCCAGCTGCCGGTGCTGTGGCGGAGCTGAACACGCTGCAAATGTCCCACTTTTTCGGGCAGAGGCACGAGGAGGCGCCTGTGGGCACCTCGAAGTGGAGGGTCCCCGAGAGCTCGAGCCGTCGTGGAGGACTCGGAGGGGCTGTCGCCTCCTTGTCTCGTCTCTCTGCCGATACCCATCGGCGCCTGGTGCCTCTCAGAGGCGATTTCTGCAGATCTGGGACTTGGCGCTGTCCTTACTGGGCTCCACAGAGGGATAACGGGGACAAGATGCTCAGCCCTGGGGACAGAGGGGACCTCGTGTGTTGGGGTCCTGCTGCGTCCCGCGTTCACTGCATCCGCGGTCAGGAAAAGCCCAAGATGGAGCCGCAACAGGTCTCGTCATCCAGACATCATTACTCCAGACACGGTTATGAGAAGGAAAACCTCGTCATTGTTAAGGGTAAAAACAAAAAGGCAGCAGTAATTTAGCGACTCTGCCTCCAAACGAAGGCCCTAAATGGCAAATAGACTGTGAAATAAGCTAAGAAAAAAAAAAAAGCAAATATTTTTTCCAGGTTAATATTTGTTCCCTCTGGCTCACGCAACAGCCTCCCCGAAAGGGGGGTTTGTTGACTCGCGCTTTTTCTAACTGCTTCTCTTCCCTCCGCTGTCGCTCTCACGCAGTCTCTGCCATTATCCCCCTTCTGCTCCTCCTCCTCCTCCTCTCCCGCGGCCAGCTTCAGATGCTCGCCCTCCTGGAGACCCCCGGGCGGGTTCCCCCGGTGGGTTCCTCTCCCCGTGTCCCCCTGTGGGGGCTGGGCACGCTGCCGGGCTCCGGCCTTTTCCCGCTGGGGTTGCCTAGCAATCCCGCAGCAATCCCGCAGCAATCCCGCAGCATCGCCGCCTCTCCCGCTCCGCTCGGCACACGCACGCCCCCCCGGTCCGCAAGGCTGCGCCTCCGGAGCGGGTACCGCTTCGCATTTCTAGGAACAGATGTCAACAGGGACCGGGCTCGGAGGCTCGAAACGCAGAGAGAATCGTGCAGAGCTGCGCTCTCCCCGCGGTCCCGCTTCCTCGTTCTCCGAATCTGCTGCCTAAAGCGTCTTCAGCCTCAATGAGCCGTGAGAAGCGGCCCGGCGGGGCACGGCGCGGAGCCGTCCTGGCGGAGCGCTGCCTTTGTCTGGCGGCGGTGAGAAGAAGGGCCGCTGCCGCCCCGGCAGGGCAGGGGGCTCGGCTGCGCCCCGGCCGGCTAAAAACATACTCGTTTATCAGACACAATGGCTGTTGAGACGTATGAGGTGCGTTTGGTGCATTTCATAGCCCTCGTTCACGTTACGGCTCTGTATAACCCCGGCGATTCTCTCTCGAGTGTTGCTCAGAGCCCCGGGGAGGAAAGCGAGCCCCTGCCAGCAGGGGAAGGGGGGGGGGGGCTGCGTTCGGGGGGCTGCGCGTGGGCGCTGCGGAGTAACGGGATGTCCCGTAGGGGGGCCCTGTGCCGAGTTCACGGGGAGCACGGGAGGGCTCAGACAGGCTGCAGGGACCCCGGCAGGGCTCAGGGACACGGCGCCCGGAGGCTGACCGCAGACCTGGCTGGTGGGAACCACAAATGGATCATTTCAGCCAGAAAAGGGCGCTGAGCCCCATCCAGTGTCTCCCGCAGAGCTGCAAGGGGCAGTGCGCTGCCGCGGCGCTGTGTAACGTCCCCAGGGCTCCGGGGGGGCTCGAGGGGCCCTCGGGCAGCGCCTGGTAGAGGGGACCCGGCCGGCAGGGCAGCCACCACGCCGGCGGGTTCCGAGAGACTATTGCTTCCAGCTGGGAACGCCGGGATCGCTGCCCAGAGGTCCTTAAATTCGATTTAAAGAGAGGAAGGGTGAGGGGCTGAGGCACGCGCGGAGCTTTAGCGAGTCCGGGGTCTGCTGCAAACGCGGGGCCTGGGGCTCTCCTGCGCTGCCCCCGTTTTCCCAGAGTTTGCAATGAGGAATGGGAACGCCGTTCCTCGCCGCCGTCCTGCCCTGTGGCTGCCGGGGGGGCCTGGGCATCGCAGCCAGCCCCGGGACGCCCTGCACAGGGGTGGGCTCAGCGCCAGGGGTCCGCAGGGACTGGTGTCGCCAGAGCGTGTGGAAAAATGGCATGAAGGGCTGTGGGGGACGTCCCCGCGCACCCGCCGGCAGCAGCACCCCCAGCGCGCTGCGGGGGCGGCCCCCTTCATCCCT
This sequence comes from Vanellus vanellus, assembly GCF_965231255.1. Classification (NCBI taxonomy): domain Eukaryota; kingdom Metazoa; phylum Chordata; class Aves; order Charadriiformes; family Charadriidae; genus Vanellus; species Vanellus vanellus. Next base: position 14,736,912 of record NC_138922.1, read on the forward strand.
GCTGTAACCCAGTGGGGTTTGGAGGGAGAATCAGGGAGGAAAAAAACGGCTCCTTTTCCGGCTCAGAGGCGGGAGCGTGTGCCGAGCACCCACCGAGCACGCTGCAGGGTGGGAGATGCCTCGCCGGGGGGGGGGCGCACCGTGAGCCCCTCGGTGTGGGGGGACGCGGGTGGGAGTGTGTCCTGAACACGGGATGGGGACACATTGGGTGGGAGCAGGTCCTGAGCCGGGGGAGGGTGGGGTGGGTGAAGGGGAGCACGGGGGGGCGCGGGCGGGAGCATGTCCTGAGCCGGGGGGGAGCTCGGGTGGGAGTGTGTCCTGAGCATATGGGGGGAGCACGTGTGGGGGGAGCGTGTCCTGAGCACAGGGGGAAGAACGCAGGTGGGAGCGTGTCCTGAGTGCGGGGGAGGAAGGGGAAGGCGGGGGGGGTCAGGGGGGGCACAGGTGGGAGCGTGTCCCGAGCACGGGGGGGGCAGCTCGGGCAGGAGCGTGTCGTGAATGTGGAATGGGGGGGGCGCGGGTGGGAGCGTGTCCCGAGCGCGGGTGGAGGGCGTCGCGGGGGGGTCGGAGCGGCGGCAGTGGGGCCTCGCCGGGCCGGGAGCGGGAGGGGGGGTCCGGCCTCGGGGACGCCCCCCCCCGGGCCCGGTGGTGGGGGGTGCGCAGGGGGAGGGGCTGCCGGGCGGGGCGGGGCGGGGCGGGGCGGGGGCGGCCGCACGTGTCCCCCCCCGCGGCGCTCGGCGGCGGGCGGGGGCGGGCGCGCTCGTTCGGCGGCTCCGGGGGCGGCGGCGGCGGCGCAGCCGTGTGCGAGGCTGCCCGGCGAGGCGAGCCCGGCCCCGGCCCCGCTCCCGCTCCGCTCCTGCCGCCGGGCCGCCCCGGTGGCCGCCGCTCGGGAGATGCCGCTCGGCGGGAGGGGACCCGCGGCCGTTCTGCGCCGCCGCCGCGGTGGGGACCTCTGAGCGCGTGAGTCACCGGGGCGGAGGGGGGAGGGCGCGGCGGCGGCGGCGGCACCGGGGAGCGGGGCGGGGGCTGCTGCGGGCGGGGGCAGCTCGCCCCGATGGTCCCCCGGGAGCTCGGTGGGAGGGGGGGTGATAGGGGTCCGCCGGGAGCCGCGGGGAGCGCATCCCGGGGGAGGGCTCCGGGGTCGGGGAGGGGGTCGGGAGCCGCCCCGCTGCGCTCCGGGATGAAGTTTGGCCGCGGCGGGCGGGGGCCGGTGCGGGAGCGGGAGCCGCGGTCCGGTAACGGAGCCCGGTAACGGCGGCTGCGCGGGGGGGAGGCGGCAGCGCTGGATGCGCGGGCGAAGGGGGGTTCTGGCACAACTTCTCATTAAGTTCGCGCTGTAGGTTCTTAACGGATGTCTTAATTAGGTGCTGTTGTTAACGGGAATACTGCGCTTAATTAAAATCGCACCCTCCAGGTGAAGGTAAATTGTCAGAAAAAGTTGGGCGAGGTGGAGTCTGGATTAATGGGGAGGAGGAGGAGGAGGAGGAGGATGAAGGGGGGCTCCTGCTCTGGCTGGCCGGCCTCGGGGAGCGGGCAAAGCCATGGGGGCAGCGCTCGGCCCCCGCTGCCGATGGGCAGAGCCGGGCGAGAGAGACATCTTTCCATGTTTTTTTTTTTTTTTTTTTTTTTTCTCTTCCTCTCCTGAATTCCTACCCGTCCCCAGCATTTTCGTGGCGAGATGGTCTGGCTGTGCCGGGGCGTTCGGGGCTCGCTGCGTGGGAAGGGGATGGTGGGAGAAGGCCTTTGGGAGTCGCCGGCTTTATTTGGCGTTGCCGTTAGCCGGCCGCCCCGTACGCCGGCGGTTCCCCCCTGCCTCGGTGTGCGTGCTGGGAGGCTGCGCTGCACGCAGCATCGCTGCCGAACGCTCCGAGGCGGATGTCTGAAGCAAGCAAATGTGGTGCGGGGGTGGCCGTGGGGATAGGCAGAAGGGTGGCAGGAGCCGGGGGCACGGACACGTCCCTCTGGCCGGAGCAGCCTCTGGCTGCTCCGGCCAGAGGGACGTGTCCGTGCCCCCGGCTCCTGCCCTGGAGGGAGCTCTGGGTGCGCAGGCGGAGGGATGGAGGGGGGGGAAGCAGGGATTTCTCGGCTCCTCACTCGGCTAAGCGTGACATTAACAACACCGACTATTTTTGGTTGCCTTTCGCGAAGGTTCGGAACTCGCTGGCTGCCTCCGCAGAAGCCAGCCTGGCCCTCGGGCTCCTGCCGCCTGGCTTTCTGTCCCCTGGGGTGGGGGGACACACAGAGCCCGGGGATGCTGTGAGGTTGGGGAATCCCTTACTCTTTCTTTTTTTTTTTTTTTTTTTTTCTCTCCTCTCCTCCCCTGCTCACTCTGCCCGGTGTTCTCTGGGGCTCGTGGTTTCGTCTCGCAGGGCTTCGAGGGTGCGTTCCACTGCCCTGGTGTTATTGGCGTTCCGGCGGTACTGGGTGCTGTGCAAACGCAGATGATGGCAGTCTCTTCCCCAAAGAGCCTCCTGGTTCCCGGCTGAAATGGTTGAGGCGTGATAAAGCCTCACAAAAGCGAGGACTGAAGGCTATTTTTTCTGGATAATAGCTGGAGGAAGAGCCTGGAGTTGATAATTTTGTGTGGAGGGATGATTGCAGCGGGTTGGGGCTGGCAGGGCTGCCCAGGTCTGGCCGGTCGCTGGGAACTTGTTCTTGGCTCCAGGGAGCCGTGGTGAGGCTCCGCTTGTTATTTCACTAAAAATACAGGAGATTTTCCCCCCATCTCCTTTGAAGTGATCTGTGGGATTGTTCAGCGCCGCCGAAAGCTGTGGCACGGGGGCGCACGACGGCTCCGCTGCAGCGTGCCCTAAACCTTTGCCAGGGTTAAGGGGCTTCTGGGGCACAGCTGTGGGATCCTCTCGCAGGGACATACGTTTCGTGCAGCGAGCTGAGGGGGCGGGTTTGGAGCGCGGAAGATGAGAGGTGCGGAGCCTGTGGGCCAGCTGGCCGCTGAGCTGCGGTGGCCATGAGCCCAACCCCGGGTACCCGATGGGGCGCAGAGGGACCGGGATGGCGCTGGGAATCCCCCAGCCCAGCATCGCGCCTCTCGCTCCTTCCCCCAGTTTAGGAACCGCACGGGGACAGACCTCGCAGAGCGGTAGGCGCCGAAGGAGCCGTCACCGAGGGGCACCTCCCTGGAGCCCGCCCGGTGCCAGGCAGCGCCTTGGGAGAGCGAGGCTGCCGTCACCGTGGGCAGCGCTGTGCTTGGCCGCGGGGCTGCTGCGGCGCCGTCCCTGCCCTGCCTGCTGCTCCCGGCGGCGAGAGGGACCCGGGCAGGCTGGGAGGCTTTAGGGTGTTTTGGGATGCTGACCCCTGCTGTGTGCGATGCTGCCTTTGGAAAAGCGGCTCCTCCAGCTCTCCTTTCCCACCCCCGTCCCGCCGTGCGCGCTCTGCGTTTTCCCCGCTTGCACAGTCCCTTTTTGATAAGGATGGGGATTTTTTTTCTCCTTTTCAAATAAAGGGCCCCTTTCCCGGTTGCGCTCATTTCTCCAGCTCCCTTTGCTAGAACATGTCATCCCTAATTACTGTGCTCGTGTCCCAGGCGGTGGGATGGCCGGGCAGCCCGCGCGCTGCCGTTGCCTGCAGCGGAGCCGTCTCTCCCTGCTGCCGCTGCTTCCCGAGGTTTTGCCTCACCGTCCTGTGCAGCAGGCTCCTTCTTCCCCACCCGGCGTGGGACGGTTGAGCTCGGTTGCCACCACGGCTGCGAGGGACCCCCGGGTGTCCCCGGCCGGCGGGGAGCGCGGGACGGGGCTGGAGCACGCGCCGGCCAGGCTTGGGCATTTGGGGCGACACGAGTGTCCCCATCAGGCGTGCGCCTCGAGCGGCTCGTCCAGCACGGGCGATTTGCTCATTCAGTATATAAATAAAAGTTTTTAAGTGTGTGCATTTACTAAATTAGTTTGTCGTCACAATTTTTCAAATGGATCAGCTGACAGTAGATAAATGCCTCTGAAGGTTATTGAGATAATAAAAGGCATGAGGGAAGTTCCTTAATTTATTTGAGTTCTCTTTTAATTTGCAGTCTTACAGGGTGAGAGTACACTGAATAATTAGTTCTTAGGAATGATTTGGTCCTTTCAAACAACGGTGGACGAGGAAGGGGAGCGGGTGGTGAGGTCTGAGGCTGAGCTCGGTGGAGAGGGGTAGAGCTGGAGGCGGCGCGGTGCCGGGAGCGCGGTGCCGGGAGTGCGGCGCTGCTCGGGCATGGCCACAGAGCAGCACGCAGAGGTGGTGGGGTGGAGCGGTTGGCAACATCTCTCCTCTGCGCACATCTGGAATAAGAAAGCGCCGCAGAGCGAGGTGCCTGCCCTGAGGCTGTGGGGCGATCCGGTGTCTCAGCTGGCTTTGGCGGGTGACCCGCAGAGCCGCTTTCAAACGGCTCTGAACGCCTTTTGCTCATCGGCGATGAACACAGTGAAGTGAAAAGGAGACGTATTTTCAAGCGCCTGAGCCCACAGGCTGCCCACGTACCAGCCCAGAGCCCGCGGCCGCCCTCCCCGCCCCGGCCGTTGCTGGCACTCGGCTCGGGCTGCCCCGGGGCAGCCGCTGCCCCCGCACTGGGCAGTGCCCGCGTCCCAGTGGCGCGCGGGGCGGCAGCCTCAGCCCAGCGCTCCGGCGCCTTCTCCCACTGGGATGCTCCATCCCTCGCCCGGCTGGGATGGTGGGCCGGGGTGCCGGGTTGGGGTGCTGAGCGCCGCCGGCAGCATCTGCCTTTTCCCGCTCCGACCTCCCGCGGAACAGGCAGGGGCTGCTGTCGGGGCTGTTCCAGGGCTTTCTGCTGGAACCGTTTGAGGTATTTCGAGATGCGCGTTCTTGCAAATTAATTGACAGGCTGAGAAACCAGACGAGGAAGCAAAATTTTCTTCTCTGTTATTTCATTAGTTATTGAGATTAAATTTTTTTTTTTTTTTGAAACTTTATTTTTAATAAACCAATCTAAAGCTAGCGCTCTCCTGTGCTCGGCTCGCACGCTGATGCTCCAGGCATCATTGTGTCTCCCAGACTAGACAAGATTGAATTTCTAATGGGCAGAAATGAGCACACGAGTGCGGGATCCCTTTTCATGTTTCATTATCCAGCGTGCGCGTCCCCCCACCCTCCCTCCCCCTCGCTGCCTGGCGCGGGTCGCCCTGCCCGTCCCTGGCTTCGCCGGGCAGCCCCGATCCTGGTCCCTCCGTGGCATCTCCTGCCCTCCCCTCTCGGCCCTGGGCATGCCCCGGCGGCACAGTGGGACCTGTGCGATTTCAAACTCCCCTGTGTGTCACCCCCCACCCCCCCATGTCCCGATACCCCCACCTCCGCTGCCCAAAGCTCCCTTTCAGGTGGTTTTCCCTCTGCGGCTCTCGCCGTGTCCCTCAGGCCACCGTGGCAGGAGAGCGGTGACTATTTGCAGCGGCGGTGCTCGGCCGTGCTGGCCGGTGCGCGCGGGACCCCGGCCCGGGGAGCGGGGGGGGAATGGAGCAGCGCGGATGCTCAGCGCGGGGCTGGGGGTTGCCAGTGTGTTTTTTCTCCCTTCGTTATTTTTTGGCTTTAGTGGTGGGAAACTGAGGCTGTTTCTGCTCCCGTGAGCTTCCCGGGCCGGCAGTGGCTCCGGCGCTCGGCCCCTCGTCGCCTGGGGAGCGCAGGGGCCGCGGGGCCCGATCCTGCGGCGCAGGGAGCGGGGACGGGGGTTTCCTCGCTGGGAATAGCGGTTTCTCCCCGGCGCTTTGCTGTTGGTTTTCCCGAGCATCGAAGGAGCCGAGTGCCCGTGTGGGCCCCGCCAGGCTGCCCGCGGCCCTGCTGCGGGGACGCCTTCTACCTGGGAAAATAATAATAATAAAAAAGGCTCATTCTCCATCTCGGGGGGCGCTGCTGCGGGGGAGATGAGGTGCTGCCCACAGCCCCCCCCGGGCCGGGGATGGCGGCTGCCGAGCCCAGCCGGTTCCAGCCTCTCCCCCTCTGGCCGCGGTGCCCGGCGTGTGCGGTGCCCGGCGTGTGCGGTGCCCGGCGTGTGCGTGCCCAGCGCGCCCTCCCGGCTGCACCGCTCTGCCTGGACGGGACATGGGTGAAAATGGGATTTAAATATATGAGAGGCCCTGGACTCACTGGGGTTTGAGTGGGAGCGCTGTGCTGGCGGTGCCGTTGGGCAGTCTGATGGATTCAGGATTCCTTAAAAGTGGGGCCGCGGGTTCTGTAGTCTGCTGAAATCATCCCAAGGAATCGGTGAGCATCGCGCGTGCCCGGCCGGTGCTCAGAGAAACGGGGGCTATTGAACCGGGGGAAGTCATTGCAACCAGAATTTATGGAAGTGATAAGCCAACTTTTGACAACAGGCTCAGCTCCTCTGCAGCTGGGAGAGAATATTTTCCTCTTGTCGGATCGATAAACAATTAATTCTAAAGCAGGGAGCTGGAGAAAAAGGGAGCGTTTTCCAGATTTCTAAACTCTTAATCAAGCTCTGGGTAAAACATAGATGTGAGGATCTGAGACCGACTGATAAAATCTTGACCTTGATAACTGGTTCCTCAGTCCCCGGACTGCAGATGATACTTGCTTCGCTGAATAAATCCACTTTTAAGTATAGAACTTGTTCCTAGATATTTGTGCTTCCAACGTGTTTCATGTAGCTTTGCTTAATAATCTGCTTCAAAATGCTGACTTTCCCCCCGCTTTTTAATTGAATTCTAATTTCCATTCAGAATCAGCTTAAATTAAATGAGTTTTAAAGCGTAGTAAATAATACATATAATTCACTTAGTCTAACCATAAGCTGTGAAAATAAAGAATCCCAATAACTATTTAAACCTGCGCACGGTGCATCCTTCGCGTTAGCAGAAGACCCGGCATCCTTTTGCTAAATGTAACGCCTTTGTGAATTGGCCAATAAGAGAGAAAAATTAATTTTAAGCTGGTAACCGGAGTCCAGATGGAAAGGCGGTGACGTGCCATGGGCTACCAGCGCTGTGCCGGGGCATTCGCCGGCCGGAGTCGGCCCCGTGGGAAGGGGTGGCCGTGCGTGCGTGTCTGTGGGTCTGGGAGGCTCCGGGACACCGGGAGCGCCGGCAAACCTTTGGGCTCTGGCAGATCCTCCATCAGCCGCCTCTGCTACTGCTGTGGCTGATGGAAACGGTGGGTTTTGATGAAACTTCCCCAAACAGCGTTTGGGTCCATGACGCCTGATGTGCACGGCGCTGTGGGGCTGTGGATACGGTCTGTTTGCAGACCGGGGAGGTCTGCTCCCTCTCCAGGAGGTATGGGGGTTGTCTGAGAGGCCGTTTTGTAGGAAAAAGGGCTCAGGGATCTCTCAGGACTTGTGGTTTGGTGTCTGGGCGGTGGAGGAATTTGTGCCGTAGCGCTGCAGCAGGCACCGAGCTGGTGTGAGCTGCTGCCTGCGCTGGGGACAAACACCGCTTGGCTGTTTGCTGGGCCCGGGCAGGGTGACCCCCCAGGCCGGGAGGTCACGGCCCCGGCGCTCCGGCCCCTCTTCGGCGGGTGGGGGTAGGGGCTGCGGCGCCGCCGGCGCGGGGGCTCTGTGCCGCTGCGGGTCTTCAGCACGTACAAATGGTGGATGCTGCTGGAGAGCATCGCTCTGCGCCGAGGGGCTCTGCAGGCAGCCCCGGTAATCTGCATGTCAGCGCATCGCTGCTGCAGTCGCCCGGAGCCCTGCTGCCGCCGGGGCCGGGTGCATGGGATGCTCCCGCTGCGATCCGGAGGCTCCGGCAGCGCCGCAGTGGGGGAACGTGCCAGCAGCGCCGGTGGGGCTCTCCCCGTGCCCCCTGTGCGGGAGTGGGGCGCAGCCGCAGGACCCCCCCGCGCTGTGAGCAGGCGGGGGCTGCACGGGAGGGCTCTCGCAGGCGCATCCGCCTGGGAAGGTGCTTCGTGGAATATGCAAATCCCGGTATGGAGAGGGGCCTGAATAATTATATGCATAGCCAGATTTTTTTTTTTTTTTAAATAAAGCTATCTACAGTATATTGCAGAAGTAATTAGGAATCCTGAGCTGGCTGTATCTCGATCTTTATAGCAACATAGCTGATAAAGCATGATTCAGGGACCTCGTTATCTTTTTTTAAAGAAGTTTTTATTTAACTTCCGTGAAGTTGCCATGGTTACTCCTGTGCATGGCTTCCCTGCCTCTCTCGCCTTAAGTGCAGCTGCTAGCGCTGAGAATTAAAACATCTACATTTGGAGCAGCCTTTCTCCCCCCACCCCCCCAATCCTGGCTGCGCTCCCGTGGGGGGAGCGGCTGTGGTTCGGGAGCCTTCTCCTTCCCTGACCCTGGAAAAGGCATCTTTCAGCTCCCGTGCTTGAGCGGTTTGGCGTGGTGCAGCTCTGCCTCTCCCCCCCCCCCCCCCGCGCAAACCACCCGACGGGGAGAATTCGGGGGGTGGGGTTGGGTCCCCGTCAGCGTGGGACAGACAGCACTGCTCCCCGCGCCGAGCGGCCTCTGCAGCGCTGCGGCTCACCTGGCCGCGGCTCGGCGGACGCGGTGGGACGCTGAGCGGTGGTAACGGCCCCGTCCCCATCTCTGACCTCCAAAACCAGGGCCGGGGCTCTGCCTCCTCGTCCGGGACGGTGCGAACCTCGCTGCTGGTGGTGCGGCTCCCTGCTGCCCCGGTGCTGAGCCGAGCTGTGGTCCCCTGCCCCCGCGCCCGTGCTGGGAGCCCGGCCCCGCGCTCTCCTCCTGCCCTGGGACCGGCTGCCGGCTTGGGCTGCTGCGGGGGGCACGGCGTGGAGGACACGGGTGGCTTTGTGCAGGCGTGGCAGTGGGTACCCCACGCTGCAGCCCCTGTCCCGGGTGAGGGCTGCTGGGATGGCCCGGGGCGGCTGTGCCGCGGTGGCCTGGCCGGTGCAGGAGGCCTCCGGCTTCTCCTTTGCTCTCTCGGGGTCCCACGTGGCCCCGGCAGCCCCGTGACGCCTGTCGCCCGCGGGAGCACCCTTGCAGCCCTCCCCCGAGGCAGACCGGGGACGTGCTGGTCGGGCACTTCTCTCGCAGGGGACGTGCCACTGCGGACCCCCTCCATCCCTGCGCAGCCCCCCGGTGCCGCGGGAGGGTTTTGCTCCGGTGCAGGCAGGGGGAGAGGGCCGCTCCGCCACGGGCAGCGGCGAGTTGGGGGTGACAGAGATTAAGCGGCTTGCCAGCACGCGGGATGCCGGTCATGTGCCGCGGCCGCGCAGTGCGGCGCATCCACACAGCCTGGGGTGTCCCCCGCTGCGGGGCACGAGGCTCCTGTGGGGCACGGGGGCTCCGGGGCTGCCTGCCCGGGATGGAGGGGGACGGTGGCGGGAGGCGCTGGGAGCGAGGACCGGTGCCCCGGAGTCCTGGCTCACTCTGCATTTTGGCTAACGAGGCCTCGTTGTCCAGGGGCTGATGGAGGTGGGAGGTTTAATGAGCCCATACGAGCCTCTGCACCGGGAGGCCGCGGAGGCAGGCGCGGGGAGCCGAGGTGGGGTGTGAGATCAGCCCGTTTCCATGGCGATGGCCATGACATAAGATGGGGACATGAGATGTTTTGTGATAACGCGTCTCGAGCCAGGCAAGCCCAAGAAGTTGGGGAGCTGCGGAGGCAGCGACCCCCCGACCAGCCACGGGGCCGGGCACTGGTGGGGACGCTGGAGGGTGGGGGGCCTCCAGCAGGGAAAATCGTTGTTCCACCAGTTGGGTTTGATGGGAAGGAGAAGCCGCGCTGCCGCCTCCTCCCGCCAGTGAAGGGCTTTGGTTTGTGCTGGAGGGGGCACTTGGGTCTCGCGGGTGCTTTGGCACTGCCGCACCGATCCACCGTGCCGCAGCACCGGGCAGGTAATGAGGAGCCCTGTGCCGGGCGGGTGATAGCGGCCGTCTGTCCAGGGCAGGGCTGAACTCTGTCCTCATTATGTCTGTCAAAGTTTTGTCAAGCTTCCCCTCCTGCTCCTCTCGGCGTTTTTAAGCAGCGGAGGGTGGGAGGGTGCGTGGGAGGTGAAGCCGCACCAGAAATAATTCTGCGCGTTCGGGGGTGCGATCAGCGCTGCAGGAAGGCACCGCTCCCCGGCAGCCCCGCTGCTGCCCGCCGGCTGTTTGCCGGGTCCGAAAAGTCCCCCAGATGAAGTGAGCAACTCTTATTTGTTTGTCTCCCCTTTCTTCCGCCTCCCCCCCTTTCCTTATTTCTCTTTTCCCTTCTCCGTTTTCCTTCCCGATGAAAGATTTTCTTGCCGTGTCAAGGCAATGTGACCTGGTTCCGTAATAAAGAGGAGGCTTATTAGAATTAAAGCCCAACAGTGTTAAAAAAGCAATCTTTGCAAGATTGAGGCCATGGGGGAATTGTAAATTCTCAGCAAAGACCTCATTTAAAGACTGGGATGAAAACACATGCGCGCGCACGCACCGAAGCCTTGCGCCGCGCGGGGACGTCTGGTTTGGAGGAGAATTTGGGGGAGGGCGAGGCGGCGGAACAGTGCCCGGATCCTGTTGGAGTTGCCCGGGATCCCCCTGTTAGATGGGCGCCTTCCTGGCTGCGCTGCGCTCGCTCCGTGGCCGGGGCCGCTCCGTGAATGTCCCTTGGGTTTGGGTTTGTTTTCCTTGTTCCTCTGGGGACACCCTCCCTGCAGCCCCCCCCTGCTCCTCCCGCATCCCTGCTCATCCCCTCCCGGCGCGGCCGCCCACCCACCGCGGCGGTGGGAGCGATGACAGCCAACGCCGGCGTGCAGCCGGTGAGTCAGGCTGCCCGGGCTCCCCGGCGACTCGCCGGCTCCCTGCGAGCCCCGAGGGGTGCGGGGCTTCCCCGGCTGCTCCCCGCAGAAGTTTCCCTTGGGGTGCCGCGGGCGCTGGGTCGGTGCCGGGGCCGGCGGGGAGAGCCGGGACGGGGGTGTCCCTGGGTGGGGTGAGGTGCACCGGCTCCGCGGACCCCCTGCCCCGGCACTTGTGCTGGGTGCTGTCTGCACAGCTGCCCCCCACGCGCGCGGCAGGGCGTGCAGGGACTCGCGGTGTCCGCAGGGCAGAGCGGCGCCCGTGGCGTGGTGGCGGCTTTGGCCTCATCCTGTGCGGAGCGTGTTTCCCTCCCGCCTCTCTCTTTGGCAGCGCGGATGGGACTTGTGGCCCGAGCACGTTGCGGTGCCTGGGGAGAGGGGCTGCGCTGCGGGGAAGTGACCCCACTGCCCTCCAGCAGCTCCCCTCTCCCTCCTCCTCCTCCTCCTCCTCCTGCTGCTGGTTTTTCCTCAGGGAACGGCTGCGGCTGCGCTCCCGCGGCCGTCTGCGGGCAGTGAGAGCGGAGCGAGCGGAGGGGCTGTCAGAAAGGCCCCGGACCTCCCGCTGCCCGCGGAGCAGCAGTCCCTGCCCTTCCCCACGGTGGTCTGTTGTCATGATTTGCTGTTATCTGTCTAATTAGAAAGTGAGCTCTCCTGGCGGGGAGCTGGGCTGCTCTCTGGCTCCGAGTGCCGCACACACCTGTGGTGCGGGAGAGATGAGGGCATCTTAAGCGAGCGAAGGGGAGAGGGCAGATGCGAGCGGTGATCAGCTCGCCTGCCCGGGGTCGGGGCCGCGGGAGGGAGAGCTGCCCACCGCCGGCCGGCCGAGGGGAGGGGGCTGCTGGCGGCTGGGGGTGCCTGGGCTCGGTGCTGCCTGGGGGGAGTGTGGGGCAGGGACCCCCCTCCGGGGTGCTGTGCCACTGCCCTGCTGCTGCCTGAGCGGGCAAAGGAGGTTTGGAGGCCGAGGCGCACGTGGATGCAGCGGTGCTGCTCTCCAGACCCACGCCGGCATCCGCTGTGGCCGTGTCCTGCTGCGTGGCCGGCGCAGCCGGTCAGTTGGTCCAGCGCCAGGAGGAGCAGTGTAGCTGGGCGCTGAGTTCTGAGGTCTCCGTCAGGGCTGTTAGGGATCATAGAATCTTGGAATGGTTTGGGTTGGAAGGGACCTTGAAGATCATCTCGTTCCACCCCCTGCCCTGGGCAGGGACACCTCCCACCAGCCCAGGTTGCTCCTCGTGAAGGCTCCTTGTAGCTGCCGTTGGCGTGGTGCGGAGGTGCACGGCTGTGGCCGTGACTGGGACCTCTGCAGAGCGTGTGCTGTTGAAGGGCTTTGCTCTTCCCTGCAGCGATGTGCTCTAACGGATGGGGCGTGAGGAGACTCTCGTTGCAGCCCTCAAAGCCCGTAGGTGCTCTTTTGCGCTTGAACTTACGCCACGCCGGGGAGCCGCGGGGGTGGGGGGTGCTGCAGACCGTGACCCAGGTCAGGACTTGAGGACCACCGGTCCCCTCCTGCTTGAGCCCTGGTGCGAAGCGGCGCCGGTCTCGTGTGTGTCTGGGGTTGCATTTATCCTGAGACGTGACTTCGAAATCGGGGTGTACGGTGGGGTTTGGGCAGAGGGGCTCCGGGGGGGGCATCCTGGTCCTCTCCCGTCCAGCGGATCTGCTGCCAAGACCCTGAGGAGCAGCCGGAGGGCTGCAGGGGGGTTTCTTCCCGAAGGGGTCCGAGCAGACCCCTGCCCTGCTGCCCGGGGCCCGTGGGAAGGTGAGGCTGGCGCTGCCACCTCCCCCTAACGCGCCGTTAATGTAATGTCAGGTCTTGGAGCCTTTCACTTCGGGATAAATGGCCTTTCCACCGGAGCCTGTGAGAGCTACTCTGACGTTTTGCTACTGAGTAGAGGTGGGCAGGGGAGAGTCGGGTGTTAGATGGGGGGATAGGCAAGAGAAGCAATCTCTGGGAGGCCATCAATTTGGATTAAGCTTTGTGGACTGGGATGTAGGGTAATCACCATCCTTCATTTCGGAGAGGTAAGAAACAAGTCAGCTTCTTTATGGGTCATTATAGCTGCAGCAAGAATTGCTTCCTGACTTGTGGGTGCGCATCCCTGCTGGGCCGGAGGCGATGGAGGAGGGTGTAAAGCTGGAGGAGCGAGCTGGCTGCGGCAGAGCACGCTGGGGCAAACGTGGCTGTGGAGGTGCGAGCCGGGCTCCGGCAGAGCCGGGTGCCGCCACCGCTTCCCTCCCTGGCCGGGGTGACCCTTCGCGGGGGCTGCTCCCTCCCACGCTGCCGGGTGCTGGAGCCGGTGGAGGCGAGGTGGGCGGTGGGCACCTGGGCTGGTGGGGGCTGATGGGGGGTTTGCACCCCCCTGCTCCCCGGGGAGCCCGGGTCTGGACCTGCCCCGGGGGTGGGATCCCGTCCGCTGCCCCTGCAGTGCCTCCAGCCCCATCGGGGCGTCCGCTGGCGGAGACTCCCCATGGGTGTTGGAGTGGCTCTTCGACCAGAGCTCAGCGTCCGCCCGCTGGCACGGCCCCGCGGCGGGGGGGGGGACCTCCTGCGGCGGGAGGGGGGACCGGCCGCTGCCCCGCTCTGTTCCCGCGGCATCCCCCACTCTCGAGCCCTGCGATGGAGGAGCTGCAGAGCATCTCCCCGGGCCTGCTGACAGCAGCGCTCGCCAGGCATCCTCCTCCTCCTGCCGCCCGCGCACGCCCACGCGCAGCCAGCGATAAAAGGCTCAGCCCCGTAAACAAGGGGGAGAGGAGGAGTGATGAAATGGAAATGGGGCAGCGGTCTGAGGCGGGGGAGCGCGGGTGTGAAGCCTGAACCAGCTGAGCTGAGCTGGTGGGGCTGGTGGGGCTGGTGCGCTGCCTGCTGCCTGCCTGCTGCCTGCCTCCTGCCTGCGGCCGCTGTGGGGAGAATGGGGAGATGCTTGCGGGCCGGCAGGGAGGAGAAATCCGTTTTGGACTCGCCGAGTGGAAGGCCTCTCTTCCCTTTTGTTTGTACTTTTTTTTTTTTTTTATATCCAAGTGCTTCATTTTCCAGAAGCTGTCATTTTACATAAACCTCTCAGCGAGGTACATCCATTCCCACTGCCAAAATCTCCATATCAAACACTTGTAACATGCCGCTGAACTGACAGCCCTGACTATACACGCTCCGTGGCTGTACAAAGGGATGCTGCGTCGGTGAAGGATATAAATACACGCATTGAAATGACACGCAGCGCGCTCGCTCTCCAGCTCGCTCTCCCCTGCTCTCTTGCTGCCCAGTTAAAATTGATCTGCAGCATCGGCACAGGCGCCCACAGCCCTCCCGGCTGCACCGCTGCGCCCGCCCGGCACTGCTGTGGGCGGAGGGGATGCGGCACAGCGGGCTGCTGCGGCGGGCACGGGGTTTGGGTGCTGCATGCGCCCGGGGGAGCGCGGGAGGCAGGCGCCTGCGGGCAGTGACGCCTGCTGCGCGGGCAGCCTTTGCTGGTGCGGTGCCTCGGAGCTGAGCACGGGCTGAAGTGGCCTTGGCGCCGCCCGGGCAGCAGGCAGAGGGATGCAGGATGCAGGCGGGATGCCTGTGCGCGGGGGAGGGGGCCGCAGCACCAGTGCGAACCGTGCTGGAGTGGAAAAAGGGCTCCTCCATCCCAACAAAGCACCCGAGTTTGCCTTTATTTTAAAAAAAGGGGAGCTGATGGAAAGGCACGCCGAGAGCCTGGCGCCCCGCGCAGCCCTGCCCAGCACTGGGAGCGCGCTTGCAGCCACTGCGGGGTCCGCAGCCCCTGAGCACGCTGCACCCCGGGGATCCTTTTCCAGCCTGGATGCGGCTCTGTCGGCACCTTCTGCCTCGCAGCAGCCGCGGGGCGGAGCGCGGCCCAGCCTTGCTCTGCCGCGGGCTGCGGTTACGAGCACGGACCGTTGCTCTGGGACGTGGCCCGTCTCCCCCTGCCGTGATGCGGCCGCCGCTTGCCTGCCCTGAGTCCCCCTTGTGCGGCGAGCGGCGGCTCCCCTGCGGTCGAGGTGCCTGTGCCGGCGGGGCGAGCAGCTGCCCCGGCCCCCGGGACGGTGCCACCCCGGGGTGACCCACACACCCCGTGACTGAGGAGGAGTTGGGGCTGCTTGGCTTGAAACTCTCTCTTTGCCTCAAATCCCGTTTTAATGGGAATATGGGGGCAGAGAGAGTTAAGCAATCAACCGCTTTCTTTTCAAAGGAAATTCTTTTCTTCTGGATGAAACTCAAATCCAACCCCAAATCTCTGTTTCTTTGCAAAGGAGAAGGAGGGAAATGCAAAATGCGCTCCCCATCCCCCAGAGTCTATCAGTCTCGCAGCTGATGAGCAGAGCCATTCCTGCTCTTCCTGGGATTCCCTCCATCCTCTTCAGCAAGAAGCCGCCGCCGTTGCTGATGGTGTCGTAGCTGCGTGGTGCCGGGGCGGCCATCGGCACCGCGGGGCTGTTCCCCGGGGTGGGATGTGGCTGTCCGGGGGGGCAGCGGGATGCTGGAGCAGGTCGCAGGGGAGCGGGCTCTGCTGGAGGGCCGAGAGCTCCTGCGGTCCCTTACCCCCTCCCTGGGGCTGTCTCGTTCCTTCTGGACCTGCCGCGGGGGTCTCATGGCCGGTGCAGGCCCCACGGGGCTTGTGGCCACGGGCCAGCGCCAGCCCGGGTGGGGGGGCTGTGGGTCGGGGAAGGGCAGCAGTGATAATTGGAGTTGTGGGGATGGGGCCGCGGGGAGGTGGGGGCTGCGTGCTTGGGGAAGCTGCGCCTGAAATCCCAGTGAGCGGCGGCAGCGGCCGGGGCTCTCTTGGTTCCCTCCTCCTGTAGGAACCCGTGTCCTCCACCGGCAGCCAGAAATGGACGGAGACCGGCTGTGCCTGTGGCGGGGGCCGGGGCTGTGCCTGCGGGCTCTGTGCACCAGCCAGGACCTGTCCCCGCGCGTGGGACCTCGTGGGGCATCCCACGATGGAGCGGCGCTGGCGGGCGCCGCCTGCACCCCCTCGCGCCCTTGGCCACCGCGTTAACAGCCCCCGCTCCGTAGCAGCCCCTCAGCAGGGTTGGGGTGAGCTCCTCCCGCGCTGTGGCCGCGGCCGGTGGCCCATTGAGCCGCTCAGGGGCAGAACAACTCCGTCCTTCCTCCGGCCCCGCTGCTGCAGCGCTCGGAGCAAACCGGGAGCAAAACTCCGCGGGACGCGAGGCTCGCTGGGCTCGGCGGGCTGCGCTCGCTGCGTTACGTGGCTGCGTCGCTCCATCGGTCTCTCCGTTACCAGTGGAGCTCTCCGGGCACGCGCTGGCCGGTGCCATGGGCAGAGCACGTACCCTGTCGTATGTGGTGCTGCGCTTGGAGGTTTCTGCTGCTCTTACAGACAGGAACCTCGACGTGGGAAATATGAGAGTTATTTTTTTTAATGTAGTACTGTTAAAATGGTTTTTAATTGAGTTCACTTCTGCAAGTTCGATGATAAATTTTTAAGCACCTCCACTTGGAGAGACAGGTCTGCGCTCGCCTCCTCCGCTTCTCGCCTGAGAGCAGCTCCAGGACCTCAAGTGTTTCTGTACTGCCGCTTGTCTCCATCCTCAGAAGTCCTCCGGGGTCTGTGTCCCCCAGCTGAGGGGACGTTTGGCACGTGTGTGGGGGGGTGGGGGTGTTCCCAAAGCTCCCGCCGCTCTGCTGCCCGGGCTGGCGCTGCTGGGGGATGGGGGGATGCTCTGGGTCGGGTCTCCGGAGACCTGAGCTCGGCCGGGGCTGCCGGGGGGCTGCGTTATTCCAGTGGTGTGTGGGGAGGGCGCGCTTGCAGCCGGTGACCCTCGGGGGGGGGGGGGGGAGGCTCTGCTCTGCCTCGTGCCTGCAGCTCCTTCCAGCCGGGGGGAATCGGCCTTTCCCGAGGACCCGAGAGCGATCTGCCGCCACCGCGGCCGCGGGTCCGTGGGGGGAAGCAGCTCTCCCCGGCCGGGGAGCCAGGGAGGGCGAGGGCAGCAGCGGCGCAAGCTGCGATGCCATCTGCCGCCCTCGCTGGCAGATAGGCACAGACCTCACGTCCCCAAACCACTCTCTTTAGAGGAGAGAAGTGCACCCGGCTGGCAGTGCTCCCGGGAGCCCGGCCAGCCCTGACGTGCTGGGGCTGGCAGCTGCTGGGGCTGTACCGTCCCCGGGGGGCTCTCGCGCCCACTGGGTGCCCATGGTGGGCTCGGGGCGGTCCCCACACCTGAGGGTTGGGATGCCCTTTTCCCACCTTGGAGAGAACCATCCAGGTTTGGCCCTGGGCTCCAGCGCCGGGCTCAGCCCGGAGCCCCCCGTTCGTCCCGAGGGAGCGGTGACCGCTCATCCCGGCACTGGGTGCCAGCCCGGAGGGGACGGGCGCACGGCTGGGCTCGCGGCGTGTCGGAGCGTGGGTGTTTGGGGCGGGCGCAGCTGTAGCACCGGAGAGGGCTGCTGCTGGGAAGGGGCTCTCCTGGACGGACTGGGTCCGGCTCCGCGCTTGCTGCGGGGGGCTGGTACGGCGCTGCTCCGGTTTCTCATTTCCCAGTCCGGGCTGGCTGGTGTGCGCACACGGCGAGGGGGCGGCCGGCCTGCGGCGGGAGCAAACGGAGCACAGAGCGCTGCGTAGTTTGAGACGCAGCCCCTTCCATCCGCGGCTGCGCTGTGGGGCCGGGTCCCCGTGGCCGTCGGAGCCCCGGGGGTGCTGTAGGTGCGGAGGGGTTTGGCACCCGACCCCAGAGCTGCTCCTGGGCATCGCCCCCCTCCCTCGGTGCCCCCGGCCCCGCTCCCCTCTCCTCGCCGCTGCCGTGCACGGGCGGCTGTCGGGTGCGCGCGGTGGGCGGTTGCGGGACGGTGCATGCTGGGTTTGCCCATCTGCTGTGGGTGAGGAAGGGGCTGGGGGGGGCTTTGGGTAACAGGCTCAACTGGAGCATCGCCCTTGGCTCCGTCCCCTCGCAGGAGCCGGCGGGGCGGCACCTCTCGCCAGCGATGCCGGTACCCGCTCTTGGGTAGGTGCCCGCTGTCCCGCTGGCAGCGGCAGCTGCTGCCGCCGAGCCCGGCCGGGATCGCCCCCGGTGTCAGCTGCCTCGGGGCGGCCTTCCCTCTGTGTCCCTAGGCTGTTCCCTCCCGGCCCGCCTGCGGCACGGCCGGAGCGCTGCAGTGGAGAGGGGGCGGCAGGAGCGGGACAGAGGGGGCGGTGGGGCTGTGGGCTCCCGCTGTGAGCGATGGAGGGAAGATGGTCTCTGCCGGCAAAGTTCATGAACGTTCATCACTGGTGATGGGAAGTTTTTGTACGTGCTGATTAACTGCCTCCCTCTGACGTGACATGGTGAGATAAAATATGAGCGACTGCATTCTTTGACTTAAAACTTAATTAAAACTATATATCAAAAACGTAAGACCCTAGGCTTAATAAAA
The DNA here is from genome assembly GCF_965231255.1 of Vanellus vanellus. Lineage (NCBI taxonomy): Eukaryota > Metazoa > Chordata > Aves > Charadriiformes > Charadriidae > Vanellus > Vanellus vanellus. The sequence goes on from NC_138922.1 coordinate 14,754,982, forward strand.
CCTGATAAAATTATACTAATACACTTCAATTTCAATCCAAGGCTCCCTGATGGAAGAGCGTGAGAGGCTGAACCCATAACTAGATTAGAAACACCTCCTATGTAATATTTATGGCGCTGTCCTGCTTGAGATGCATGGCCTCTGAGGAAGACTCTGGCACCGTGATGAAGAGGAGTTGTCAGCCCGGCTTACGTGTAAATAGGAGAGGGGGCGAGATGGGGCGGGTGTGCTCCTGGCAGGGGGAGGGCGACGCTGGGGCTGCGCTGGCCCCGGAGGATGAGCCCAAGGAGGCAGGGATGCCGCTCCCCCCGCCGTGCCCTGGGGATGCCTCGGCACCCCAGCCCTGCCCGCCGTCCCCGTCCGCAGCGCCGGTGGTGCGTTTGTCGGGCGGGGGGGAGAGGCCGCGAGCTCCGGCGGGTGGGTTCTGCCCGCGCGCTCCTGGCGGCTGCCGAGAGCTGTTGGCCGGTTTGCAGTTACGGGGTGATGTATTGAGTGAGATGCCGCATGTGGGATTAGGGGCTTAGAGCCGGAGCGCTGCCACGGGGAGCGGAGTGGAGAAAAACCAGCCTGGGAGTTCGCTGGGCGGGAGCGTGGCCGTCCCGGCAGAAAGGGCGGCTGTCGAGCTGCAGGGGGGAGCGGTGATTTCGGGGTGGTGGTGCCCCTCCGCTGCCTCCCCTCCAGGCAGAGGTCGGCAGGAGCGCCCAGTGCCCCACGCGCCGCCCCCGGGCGGGATCCCCGCAGCGCAGCCCGGAGAATCCCTCCCGCTGCCAGTGCTCGCTCAGCCTTTCCCCGCTGGCCCCACGTCCCCAGAATTTCACTTTCCGGCAGAAATGTCCCGGGTTCGTGTCTGCAGAGGGGTTTGTGCCCAGGACAGGTGTCTCCCGCGTGTATTTGGTGGGGTTTGGGGTTATCGGCGCGGCTCAGCCGGCTGCAGTGCCACCGTGCCGCGGTGAGGCGGGAAGCGGCTCTGGCAGACTGCTAATGTGGAGCATAAATCGTGGTGGAGACAGGGTAGGTCAGAGGAGGGAGGCAGGACCAGTAAAGCACTGCGGTCAATGAGACTCTGTCCTTAGAGGAGAAACCGGGGTGTAATTACAGAGCGAAGGGAAAACACGCGGCGATGCTCTACAGGGACGGGCGGCCATGGGAGCGCTGCCGGGCTCCTGCCCCGCTGCCCCCCGGGACGCCCCGCGCACCCCGCGCTGTGGGCGCCGGCGCCCTTCCGTGCCGCACCGGCTGACGCTGCCCCTGCGTCCCTCGCTGCCGGCCCTCTCCCCGCTCCAGAGGGCTTTTGGGGGCTGTGCCCCCTTTCTGATGTGTTTGCGGCAGTGCGGAGCGGTGCGCTCTCGGGCTCTGCAGCGCTTGCAGCCGGTGTTTGGAGCGGGGGCGTTCCTGCTGCCTTCGGCTCCTTGGGTGGCACCGAAACCCATCGGCACAGCCTGGTCTTGGCCGAGGCCGATGCACCCCCAGTGCCGGGATGGGATGCTGAGCATGGAGGGGCCGCGGTGCACAGGGGGTGCAGAGCCCTCTGTTTGGGCTGGGGGTGCAGCCAAGGGCTGGGGGGCTGCCGGGATCCGGTGCTGCCGGAGGGCTCTGTGGCCGTGTCCTGCGCCCGAGGGCCGTGGCCACGGCCGGCCCCACCATTCCCCCCTCTCCTCTCCCTTCCAGGTGACCGGGCGCCTGCCTTCAGGGAGCGCTGATGTGCGTGCGTGCTTTTCCAAGGCAGCGGCAAGCCTGCAGCGAGCGGCCTGCCTTGACCCCGGCGCGGGAGGGGGGCGAGGCGGGTGCTGGGCTGTTGGGGACCTGGTGGGCAGTGGCACCGGCTCTGCTGGCCACAAGGTCCCCGTCCCCTTGCCCCCTCCCCAGAGCCCCCAGGAGCTGGAAGTTGGGGTGGAGCAAAAGGAGGAGGGACGGGTGACTGCAACCCCCTGCCCACCCCTGCCCATCGCTGCCCATCGCTGCCCATCGCTGCCCTCCTTCCCCGGGCTTTGCCCCCGTGCGCTCCCTCCACCGTCCCTCTCCCCAGCCCCGCGCGGGGACGGCGGTGCACGGTGCTCCGTGGAGCTGTATTTTCAGAGACTGCGGGGGATGTCGTGTGTGTAAAATTAGCACTGCCTTGTTAGTCCTTTTCAGGCTAATTCGGAGTGAAATGCTTTAGCAGCGGTGGGCTGATTCTATCAGGAGAACAAGAACTAATTAAATTCACTCTGACCATCAAGCAGTAAATTATTTATACCCAGACAGATGCAATCTAATCTGTAGCATCCAGCCCCACTGAACTCGCATCCTCCTCGGTTTGGGGTGAGGGGCAGATGAAATGCGCAGGGGGGCGGGGGGGCGGCAGGAGGGCTGGGGGGGCAGAGCGAGGGCAGCCGGGGGAGGTAGATCCGTTTTCCCCACCAGCACCGGCGCTGCAGTGGGACCCCTCTGCCGGCACTGCCGGGACCCATGCCGGGGAGCCGGCGTCAGACCCCTGCCCTCGGCCGGCGGGGTGGCAGGGCGGCGGGGAGGTACGGGAGTCCTCCTCCTCCTCCTCCTCGGGAGGAAGGCAGAGCACCGTGCAGAGGGGAGGGCAGGTTCTTGCCCCCGTGTCGGGGTCCCCATGGGGGTCCTCGTGCCACCGTGCCATCTCCATCGCGCCCCCCCCGTGTCTCCCCCAGGCCCGGTGGCCACGGGCAGCCCAGCTCAGGGCAGATACGAACTGGTACCGTCTCCTTAAGGATTTATCTTTTTGGTTATCTGACCCCGGTGTCTGATTAGATCATTCCTGCCTCTCCGTGGAAACATGAGCTTTAACTGCTTAAAAGCTGCAGTTACTATTGAGCCGAAATCCCTCTCCTTTTCTCGAATTGAAAGAGTAAAAAATGAGGTTGTAAAGGATTCCGGCAGCCTGGGAAACTTCTCCGGTTGGGGTTGGGTAAAACACTGTGTTAAAAATCTTCTGGCCGCTATTTCTATTAGCGGGGCACGAGGAATTAATCGCGGAGCGGCCGAGGCGGTGGCGGTGCTGGTCCGTGCCGCCCTGGGGAAGGAGATGTCCATCCCATCCGTGTGCGGGTGGAGCGCGGGAGCACCGCTGAGGGCTCTGCCCGGCACGCGGTCCTGTGCCGTCCGGCACAGAGCAGCCGGGAGCACGGCCGGGGCCCAGCGGGGTCGGCGGCAGGACGAGCAGGGCTGGCCTCGCGTGTTCTCCAGCGGCGGGTCCCCGTGGGGCCGGGGAGGGGGCAGGCACCCAGCGCAGCATCTCCCCCCGGAGCTGCCCCACGGCTCCCCCAGCCGGGGGGTGGGAGGGGGTCCGCGCCTCTGGAGACGATTTTGGGCTCTCGCAACATCTATTGAGGTGTTTAAGGATAAATCGGCCGATATGGGCTGGGTTCCCCCGGTCTCCGGTGCGGGGGGCTGGAGCAGAGCTTTCTCCAGGGCTGCCCGGGAGCTCTGCCCGGTCCCGGGAGGCGTGGGCGGGCTCTGGGGCTCACCTGCAGCACTCGGTGGCTTTGAACCGATACTTTCCACAACAAATATATTTTTTCCATACTACTCAGGGTAAAGGCGCAGACAAAAGGCTCCGACAACATCACGCGTCGCAAAGCCCCGTCAGCGCGCGCCGCTCCGCTCCGCTCCTCTCCAGCTGCGCTGCCTTTTGGGACGCTTGAGCCCAAATGGTGTTTGCGTTTGCACCGGCGATTAATCTCTGTAGCAGGGGAGGGAACTCCTATTATGAATCAGGCTCATAACTCTCGGCGCACATATTTCCAAAGCCCCGTTGAACTATTAATCCTGGCGGCTCCCTGGGGCAGGGAGGACGGAGGGGGAAATGTCACCTTGTGGCAGCAGAGCTGTGATAGGCAGCCAAGGCAGCCAGCTCCGTCCTGGAGATGGCTCCTGGTCTCCAGATCACTCCGGTGGACCATGTGGCCTCACAATTGATTTAAAAAGGGAAAAAAAAAAAAAAAGAAAAGAAAAAGGCAACTGCTTAGCTCTGGTTTTGCTGCTGCTGAGAGGACAGATTTGCCTGCTGGCAGCTATCTGCCATTAAATGGATGAGCTATTCAAGTGTGGGTTATGGATTTAGGATCAGCCTGACTGTGCTGGAGCAGACACACGATGCTGAGCCCAGATGGATGTGTGGTCCGGGATGGGGGCCCGGGGGGAGCTGACACGCTCTTTTCAGTCGTGGCAGAAGGTGGGATGGAGGAGCCTTCACCGGGAGCAGATAACCTTGCAAAGGGCGAGAAGCTCCTCCAAACCCCTCCGTCCGCGGGGGCGGGCGGTTTGGCCGCGTCCCCTCCGGGCTGCGCGCGAGGGAGATTCCCGGAGGGGGGACACATTGCGGCCTCCGCGGGCAGAAAGGCTGACGGCGCAGCAGGAGAGGCGAGCCCGCGTTTCGGCTCGTGGCCGAATTGGATAACAGGAGGTTGATTAAGCAGACTCCGCTCGGAGGAAGGAATTGGGAATTTCCCTCTGGGCTCAGTGAGATGGGCTGGAAGGGACCACGGGCCGCGTGCGCGGCAGCGCTGGCGGAGAGGGGTGGGATGTGCCGGGCGATGGGGCTGGGGCCGCTTCATCCCCGTGACCTGCCGTGCCGTGGGGCCGCAGCCACGCAGAGCCGACTGCAAACCTGTGGCGGGGCTGAGCGGGCACGCTCCCGGTGAGATCCCGGTGAGATCCCGGTGAGATCCCAGCTTCCTCAGTGCCTCTTCTCCATGGCGAGCTCGTTGCACGCTCGCAGCCCGTCGGCAGGTCGGTGCTGGCAGCCGGGCGCGGGAGCAGCTTGCCGGGACAGCCAGCCAGTGCCACCGCCGTCCTTCTCCCTGCTGGGCGGCACCGGAGAGGACCCTTCCTTGGCTTGAATGATTCAGAGTCTGGGAGCAATTTCCAGGCTGCAAATACCCCTTTCCAGCCCCAAAGCTGCCACAAACATCCTTGCTGCTCCCGCGGGTGCTGCACACACACGGCCCCGGCACCCGCGGGGACGGTCGGGAGCGAGCAGGTCCTGGACCCGCTCCTGCCCCGCCAACAGCCAGCGAGGAGAGGGATGGATTTTCTGGTTTTGGCTCACGAGGGTCGCTTGTACATTGAGCAGCCGGAAGATGAAGCAGTAGGAAGGCGTCTCCCGGTGTTGCTCCCCGTGGGGCGGGATGCCACGTGCTCGCAGCCCGGGGACGTGCCCACGGTCCCAGCGCCGCCGTCCCCCATCTCCCTGGTCCGCAAACACTCCCAGAGCCGCCGGGCGCGGGCAGCGGGGGGAATCCGGCCCGGCAGCGCTAGCACAGTTCAAGAAATGCGAACATTTACATTTTTTTTTTATTTTTATTTTCCATTTTTGACATTGTTCCTCAACCCCTCTATCGCGCTCCTTGTTAAGCTGTTAAATCACTCCATTTATTTAGTACGAGCATTGCTGAGAGCTCATTTTTATCTTGGTGAAAACCAGACTTGCTCATGGGCACATAATGAAATTGTATAAATATACCCTTAGCTGGGAATCTAATTTATTTTTCCTGTTCATTATGGGGTAGAAGGCCATTATGAGATGTATAACTTTTTTTTTCCCAGTGCTGGAATTGAAAGGCTGGTGCGGGCTCTTTTTATACTGATGATTTCGTCCTGATTCAATTTAAAGCTGGTTAGAGCTCAAATACTGTAGCATAATTGACAAAGATCAGTGCGGGTTGTAATGCTAATGTCTTGTCTGCGGCTCCGGCAGCGGCGCTGGGCGAAGGCGGGTTGGAAGCCGTGTCCAGCAGAGAGCGGCTGGGTCGTGGCGTGCCGGGACGGGGACGAGGAGCGGGGCTCAGCCGCCCGGCAGCGGCGCATCCCTGGGCATCCCCGCCGAGCCGAGGGAGCGCGGAGCCCGGCTCGCCCCGTGCCGTGGGGAGCGGCGGTGGCCCAGCGCCGGGGTCAGCGGGACACGAGTCTGTCCATTTGTCCGTCGGGGGGATTGATTTTTGACCGTATTGATATTGCTATAAAGTCATGTTTATAGAGCTATAATTAAGCGGGGCCATTTAGCAGGCAGTGTTAAGTGCTGAGCAGATTTATGGCACGGTTCAGCCTTCTGCGGTGTTATATTTCACCATGAAGTACACCGGGTTTTTATGTGTTCTGCGATTGTGTTCGTTTGACAGTGATTAGTATAATGGGGGTTTCCGGGGTCGTGTTGCCAAGCTAAGGAAACAGCAATTACGGTCCCGCTGCAGTATCAACTTAATTGCATCCATTTGCGAGCGACACGAGCGCGGGTGCGCGGGAGCAGCCGGTGGGGCGAGCCCCGGCCACCCCGCGCCCGCCGGCCCCGTCCTGCCCCTGCCCGGGGCACGCTGCTCGCCGCCGCGCTGGCTGCGGCCCCCCGGCTTGGCGGGGAGCAGAAGGAAGGGCACAGACTCACGGAGTCACAGAATGGTCTGGGTTGGGAGGGACCTCCAAGACCACCCAGTGCCACCCCCAGGGACACCCCCAGGGACACCTCCCGCCAGACCGGGCGGTCGCTCAGAGCCCCGTCCAACCCGGCACCTCCTGTGCGGGGGCGCGGGGTTGCCGCCTGGCAAGGGGTGGCCGCGGTGGCCTCCTGTACACGCTCAACCGGAGTGAAGTCACCGCTGCCAGGGTGCCGGTGGGTTCGGGGTGCCGGTGGGTTCGGGGTGCCTGGTGCTGCGGGAACAGGCTTCTCCTCGGGGGTGGCAGCTCCAGGCTGTCACCGGGGCTGGGCTCTCTCTGATGCTGCGTTTCAGCCTCGCTCGCTTCCACCGTGTGACCGGAGCTTGCCACTGGCGAGCGGCGGTGGGGCCACGGGGCTGCCGGTGCCCCATGACGGTCGCGAGTCTTTCCCCCGCGCTTGGGAGCTGCGTGGCCGCGGGAGGAGCGGGCCGAGCGCTGCGGGCAGAGCGGGAGAGGCGAGCCGACGGATCAGAGGGCGAAAGTGCCACCGGTGAATTTGCAGCGGTGCAATTAGCGCTAACCTTGGCGCGCACTTGTCAGCCTTTCCTTTGAACTCTCTCCCCCAACGGCTTTCCTGAGATCTGGAGATTTACCGGCTCAGCTGTTCGCCATCCTGATAAGTTGCAGGGAGGTTCTGCAGAGCGGTTAATAGAATCCCGGTGAAGGCTGTGCGAGAGCCCGTCCTGAGCATGGGGGATTTCCGCGCCCTTCTGCGGGTCCCGTCCCTTAGCAGGGTGTGGGAAGTGCCCGGGGGGGGCGATGGGCAGGAGCCCTGCCGTACTGCCGTACCGCCCTGCAGGCAGGGCCCGGGGCCGGCGGGGGTGGCCCTGGTGCGGTGGTGCCATGGTGCCGCGAGCACCCTGCCTGCCCTGGGGTGGCTGGAAGGAAGCGGCTCTGCCGGAGCTGGGGAGGGCTGCGTGTCCCGCTGCATGACACCGGTCCCTCGCCTGCTGACCTAGAAGCAGCGGAGCGTCGCGTGAGGCTCAGGGATGCTCAGCCACGAGCGCGGTGACCCCGAGTCTTTTCGCCAGTGTGGATGGGGTTGGGAGAGGGCAGTCTGCCTTGCTCTTGCCCTTGCTATGCGCACTTTCCCAATTCACTGCAGGAATCAGATGGGCTTTTGCCGACTAAGAGGTGTTAAACGGCTCTAAATACTGTTCGTGCTGCAATATCTCCACCACAGCGTTTAATTGAGTGCCACAGAAATGCCTATAAATAAACGTAATGCGCCTGTGCCAGTACCCTCCTACAGCATCTCGGCGCTTGCGAGGAAGCCGACGAGTGGCTGGTGCTCGGGCTGCAGCTCCTGCCCTCCCCTCCCCGCTCCTGCCCTTTTACTTTTTTTCCCTTTTTTGCCCCCGCTCCGAGTGGGTCCAGCGCTGTGTCAGTGCTCCCCTGTGCTGGCCGGCCCTGCCTGTCCCCTGCCTGTCCCCTGCCTGTCCCTCTGCCGCGCTGTGGCTCTTTGCCCCGACTGCGGGAGAGCTGTTGCCGCTGCCCCGGGATGCGGCACCGGCACCGTCCCTGTCCCTCTGATGCCGCAGCGCAGCGCCGCATGCGGCCGCGTGCCCGGGGAGCCCGGGGGCGTCGAGCCCGTGTGGGGCGGTGGAGCCCGCTGGGATGCAGCCGTGAGAGCGGGGACGGGGGAATCGGGAGCAGCAGCCCGGTCTGGGGCTGCGGTGCCCATCGGGACGGGACTGGGAAGCTCCTTGCAGATGTCCCCGCTGCGCCCGTTGTCCCCGGGGGCCGCATGCCAGGCGCTCGGGCTGCACCTGGGCATCAGCCGGCAACTGCGGGGAACGAACGCCAGTGTGGGAAATCGGGGAGCGGAGGGAACGGTGCGGAGCATTTCGCGGCTGTTTATGCTGCTCCTGCACCTGTTTTGTGTCCGGATTCCTTTGTGATTGGAAATTCGTACTCACCAAAACAGACGGATTTCCCACCAGACTGCCTTAAATCTCGGGCAGATCAGACTTTGAATCCAGGCAGACAAAACGTGTGTTGTGCTTTATCTATTGCAAAAGGTACTTTTTGGTTGCCGGTGTGCAGAGCTGCCTCCTGAGGAGTGCTGCTGAATTCCTTCCACGTTCCCCTCCCAGAGCCTTTATTAGAGAATAAACAAGAAGCGGAAGGGAAGGGAAGGGAGGAGCGGGCAGCCGGGCGCTCCTCGGTGTGCCACGCGGCTGCCGCGGGATGCGCTGGGTGCGCAGGGTGCTGGTGCGGCGGGTGCGCGCACCGCGGGCTCCCACCCTGGCGGTGGCCGCAGGGCAGGGGACGGAGCTGGCTGCGTGCACGGGGCTGTCGCCGTCGGCACCCCCGGCCGTGCTGCGCCGTGTGTGTGCCCGGGCGGGCGCTGGGGGGGCGGCGGGGTCCGTGGGGTCCCCGGGACCCCCCTGTGCCACGTGGCCGGTGAGACCCCTCTCCCTGCAAGGGAGCCTTGGGGCCTCGCTTAGGATCCTCAGCCAACTGAGGTCCCTAAATAGGATCCTCAGACTCGTCATTTGACTGCCTCTTCAGTGCTGATGAGCCACTCTGATGTTACTATTTAAAATCCTAATTGCTTTAATCAGCTCGCCTTTAGCCGCAGCTCAGCCAGCGGAGTCCAGCGGCTGAGAGCTCTCCTGCTCCCTTCCGCCCGCAGCCCCCTGCGCTCGCCAGGCGCAGCTGCCGCCCGGGCACCGCGCGGGTCACAGCATCCCCCGGTCGCGGCACCCTGCGGCTCTGCGCCGGCATGTGCCAGTGGTGGGGTCAGCCGCAGGGGTGATGGGCCGGTGGGATGGCTGTGGGGTGACGGTGGGATGGCGGTGGGATGGCTGTGGGGTGGCGGTGGGATGGCTTTGGGGTGGCGGTGGGATGGCTTTGGGGTGGCGGTGGGATGGCGGTGGGATGGCGGTGGGATGATGATGGGATGGCTGTGGGATGATGGTGGGATGATGGTGGGATGGCTGTGGGATGATGATGGGATGGCTTTGGAATGGCTGAGAGATGGCTGCGGAGCTGAGTGCGGGTCTCCTGGGTAGGGGGAGGACAAGGACTTTAACAGATGAGGAGAAAAGGAGCTGCTGTTACCATGGGCTGAAAGATGTCAACACTTTAATGAGGTGGGAATTCCCTGTGTCCTCTCCCGTAGCGCCCTGCGCTCGCCTTTATCACCATTAACTCCTTTCCAGGGTAGAATCACTTCTGTCTGGCAGGACCGAGGAAAACCCCCGGTCCTGCTCCCCATTCCCACGCAGCGTGTGGCCACCCCCCAGGAGAAGGGGGACACGTCCCAGCCCGCGGCTGCGGCTTTGTGCGTGCAGCCACTCTGCTGGTGGGGGCGCGGGGACGAGGTGGCGGCGGGTGGGCTGCAGCCAGTCCTGTCCCTGGGCTTGGCGCCCTCCGGACCCCTCCTGCGCCTGGTTTGGCTCCTCCGAGCCCGGCCCCGGGGTGATGGTGATGCTGCGTCCCGGCTGGTGGCGCGGCGTGGCGCGGGGGCTCGGGGCAGAGCTCTCCCAGGCTGCGCTCGCCGCCGGGCTCGCTGGCATGGATGGCAGTGCGCCGGATTAAAATAGCGCGGTGCTTCCCCAGCTCAGGAGCCTCGAGGCAGGACACCCATGCAGCTGCGCTGAGGAGGAGGAGGAAGAGGAGGAGGATGCCGGCTGATCAGCGCCTGACACCGTCTGCGCTGGGCAGGGGCGGAGGGGCAGGAGATGAGAAGACCCAAATCTGTGGGCACAACGCTGCCACCACGGCACCCCCTCCCCGCCAGCGTCGCCCCTCGCCGGTTCTCCTCAGAGGTGCGCAGGCGCCGGGCGCTCCCCAGGGCTGGTTCCCTTCCTCGGCTCGAGGCTCGGCGGGCAGGAGGGATGCGTTTGCCCATCGCCAGGAGGGACGTGGCAGAGGAGGGACGGGGAGCGGGGCGCTCAGCGCTGGCAGGGGCCGGCAGCCCGCAGCCGGCCGGGAGGAAATGAGCAGGAAGCTGCCCGCTGCGGCCGGTGATGCCGCGTTCCCTGCTGGGGCTGGCGGCGCTCTCTGCTGCAGCTCCTCCTTTCTTGCCAAGCCTGGCAGCGTGGAAGGCGTTTGCCAGGGGACGGTGCCGGCGCCCCGGGCGTGAGCGCCAGCTCTTGGGGAGAGGCTGCCCCTCGCCTTCTGTCGTGCCGTAACTCGGCTTCACCGGGGCGGTGCGTCCCACCTGCAGCCCCTCTGCCAGCGCCAAGCAAATCCCGGTCCTCGTCCCACCGGGCTCGTGGGTGCGTGGCTGCTCCAGCCTCCGGACGCGTCCCTGCAGGGCACCAGTGGCTGTGGGGAGGTGGCCCCACACCTCTCCCCGTGGCGGGTTTGGTGCTCAGGGCTTGGTGCAGCCCGGCCCCATGGCACAGTCGCCGGTGCACCGCTGGGCTGCGCGGTGAGGAGCGGTGCAGGGGCTGAATGGGCGATGTGCCGCAGTGGCCCTGGGGCTGTGCTGTCCCAGAGTATCTCTGGATGAGCAGAAAACCTCATATGGCGGATTGTACAACTCGCAGCAGACTTCCCGGGGAGCGAGGACATCTCCGCATTTATTCAAGGACATCCCTTCTCAATTAAATCCCAGCATGGGCTAAACAAATGGGCTGCTGAGATCAAAGTGGGTTTTTTTTCCACTTCCCCCCCCCCCAATTTTTTTTCCCCAGGTCATTGAAAAGATGCATTGGAGGGAGAGTGGTGTGTTTGGCTTCCATTTGCCTGGTGGTGAGGAGAAACGCCCGTTAGATTCACTTAGTGGCGTTTGCCTGAGTTAGTGGAGAAGCAGAGAGTTTGTAAGTGGTGGTTGAGTGGTGATGGCCCCGGGAGGCGCTGGCGGCGGTGGGATTGCCCGTCGGCGCAGGGTTGCCCATCCCACACCCGGAGATGAGCAGCCGATCGCCGCTTCGCCGCAGCCTCAGCCCCTCGGTGCGGCACCCGCCGGCACCGCGCTGGGCCCCCTCGGGGCGCTGCCCCGTCCCGCTGCAGGTGGCTGCGGATCGTCCCCAGGACGGGTCCCTGCGGGGCTCGGGGCCGGCGCTGGCGCCCTCACCGCGGGGTCGGCCCCTGCCTGGCCCTGTGCCGGGGCTGGAGCCCACGCGTCCCCCCGCTCCGCCTCGGCCTCCTGCGGGATTGATGGCGTCGTTAAAGCGTCAGGCTGGCCCGGGGCCGGCCCCGCTGCGGGACAGGATTTATGGTGGAATCTGCCGCGGCGAAGGTTTTATCGCAGCCGTTAAACAGCCGAGCGTGCGCTGGGGGGGGCGGCGGTGCCGGGGGCGGCTGGGCAGGGTCTGCCCTTGTTTAGTGCCGGTGCAGCGAGGGTCTCCTCTCGCAATCATCGTTAATGATGGGGGTCGCTCTCCTGGGGACCCTTCGGATGGGACCAGTGCCGGGAGGCCGCCGAGCTGCGAGGGGGGGGTGATGGGATGCTGCAGCTGCGCGGGGGCGGCCGTTCTTGTGTGGGGCAGAAGGGGCCGAAGTGCTTCTTGTTTGGGCAGTGACACCCGGCGCAGTGTCCACGGAGGGGCATCTGGAGCCGTGAGCTGCCGGTGCCGCCTCCCGCTGGGATCCCCGCGGCTGGGGTGGGCGCCGGGGCTGTGCCGCGCAGGCAGTTATTCGGTGCTGGTGCCACTGCCGGTCCTGCTGGTGCTGCGTTCTCCTCAGCATCTTCTGCCGGTGGCCAGGGGCCGGACAGCCACCGGTGCCATGGTGGTCCCTCCCGTGAGCATCCTCACACCCCCGACCCGCTGCCTGCTATTGCTGTGGCCATCGCCGCGCTTTGTGCTCTCCCCGCACAGCCCTTCGCAAGCACCGCAGCCGCCGGGAGACGGGAGGACATGCCGGGGCGAGGAGCCGGTGCAGCACCATGGAGGCGTACGCCGTGTGGGTGTGCCAGCAGCAGGCAGCGTGGGACCGCGCTCGGTGGGAGCCCCGAGCGTGCAGCGCAGGCCCCAGCGCTGCTGTGGGGCACTCGGCGGTGATTTTGGCGCTGTTCGGCCGCGTGCAGCCCCGGGGTCCGCCCGTGTCCCCCAAAGCCGTCCCGGCGCAGGCGCTGGGCACGGTCGGCACAGCCGCCCCCGACATCCGCGGCGGCGCGGGCCCGGCCTCCTCCCGCTCCCTCTGTCACGGATCCGTCTGTTAAGAAATCGATCCCTTTGCCACCAGCCCTGTCTCCTTTTTTCCTTTTAAATGGTGTCACTCTTCTATTTCCTGGCCTCTCTAATAGATTTTTATATAATCACTACAGTGCACTTTTAAAGAGCGATAGATCACGTTCATTGCTTTTCCCCGTGATTAATTTCCCATAATAGTCCTCTGTAACACCAAGGCAAAGAGAGGAGAGAGAAGAAAACCCCCACATTATCCACTTTGTGCTCAGAGTATAAATGAATTAGATTTAATTTTTGTTTAATTGTTTCCATAGCTCAGCTTCTGCTAACTTTGCAGGATAATTTATTTTGCAGTCTTAGGGAAAAGAAGGGAAGAAAGTCTCTGCAGCCGAGCGGTCTGCCTGTGGATAGTGGTTAATTACAGCTGATAGCCTTATCTGCTCGTAATTACTGGAGTGGCGTTGGGCGCGCTCCTGCTGGCAGCTCCCCTCTGCGCGCCCCGGTCCAGCATGGCTGAGCAGCGCGGGGTGCGAAGCCGCGGCTGTGCCGGGAAGGGGCACGCTGGGGACGTGGGACCTTCTCATACCGTCTCATACAAAGTGCGGGGGCCCGGCCGAGGAGCTGCTTGGCTCGGGGGGGGGGGGGCTGGGCAGCAGCGGGACCCGTGGCGAAGGGCTGTGTGTCCCGAGCGCTGGTGCGGCAATGCCGGGGCGGCGGAGGCGGCTGTGACACCCCTGGGGCAGCGCTCGGTGGATGGGTGATGCCACCAGCGGGGGCAGAGCCGCAGGAGGAACCAGGAGGGAGGTGAGGAGTTGGGCTGTCCGGGCGCTGGGGGGCTGCCGTGGGGCTGCCGTGGGGCAGGACTGCGCTCCCTTCCACTGCCTTGTGCTGCGCGCGGCCCCGATGGGGCGGGCGGTGAGGGGCACGCTGCCACGGGACAGCCTGGCCCCACGGCCCTGCAGCCCCCAGGGTGGGAGTGGGCGGGCAACTTGCATCCCGGGGTGACAAGTGGCCAGGGCAAGGAGCTGGCTCTAAATTTAACTCTGGCTCTTAATTTGACTATGCTTAATTTTCTGGACTAGCTCCTTGAGGGGAGTGCTTTGCGGGGAAGGTGTGAGCTCGCTGCGCCGCGGCCCCGGCGGCGGGGGCTCTCCTGGCTTGGCTGAGCCTCGAGCACCCTGCCCCGGCCCGGCTCGAGCCAAACCCCGCGGAACCGGCACCGCGAGCAGCGCCCGTGGGAACAGGCGGGATCTGGCAGCATCGCCTCCCGCCCGCCCACCGCTGCCTCTTGCACCGGGGAGCTGCTGGCAGGGGGCCTCCCCTCTGCTCTGCGGCTCTGAGCGGGTGCTCTCCTCTCCCCGCACGGGGTCCTCTGCTTCCCGGGAACCGTGTCCCGCTTCCCCCTGCCCGGGGGCTGTGCCGGCAGCGGGGAGAGGAGGCTCCGGGAGTCACTGCCCGGCATCGTCCCCTCCGACGGCCCCCGCAGCCCCGTCCCGTCCTGCCCCGGCGGGAGCGTGGGAAGAGCAGCGGGGACGGAGCCACTGCACGTCCTCCTGGCCCAGCTCGCCCATTAATCACCGGCGTCGGGGCATCGGGCCCCTGCTTAAAATGCACTGACAGTGCCGAGGTGAGAGCAGGAGCTCGAGAGAGCCTCTGCTAATCTGCTCCCTCGGAGACGGGCTACCTTCGGCCTGTTAATCAGTTGCAGTAATTACAATCCCAACTTTACATGTGGAATGTTAATTAAAGGACGGGACACAGGGACCTGCAGCCTGGCAGCGAGCGGTGTGCCTGGCAGCGAGGGCTCAGGCCGGGCTGGAGGCTGCGGGGGGTAACCCCTGCGCCCCCGGGCTCGGCTGCTTCGCTTCCCGGCAGCTGGGAAAGGTGCCGAGCCCCGGTGATGCCGAGCCCCGGTGATGCCGAGCCCTGGTGGTGCCGGGCTGGGGCTGGCGGTGGTGCGGGCAGGGAGCGGCTGGCTGCGGTTGCCGGCAGTTGGCACTGCCTGTGCGTTGTGGGTCGCGGAGGGTGGCTGCTGGCCTTTCTGCTCCGGCACTGCTGCTTGCCTCTACAATTTCTTTGCTGATGTGGGTGGCAAGATTTGGTGGGGAAATCGGATGTTGCGGCTGGAGCTGCTCTGCCCTCCCCGCTGCCTGCCCCGATTCTGTACTCCCCGTAACCCCCCCAGTGCCCCGAGCGTCCCCTTCTCCGGGCTGAGCATCCCACCTCCCCCTGTGTCTGTCCTGCGCTCCAGCCTCCGACCACCACCGTGGCCTTCTGCTGGGCTCACTCCGGTGCACCAGTCCCCCCTGCACTGGGGCACAGAGCTGCCCACGGGATCCAGACGTGGCCTTGGGGGGGGCATTGGCAGGGCCAGCCGGGGGGGGACACGCTGCTGTCTCATCCCTCTGCCCCCGGCAGCACACTGCTGCCAGCGCGGCTGTGGGCAGCTCCGCTCCGGGGACAGGGCTCGGCATTTTCCTTCCTGAACTTCGTGAGGTCCCCGGGAATGATACCGGCCTCGTTGCCGGGGGGGATCCCCGCTCTCCATCCCACACTGGAACCCCGCGCTGCTCTTGCTGGTGGCTTTGGCCCTCGGCCGGGCGCTCGCACCCGCGCTGAGAGCTGGCGGGTGCCTCCGGGCAGGCAGAGCCCCGGTCCCCCGCCTGGCCGCTGCCGCTGCAGCCGCGCCGCCTTGGGGAGCGTCCGTCTGACCGACACCGAGCCGCAGCTGTCCCTTCCCCGTCCCCGAGGAATACACGGCGTGCCGTCAGCCTGCGGCCCCTCCGGCTCTGCTGCATCGGTGCCCTTGGCTGTGCCCGCCTGTCCGGGGGGCGCCGGCGCTTCGGGGGGGATTAACGCGAGTCCCCGGGGCGGCTGAGAGCCCGGGCGCGGGGCGAGAGCAGATCCCGGGCTGAGCCCCCGCCGAGCCTGGAGGCGGTGGGTGCTCCTCGCTCATCCCTGCGGTGTGCCCGGCCCCGTTAGGGGCTTTGCAGGGGAGGAATGGTGGGGAGCGCCTGCGGAGGTGGGGATCAGCCCCTGCCGCGGCCGGGGGAGTCATTAAAACCCCGGTCAGCAGCAGCCGGGGAGCGGTGGTGAGCAATCTGCCGGGGCGTTAGTGCCCTGGATTATTGCTGCGAGCAGCTGAAGGAGAGCAGAGAAGAGGCGTGAGCTGAGAGGAATGACAAAGAGGGGAAGGAGAGGAAGAAGCCCTGAGGAGGAGGAGGAGGAGGAGGAGGAAGGGGGGGGGGGCTGGATCAGTGCCGCAGGCAGCGCGGGGTGCTCCAGCAGCGATGCTTTGCTGTCCCAGCACCTGCCCGCTCCCCGCTCCCCGGGCAGGGTGGGGTGTCCCGATGTGCGTCCTGTTGGCGCTGCGCGCCCTGTCCCTTGGCAGCCCCCCCTCCCGGTCCCTGGGGCTGTTGGGCTCCATTCTTCTGCCGCTTTTGTTTTCCCCAGAGAGAGGTGGAGTTGCCGGGTCACTCACATCTCTCGCTGTGCTTTCCCATGGGGTCTTAACCAGGTTCACTAAAGCTCTTCTGTCTCCTCGTCCGTGCTGGTCGTAAATCTGGGGCTTGTCTCGCCGGGCTCTGGGCTGTTGCCAGTGTTCAGATGATCCGGCTTCTCAAAATGAGGAATGCTTCTCGTGGCATTTCTAACTCCCTCCCATCACCGGCGGCGTTGGAAAGGGCAGGGGGGAGGACGCGTGCGCTGCGGCAGCCGGCTCCAAAGGCAGCACCGGGAGCTGCGCGGCCGTGTGGCGACCGGGAGGGCTGGTGGGGTGCGGAGTGCTGCGCGGCACCGGCGCTTGGGCGGGTGCTGGGGGGTGCCGTCGTCCCGCCTGCCCGTCCCAGAGCCTCGGCAGCATGAGCGCCGCGCCAAGGTAAGGAAAAAGGGGCCATCGCTTGCCAGAGTGGAGCAGAGCACTGTGGCGGGTGGGAGGGCCTTCCACCGCCACGGCAGAGGTGGGCACCGGAGCCGGCGGTGTGCCAGCGTTTCACCGGTGCAGCCGACTCGCACTACGTTGGGGCCGCCGCTGGCAGGTGAGCCCGGAAAGCTGCTGTAGCTCTTGGAGGAGCAGCGCTGGTGGTCGGCGTTGCTCTGGGAGGAGCTGCGCCGTGTGTTTGCTCTCCAGGTTTGGGACCGAGGATGGTCCCTCAGGATCTTGCTGGCCCAGGGCAGCAGGACCGCAGCCCTGTCCTGGTCTCTCGCAGGCGTGGGACGCAGCGCGAGCACGGTCGGAGCCGTCGGTGTGCTGGGGATGAGCGTGGCAGCCGTCCCGTGGGGCAGCCAGGGGTCAGGAGTCCACCTTGAGCCAGAATGAGGGATTGCCCGTTCCCTGGCGTCCGCGGGGTTCCCAGCGGCTGATCGCGGGGCGGCTTCTTCAGAATATGGCCAGTGAGTGGCCAACGGCGAGGGACAGGGGTTAAGATCCTTAAGGAGAGGAGGAGCGCAATGGATGTGATGAACACGTCCCCAGGTGTCACCTTGGGAGCCCGGTGTGTGCGGGCAGGGCAGGGGCGCCGGCACGGCTCCGCCGACGGGCAGAGTGCCGGGGTCAGGAGCAATGGCGGGGACCTTACGCAGCTCGTCGGGCTCATACTAACCTGCGATGCCGGGCTGCGTGCGAACCTGCCGCTGCTCGCGCTGCGGAGAGCGCTGCCGGCAGAGCGGGTACCTTCTGCCCTCCGGCAGGGGCCCTGGCACCGGTGCACTGGACCGCGTCCCCTTGCGTGGCTGTGGGCACCGCGTGTCCCCGCTCGCCGAGTGCTGCGGGGCCCCGGGGCAGCCCCCGCTCTGAGCTCTGGAGGTGATGCTCCGGACTGGGCTCCGTCTCTCCGCTCTGCTGCGTGTCGTCTGCACTTGTAGACCTTAAAAGGGCGGAAGAACCACATTTGTCTTTCCAGTTTGTCCAACTTCCTTTGCGTTTGGCTTCGAATAGCCGTTGCCAATGGGCTGCCTGGTGCCCCAGCGGCTTGTGGGGGAGACCTGGAAGAGCCCATCGTGTGGACCGCTGCTGCCCCATTGCGCTGTGCAGAGCCGCTGTTGCCCCTCCGATCGACCCCCGCCAGCCTCATGGAACGGCCCTTCTCCCTTCTTGGAGCCCGCGGATCTGCTCCGTGGTCCCTCTCCCCCGTGTTCCTCAGGTGCCATTTCGCAGCCACATTTCAGTCACACAGGAGGCGGCTCGTGGAGGTCGTAGTGTTGGTCCCAGAGCTTCTGTCGACACGGATCCCACTTCAGGATACCTTCATCCTTCTGTGCTAGAAAGTGCTGGCATCTCTCCATGCAGCTACTTCTTCCTGGCAAAGCACCAGCTGGATCACCGGGAGAGACGTGCCGAGGCTCTCTCCGGGCTTCCTCTGCCCGCTCCCCGGCTGGCGGCTGCGTCCCTCTTGCGGGTGGCGGAACGCTCCGGCCACCTCCCTCGGTCTCCCATCCTCCGACGGGACGGGCTGCCCGCAGAGGTCCTGCAGATGCACCTCCTCGGTGCCCCGAAAACCCTCCCTGCGCTGGGGATGGAGCCAGGGACCCGCGGCCGCCCGCGGCTGCCGCCCTGCAGCACCCGGATTTCTTGTGTTCTCTTCCCTCCAACCCGCTGCCCGCCCCGGGAGCTGCCCTTAGCGGCTCTTCGGGCGCCGCGCTGGGAAAAGCGGTCCAGAGCAGGGTGGGAAGGTTTGGCTCCCGCGGCGTGGGAGAGCCCGAGCCCCACTGACCCCCTTTTGTGCAAACCCCTCCAGATTGCACCGGGTGACGGCCCCGGCCGGACCACGGGGCCGTGGGCTGCGGGTACTCGGCTTCTGGGAGAGCCGGGCGTCCCCTCCTGCCCATCTGGAGACGGACAGGAGCACCGGGACGGCGTCTGGTCAGCCGTGTCGGGGAGCCGAATTGCAATGTGCCCATCTCAGGGCTTCGGGGCTGCGGCACGTGGCACCGGCTCCACCGCGGTCCCCCCACCCCGCGTGGCGTGGACGTGGCACGGCTCTCCCAGCGCTGGGCTGGTGCCGTGGGGAGAGCGGTGCGGGAGGCGGCAGCGCCGGCGGTGTGACGTGGCAGAGCACGACCCTGCGGCCTGGGCAGTCCCTTTCTGCAGTCGTACCAGATGCTTTCCGTGTGGTTTGAGTTTTTCCATCTCATTCATTTTAGGGATTAATTGAAGTGTTTCTCCTCTCTCCCTCCTTCCCTCCCTCCTTCTCCCCCGTTACATACAGCTGCACATGGATTTTAGGGTCGTGCTTGTTTGCATCAGTTATATTTACATTAATGGGTGTTTGTTTTAGGAAAAACACCAGAAATCCCCTAAAAACAAATGCTCTTTGTGTCCCACAAGCGGCACCGCTGCCCCGTTGGGGTGGAGGGTCCCGGGGCGGGTGCCCTGGGACAGCCCCTGCCCTGCTGCCCCTTACCCCCACCGTGGGCGTGGAGAGCTCTGGTGTGGGCATGGGCGGCTCCAGCACCCATCGGGTACCGGCTGCGAGGTGTCCTCCCCCGAGGCGCACGAGGAGCGGTGCCCCGCCATGGATGGGTGGGTTTTGTGGGTGTTGACTCCCCGGTCCCGCGCCCCGGCAGCGGCGGAAGCAGCCGCGGAGCAGCCGGCTCGGCCGCGCGTTCGCTGGGGATAAACCCCCATCCCGGAGCGGGGCGGCCGCTACAACCTGCCTCCGCCGGCGCGGGCAGCGGGGTCCTGCGCTTTCATCAGGAGGTCGGATGGGGGAGAGCCTTTAGGAAGAAGAAAGAGAAAGGGGAGGGAGGAAGTATAATTATTTTCTCAAATGGCTCTCAGCTGCTGGATGCCTTTAGAGTTCCCTTTGTGCTCCGGCGGGTCAGGCTGGGCAGAGCCCGGCCCGGAGCGGCGCGGCGCCGGCCGCCTTTGTTGGCGTGTCTGTGGTCTCGGTTATTAGCCGGGATACGGAGACCCGGAACCTCAGATCTGCGCTGCGGCTGGTGGGAGAAATAAGCAGAGTTGCCTTATCACGCTTATTTAACTGGTTAATACATCTTCAGAGCAAATAATGCAGTCTGTGGGTGAATTGCTTAACCAACCTCATTACTATTGTGCATTTAGCAGCTTGGAGGAAGATAATACCTTTCAGGTTTGACCCAATTTTAGTTTTTGTTGTCATAACCATGGAAAATCGACCTTCAGAGACCCTCAGCAGTGAGCCTGAATAGGAAGTGATTTACAGCAAAAGTGCTGTGCGGAATACTTAATGCACTTGTGCAGAAAAACAGACTGCAGCCGTCGTCCTGGCATCCCTGTCCCCCGCTGCAGGTGCTGCCCGCGCTCGCGCTGCCCCGGCTCCTGGGCACGCGCTGCCCGCGCGCGGTCCGTGCGGGACGGGGGCAGCGGCAGCTCGGCGGGACGGGACGGGACGGGACGGGACGGTACGGCTGCTTTGCCTCTCCTGCACGGGGCCGTGATTCCCTCCCCGCAGGTGCCGCGGGCGCTCCTCGGGTGACCGGAGCGGGGCTGGCGTGGGCACCCCCTTCCCTGGGTGCGGGAAAGCTGATGGCTGATGGTGCCAGCACCGCTCTCTGTGGCGGTGCGGGACATTGGGGGCTGTCAGCGCTGCCTGTGCCTGCCGGGCCATGCTGTGCCGTGCCGTGCCCGCTGGGCAGGGTCCAGCTGCAGAGCAGTTCTCGGGCTCGGTGGGAGCCGTGCCCCGGCCCCGGGGGTTCCCGGGGCTGCCCCAGCCCTGCCTCGGCCCCGCTCCTGCCGCTGGAGGTGGGTGGTGAAGCATCCCGGCCCCTCACCGCCGCTGCGCTGCCTCTGAGCACCGGGGATGCAGGAGAAGGCAGAGGGGGATGTTCCTAACTGCACCACTGGAAGCAAAAGGCAGGAGGACTGTAGAGCTGCGAAGCCCGGGGGGGTCCCGGAGCTGTCTTGTCTTGTCCCAGAGCTGATGGATCCCCTCTGCCCCCACCCCACGGCTCCCAGCACTTCCCAGGCCTGTCTTCTTCATCCTTTGTTCAAGATGGTTTCTCCTTCCGTTCGTTGCCCATCTTTCCCTTCTTTCCCGGCTCTTTTATCTAATAGCGATGCACCTCTAGCGCGGGGGGGCTCTTCGCTCAGGCTGTGATAACTCCCTGTTCTCTGGAGCTGGGCTGGGAAAACGCAAATGCTGCGAGCGGGGACGCATCCTGCTCCCCGAGCGCCTCGATTTGCCTCCTCGCTTCGCTCCTTAATGAGCACTTTCCTTCCGGCTCACGCAGCCCGTGCCTGCGAGCAGCCTGTTCGGGGCTTCTCGAGTGCTGCAGTGCTCCCCGCGAGCAGCGTGTGCCCCGCGAGCAGCGTGTGCCCCGCATGCACCTCTTAGCACGTATGCTCGCAGCTTGGCCGCTCGAGCCTGCCGGAGCCTGCCGGAGCCCGGCCGCGGCGTGCTGCCGGATGGCCTGGCCTTGGCCGCGCTCTCCTCTCCCCGCCGCCGCTTGCGGGGCTCGGAGCTGCCCTCCCCCGCCAGCCCGGTGCTTTTCTGCAAGTGCCCTTCGTCCGCCCGGTTTGCGCCGTGGGAGGCGGTGACAGCCCCGACGCCGCGCCAGCAGCGTTCCCCCGGGCGAGATGTCACCCGCGCCGGGCGGAGGTGGTTCCCATCCATTCGGTTTTGTCTGTGGCAGGCAGAGACTTCCCAGCTCCGCCAGCGGGGCTGCGTGGGACCTTCCTCTCGCTCAGACGGGGAGGAGGGTGGCAGGGAGGTGACAAGCCTTCCTCCCCTTCCCCTGAGGCAGCTGCGAGCGCGGCTCTGCCACCCGAGCCTGGCTGCGTGCTGCCGCCGCCGCTGCTGCGCGTGGGTGGTCCCCGCGGTGCGGGATGCAGCTGACAGCGGAGCCCGGGGCTGGGGGCGCGCTGGGAGCGGGTGATGCCCGGGGGGTGCTGCCTCCCCCCAGCACAGCCCCAGCGCCCGCAGGGCTCTGCCCACTCCCCCGGGGGGTCGTGGGCAGGAGCCGCGGCCGGCGGGGTCGGTGGTGCTGCGGGGACGCTGCAGCAGGGACGCGCTCTTCTTCCTCCTCTCCCCAGGGCTGTGCTGGAGCGGGGGCACGAGGCGGGCAGCTAATATTAGATTGCTTTAATTCTGCTGTTTTGCAGCTAAAGGAGAAGCTGCTCCCTCAGCGCAAGAGTTGAAACTCTTTAGCCTTCCTCTGTGTCACCTCTATGGCCATGGATACCTCCAGGTGTGACGTAAGTGAGACTCGGGGAAAAAACATCTTCTGTTCAGCATCAAAATCCTATTACCGAGCGCTGTGTTCTGCTGCACAGATATCAGGCTCGGCACAGATAAGTGGGAAATAGCTCCTGATCTGGGCTGGAGCAGGAGCTGTATCTCGGGCTGCACAGGCTCAGGGCACTGCTTCAGTGCATCTGCTGCTGAAAGAAAATTCCGCTCTGCCCCTCCTCTGCATCCATGGGAGAAATCGCTGCGGGTATTCGCCTTCACAGCCCCCCCGGCCCTTCCGCCAGCGCTGCCCCGAGGAGGGGGATTCCTCCCTCGCCCCACTGATGGCCAACAGACCGCGCTGGGCCGGGGCCAAGCATCCTCCTGGGAGCGTGGGGGCAGCGGCGGGGGCTCAGCCTCCCGAAAATGAGCGGGTGCAGCCCTGGCCCCGCACCCCCCCTGCAGCAGCAGCCGCAGCCGTGGGGCCGGCCCGGGGATTGCGGATGCTGCGGGCAACTGCCCTTGTCTTCCCGTCTCCTCCCCGGGGTGCTGCTGGCTTTGAGAAAACCTCTTCGCCTCCCGGGGGTTGGCTTGTAGATCGAATCGCAATGTTTTATTGGGTAGTAAAAGCCCGGTGGCTCCTGGGGGAGATGCTCCGTGGGGGTCGGCCGGACCGCTTTCCCTGCGGGGGGATGCTGCGGAGCGGGGCCGGCAGCCGGCGGGTGCGGGTTGCTGCCGGTCCCACGCTGCCGGCGGGGAACGCGCCGTCCCTGTCCCTCTGCACGCACGTGGGTTTGCTTTTGAAAATAGCAGGTGCTGAAAAAGTATTACTCTGTTCATCTTGTTTTAGGGACGCTGTTGGGTTTTCCCTGTGTTTATCGTGTCCTGCGCTTGCTGCGCGCGCATGGGGGTTCCGGGTAAGCCCCGCACCGCGGGCGTGGGAGCTGCAGCTAAATGAGTCCGTGTTGGAGATAAGGTGTTGGGGGAACCCCGGGGGTGCCGCCTCCAGTGCTGCCCCGCGCAGGGCTGGGGATGCTCTGGGCGCTGAGGTCCCCGGGAAGGGGCTGGAGAGGGAAGCCGGGCTCGGGCGGGAGCTGCCGCTCCGGCAGTCTCTGGGTGAAGTTCTTTCCCTGGTGTGGTGCAGGAACCGGGAGGAGATGCTCCTCGTGTTCTTCCCAGCCCTCGCGCCCGGCTCCCCCGCAGGCTTAAGTACGGCTCATGCCTCAAGCGCCCGCTTTGGGCCGGTCCCCCCAGTGGTGCCGGGCTCGCCGGCTGCCTTTCCCAGGGGAGCGATGGCACGGGCAGCGGGGAGGTGTCTGTCCCGGCTGCCCGCTCGGCTCTCCGGCTGGCCGGCGATGTGTGCCGGGGGCGGCCGGCGAGCGGGGTGGGGGCTGCATCGGGGGTGAGCGGAGGGGAGACGTGTGCGTGGTTAAAATGCCCCTCAGGAGTTGGGGCGGCTCAATCCCCACCGAGCGTCCGGCTCCGCTCTGGATCCCGATAACACGCGAATAACCCCGTGCGGAGGGAAGGGGGTCTGCGCCGGCAGCTGCCGTGGGGAGAGGACAGCAAAGGGGCTCCTGCGCTGGGGGGTGAGGGGATCGGGCTGTGACGGACCCACGTTAAAGGGGAGTGGGGTGTTGGGGCTGGGGAGTGTGGAGTTGTGCTGAGCTGTGCTGTAGCGCTGCCTGCTAATCAGGAGCAGAGCCTAATGAGCAGGACTAATGAGGCAGAAGGGGAATTCCAGCAAGTTCGGGGAGTCTGGGGAGTTTCTGTGCTGGTCGGGGTGTCTCTGGGGCTTTTCTGTGGTCTCTCCCCAAAAGTGGCGATGGGTTCCCGCCGGGGGATGGTGCCCGCTCCGGGCAGCGTGTTTGGCATACCGGGGTTCCGCAGCGGCATCCGACGGCTGCACCCCGGAGCCGGGTGACTGCAGGTGCCAGTCCCAGCGTGTCCGTGTGCTCCAGCCTGCTCCTATGGGGCCGGGGGACACGTGCCACCGGAGGCGTCTGTCCCTGCTCGGCGGCTGGGGATGCTGGAGCCTGAAGGGCGGGAGGCGGGTGTCACCGGTGGGGCTGTGGGAACGCGGCGATGTGGGGCTGAGGGCACTTGCTGGCTGCGGAGCGGGGGGCTGCGCGCCTGTCTGCTTTCTGCCCCGATACAGACGGCCGCAGGAGCGAGGCCACCCGGCAGCCCTGCCATCTCCTCGCCCGGGAGCCGCGGGGCAGTTCTGTGCTGTGTTTGGCGCCTCTCTGCCCGTCTTCCTCCGCGTCCTCTCCAGGACAGCATCCGGGAGCTTCTGTGGGCGGCCCATCAGCTGCCTGCCGGCTCTCCTGCCCCTTCCGAGGGCTGCCGTGCTCCTGCCCCGCGGGGAGGTGACATCCCCGTCCGGGCACCGCGCTGCTTCCCATATTGCGATCCTCCTGGGACGGGTGTTGGGGGTGCTGGTGGCTTCGCGCGGCCCCACCAGCAGCCTCTCCCGGGGACTGCTGCAGACCCTTCCGCTTCCCTCTTGGTTTCGGCTGGTTTGAAGGCGGGAGGGAGGTTCGTGAGCCACACCACTGCGGGCATTTTTTTTTTTCTTTCCTCTTCTCCTTGCTTTTTAATGAGCCAACCTTGGGGGACCTTGAGAGATGCTCCTGCAGCTTTGCTGTGACTTATCTCCCGGCCTCTGCCCCCTATTCCGCCGAGGGGATAAATCTCGGCTCCCGGCGCGGAGCCAGCGCGCCGAGCCCATCCCGCCGCGCGGTGCAGGCGTCATAACTCATGGCGGGGGGGGGCTGCCTGGCGGAGGTCACGGGGTGGACATCGCCACTCGGTGCCGTGATGGATGGGCGGCTCGGGGGGTGGGGGGGGAGCAGGGAAAAAGGTCCCATTACAATGGGGGACAAACTGTTAAATTATTCCCCGTTCAACCTGGGTCGGGGTAGACCAAAGCAGACCTGCCGAGAGTGGCGCGGGAGCGCGGGCTGCCTCCGAGGAGCCTTTAGGGGAGAATGGGGGGGTCGGGAGGGTATTTTTTCCCTTTAGAAGAAGCCTTGGCCTTTCCTCGCCTCCATCCCCTGCGCTGTGCTGAGGGCAGGGCTTGTGCTCGCCAGCGAGGCAGGACCAGCCTCGGCGTCCTGCGTCAGCGTGGAGACCGGGACATGGTCCCGCTGGGGACCCCCGAGCCGGGGACCCACCGTGCACCCCTGGCAGCCAAACCCCGTTCCCCAGGGCCGGACACGCTTGCCCTTCTCTGGGGGGCTTTGCTGGGCATGGGGTCCTCCCTGCGGGGCTGCCTGTGTGCGTGCGGGGCAGCGGGGCCACGCTCCAAAGCTGCTCTCCAGCCGTGAGATCGTTTGCGCTGTTAAAAGAGTGGGACAAGCGGCGTGCCAGTCCCTGGGAGCCGTGGCGCTCAGAGGCGCCGAGCTCTGCCGCGTCCTCCTCCGTTATTAGCAGCGATGCCTACACAGGGACGGGACTGGAGCCTCTCCCTCTCTCTTTCAGGCTGAGAAGCTGCTGCTGTGAGACCCCGACGGCTCTTCCCGACGGCTCCAAGGGGCGAACGCGAGCCTGAGCTCCCACCTGCGACCGCAGCACGAGGTTCCTGCTCTTGGCCTCCAGGTCCATCGCTCCCACCGAGCAGCCCAGGTAGGGGGGTGCACGGGGATGGTTTTTGGCTGAGGACGGAGCTGCTGCTTCCCATGGGCCGTGCCTGGGGCAGCACCCCGCCATTCAGCCCGTCGTGTGCTTTGCACCAGCACTGGGAACGGATCCCGTGCCCACCTGCGGTGGCACAAGTGCCCGCGGTCCAGGCTGTCGTGAGATGACCTGGCGAAGGGGAGCGTCGTGGCGAGAAGCCACGGCCGCTCTGGTCCTCAAGAGATGGGGGTGGGGGGTGCGTGGTCCTGCCCGCAGGCTGGGCTCCCCGCTGCTCCGCAGGGATCAGTCCCGGTCATCGCCCTCCCGCTCGCTGTGGGACCACAGGGGTCCCGGTGCGCGGTACCTCGGTGGTCCCCCTGCACGGGCAGGGGACGCGCGAGGACAATGCGCACACAGCCCCGCGTGTCGTGGCCCGGCCAGACCCGCCACGACTGAGCTCTTGGCACAGACCGTGCCGCAAAAACCCACCGCGGCTGCTTGGGGGGTTTCCATTTGGTCGGTTTGAACCCATCGCGTTACACGGACTGAGATCCTGCCGCCTGCTGACACCAGCCTGCGCTGGGAGCTTGCGCCAGCCGAGAGAGTAGTTAAAATTTAAACCTAGCGAAGGCAGCGTGACTTTCTCCTCCAGACGAGACACCGTCCCCATTTCCTCCCAGCGTTGCAAGTACCCGAGGGGGCGGCGGCTCTCGGAGGGGCTGCGGCAGCACTGTCACGGCCGCGCTTTCAGCGCGATGCCCGGGGACCGGCCACACGGCACCGTCTGCCATTGCACGCCTCTCCCGGCACGCTGCCCCGCCAGCTGCTGCTCCGGGGGACCCCCAGCGCCGGGACCGCTCTTCCCCCGGCTGCTGCGGGTGGAGGGGAGCGCCCGGGTGGGAGCGGGTGCCGGCAGAGCCGCGCATCGCTCGGCCCACCGCAGGGCTCCAGCCCCCCACGCTGCTCGGCCCCACCGCCGAGTGCACACTCGGAAATCGTGAAACAGGGAGCGGGAGTTGGAGACTCCTCGTCCCTCGGCTGGGGCAGAGGTCGTCCCGAGCGGGGGATTAGAGGAGCCTCGCCTCTGCGAAGCGGCTGTGCAGATGGATTCCCCCAGCTGCATTAATCAGTCTGAAGGCAGCAAAGGCAGCTGAGCTCTGTGTATCACCTTGAAGCTTTTTTTTTCGTCTTTTAGAAAACTTTGGGTGGATGTTATTGCTCATGAAAGCGAGGGGCTGATCATGCTGGGAAGGAGCAGGCGTAGTGTGGGCTGGCACTATTATGCAAGCTTCCCACATGCCGCTCTGCCAGTGCGCTCCGTTCCAGAACAACAGCACGCGCCCGCGTGCCAGCCCCGAGCCCACCCCCGGGTCTGCCGGAGCACCGCGGGCCCGCTCTGCCCACGTCGCCCTCACCGCGGGCCCAGCCTGTGCTGCCTGCGCTGCCCGCACTGCGCTCCGGAAAAGAGCCATGAGCCCATGGGGCGGTCCGGGGCGGCGGGGCGAGGGCGATGCGCAGTGCTGCCTGGCCTCTGTGGAGGCGACAGCGTGGGGCCCCACAGCGCCGTGGGGCTCCGGAGCCGGTCCTCCTGGGACCTTGAGCTGGGGCACGTATGGGTCTTGGAGCTGGGGCTGGGGCTGGGTGGCTTTTTGCGGGGGTTTGGCGTCGAGTTGTTACCCAGCGGTGACGCGCGTCGTGCCCCGGCGTGGGGAGGGAGGTGCCCGTCCCAGGGGATCGTGCCTTGCCTGGCCGGGCCGGTGCAGCCGTTGCTGCCGGGACCCGCTCTGGGCACCGGGGCAGAGGTGGGCTCGTCGTGCCCAGGACGCCGAGGCTCTTCTCCAGCCACGTTTTCTCCCTGCTGCTTTCTTCTCTGCCCCTTAACCTCCCTCCCCGAGAGCCGTCTCCCGCGCCGGGCCCTTGGGCCATGAAGGCTTCAGGTTGCCGGCCACGAACCTCAAACCGGGGTGCTGGTGGCGCTCACGAGGCTCGCTGGGATGGCGGGGAGCAGCCCGGAGCGGGGATGAACGCGCCGATGTGGAGCCCTTGCGACAACTCTCCCCATCATCCCCAAACCCACCGGAGCCCCCCCGGGAGGAGAGCGCTCCTTAGAGGAAGGCTTGAAGCTGAGCAATGGAGGAACATCTGACAGGGGAGCCCTCGAGGCGCTTTTGTTCCAGCGAGTGGGAGTGCGAGATCCGCTCAGACATGAAAGGCTGCGCAGCTCCGTCCCCAAAGTCACGGCGAGGGGGAGGACGGGGGGTGCGGCTGCACGGGGAGGTCATCCCAGGAACGCCTGGCACCGGGATCCCCGCTCCCTCCCCCCCTCCCTCCCAGCGAGTAAATTAGGTCACACTTGAAAGTCAGTTTCTTGGCTGTGGATTTAATTTCGCTTTTCCAGGCTAGTTATCATATAATAAATTCCAGGAGATTTATAGAAAACATGCCCAGGGAGGCTTAGCCAGTGTGTAACAAGATTTGTGCCTATTTCCCGCTGTCGAGCGGCTCCAGCGAGCGCGGTGCTGCCGGCAGAGGCGCAGGCAGGGCTGGCAGCCCCGCGGGAGCTCGCCGGGGGAGTTGGCCCCCGGGACCGGGCAGCCCTGGCAGCAGGGAGCCATCCCCCCACGGCTCTCTGGGGCGCAGGAGTGTCCCCGGCGCAGACGTCCCCTGCCCCGGCGGCAGCAGCCGCTGCCGTAAATCACCTGGGAGCGGGTGCGCTGCTGTGGCCGTTCATCACTTGTGGTCTCACATCTGCTCAACGTGAGCAATGTCAAGTGGGAGCCCGTCCCGGCGGTGCCCGGTACACGGGCCGCGGGCAGGCGATGCCGGCAGCAGTGGCGATGGGAGGACTGGGCAGCCCTGGGGTGGGCGCCGGAGGGGAGCGATGGGGGGGTCGGGGGGCCACCGGGTGCCTCTGTGCCCGAAGGGGGGAAGGTGTGCGGGACGTCCCTGCCGGGGACGACCTTGCCTCCTCTCTTCCCTGGCTCCCGGGGTGCAGGTGGCTGTGAGACGGAGCTAAAATCTGCCGCTCTTTGCTCTCACTGCTGCTGGAGACGGGTTTCCCACCGCTCCGGGAAAGGCCGAGAAGGGAGAAGCGCGTGGGTTTGTCGTGATTTATGATACTCGCAGCACACCAGCAGCTACGGGCTGGGAGAGCGCCGGCTCGGCACAGAGGGCACTGCCAGCCGCGCTCCCCACTCCGGCTCTTGCTGCTAACGCCGCCCAATTAGTGTCTTATTAGTCACTCCGCGTGTTAAAGCATTAAGAACAATTAAGGGTGAGAAGAGTTTCCAGATGTAGCGGCAAGCGCTGGAGCTGGGAGCTGGCAGCTCCGCTGGCTGCTCCCATATGGAAGGGATCTCGCACACAGCGGGGCTCGCTGCGGGGCCGCAAGGACTGGCCCGCGGGTGCTGGGGCCGCTGCGGGGTCCCGGGGCCACTGAGGTGCGGGCAGCTGGCGGGGAACCCCGCTGCCGTGCAGTCCTGGGGGCAACGCCTGCCTCTGCCGTCAGTGCCGCGGCCGGGGGCCTCGCAGAGGTGCGGCAGAGCCACGGGGGTTCGGGGGTGAGCGTGGGAAATAGCCGCAGGGATGCTCATTGCCGGGGGGAACGGCCGGACGCTGCTCCTGCCCCCTCGGCAGAGGCGGCCGCGCTGCCCCGAGCACAGGGACGCACCTCCGAGCACCGCTTGAGCGCCTTGGATGTGCTCCCCGTTATTAAGTTTGCAAATGAACTCAAGTCAAATATTTGTTTATTGGCTGGGCTGGGTGTGAGTCAGAGTCCCTGCGCTCAGCGCCCAGCCGTCGCTGGCAGCCCCGCGCCGCGCCGCGCCGCGCCTCTCCTGGCGAGAACACGGGGCTGGGAAAGCGCCTGGCTGCGAGCAGCTACGAAAGTGCATCTGGGACACAGCGTGTGGGGGACAACCGCCGGGATAAAGATAGCACCCGTGTTGTGACACTTTGAAGCGCAGGAGAAGTAGCACAAGCGGAGACGAATGCGACTTCAGAGCCTGAGTGCAAGTGACTTCAGCTCCCCAGAAATAGAGCTGGGGGGTGCTGGAGGGAGGGGATCTGGAGCGGGGAGTTCCTGGGGCGCTCCGGTGGCTGGTTTCCCCTGCATAAGGTATGTTGCACCCCCACCATTGCACCCACCATTGCACCATCGTTGCACCACCATCACGCCCAACATTACACCCACCCCATTGCGTTGGAGGGGACAACCGGCCGGGGGTCGGGGAGGCGGCGGTGGGCGCTGGCGGGCGCAGGCGGTGAGGTGTGCGGCCGAGCGGGGCTGGCCGGGCGCCATTCCCGTGCCGCTTGCCGGGTGCGCTCCTCCTCGCTCGCCTGCTGCCGGGGCAGCGACCCGCAGCCGGTCCTTGGCTCGGGGGAGTGCATTTTGTCTTGGCAGCCTCGGCGCGTTTGCCTGCCTGGGGCGGTCGTATTTATAGCCGTGGCCTCCCCGCGCTCCGCAGCACCGCACCCTCGCCCTGCGGCCGGGCGCTCTGGGAGGTATTCCCACCTGCTCCTGGAGGCTCTGGGTGCCCTCGTGATGCGGACGCTCTCTGCTCCCCGGCGCGGGAGGTTGCCCCGGCCCAGGTGCTGTTGCCCGGGGCTGCCTCGCTGGTGCGAGGGACGGGGGGGTCTCCCCGGGTGGGGACGCTGCGCTCCCCTCCTCGCTGCAGCCGGGGCCGAGCGAGCGCCGCGAGATGCTGGCGTGCAGCTGGGGCGGCGGAGGGGAGGACGGTGGCCTTCGGCGTGTTGGAATAATTTCTCTCCTGCTCCCTCCAGGGCAAGGAGCAGTTCTTGGACAGATGGTGTTTTTGAGTGACCTTGTAGCTCTGAGCGATTCCCTCGGCTGCTGAGTAATGGTGGGAGCCGCGGGAAGCGAGCAGCGGTGCTGCAACCTGCTCGCGCCGGTGGGAGTTTGTCAGGGAGCCAGGGCTGGGGAGGGGTGTGGGGTGATCCAGGGGATGGAGCCCAAGCCCGACAACCATGACGTAATGGCTGCAAGGGAATGAAATGTGCACCGCGATCCCCCGCTCCCCTCGGCCGTGGGAAGAGCGCAGCGTGTCTGGTGAGGCCCTTCTGACGCTCCCTGACAGCTCCTCCATCCCGTGCCCCCGTCTCCTTCCCTCGGCAGCGAGATCGCTGCTCCTCGCTCCTCTTGCTCTTCTTTGGGAAGAGCCCGAGCTTGCCCCAGGAGCCGAGGCAGCGCTGCCTGCCGTCAGGGAAGCCCCCGCGCCGCCGCCGTCCCTGCGCTGAGCCCCCCGGGACGAGGGTGTGTGGCGGCACCCCGGGAGGGCTGAGCCGCTCGGGGAGCGGGTGGGTGCTGGTGGGGGAGCCCAAAGGGCAGGGACGGCCGGAGCTGCGCACCCCCCGCGCCGGGGGGGGTCTGCGGGGGGGAGGTGAGCCCCCCGCTCCACTCTGCCATCCCAGCAGATGCAGGGGGAGCGTGGGGGCCATACCCCCCGTGAGAAGCGGGGCTTTCTGCTCCCCGGGAGTGCGGCGCGGGGTTCACTGTCCCCCACCACCTCCGTCGTGGCGCGGGGCCGGGTTTGGCATCGCCGCTGGGGCGCAGCCCCAGGCGCAGCGGGCAGAGCTCGCCTGCCCCGGGGCCGGTCGGCCGCTGCCCACCCTGGTCCCCCCGCGGGCGGTCAGGCCCCACCCCGACCCGCTGACCCCCAAAATCGGTAGGTCCGGTGTCTGAAGGTCTGTGCTCGCTGCGCGGGCGCTGCCTCTGTGAGCCAGAACCAAAGACGGCCGAGAGTGCAGCGGGTAGAAGGGCTTTGCCAATGCAAAGTTTGTCTCACAGCTACAGTCCAGGACTGCAATCCGAAAAGACCTCAGTGTGGGTAAAACAGCACTTTTGGGGTCATCTTTGCCGTCAAAAAGGAGTCGTTGCTCCGGGGTGAGCCTTAGCTCGCTCCTTTGGCACCCTCGCAGCTGCCTACCAGCTACGTGAGGGCTGCAGCACCAAGAGGTGTCCTAAATTGAGGAAGGAACATGGAGATCTTGGCACCAGCCCGGAGCATCATTTGCATTCAGGCGCAGCTCCCCGCTGCGGGGGCGGCGGGGCCCCGGCAGCGCCTCGGGGTGAGGAGCGCGGCCGATACAGCTCCGGCTGTCAGAGCATCCCCGGGGACCGCTGCGGAGGGAGCTGTGTCTCGGGCATCGCTGGGCTCCCGGTTTCTTGTTGTCGTGCTTCTCTGCCTCAACTTTGTGTCCGAGTTTGCCACCCATGATTTGTGCCTCTCCTTCTTCAAACGGGAATTGCCGTCTCGCTTTGACAGCCGGTGCCCCGGTGCCTCCCCCACCTCCGAGGGACAATGCTCCCAGCGCCGTCCCAGCGCAGCCGCTCTGGACCCCACGGGCTGCCGCGGCTCTGGGCACGGGGGGCCGGGCCGGGTGTCCCTCGGGGCTGACAGGGGCCGTCAGGAGGCGGCTGCCCATGGCGATACCGGTGTGGGCTTCTCCAAACCTTTCCCTACGATTCCAGTAACGTAATCCGATAAACCCCGGTGGGGCTGTTCCTGTCCCCGTCTGTTCCTGCGCTCTCCGGCGGCAGAGAGTGTCTCGTGTTCCCGCGGGATGGACCACGGGGACCAGCCAGGGCTGGGCGATTCCCAGCTGGATGCAAGCGGTCCGTCACAGTGTCCCGTGGGACGAGACGCTGCTGGCACTGCCGGGGCTGTGTGGAGCGGGCGCCTCCTGCCCCGTAGCCCCTCCGGGCTGGGATGTGGCAGCGCGGCAGGGCCGAGGGGCGCAGCGGAGGGGGCGCGGGGGTCTCGCGGGTCTGTGAGCGCAGTGGGTCGGTGCTGCGGGGCCCAAAGCTGCTCCGGAGTCACCAGAGGGAGCGGGCTGGGGGCAAAGCGCTCCTGCCGTGTGTCTGGCGTGTCCGGGTGAGGTGGGAGCAGCGCTCAGTGGAGAAGGATGCAGAGGGGACGGGGGCTGTCCTCCCCGGGGTGCCCCGCGCCGGCGGCAGCGCTCCCGGGCAGGAGAGCTGCCCGCAGGGACGGAGGTGGCTGCGGTGGGAGGGCTCTGCCCCGGGGATGCTCACCGGCACGAGCGGGTGCCCTGCCCCTCGCGCTGCGGGTGCTGCTGGGCGCTCAGATGTGGTGCATCGCCCGCAGCCGCCGGTGCCAGGCTGCCTTGCAGCATCTGAGCAGCTCCAGTTACTTAACATGCAGCAAGTGTTGTACTCGGAGAAATTTAGACGTAATTTTTTTGTGCTTGCATGTAAATGTGGGTAGGTGCTGTCCTGATTGATGGCAATTAGCATTTTCTAACGGTAACAGATGTTCAGATTGCCAGGAGGCTGGTACCTAACGCCCACACTGCCATCTGTTCCACTGGGCACTGCCTGGGGAAGCGATACCAGCGCCGCAGACCTGCGAGTCCTTGGTGGGGTGTATTCAACAGTATTGTGCAAGAGGTTTTTTATTATTTTTTTTTTTCCGGGGGAAAATAATAATAATAAAGACGTTTTCAGGTTTATAAATAGTACACTCTGTTTATTATGGGATGGAGACTTTCCATCTGATTAGGAGCCTGGATTTCTGCGTGGAGTTAGGGGAGCGATCTGGCCAGCGCCTGGAGCCGGGGCACCCGGGCCGCGGTTTTGCAGGGCTGCGGCAGGACGGGCTGCGGCGCGGCCGGGGGTGAAGCCGCCGCTCTGTGCCTGTCCCCCGTGGAGGGGGGTCGCTGCTCCTCCGGGAAAAGCAGGAGCTGGTGGGCTGTGGGCCATCTCTCGTCAGCTCCAGGGATGGAAACGGTGAAACGTCCCGGTGCCATTTAAAAGGGGTTTAAAGGCGGGGTTTAGGAAGAGGTCCAGGCCCCCGAGCCCGGTCCCGGCACGCCGGGTGGTCCCAGCCACAGCCGATCGGGCACCCGGACGGTGCCTGTCCCCCCCGCACACAGAATCCCCCCCATTTCCTTCCCGCCTCCTGTTATTGGCAGCCTCTGGCACCCGTTCGTGCTCGTGCCAACATTGTCCTTCGGCTCAAACAGCTCCTCTCTCTCCCCAGTGCCTCCTCCCCGCGTAGCTACAGAGAGGAAGCCGCGCAGGACGAGCTCGTCCGTCCTTCTGTCCTCGTGCCCGCTGCCCGGCGCAGCTCTCCGTGCCCTGGGCAGCCCTGCGCTGCTCCTCCATCCCTTCCACGCGGTCACCCAGCGGTGCGGATACGGCCCCGGCAGAGCGTGGCGCAGCGGCGGGGCTGCTCCCGCTTTCTCCTGGAAATCTCCCTGCCAGGCAGCCTAGAAACACACTTGCTTTTTTCACAGATGCGGGAGATGGTGACTCATAGTCAGCTCGTAACTGAGTAATGTACCTAGATGTTTCTCTGTGTGTTTTTCCAGGTTAGAGCAGAAATTCTCGCGTAGTCCGTATGTTCAGCATTTTGAACTTTGTGCCGTTCGGTCGCGCCGGTCTCGAGGTCCACCGCCCCCCCCCGGGGCCGAAGCCTCTCCTCCCTGCTCGGCACATGCCCCCCGGCCCGCGCCAGCCCGGCCCGTCGGGGTGCCGCCACTGGCCGAGCCGCCGGCCTTCCCCTTGTCTGAAGGAAGACTCCGACTGACTCTGCCATGAGCTGCCTTTGGTAAGGCAACGCCGTCCCTCGTTGTCGTGTGTTCCCGCCCTGGTTTATATTGAGCTTCTGTTCTGCGTGTTGGGGAGGTCTGGGGGGCCCGGGGGTCTCTCCCCGCCCCCCGCTCCCTTCTTGGCGCCGTGTGGTTCGTCACCATTGCGGTGGCCCAGTGCAGCTCCGCACACCTCCGCGGGGGCCGTGGGCCGCGCCGGTTCTGGTGGGGGTGTGGGATGGAGGTTTCCCTGTTCCTCCCAGTTGAACTCGTTGGATGTTTCGAGTTTTGCTCCCGCTTTGGAGACTGTCGTTTGAGTGTCTGTTCCTCCGTTCTGCAGAGCAGCCGGCAGTGTGCTAATCACCATCCCTCCCGAAAGCCGCAGCTAATTGTTCAGTCGGGTTCAGGCAACACCTAGGCTCGTTTTATCTCTACTCGAACGTGCTGTGTAGCAGCCTCACTGTTTTTCTGTATTGTCTTTTATTTACATAACTAGTGAACCTTCTACTATTTTGCCACGGCATCCCATTCGCCCCCCGGCAGTCCTGGCTCTGCCCGGTGCTGCGCGGCACACGGGGGTTTCTGTGCCGCCGCCTCCCCCGTTCCTCGCAGGCTGCCTTCGCTCGGCGCAGGTCCTGCCGGCCGCGTTGTTCATCTGCTTCGCTCCGGGTCTGCTCTCTGGGAGCTTTCTTCTTCGTGTTGAGGACTTCATTTACTCCTCTTGCTTTAAATATAGCTCTGCTGGCCTCACAGCCGGAGGCTGCGGCCCCTTAGGTCCTCCTGTCTTTACTGGTGGAGCTGGCGCGAGCATACAGGCATGTTTTTGTTTGCTGTTGTGTTGTTGAGACCGACTCAACGCGTGGCCACCTGAGCCACGGTTGTTCTCTGCAGCCGTCCCTCCTGGTCGGCGCCCGCGGCAGGGGGAGGCTCTGGGGAAGCCCCACGAGGTGCCTGGAGCTGCCGGAGCCGTGCAGGCGATGCCCTTTATCGTACGCTGCGAACTGCCATAAAGGCATGAAGAGATTCCTGCCGGAAGTCATGCTGCCCGTCAGGGGAGAAGCTAAAAGACAAATGAATGCAAAATGCTGAAAAACTCCGGGGTGTGGTTTGCGAAGTGTGGCCGTGTCGCTGGTGATGCCTCGCAGCAGGAGGACTGAGACCGGGACCAGGCGAGTTCGGTCTGGAGGAACCGGCGATTCCCCCAGAACCCCTTCACTCGTCCGCGAGAGGTTTCCTCCGCCGGGCCTGGGGCGTCCCGCTGGCGCACGCAGGGATGCTGGTGCCCGATGCCGGAGCAGGACCACGCCAGGGAAGTCCCCGAGGAAATGAAGGCATTCGTTGTTTTCTGGAGGACGGGTCAGCTTGAAAAGGCACTGGGGGAAAAACAGAAACCTGAGCTTTTTGCCTTAAAGTGTTGCCGACGACAGGGCAGTCCCCGGGCGGTGTGGCAGGCGGGTGCCGCGCTCCCCGGGGTGCACCAGTGCGGCGCAGGGGCACCCAGGAGGGGATGAGAGGCTTTGGGGAGCCGGCGCCTGCCCCCCCCGGCACGGCTCAGGGTTCTGCGGCCGGGGAGAGGCGCTGGTCAGCGGTGCAGGCGGGGGACGGTCCCCCCGGCGCTCACCCGGTCCCTGCTCACAAATGTGTGACGTTTCCCACCAGTTCCTTTGGATTTTGCCCTTCCTGGGAGAGCTCCCCCGTCCGTAGCGTGTCCCAGCTATTTCTGCTACACTGCGCACCGTCCTGCTCCCCGGCTCTGCCTGTCCGCTGCGATCCCGTAATTTGGGTGATATTCCCCGGGAGAGGAGGCGGCTGCTGCCCCCGGCTGCGGGAGGGACTGGGGGGCTCTCGGGAGCGCTCGGTTGTGTCCCGGCCACGCTGGGCTGGACTGGCTGCTCCATCCCCCGGTGCTCGCCGGGTCCCAGCAGCCCGGGCAGTACAGTGACGGGTGATGCTCTCGCCTTGGTCTGGTGGGGCCAGGAGGGGTCTGCCACTGTCACCGGGAGCAGTCCCTGGGAGCTGCAGGTGCTAAACCTGTGCACAGGGGCCATCGCCGGACACCGGCGGCCGACCCATGGCATCGCGGCGGTGCCACCACGGAGAGGAGCCCCGGTCCTGCCCTCACCTGCGGCCACCGTGTCCCCCGGCCGCCCCGCGCGGGGCTGGGGCGGTGCCGCACTTTGACTGGCACAAAGTTGTTTCCATGACACATGATTAGCTCTTCCCTGGGCATCATTAACATTTCTCTAAAAAGAGCCTGGCGTGCTGCCAGCTGCTTTGTAAGCTGCTTCAGAGGAGACGGCATCGGCTCGTCTCCTTGGCAAACCGGGACAGGGCATGGAAGTTTTGCGACGCAGCGCAGCGTTCGGGGCGGGAACCTGCTCACCTGCGGGAGCGAGCATCCCCCCGGCCCCGCCGTGGATTTCCCAGCGCCCGGCCATTACCCGGCCGTGCCGCTGCTGCCGGCAGCAAGAGGGGTGGTGATTAAATGACAAAAGGTGAATTATATAGAAAGTGCTTTCCTCCTCTCCGGAGAGCTCCCACGCTTTCTCTGAGATTTGATTCTGAGGCATTTCTCTATTATTTTTTTTCCCTCCTCCCCTCCCAGTTTTCCTTTTAAAAACATGAGTCAATTGTAGTGTGCACAAAGGGGAACGCTGGGAGCCGGGGCTGGATGCTGCGTGCTGCGGAGCCGCGCTGGGATAAACCCTGTCCTCGGCCCTCGGCTGCCCCGGCTCGGGGCAGCTCTGCCGGGCTCGGGGGCAGCAGGCGAGCCGGGTCCTCCAGTTCAGCCTATGGGTTTTCCCTGCGCTGTGCCCGGCTGGCAACAGTGTCTGCGGCACATGCCGAACCCCTCAGCCTCCCCGAGCCCCGTCCCCCCGTCCTGCGCAGCCCCTGGTGGGGGCATCAGCGGGAGCCGGGGCAGAGCTGTGCCCGCTGCTGCTGGCGTCCCGACGGGGGGCACCGCGGGTGCTCCGGTCCCAGCACAGCCCTGGTGTCCTCTGCTGCCCGGGACTCCCGTGGCATCTCCCTGCCGCCGGCTGGAGCGCAGCCCCCACTCCGCCGAGGGGACGGGCAGCAGCCCTGCACCCCCCGGCGCTGCGGGGGGAACCGGCAGCAATTTTCCAGCAGCCCGTCCCCCATCCGGGCTCCATGCCCCCATCTCCCTCTCCGCTTGCCTT
Source organism: Vanellus vanellus (assembly GCF_965231255.1). Taxonomy (NCBI): domain Eukaryota; kingdom Metazoa; phylum Chordata; class Aves; order Charadriiformes; family Charadriidae; genus Vanellus; species Vanellus vanellus. The sequence continues at coordinate 14,792,020 of NC_138922.1, forward strand.
CCCCGCACAGCCCAGGGCCGCTCCGGGCCGGTGTTTTCCCTGGGCCATGCCGCCGCCCGGGCAGGGACGAGCCCCCGCTTTACCCCGTGCGCTCCCCCGTCAATACTGACCGGTGGCGGCTGCGATCTCCTTTTGGCTTCTTTCCCACGTCCCCATCCCGCCTTCCTGGCAGCGGGAGCGGAGCGAGCCGCACCCGGGGAAGGTGACCCCCGTCACTGATTACTTTTTAAGTTCTGGCAGAGCTGGACCCCGGCCCAGCCGGTTCCCCCCGGCGGCAGAGCCCTGCGCTGGTGGTGCGGGCGGGAGGCTGAGGGCAGTCAAATAAATGAGGTGATGGATGGAGTCGCGGCCAGGCTGGAAGGGTTTGAGCTGCCATCGCGAGGTGCTTCTCCGGCCGTGGCAGCCCGGCGGGGCTGGTGACAGTGTGCGGGCGGGGGGCTGCACCGGCACAGCCCCCGGAGCGGGTGTGCACCACAGGACCCTGTGGTTCCCACAGCCGCATCCCGGCAAATTGCGGGGCTCCGGTGTAAGTCCGGAGCAGTGGGATTTGATTTGCTTTGGTTGTCCGTGATCTCGTCGGGTTTGGGACCGGCAGTGCCCTTGAGCCCCGGCTGCCACGCGGCGCTGCCGGATTTTGGGAATGGCCCCGGAAGGGCTGGAGCAGGCGGGGGTGAGGCTCGGCCGCTGCTCTGCTCCGGCGCAGGAGAGCCTGAAAGCATGGAAATGGGTTCAAGTTATGCCAGGGGAGGTTTAGATTGGATAATATTTTTGGATAAATTTTTTCAGTGAAAGGGTTATCAAACCCTGGAAGGGGCTGCCCAGGGAGGGGGTGGATTCGCCGTCCCTGGAGGTGTTTATAAAAAGGGTAGAGGTGGTACGTGGGGACATGGTGTAGTGGTTTTGTCACGGGAGGGTAATGGTTGGACTTGATGATCTTAAAGGTCCCTTTCAACCTCAGCGATTCGATGATTCTCTCTCCCCTCTAAAGCAGAGGTTGGCCGTGGCCGTGGCCGGAGCCGGGCACGGTGCGTGGTGAGGGACGGGGCGCGGGAGCCAGCGCGTCGGGCAGAGGAGCCGGCGGGCAGCCCGCAGCTCTGGGACGAGCCAAAGCTTCACCCTGGTGCGAGCGGGTTCCCTTCGTCACACCGGCTGCAGAGCGGGTCCAGCGTGCCCGGGGGACGCCGCTGGGGACGGGGCGAGGGGCTGCGCGTGTGGGCACGCTTCTCCCCCCGCTCCATGGGTTTTGTTGGAAAACAGGTCTGCTTTGCTGTCTTTGTCGTTCTTCCCCTCACTCGCTTTTCAGATTCATCTGGGAAAACTCACCCGAGTGTTCGCAAAGGTGTCACCAGCCCGACAGCTTGTGCTGCTCTAATAAAATGGCTCCGTAGCAGAGGGTTTGATCTATTTTTAAAGCAATCTCAGCGCTGTCTCCTCCCGCCCTCCCACCAGCAGGCTAAACTCAGCCCGAAGGCTCCTGGGAGCGTGGCAGCGGCGCGGGGCAGCTCGCGAGCCCGAAGCCTCCGCTCCCCGGGCTGCGCCGGCAGCAGTGGCCATGGCCGGGGTGGCCCATGGCCGGGGTGGCCAGCACCGACTCCTGCGCGCCGTGGCCGGGGGACGCTCCGGTGAGGCAGGAGCAGGGAGCAGGAGAGGGCTCCCTTCGCTGTTTATCAGACAGAGGAGCTCTCTGCGTGATTTTTATTCCTTCAAGCAGTGAATGTGCCGTATAAATTAGCATACGGAAACTTAGCTTCGCTTGGAAGTTTGGTATTTTCTCCTCGTTTGATGCCCTGTTATTAAAACTCAATTTTCTACGAATAACGTCCTTTAAATAGAATTCCTCTTCCAGCGATGACTCATACCAACGCAGCAGCTCCTCGCAGGAGCAGGCAGGCACGAGGGCAGGTCTGGCACCGGCAGCCTTGGGAATCCCCACGTTAGCTCCCGGTGCTCTGCTGCGCTCGGGGGAAGCTGCCCCGGTCGCCTCTCCTGCCCGTCCCGCTTCCTCCGCCTGCTCCGGCCGTCCCTGGCGCCCAGGGACTGGGTAGGGGGATGGCATCCCGCGTACGGTGGTCTGGGCTGTCCCCGGAGCCTGCAGACCTGCCCGGCCCTGCCTGGCTGGGAGCGGCAGAAGGTGACCGTGCTGCCCTGCAGTACAGCCCGCGGTGGCACCGCGCCGCTGCCTCCTGCCCACACCGTCCCCTGGCGCTCGCGGTGGTGCGGGTTGGGGATGAGCTGTGCTCCCGGCGCGGGATGCGGCGGTGAGCCGGGAAAGCGGCGGCTCACCGAGTGGGCTGGGGGTGCCCAACCTTGCCGCGTGGTGGCTGGGGGGATCTGGCAGCAGGACCCGGAGCGGGCTAAAATACGGCTTTTCCCCTTCTTCCTCATCTGTGCCTGTCCTGCGGGCGCTGGCCCTGTGCCTGTGCGCGCCTTCGCTGCCATGCCGCCTCCGTGGCTGGTTGGTGGGCAGATGTGGCTCCTGCCCGTCCGGGGGACGCGGTGCTGGGCTGCGTGTTCGGAGGACAGCTGCAGATGTGCGTGGAAAGGGACGAGTGCCGGCTCCTACCCCTCTGCAGCTGGCGAGTGCTGGGGGGGCAGAGGGGGACCCGAGGGCTGGAGGGAGCTTCTCTCTGCTGCCCCGGCAGGCGGGGGCTCAGGACGGGCTCTTCTGCCTGTCCTTGCGGAGAGCGAGGGGCTGGGGGGGCTGGAACTGGGGACGTGGTCTGCACGTGGCTGCAGTTCGTTATCGAGTGCCAAACGTTTGGCTTGACCTGCCGAGGAAGGGATCTCTGCCCCCCCCGCCCCGGTTGGACTGATGGATGCTGCCTGGTTTTTCATTTCCCAAAGAGAAGGAAAATACGCCAAATGCCATGGTGGAGAAACGCAGCATGGCGGTGGCGCCGGGCAGCACGTGGCTCGTTGTCGGTGTAAAACCCACCCTGGACTGGGGAAGGGGAAGGAGGGGAGAGCCGGAGCCATTCCCACGCTGTGCTGTGCGCCGCGGCTGCGGTGATGCTCTGCCGTCCATCAGCCGTGGGGCCGCCGGTGCTGGGCGAGTGGCCGTGGTGCCCCGTCCCTGGCAGAGCGTCGGGCGCAGCCGGGCGCGGGACCCCGTGGCTGTGCCCAACCCATCATACAGTTTATCATTGTGCCCCAAACCTCCCCGGGGCGCCCTGTGCGTCTCCCGAGGCCCCCGGTGGGCGCGGGCTGCTGCCTGGCTGGAGCGGGCGGGGGGTGGCAGGCGGGCGCTGGAGTTAATCGGGAAGGTCGTGGGTGGCGGGAGCGAGCGGCAGAGCGCTCCGGGGCACAGCTCTGCGCCCGCGCTCAGCGTGGGAGTGGGGAGCGGGAGGTCGGTGCTTCGCCAGCCGGTACCGAGCCCTGCGGCAGCGCCCGAGGACACCGGGGCTGCGGGAACGGGCAGAGCGGCGGGGGAGGGTGAGAGGCGGCAGGGACAGAAATAGGTGCGGGAATGGTGTCAGGGAGGGAGGAGGCACATTTTAGGTGCTTCCTGGGGCGGCGGGCCGGTGGGGCGGGCAGGGGGGCAGGATGGAGGGATGGGGCTGGAGGGCTCCTGCCCAAAGCTGTGTTTCACCCGCACATCTGCATGCGGCGGTTCCCCCCCGGGAGGAAGAGGAGGGCACAGGCAAATCTTCCATCACCGGCGGGGTCAGACTGGGGCAGCTCCGAGCGGTCCTGAGCGCCTGCAAAAATGAGTTTTCTCCCACCTCCTGCCCCCCTCCCCGGGAAGCCGCTCGCTCCGGTTCAAAGTTTCCTACCGGGATTATTATTCTTTCTGGTCTGGCATCTGTTAAGGTGACAGCAGCCGGGGAGAGGGAAGGTATTGGAACAAATTTCTCATAAAAAGTAGCGAAGTTGATGAAACCATTACGGTGCCTGCATCCTGCACTCAATCATCGTGACATGCCGGGGGAGAGGTGCACGCGCTGCCGTACGCCGAGCTTTCCTGCGGGAGAGCGGGGCCAGCCCTGCCTTCCCCCGGCTCCTGTCCCCGCCGTGCTGACGCGCCCCGACCCGTCCCCGCTGCCCGTCCCGCAGCCTGGGCTGCCCCACGTCTGCCCGTGTCTCCTCGCTGGCGCAACCGCTGGTGTTTAACGCGAGGGTCCCGCCGGCGGCGTTCAGTCGCCGTGGCGGAGCGGGGCACCCACCGCTGGCACAGTGACAGCGTGCAGACAAGCTCCGACAGGTAGCGCCGCTGCGGGTCCTGCAGGGTCGCTGCGAATCCCCGCGACCGTCTGTCAGGGCCGGGCAGAGGGGCAGCGGGCGATCCCGCGGGAGCGGGGTCTGTGCCGAGTGCCCGGGCAGTGCCATGGGGTGGAGCGAGGCGGGGGCTGGGGGCAGATGGGGCGACCAGGGAAGAGAAAACGGGGCCGAGCGCTGGATTTCCAGCGTGCTACCTGCTTTTATTAAAAATCAATGATGCACTTGAGCGGTTCCACTTTGTCTCCCTGGCAGCGAGGCCTCTGCACCAGCCGGGCCGCGGGATCCGGCACCGCTCGCGGCTCTTGTTATCACCCTCTGCTCTCTGCTGCTCAACCCCCCGCCCCCGAAAGCCAGCCAGCTCATCTCCAGCCCCACCGGCACCCAGATTTACAGCCGGCCTCTGCCGATTGCTTGTCTCGCCCTTCTCCTGGTTTTATTCCTATGATCTATCATGTCCCACTCCCGCTGCGCAGACGCCAGGACACGTCGTCAGGCAAAATCCTGCCTCGTCCTCCCCCGTTCCCGCAGAGGGAAGTGCGCGTGGCGGTGTTAAAATGCAGGGCAGGGTCTCCTTCCCCGCCCGCCGCACCGGCCGGACACTTCCCCAGTGCCACAGGGCCGACAGTGGCAGTGACCGGCAGCTGCTGCCCTCAGGACCGGGGGCTCTGCGGCCCCTCAGCCGTCCTTCCTAGCAAGCTTTATTTATTTAATTGGCTTTTTGTATTTCTGGAGGAGCAGGGCGGGCACACGCGAGCCGCTGCGTTACCCATCTGCGGGCAGGCAGCTGCCGGCTGAGCGCTGGAGCCCGCGAGACCCGGTGCGGGGCTGGCACCGTGGAGGCTGCGGGGTCCGCGAGGGCCGGGCAGCCCGGGGGGGTTGCACTGCACCGTGGGACTGCCGGCGGCTGGGTGCTCCCTCCCGAGAAGCGGAGCACCTCGGCTGTGCCGCGCGGTCCATGCTGCCGGAGCGTGACGCATCCCTCCTCCGGAGCTCTCCCCGGGACCCCCGTGAATGAGTGGCTGCCGGGGGGCCACGGCAGCGCTGGAGCCCGCAGAGCGAGGCGATGGAGGCTGTTCGGCACCCAGGTCACGCGTACCGCCCGCCGGGACGCATCTCCTGTGCGCAGCGTCGGTTTTTACGCATGGCACGTGCCTTTCAAAATAGGGTGAGAATCGGTTTGCCGGCCCTGGCCCGCATCGCGGTGGTCGGCCCGTGTCCAGCCAGGCTCCCCCGGGGCTTTAAATGCTGCAAGCGCCTTTTCCGGCGGAGGTGCTGCTCCGGGGACCGCAAAGAGCCGAGCGGACTGCAGACACGGCAGCTCATCTCTAGACCAGGTCTCGGAAATTTTTTTAATCCCTTTCCCACCCCCACAGCCCGCTTCACGCTAGGCTTGAGGTGGTCACCCGTGTTAAGTGCTCGCTCCTGGTCAGGGTATGGAGCTGGTGGAGGAGGCACTGGGATGTGAAAGGAAAACCCTTTTTCCTGGAGGCGTTGAGCTATTCCTTACTCTGACCTAGATGTCGGTTTGATGCTCCGGCGAGTCCCAAGACTTGCATATGAAGTTGCCCAGGGGAAGATGATATTTCGGGAACACAGAAGCTTCTCAGCAGTGGTAAAGTGCACGAGCTTTCCCCGGCAGGAGCCTTGCAGAGCCTCCGTATGCCAGCGGCCGCCGTGCCAGCCATGGAGCGGTGCCCCCCTCTCCTCGGGGGTGCGAGCACAGCGCCCGGGCAGCGTGAGCGCTGGCGCTGCTCCGGCACAGGATGGCAGCGCTGGGCAGAGCCCGCGGTGCTGCCGGGGCTGGGGGCTGGAGCGTGACCGGGAGCTGCTGGTGGTGCCCGGCGCTCCGCAGCGTCGCCCTTGGTGCTGCCAGCCTGGTGCTTGGCCTTCTGGCCCAGAGCAGGAGTGTTCCCAGATCGTCAGAGGCTGTGAGCAGGCTGCGAGGAGGAATGCGGCACGCGCTGAGGCTGCACGCTTGCCGTGCTGGGTAAACCCCCACTTGCACACTGGTCCATCGCTGCGGCCATCAGGCCCGGTCTCCCACGCGGGGCTCTGGCAGCCCGCGCTGGACACGGGGAGCACCGCTCGCCTTCGCCTCTCTGCTCTCCCTTTCCCGTCTGTGTTAAACTAATTATTTTAATGAAGTGCACTGCCTTCCCCCAGGCACCCCCAGCCTACGCCCTGCTCACGCGCGGGCTCTGAAGTGTCCGAGCAAGCGCCCGAGTACTGAGGAGCTCTGACAAGTTGGGGAGCAGTGGGCAGACTCTGGATCTCTCCCCCGAGTCCTGGTTTTGGGGCTCTCCGAGGGCCTCGGGGGTCGCAGAGCTGCTGCTGCTCTTCAGGCACCAGAAGAGGAGCTTGAGCTGGGGCGTGATGGGGTTTGGAGGGGCTGAGCTGGTTCCCCGCAGGAGGGGGACCAGAGGTGGAGCAGAGGTGGCCCCACGTCCCTCAGCGTCCTCATTGCAGGACAGCCCCGTGCAGTGTCCTCCTGCGTGCGGCTCGCGCCAGGAGCAGAGCGACGCCGCTCCACGTCCTCCTCCCTCACCTGGGAGATACCGCAATAAATCACTGCGAGTGGTCCGTGGCCCCGCGCATCGCTGCGGCGGCTCAGGTGCTGCTGACGGTGCCCGGTGTGGCCGAGCCGGGCGCGGGGGGGCTGGCGAGAGGTGGCTCTGCCCGGCGTTGGACAGTGGCGTCAGCACGGGGCCACGGGGCGGCACGAGGCCGGATTGCATGGGTTCGCTTGGACAGATCAATTTGACAAATGTGGCGATAACATTCTGTTTTTCTTATTTATCTTTATTCTGCTTCAGCGGCTGCAGGTGGGGAGAGCGGGCAGGGACGCCGCGTGGCACAGCCCTCTCGCAGTCACACCGAGTGGTGGGGATTGTCCCCGGCACGTCCCTGCCCGGGGGCAGGCTCGGGACCCCTCGGTTCCCCAGGGCATCACCCACTGCACCCAGCCAGCTTCGGTGGGACCACGGGAGAGCCCCGGCAGCACCGGCAGGGAACGCTGGCAGCCACCGCCTGACGCGGTGTCCTGGTGAAGCGTCCCTCGCTTTCTGCAGGAGGGTTTCTCCTTCGCTGGGCGCTGCTGCGGGCGCTCGGGCAGTGGGCGCTCGGGGCTGGGAGCAGCGCTGCTGCCCCAGAAGAGCTCCCGGGGGGATGGGGGGTGTCTGCGGGAGGGCTGCCGTGGAGCTCTGCTCCGAGACGGCAAGCGCAGCAGTGTGGAGAGGAGATGGAGAAGGTTAGGGGGGTCCTGGAGGGAGTGCCATGCTTGGTTTAGTCTCTCAATGGCTTTTTTTTAATTTTTCCTTTCCTGCCTTGTGCCTCAGTTTACCGTGTGCTCTTAAACAGAGGTTAAATTTAACGTCCTTCTGCAAACCGCGCGGTGTAGTTGGTGTTGGGTGTCCCGGCAGGGTGGGAGCCAGTCCCCTCCTGGGCTCATCCCGCTCCTGCGTCGGCTCCATGCTCGCTGGGTACCAAACCTCCTTCTCCGCTCTCGTCTGTGTGCTCGTGCCCTCCCTTCCTTCCTGGCTCCCCGCTGCCCCCTCTGTGCCCGCTGGGCTTGGGTGCGCTCCCGGGGGTCTGCCGGGGGCTTGTCCCGATGGTCCCCCCTCCTGCCTGTCGCTGTCACAGCCCGTGTGGCAGGCGCTGCCCCGCACAGCCCCTGCGACCCAAAAAGTTGATGCTTTTTGTCTTTTGTGCCCCCGCACCTGTGAGTTCCCCCGCGGATGATTTAGCGCCGAAAGCCTGTGCTCTGGCACCGGGAGAGGGTTCCCGAGATAAAATAATCTCTGCCAGCAGCTGAAGTGACAGAAGCCCCATTAACAGCAGCATATGCCTGAAAACACACACATACTGCGAGGGAGGAAGATGCGGGGTGGGGGGAGCGCGCGAGCAGCAGCCCACAGGAAGGGGGGGGTGCAATAGCTGGTAATTACTCTGCTGCCATTGGGACGCTCCTTGCTAATTTACAGCATTAGTGGAATCGGGATGTGATTCTTCCTCCTGAGCCCGGGCAGGGCTGTCCCCTGGTGCAGGCAGCCGTAATTATCCACATTTAACTGAGGGCTTGTAAAATCTATTTGTCTAGCAGAATGTGAGTATAATTGCTGTGAATTAAATAAGGATGCAGTTGCGGCTGGAGCAGGACCTCGCCTGACGGAGAGCACAGAAAGTTGCGTCTCCCCGGGCTGCTCCCCAGCGCCCGGTGCCGGCGGGGAGGGGGGCTGATGCTGGCCTGGGGCTGGGCAGGATTTGGGGGGGTTCTGTGCGTCGCCGTGTCCCCGGCGCAGACCTTTCCTCCCGCTCTCCTGGCTGGTCTGACTGGAGCAGACGTGCTGACGGGAGCCAGGGGACCCGTGAGTATTCCCCGCGATCTGCTGGTTTGTCTCCTCTCCCCGCTTTGCTCCCGGGACCGGGGACCGCTCTGGGTTTATTTTACTTGACGAGCGCAGTTGCGGAAGCCGGTCCGCCTGTGCCGCCGGTTTGCTGGGCCGTTCCTCAGGCACAGGTCGGCGTGCTGAAGTTTTTCCCTCGGTAGCCTGCCTTTCCCCTGGCACTGCCGCCGGCTGCCGGAGAAGCTGCTCCCGGCTCCTGCCTCCCCTGCGGCCGCAGCCCTGTGCCACATCCTGCAGCGCATCCATGCTGGCCGCCGCGGGCTGCGTGCCGGGTCGGCCGGGGGCTCAGGCCCCGCGGGGGTCCCTGGCAGGGTGGGGAGCAGAGGCTGGGCGCTGCTGGGTGGCCGTTCGTGGGGGCACCGGTGCGGGCAGCACCGGGAGGGCTGGTGGAAAGCCGGGTGCCCCGCGGGCTCCGGGTGCTGTGCGGGAAACCTGCCCCGGGTCTCCTCCGTTCTGGTCGCTGAGCCCCCCCATGACAAGCTCCCACGGTGTTTTCAAGGCGTTTGCAGCTCCCTGAGGGGCCGTTTCCTCCGCCCGGAGCGGCAGTGACAAACCTGTGACCGGGACCCGCTGAGCATGGAGGAAGCGGCGCTGGAGCGGCAACGGCTTCATCTGTCCCCTTGGCGCGGGCGCAGGTCGCGGGGTGGGCAGAGGGCCCCGGGCACTGTCCTGCGTGCCGGCCGAGCTGGCAGGAGTGGGGGGGAGCAGCACTCCCCGTGGCTGCCGTCCCCCCTCCCCAGCACCGGGCCGGGAAGCTGAGCGTCCCGTCGCTGCATTAGGGTGATTGTGGCTGCGGTGCGCTAATGGCTCGATGGAAACGCTTCCCGTAGCCGCGCAGCGAGGTCGCAGGTGAGGGAAGGTGCGTGCGTGACGGGAGCGCCGGCGGTGTCATCGGGATGATGGGACCGCTCCTGGTGTCTGTGCTGGAAAAGCACTGGTGAAAGGGGGAATGTGCAGAAAAGAGCCACAGAAATGGTTCCCGGTCTGGAAAAGCCGCTCTGCGGAGGGAGGTGTAGCCTAAGGAGGTTGAACTTATCATCCAAGGGAAGTTTAAGAGGTGGCTTTGCGATGTAGGTCGTTTTAGGCTGTGATCAAGAGACTGCTGTGGGTACAGAGTGCTCTGATTTAGCAGGGAAAAGACATAACGAGATCCAGGCACTGCAAGCTCCAGCTCGACAAATTTTGACTGAAACGGAGTGCATATTTTTATCAGGGAAGGTAATTAACCACTGGAACAGCTTAAGCCCGTGGGGGATTCTCCATCACTTGACATCTCTGGATCAAACCCGGGTATCTGTCTGGCAGGGATGCGGTGGCTTGAATGAACACGGGATTAGAGCGCGGCCGTCTTCGGCCCGTGTTCCTTGGGCGCTGCGCTCGCCGGGTCTAATGGCCCTTCTGGCCCGAAGCGGTAATAAGTAATAATGTTCAGTGCTGGTACTTGGGGGTAGGTTAAAACTTGGGTTACAGCAGGAGGGACAGTGCACTGCAGCACTTGAAAAGGGGAACTGAGAGTGCTCATCGCTGTAGAGAAGGAGTCTTCTTTTCCCCGGGGATTTCTCGAGGGCGGCAGCAGCGCGCGGAACTCCCCCTCGGAGGTCGGGTGGAGAAAGCGCGCGACGCCATGGGCTGGCACCGGGGCCTTGCCAGAGCACCCTGGAAGGCTGTGCTGGGAAGAAGCTCTGGTGGAGAGCTGCTTCCCGGGAGGTTTTGGGCTCGGGCTGCTCTGGGTACGCCTGTAAATACCCCGGGAGGGGGGGAGAGGGGGGGCCGGCGGCCGCTCTGTCCCTCCTGGCTGGGAAAGGCCGCTTTCTGTTGCCTCTGGGACCTCCGTGTGGTCTGTGGCTGTGGGTCAGCGCTGCCGCCGGGGACGCGGAGCTGCAGCCGGACTCCGCTCCGCCGCCAGCGTGCAGCCAGCGGGTGACGCTCTCGCTGTGCGTCTCGGCGTGTTGGCGGCCTTGTTTCCACATGGCGTGTCGGGGCTTTGCTCGTCTTTGTCTCGGGACCCACAATACGTCCTCCTCCTCTCCCAAAAAGGCCTCCCCTTGCCTGGGTGCCCTCTCCTCGGCAGGTGCCGGTTGCGGTTCCCGCCTGCCATGGGGCGGCCGCTGCCCCCTCCCGCCAGCCCCGACGCGGCTGTAGCGCTGTTCCCGTTTGCTGTCTGCGGGAAACCAAAGGAAACTCTCTGTGCTGAAGTACGAAAGTCAGACACTCCCAAGACAGGCCTGTTTGTGGTTTTCCCGCCCATTTTTTGTGCCCGTGCTGTAATGCTTCTGCCTCGGCCGTGCAGCTCTGCGTTATTCACGAGAGCTGTGCAATGGGGAGTCAGAACCTTCCCTGAAGTCCGTCAGTCGTGTTCCCTCCTGTACCGAGAGTCCTGGTTACCTTCCGGGGGAATGAAACTGGATCGGGGTGTCCTTGACACGTCGCTGTTGGCTGTTGCTCGTGCGGCTCCTTACCTTGAGCCGGGTCACCGTGGACAAACGGACATCTGTCTGTCCAGCAGCATCCCCGGGGCAGGCACGGGGGGGGCTGACCTCTGCCATCGGCTCGTGTGGCGCCGGGCAGCACATTGGCAGAGCGGGCAGGACATTCGCTCAGCGTGCGTTGGGAGGGTTCCCAGGGCCGTCCATCTGCTCCTCCGCGGCAGCGCGAAATCTGCAGCGAGGCAGCGAAGCGGCAGCCGTGGGCTGGGGCCAGCCTGCTCGGGAGCCTTCCGCCTGGCCCGTGCGTCCTGGGAGACGTGGGTGCCCTCTCGCTGGCAGGCCTGGGCAGGAGCGGCCGGCGGGGCGGTGCTGCCAGGTCCTCAGCTGGCAACCGGCACGGTGCTGGTGGGTGACCGCGCTCCCGATGGAGGAGCATCCTCTCCCGCCGGCTGCGGCTGTAAATAGCAGCTGAGTCAGACTCTGGAATGGGACCATCTTCCCAGGGCCCATATTTTTCCAAACAATTTTAAATCTTTCCTCTGCTCGGAGACCGGATCCGGTGTCAGAGGGGAGTGCCACAGGACAGCGGTGTTAAGGGGGGTTCTGTCACTCCTCAGTGAGACAGGGACTCGTCGTGCGCCGTCCCCTGGGGCAGCGTGCCCCCTCTCCCCGCCGGCGATGCTCGCCCGAGGCTTGGGGGGTGCTCCAAAGACATTGCACTGGTCTTAATGTTTCTGAGCGTGGAGGACTGCTCCTGTGAAGGCAAAGCTGGTCCCTGCCACGAGAGCATCGCTGCCACGCGGTGTCCGAGGACAGCGTCCAGGCAAGCGCGGCGGTGGCTGGGCTGCCCCGGCACGGCAGGGCTGGCGGGACAGCACGGCACCCGACTTGTCGCAGTCCCCCGAGGATGAAGCGTTACCCCACGCGTCCGCGCCGCTGCTCTTTGCCTTCGTCCTTGACCTCCTGCGGGACCGAGGGCAGCCCGGCCTTCCCGGCTGAAGGAAAGGGGAGAAAATAGGAAATGTGGCACAGGAAGGGTTAATGCAGAAAGATTTTTACCCTGTGGCGTAAACACTCCAGAATGCATGTTTGCCTTCATTTGCATATTGAAACATATCCTAAAGGCCCCTCGTTTGGAAAGTTCTGTTTTTTACTCCATCTTCCTATAGAAGGGAGGAAATTATTCATAATTAAAAAGTAATAATAATGTGGAATGAAGGAACCCAGCTGTATAATACCCAGCACAAAAGGGGGAGCGTGGGGAATCTATTTTTAATGGTTTCCACAGCAACGGAGATTTTGTTTACAGTGATTTTCCTCCTGTGCTGTTAGGCTGTTCCCAATTTACATTTATAAGAAGCTCTTGCATAGGAGGTCCATCACTGGAGGGTGCTCTGGGCACTCGGGAGGATGCTGAGAAGATGCGATGCGGTTGCGGAGCGGCCGACTGGCGCGGGTGGGACGGGGCATGATGAGTGGGACCCCCGAGAGCCGGGTACCTGCCCGGCCATCGCACCCTGACCGGTGGCGTCCCCGCTGGGCTGCGTGGCTCTGGTGGCCGCACGACAGAAACATCCACTAAAGACCAACCTGAGACCGATTTACAGGAGCTGAGCGGTGACCCCACGGGCTGGTGCACGGACCCGCTGGCACAGGGACCCTGCCGGCCTCCCTCGGGCAGGAGCTGCAGCGCGGCGCCCTTGGGAAGGCTGCGGCGGTGCCAGTGCCGGTGCCGGAGGAGCTGAGCCCCTGCCGGGGCTGTGCCCCGCCACCCCGCTGCGCTGGCGGGGGGGTCCCTCGTGTGTGCTGAGCCGATCCTTTGGCTCTGAGCATCCCCGGGGGGTTGGTTTCCGGGCGTTGCTGTAGGTGGGATCCGGGCACTGGGGCACAGAAGCCCTGTGCCCGGTTGGGGTCCGCAGCCGGTTCTTCCCTGGGGCCACAGGCTCTGCGGAGAGCCCACGTACCGCCGCCGCTGCGTAAATAACGCAGGAGACGCTGATTATTAGCGAGCTCTTTCCTCTGGCAGGCGCAGGCACAACAAGATCCAGTGGCTGGAAATTGAGACTGGCCTGATAGGTACAGGTTTTTAACGAGGGCTGGTGGGAGCAATGGAGCGGTTTGCCGAGAGCTCCTTGGATTCCTTGGCGCCGGGTCTCTCCCTCTGCGGCTCCCGAAAGCGGCCGTGAAGTCGTTTAGCTGCGAGCGGTGGGATTGCTGCGGGGACAGCACAGCTCCCGGGCAGAGCGCGCCGGCCGGCGCCAAGGGGGGGCGAAGGAGGTTCGTCCGTGCTCCCCACTGGGGTCTGCGGAGGATGCTCGTGCTCTGGGAGGATGGAGAGGTGGATAAGGGCTCTCCTGCTCTTTTAGGTTCCCTCCCGGGGTGGATGGTGAACAGCTCGCTTTCCCTGCACCCGCCCCGGGTGCTTTAGCCGCTGTCCCTGGGGACGGTGGCTCCGCTCTACTTGAGGACAGCGACAAGTGGACCGGCCCCAATGGCCCTGGGCCAGGACAGGCTTCAGCTCTGCTCTCACCCTCTGTCACCGCGTACGTGAGGGTGTCCCCCGGGAGGAGAGCTCTGCTCCCTCGCCCGGGGTCCCCCCGGCATCTGGGGGGGTTTGCTTTAACGACAGACTCATTGTCGTCAGTAGAAGGCAGGGTTGGCTCTTACTCAGGGCCGGGCTCTGAAGCGGCGACTCCGGGTTTAACCACCCAAGGGAGGGTGACGCTCGGGGCTGCGGGAAACGGCACTTGCCACCTCTTGGGGAGCGCGGAGCGGCGGCGATGGTGGCCGGGCTGCCCGGGGAAGGCGCTGGCCCCTTCCGGCTGCGCGCGGGGAGCTGCTGCCCCGAGATCAGCTCCTTTTATGAACCAATAAAAGAAGGTTTTTATCACCTGTTCCAGCTAATTTTCTGTGGTTTGTAATGGCTTTGGGAAGCAGGTAATTGCAGCGATCGCATTACATGTGTAGGCATTAAAGGGAATTGAGGGGACTGTTTGTTAATTAGCTGTACTTGTGTGGAACCTGAAACATATTAACCTTCATATAATCCCAAACTATTAGGGATGAAGAAGGGATTTAATGATGGGAGAAACAGAAAAACAAAAAGCAATTAGGGCTCTTTTTCCCAGCATCGCTGTGGGATGGAGCGGGGGGGTGACTGGCAGAGCAGCGCAGCGGGCAGGCGCAGGAGCCGGGGGGGGGGGGGGAGACCCCCCGGGGGGGATGAGTGGGGCTGAGAGCTTGTCCTGGCTTGGGCAGGTGCAAACTCCTCTGGCAGCCGCATCCCGGGCAGGAGGACGAGCAGGGAGAGCAGGACACCCGGTTAACCTCCCGATGCTGCCCATGTCTCTCCCCCGTTGAGCTTTGCGTCGCCCGGGCTGGGACTCGGATGCCGCCGGGGCAGGCGCGCGTGCCGGGGCTGCAGCGATCTCCTCTGCTGTGGGCTCGCCTGGCTCTTCTCGAGCACTGCGAAGCTCTGCGTGCCCTCCGGGCTGCGGGGCGCCCCATGGCCCTTGGGAGGGCCGGGCAGCGGGGGGTGGTCTGGGGCTGCGGCGTGCGCGTGGGACAGGGACGGCTCCGGGCACCGCTGCCCGGCAGAACCGCTGGCGATGCGCTGGGACGCGGCTGGGGAATGGCCCCGTGGGGCAGGTGCCGGCTCAGCCCCCCGGCGCCCGGGGGATCCCGCCGGCAACTGCCGAGGGGCTCCAGCGCCCAGCGGCCGGTGGCCAAAGTGGAGGCGGGGTTGATGGGGACCCGGCCTCTGCGAGGGACGTTCCGCCTGGGCAGCGGGACAGAGCGGTGGCCGGGCTGGGCTGAGGGGGCCGGGCTGGGCGAGCCGGCAGCTGGAGCTGCAGGAAAGTATAAATAGTGTTTCCATGGCAACCGCTCAACATAAACTCTTTCCTCCCTGATTTCTGAGCTAACCATATTCCGATCAGTCCCGGGCTGCTCCCCCCCGTGGCAAAACCCTTCAGGTGTTGGTTATTTTTCATACTCCTTCGCAGCAGATGATGTTGGCACCGCGTGCCGGCGCCCTTCTGCGGCGGTGAAACGCGGCGCTGCCGGAACCGGGGTGGGAAGAGCTGCGTTAGCTCCTCTCCTGCTCTGGCAGCCTGGGCTGGAGGTTTGGAGGGTGGGCACCGGCTCCTCTGAAGACGTTCAGCCTGCCCCTGCTCTGCCTGCACAGACATGGGACAGTTCTCCCCGCTGCCGCTGCCCGGTGCTGGTGGCTCAGTTGCTCACCCCTCAGTCGCCCTCGGGGGATGCGCAGCCTGGAGGGACTCGGGGAGCTCTGGTGCTGCACATCTGCTGACGCGTCCCCGTCCGTTCCACACGTGCAGAGCGGTAGATGCCTCCCCCAGGGGAGAGCCGGGGTTTTCCCGCTCTGCGCACAGCAGTAGCACGTGCCGTGGCTGCCATGACGCCTCCCGCCCCAAACCGCCAAAGCCCGTCCGGGCACACGAAGCCACTTAGACAGCTCCACGTTCCTGCTGGGAGCCCTGGTGCCTTCACCAGCAATCGTTAATATCTATCAGCACCGTGCAAACAAACTCCCCGCTCCATTTATTCCACCCAGCTCCCGATTTAATTAGGTTTTCCAGTTTTCTGCTTGTCCTGGGCCGATCACTCCTTAAAACAGTGGAGAATTAATTTGCACCTGCTGTCAGAAAGCGTCTCTCCCCAGTTAGAAAAATAATTAAGCCATCATCACACATCAGGGGTAATGAATCACTGCGCTCCATTCCCTTCACAGGTCGTTTGTTTCCTTCCACACTGGCGAAGAAGGTGCAAACTAAATGTGAGCAGCTGCCAAGTTATCCCTTTTCCCTCTCTGCCCAGTTCCGGTCCAGCCCCATGGATTTTCCGCCCAAGCTGGGCCATGGCCTTTGGGGAGAGCTCCCGAGCAGGCGGGTGAGTGGGGTTTCCCAGGGACGAGAGAGCCTGGGTTCGCCCCGTCCCGCTGCCCTGGGGGTGCTCACGCCGCGTCCCACCTGCGGCAGCGTCGTGGCGGGGAGGGGAGCCCAGCCCAGGCTTGGGACTTGCAGCGCGGTCCTGGTGTCAGCCCGCTGGCGAGGCAGGAGGGGCGCGCGGCGGCAGGCTGCAGGGCAGCAGCGGGGCTGCCTGCGGGAGCTGCAGTACACCCAGTCCCAGGCTTTGGGGCGACTGCGGCAAAAGGCGGATAATGCCGTTCACGTCGCGTGTCATTGATAACAAACCGGTCGGCGTGGCCGTGGAAGCTGGTGGAAGGGCAGGAGGGCGATGTGGCAGGAGCCGGTGCCCGTGGCGGGGTTAGCTGCGCGTTAACCACACTGCCACGGGCACCCCCAGCCCGCGGCTCTGTGCGGTGTCCGCGTGGGGCCGTCGCTGGTGGGCTTACGCTTGGTACAACGCGTTCTATGGAGTCTGGACATGCTGTAATGCTGGGGAGAAAGTGATGTGATTGATGAGAGAGAACACGGTAAATGACGTGCGTTGCATGATATGACATAATTCCTGGTTTGGGTGTAAACCCGCCCCCGGATTTGGGGTCAGGATCAGGTTGGGGGGTTTGCTGAAGGTTTTGTCCTTCTCCGCTGGCAGGTGGGTTCTGCTGACAGCAATCAAATGAGGACTTTAATGAACCATTTTGAGTACCTGTGTCCCCGTCTCCCTCCCTGTGCCGTGTTACGCTTGTGTCATTTCACCTTTCACTCCACGGCAGGAGCTCACCGCTCGCTCGTGGGCGGCTGCAGTGGGATGTTCCTGCACATCCTCTGTGGCCTGTGCCGGGGACAGCGGGAGACACCGCACACTCGGAGAGATCCCAGACCCCCGTGCAGATGCCTCAAGCAGAGGCCGTGCTGCGTTGGCCTCCTTGCTCTGACGGAGGCGTTTTTCTCTCTCCTTGAGGGTAACCGTGCGCACCGGGAGCGCCTGAGCTGAGAGCCGCTGGGCTCAGGGAATTTGCCTCGCGTTTGGGTCAGGCAGAGATTTTGGCAGACGCAGCACAGGCGGCACCTTTCCTCCTGACCCCTTTTCCAAGTGCCAGGCTGGCACTTCCCCCTCTTCGCAGTAAATTGCTCTGTCACTTCGCATATGGGAAGCGTTTGGGGGAAGGAGTTTTCGTGCGGGGCGGGAGGGGGCCGCGAGGGCGGGTGAGCTCCGTGTGGCACCCGTGGCCACTCTGAGCGAAGCTGCCGGGTCCCCGGGGATGGGTCCCTCCTGCTCCTTCCCTCGCAACAGCTCGCCTGGGGCCGGCAGCGCTGCGGGTCTGCGGGGCCGCCGGTGGGGCTGAGTGCGGCCGCGAGCGAGGCGGCCGACTGCTTCCACTGCCAACCGGCGCCCCATCTGCTCTCGTGTCATCTGCAGTGATTCCTCCCTCCGCGCCGGGGTTACTCGAGGAGCTTTCCTGATGACACGCTCCTGGGTAGCAGAGTGCCCGGGACGTGGTGCGAGTTGTGCCTTCACGCTGGTGAGAAGCGCCGGCGGAGGCGCTGGCCGCGCAGCGCCATTCGCTGCCGTTTGTGGGCTCGGGGGCTGGAGACGGAGCGCCTGCCTTTGCCTTTGCCTCTGCCGACTCGCGCTCACACCTGCTCACATGAAAGCCCAGTGCCCACTTCAGTGCCAGCTGATTAAATTAAAGTCCTAGTGAGTTTGAATAATTTTCCCTGTGAAATGTGGCAGATGGCCTCCATTAGGCGTCTGCTCCCGGCATCTGCCAGGATGTGATCAACCCCTCTTTGGAAAACGCACAAAAGGGAGTGGAAGTGGAGAGACCTGGGAATGGGAGCCCACCCCTTCATCCATGAAGAGGGAATCAAATATTCCCTTTGGAAGCAACCGATGTTCTGGAGGAGCAGCGTCCACGCATCCACGCAGCCCCTCTGCGCATCCACGCAGCCCCTCTGCGCGCTCGCTGCCGTGCCCAGCGACGGCAGGAGGAGGAGGGATGGCACTGCAGTTGCCGGCACACCGGTCCAGGTCACCCCAAGGGTAAGCAGAGCCCTAAAATTGGGGTGCGTTGTCCTGCCTGAGGCTGCGCTGTGTCCCTGTGGTGCAGAACCGGGTGGGCTCCCAGGGTGCCTGCCGCTGCTGCTCAGCCCCTTCCTCCTCTGCCCGGGCAGCCTGAGCAGCTCTCCTGCGCCAGGGCAGCCGGGGAGCGCTGCCGGCGCCGGCTGGGCTTGGGGATCCCACCGGTGTTGGCACTAAACCAGCCCAGGCTCCAGGCCCTGCGCGCAGCCTGCTGCGAATCCTGCGAGCCCCCCGGTGCTCGCGCGCCGCTCTGTGTTGCAGAAGGCGTCTGGCACACGTGTGGTTATCTGACACGCAGCCGCCTGCGCGTCCCTCTGCGTCGTGATCCCGTTCCAAAGGGTGCAGGACGTGGGGAGCTGGGTATGCATCGGGGTGTCCCATCTCCGAGTGCTGTACCCACGGGACAACAGGGCCTCGGAGCGGGGATGTGCCATCAGTGGACTGCAGTGCTGAGACCTGTTGGGGATAGGCAGCGTGTGGCACTGGGGACAGCAGTGGGGACACTTGTCGTGGTTTCAGCCGGGATAGACTCCCTCACTCGCAGCGGGTGCAGCGCTGTGGTTTGGGTTTGGGAAGGAAGTCGTGTTGGTAAAACACCGGTGGGTTTGGTCGTTGCTGAGCTCTCGAGGCCTTCTCTGCTCCTCACCCCCCGCCAGCGAGGGCCGGGGGGGCACACGGCGTCGGGAGGGACACAGCGGGGACAGCTGACCCCAGCTGACCCCAGGGGCATTCCGCGCCGGGTGACGCCACGCTCAGTGTGTAGGTCTGGGGGAAGAAGGAGGAAGGGGGGGACGTTTGGGGTTGTGGCGTTTGTCGTCCCAAGTCGCCGTTCGGGGGGATGGAGCCCGGCGTCCCCGGGGACGGCCGAACACCCGCCCGCCCGTGGGGAGCCGGGAACGAAGTCCTCGTTCCGCTTCGCTTGTGCGCGGCTTTGCTGTGCCCAATAACCTGTCTTTGTCTCGGCCCACGAGTTTTTCCCCACTTCCACTCTTCCCATTCTCTCCCCCATCCCAGCCGGGGGGAGCGGGCAGCGGCGGCGCGGTCCTGGCTGCCGGCTGGGCTCGGACCACGACGGTGACGGGAGGGGACAGACTGCGGCCGGAGGGGACATGGGAGGTTCCCCCCCCCCGGGCAGGTGTTGGCGGCGGCCCCCGCTGCTCCAGCCGGGAGGGGACAAGAGGGGACGTTGGGAACAAGACGGGACCGGAGGGGACGGAGGGGACAAGAGGGGTCCGGAGGGGACGGGAGGGCGGGCGGCGTCGGGGCCGCGCTACCGGCAGGTGGCGGCTGCTGCCCGCGGCGGTCCGGGCGGGGAGCGGGGGGGGGCGGGCGGGGGCTCTCCGGTGCGAGGTGCCCGGCCGGGACGCTGCTCCGGGACGCTGCCCCGTCCGCCCCGTCGGGCTTTGCCTCCTCCCGGGGGGCGGCGGGGTCCTGCCGCAGCCCGGCCCGGCCGCTGCGGGGGACACGCGTGGCCGAACCCCCTCTCCCCCCCATGGGACCCCCGTGGCGGGGTCGGGAGGGAGGACGGGGGGGCGGCGGCCCGCGGGCGGGGGCACCGCTCAACCGGGCATCCATACAAATTGAGATGGTTTCCCGTGGAAACAGCTTATTAAAGAAAAAAGGGCCCCGAAATTGCGCCGAAATCTCTGTGGGTGTTGCGGGATGGAGCTCGCTGGGGACGGGCAGTGGGAGCTGCGGGAGGGGGTCCCTCCTCCCCCCCGCCATGGCGGGGAGACGGCGGAGCGCAGCTCCATCACTGCTTAAACGCAGTGGAAGGCACCAGTGACGCCCGTTCCCTGCCCCGGGGACTCCGCGGTAGGATGCCAGGCGGGAGCCGGTGGTTGGGAGCAGAAAGCGTGCAAGGGAGGAGGAGGAGGAGGAGGAACTGCTGGAGGGTACCCGCCATGTGTGCGCTGGCGGGGAGAAGGCTGCAAGTTGGAGGATAATCCATGGGAAGAGTCTCGTGCGCTCACCTGTGCCACTGAGCACCTGCAGCCGCACGGGGAGGTGAGATGGTCCTTCGAACGTCGTCCCCATGCGCAGGGGCAGCTCAGCCTGTGCCTCTGCCGTGGGGCCTTGCCGCATCCCTCCGCTCTTGTACTTGTGCCCGTGTTACAGATAGGTGTTCTCCTTCACTTGCTAATTTAGCCATTGCCATCTTTTAATTAAATTAGCATCTTTTAATACATTTTGTCCCACCATCACAGCTTAATGTCTCTCTCCAGCTGCGGGGAGCTCAGAGCCCCCCGGGGCCTGCGGTGTGTCTGCGCAGCCCCGCTGGCGGGGGGGGCTCGGGTCAGCTGGCATCGGGCAGGGTGCAGGATGGGCCCCTTGCGGGGGCGCTGGGGGTGCCGCCTGTTATCTCCTGCAGGTCCTTGGGGTCTCTCAGGAGGGGGAGCGCAGGGACCTCAATCCTTCATCCTCCGTTGATGTTCCTGGTAGGAGGGGAAGGGGACGGGGAAGCGCCAGGATGGGGCAGCTCGGGGCAGCCTCAGTGCTTCTCTGCCACCTGCGAATTGCCGGGGTCTGCCTGCCCTCTGCCAGGCATGCTGCCCACCGCTGTGGTCACACAGGCTAGCACATCTCCTGCCCTCCTCGCTCCCTGCCTGGCTGCTCTGCTCGGAGACGGCGTCCAAGCACCTTCTGGGCGCAGGCAGGGCGGTCAGCACCAGTGAGCTGCACTGCGGGCACTGCCGCATCCTCTGCCAGGGTCGGGCAGGCGCTGTGCACCCTGTAACGGACGCACCAGCCTCTATTAACATTTGCACGCAAGTCAATTCTCTTCCTCAAGTGACCTGTAATTGTGACACGCGAGTGATAACTGGCCAGCGGTGAACGCAGGGCCCTGGCAGGACCAGTCTCCATCCTGCTGGTCTCCAGTGCTGCCGCTGCCGCGCGGGGGCTGGCACGCTGCAGCAGGCTGGGGAGCACCCGGGCGCTGCCAGTGCCGGTGCCCTGGGGAGGCGGGCAGCGACGGGTGCTTGTGCCTGCACGGCTTGCTCCCGAGGAGGGTGCTGCGGCTGTGCCCCGCTCGCGGGTGGGCTTCCTCAGGTCCCCTCTCCCTGCTGCCGCCGGCAGGGCACGGTGTGGCAGGGCTGTCCCCGGGGCTCCGGGCTCCTGGTTTGGGGCCATGGTGAGGGTGTTACAGCAGCGCTGGCGTGGGCGCTGGGGGTGGGATGGTCCCAGTGCAGCCCTTCCACCGGGCCCGTTGTGGCAGCATCCCCCTCCCGGTGAGGAGAGGAGCGGGTCCGTCTGCGGCCGTGGAGGCGGGGGTCCGGCCGTGCCGCAGAGAGGGGCTGTGGGTGTTACTTCACCTCATGTATTTGCTGCAGTTGTTTGCTGGCTCGGGGGGCTCCCGTGGTCGCCCTGCCTTGCTGAAGCGCAGCAAAACACCTCAATTGTTAGTCGGGGCTTGTCAGCTGTATCGCAGGAGCACCGGATAAAGTGTTCCAGTGAAGAAGATAATTGAAAATCAAAAAAGACTTTGTTAATTTGATTAGGCAGAGCCGTAGTTGAATTGTTCTTCATCAAAAGAGATTTAATTTTGACATGCAATTAAATCCTTCTGCCGTGCTGGTGCCCTGCGCGTTCCCAGCAATAGGGCAGGCCGGGCAGGGGGCTGCGCAGGACGGCGCGGAGACGGGACGGGGGGGTCGGAGGGGAAGGGGATGAAGGGAGCGGGAGCGCTGACAGGCGTGACAGGAGCACAGAGGCGAGGAGGGTCTGTGGGAGCAAACGCTACTCATTTAGCGCTGACTTTGAGTTGTGGTTTAACTGCTTTAACTTAACTGCGTCAATGCAGGAGGCAGCTCTGCGCCTGCGGGGTCCCCTAACGCCGTGGCTGTCCCCTCGCCCCCGCCAGCCCGGAGCTCCTGGGGGTGAAGCCCCGACCTGCACGGCTGCGGCTGTGTAAAAAGGGTCTCTGCTGGGTTTGGTGCAGCGGCCGGAGCAGGTTTGCCGCAGGATCGGCACCCTCTGGCCGGGCAGGAGCTCCCTCCCGCTGCGGGGAGCCGGGGTGGGCAGCGCTGGCATCGGGGTCCCCGCGAGCTCCAGCCGTCCTCGCCGGCTGCTCCCCGCACTGATAAGGCAGAGGATTATCGCTGCTGCTGAGCTGAGGTGCCGTAATCCATCCCCGCTGCGCTGGCGGGGGCGGGGGCCGGCTGGAAATCCCGCAGTCGGGGTTGTGGATTTAGAGCTGGTGGTGAGAGAAGGAGCTCAGTGGGATGTGACAGAGCTTTAAAATGTGCAAAAAAATGTCTGTGTGCCTCCTCGGCGGGAGCGGTGGAAGGGCCTCGCAGTGAGAAGGAGCTTTAGGAGGAATCGCGGGAGGTCTGTGTGCTGTGGCCGCGGCATCGCACGCCGTTCAGCCCCGGCCGTGGAGGGAGGTGGCGTGGACAGAGTGTGGGACTCGGTCGATGCTGCGGCTCGCGGGGCTGAGCTCTGGCAGGGACCCTTCCGCCTTGGCGGCGCAGCAGGCGGTGCTGCCGGCACCGCTGGGTCCTGGCTCTGCTCGGAGCCATGGGGCACCCGCTGAGCCGAGCCCCGTCCTTTCCCTGGGAGCACAGCAGCTCCCGCCGTGCTCGGCGCTGCGCTCATCCCGGGGATGTCTCTGAGGTGTCGGCATTGGCAAAGCCCGCGGTGCCATGAGCTGCCCACGTGCCCTGCCGGCGCACCCTGCCTGCCCCTCTCCCTGCGCTCGGCACCGGCGGTGAGGCTGGCAGCTCTTGGCACCGGGGGATTTCGTGGCTCTCATCTAATTCTTCTTAGACCGGATGGAGCCGCAGGGAGATTTTCTATTACAACCTCGCTCTTCCACTTGCCAGCCCAGAAGAGCCGCTCGGAGAGGCGATGGACTTGGCCATGCAGGAGGCTTTTTAATTCCTGCACTTTCTGCCTGATGGGCCGTCCGTGGCGCCTGGCACGAGCTCTGCGCAGGTGCCCCGGGCTGGCGGGGTGGCAGCAGGCTCTTTGCCGGTCGCTCCCGGGCAGCACAGCGCTCTTCTTCCCCGGGAGGGCTGGCGGAGCCTTTGCTGCCCTCGCCCTTCCCTCATGGAGTTTTCTTTGGGGTCCCTCCGTGCTGTGCTCCAAACGGCAGCGCTCAGTGCCAGCGCAGATGGCAGTGGGAGGATGGGGACCCGCTGGGGAACGCTCGGTGTCGGCTGTGGGGTACGGCAGGGCTGAGACCCCCTCCGGCAGCTCCAGGGTGCGCTGGGCAGAGCCCGGGGTGGGGGGTCCCAGGTGGCCCCTCGGTGCTTTCCCAGTGGGGCCGGGCGCTTGGCCGGCTTGCGTTGCTGCACCCAGGGCATCCTTGGCTGCTTGCAATGCTGCAGCGTACATTTCCACCTGTGAAATGGGCGCGCTGCCTGCCCCTCTCCCCAGGGCTGTGCGGGGGAATCCAGAGCTGATCTGCCCATCTGCCCCCCCCCCCCCCCCGCCGGTTTCCCCGGGGCTCTCCTCCGGCCCCTGCAGTGGGGTGGGTGACTTGAGCAGTGGCAGAGGTGTGACAGCTCCTGCGCTGCCTGGCCGCTCCAGCCAAGGCTGACAAATCTCACAGCCCAGGCTGCTCTAATTACCTTTAAAATGCTAACGGAGAGCCAGAGGCACCGCATGAGGGCAAGAAAACACTGCTGCCCGCAGCAGCCGGGGAGCCTCTGCCCGCTGGAGATGGCGGGGAGGATCAGAGCCATCCCCCGCTCTGGGGGGACGCGCTGAGCCTGCACAGCGCGATGGCCCCAAGGAGACCCGGAGCGTGCTGCTGCACGGGGTGCTGGCAACGCCGGCGGTCCCCCGGTGGGCTGCGGCACAGGGGAGCTGCGCGCCATACGCACCGCGCTGAAAAGCGGTGCTGGTGGCATGGGCGCACAGGGAGTCGGGTGTTTGTGCGAGGCTGGGAGGGACAGCAGGCAAAGCCCGCGCTGCGTTCGCGTGGGTTTGCGTCCCCGTCCCAAAGAGCGGCGGTCCCAATATGGGGAGGGGGAGGTCGTGAAGCGGCTGCAGAGCCGGTGCCATGTCCGGATGACGTACCACAGCATCGTCTTTGCCCTGAGCTGCAGGGTCCCGCGGCGGGTGCTGCGCCCGCTTCAGTGGGTGCTCAGCCCCGCAGACCCGGCAGCGTCGGGGCGGGAGGACCGAGGGGAGAGGCGCGGGCGCCCCGCACCCCAGCGCCGGGGCCGGCGGCGTGCAGGCAGAGGGCAGGTCCGGAGCGGCGCCCGCAGCTGCCCGCGCTTTGGGTGCAGCAGCCCCTGCGAGCTCGGCGCAGTGTTTACCACTTCCATCTTGGCTTGCTGCCTTATTTGTTCTCCTCTAATTGAGCAAATGCGCTGTAGGCAGTGAAGCTAGGCCAGCATTGACTTTATTAGGGGAAAGCATCAATACAACGCTGCATGTTAGGAGGCTTAGTCTAACACTGTCAGACTACTGGAGTTTTAAAGTTGCACTTTATTCATGATGTTTTGATTTCTCTTGCTCTGGGGACTCTGACTTTGATAGATTGTGATGCGGTACCAGAACAATATGATACACAAGAGCAGCTTGCTTCCAAAACAGGCATTTGCCACGAGAGCCCAACATTTTCTTGGATTTTTTTAAGAGTGAAAAATGATGGCATAAAGAAATCTTAAGCTTTGCGCAGTTCAATCATCCAGAATTAGCAACCAGAAAGTTGATTTTACTGCTGACTGGTAGGCTGTTAGAGGTAGTTACGCCAAGCTAATTCCTGGGTTCATTTTGCTGCGTTTTGCTGCTGCGGCAGCGCTGGCAAGAGCTGTTTTCACTCCAGAAGTTGGGAGTTTCTGGCTGCCTGTTACTGAAGTCTTCTTTTGCAAGCGAGCACCCCTCCGCTGCCGTGCTGCTGCTGCTGCTCCAGCCCGTGGTCCCTTCGTGCCCCCCCGCCTTCCTGCTCCTCCGCGCGCCTGTGAACGTCGCAGCGTGACAGCAGGCAGGAGTTGCAGGCACGGACCCTGTGCGGACCTGCTGATCCCCATTGTCGGGGCCCGGGAGAGCGACCCGTCCCTTTGAATCTGGTTCTTGATGTGTTATCAAATACGCCAGTGATACACGTCACAGAATATATTTTCTGTTAACACATTTCTCATGTGCGACCGTGCTGGAGTTGTCGGGTGCTCGTTGTCTCAGCACTAAGTACGACCCATTTATCTGCTCGTCGCGTGGATGCCATAGGGGCTTCTGTCGGAGCTCCCCCGGAATTAAGTATGAATTAAATGTACCATTAAAATAAAGTGTTATCACAGCCATTTAATGAGTTTGAGTCTCTAACAGCTTCATTTCCCTGTGTTTGATGGCCGTGCCCCTTCTCATTTCATTCGATTCCCACAGGTAGCTGTGGAGGGGCGCGCGGCGCGTTCCCTGTGCCGGGCTCTGCCGCCTCGCGCTGCGGGGGAAGGACTGTCTGGAGTTCGCTGGCCGGGAGCTGATCTCTGCTCCCTGGGCTGTCCCAGCCCGGCTCGGCCACCCCTGTGGCAGGTCCGGCTCGGGGTTCGCCGGCCGCGTGCGGCGCAGCCCAGCGTTTGGTACACACGGGAGAGGAGCGCTGTGGCACTGCGCGGTTTTTGGCAGTGGGGATGTGAGGGGTGCTCGGCGGCCCTGCCGCAGGATTGGGCCCTCTCGCGCGGGGGCCGACCTGCGTCTCACTGCTCGGCACTCTCGGCGATGCTTCACAACTTTGTTTTCTTGACTTGCTCCCTGGCTTTCTGGGGAGGGGGAGAAGCGCAGGAGCAGCAGTGGATGCTGTGTGCGCAGTGGTGCGGGCAGGGGCTCGGGGGGGCCGGCGGCACCCGCTGCCTCCTGCCCCGCTCCGGGCTGCTCGCGGAGCTGTGGGACGGTGGGGACGTTTCTGAGCGTTTGGGTTGTAGAACACTTTTTTTTTTTTTCTGATGTGTCAAAACAGCATTTTCCCACAGCCTTGTTCTCGGAAATGTTTGAACCGTTCTCACTAAAACTTCCCTCAAAATTTCAGCCTGAGGCAGACGCTCAATGTGGGAAACATCAGAGCGAAATGACTTGCGTTGCACAAAGACACAGGCAAGTGATAATAGGGCCTTTTAAAGTGTTGGGGAATCGCTGAACGGCGGCACCGCCATCTATAAAGCCTCGTAGCAACCCGGGGATGAGCGGGCTGCCTGCCTCCCCGGCATCCTCCCAGGCTCCGGCAGCGTCCCCATGGCGGGTTCGGCCCTTGGAATCACAGCACCGACCTCCCGGGTCCCGTCCACGCAGGGTGGGAGTCTTCCTCGCCCCTCGCTGGGTGGCCCCGCGGGCGGGGGGGCGTTCCCGGCCTCAGCAGAGCGTGTTCCTGGCCTGATCCAGCGCCCGCGGCACCTTCCAGCGGCGCTTTCCTCACTCTCCCGGCCGAGGCTGTGGTGTCGCCTGCGGCTCCGGGGCTCCCACGGGGCTGGACCGGGATGCGGTGGGCTTGGGGGGGTCTCTCTGAGCAGCCGGTCCTGCCCCACTGCTCCGGTCCCCGGGGAGGGCTGCGTGGCAGGCGCAGCGATGCCTGCAGCGAGCGCGGCAGTGGGGGCTTTGCCGAAGGCCCCGCGCCAGGGCCGGGGCCGGAGGAGGCGGTGTGGAGGAGGTGCCGCGGCTGCCGCCCCGGCGGGGCTCCGGTAGCCCCACAAATACGCAGCAGGCGGCGCGCGTTGGGCTGGGGCGGCTGCATTGTTTACAGAGAAGCTTGAGGGGGTCTCCGGGGAGAGCCGGCACAACTTGCATATTAAAACAGAAATTGCAATTAACAACAAAAAAAGGGCATTTTTATAACATTTTTATTGAAGTCTTAATGAACAAATAAAGAAGCAGAGAAATCTGCACATGCGTTTGTGAGATATAAAACTGACTGAATCAAGATGAAGCAGCAAGAAGCCTTGGCTCCTCTTATTTTCTGCTAGATAAGTAAAACAAAACTGCAAAGAAGGGAGAGGAGAGGGGGAAGAAAACCGTAGTGTGTGATCCGGGAACCGGGAGGCCCCGGTATGTGGTTCCTGTGAACCCAGTGAGATCCAGGTTGGCTCAGCAGAGCTGTCTGTCGCCCTCCCCTCTGAGCCGTGCCGAGGGGATTTGGAGGGATTTCTGAAAGCATATTGGAAAAGAAATTGGAAGCCGGAAAAAAAAAAAAAGTAGAAAAGCAGGGATTTGAACCCAGAGTCTGTAGAGGCAGCAGGCGCTGCGCTGCCTGCGGGGCTGGGGGCTCGCTCTGCGCCGGGGAGGGGAGCGGGAGCCCGGCAGAGGCTGCGGGTGAGCTGCGGCGGCCGATTAGGAGACAGCAGGCGGCGGGCGCCGTGGGTGGTGGGCTGTTGGGTCCCCGCAGGGACCAGAGGAGGTGCAGAGCCCCGTCTGAGGAGCCTGCGGCAGGGGTGGTGCTGGTGGGGGGCAGGAGCGGGCAGGTGGCCGTGGTGCCGGGGAGGGTGGCTGCACCAGGACACACCGGCACGGAGGTGTGCGCGGTGGTGGCGGGGCTGGGTTGAGGTTGAACCTTGTGAGGTTCAGCAAGGCCAAGTGCAGGGTCCTGCACCGGGTCGGGGCAGCCATCGGTATCAGTACAGGTGGGGGTGGAGGGATGGAGAGCAGCCCTGCGAGAAGGACTTGGGGGTGCTGGGGGGGGAGAAGCTGGCCAGGAGCTGGCAACGAGTGCCGGCAGCCCAGCGAGCCCCCCACATCCTGGGCTGCATCCCCCGCAGCGTGGCCAGCAGGGCGAGGGGGGGATTGTGCCCCTCTGCTCCGCTCTGGGGAGACCACAGCTGGAATATTGCCTCCAGCTCTGGAGCCCCCAACATCAGAAGGACGTGGACCTGTTGGAGCGGGGCCAGAGGAGGCCCCGGAGATGCTGGGAGGGCTGGAGCCCCTCTGCTGGGAGGACAGGTGGGGAGAGGTGGGGGGGTCAGCCTGGAGAAGAGAAGGCTCCGGGGAGGCCTCAGAGCCCCTTCCAGTGTCTAAAGGGGCCCCAGGAGAGCTGGGGAGGACTCAGGGAGGAGAGTGATGGAACGAGGGGGAGCGGTTTGACACTGAGAGAGGGGAGATTGAGATGAGATCTGAGGAAGAAATTGTTGGCTGTGCGGGCGGTGAGCCCCTGGCGCAGGGTGCCCCGAGGAGCTGTGGCTGCCCCATCCCTGGAGGTGGTCAAGGCCGGGTTGGACGGGGCTGGGAGCGACCTGGGCTGGGGGGAGGTGGCCCTGCCCGGGGCTGGGGGTGGAATGAGATGGGCTTTAAGGTCCCTTCCAACCCAAACCATTCCGTGATTAGTGTCACGTCAAGCCCCAGGATCCCACGTGCTGGGTTTGGGGGTGCTGAGTGGGGCGGGAGAAGGGGGCAGGGGCTCTGGAAGGCCAGCGAGGTGCCTGCAAATATTACGGGCTACAGAAGTGGCCGTGTTAAGAGGAGCTTATCTGGTACTGCGGGCGATGAGGCGCATCAATCAGCGTCAGAGAGGTGTATTGACAAATGAGTCAGTGTATAGACTGAGCAGAGCCGCGGCACACGGCGGTGCGGGAGAGCAGCTGCCGGGACCGACCGGGAGGTCAGCGCCGCAGCCGCCCCCTGGGGTAGATGGAGCCGCGGCGCTTGGCCCCGTGCCCGCTCCACATCTGGCCGGGAGCAGGGAT